>NC_064617.1:49775381-50389548 GCF_023898315.1 Schistocerca nitens
CAACTCGCTTTAAATTTTCGTAAATGTAAATAGCAAAAAAATCTATTATGTCATTGATTAATAGTTGGAATCGGTTTGGGACCCATACCAAATAGGGTATTACTTTAAATCACTGAACGTGTACAAAGACTGTTGCAGGAATGGTAACTTGTGTATTTGAGCGACGGGAGATCTTCAAAGAAATACTGAAAATCCTGACCTTTCAGACAGACGCTTTGTCACTTATGTTCAGATGGAATATAATATGAATAATATAGCACAATGTCACAAGACCTATTGTCTGGGCAGAAGGTCATGTAAAGGGACATATTTAGAAGATAGCAGGTAAAGGTCTTCTAGAAAACTTTTCCGAGGTGTGACGGATTTGCACATCTCCAACATCGCGTCGATGATGGTTCGTCTGCCGGCAGCTGTGGCCGAGCGCTTCTAGGTGTTTCAGTCCGGAACCGCGCTGCTGCTACGGTCGCAGGTTCGAATCCTGCCTAAGGTATGGATGTGTGTGATGTTCTTCGGTTAGTTAGGTTTAAGTATTTCTAAGTCTAGGGGACTGATGACCTCAGATGTTAAGTCCCATAGTGCTTAGAGTCATTTGAATATTTGAATGGTTCTTCTATTAGAAACAGACACTGGGGCTCCTGCTGGTTAACACAAGAGGAGCGATGTAGCTTGAAGACTGATGCCAATTATCAAGGGAAAGCTGACTCACAAAGTTTCAGAAATCATTATTATGGGTGCAATTTAGGAGTACACTGGAAACTACTATGTAATGCTCCCGTAGGCTCTGTGAAGACAACGTTAGACTAATTACAGCTGGAAAAGAAGTGTTTAAGCAGTGCCCTATGGTGGACAGAAAAAGCCATAATTTATGGTGTAATGAAAAGTATCCTTTGCCGTGCAGAGTGTGAATGTATTAAGTTGGTCCGTACGTTCGTAGCGTTTCTGCTTTGCAAGATGGTATTCTGATTGCTATTGCGTTATTTATCGATTGTCATTTTTTATTTGTAGATCACTGTTGCTATCTGAGTTTACAAATTGTCATTTTTCATTTGGAAATAGTGAGTGGACTTGTGGACGCTAGAAAAGGAGAGCCAACTGGAGAAATCGGAACATTCTTATTCTTCTGTTCTTATTTTTCTGCTTGAATTCAGTAAAGGGATGACAGCAGGCGAAGCAAACAGAAACATTGGCGCCGTGTATGGGGATAATGCCACTGTACAGAGCACGGCAAGAAAATGATTTCCTCGTTTTATGAATGATCGTTTTGACATTAATGACTCGCCACGTTCAGTAAGACTATCGTGGTTTGACGAAGTTCGTTTAAACTCATTTATCCACAAAGGTCCCCTTCATTGTACTCGAGAACAGGCAAATATGATGAACTGTGATCGTTCCAACATCGTGCGACATTTGCATGCAGTGAGGTAGGTTCAAAGATTGTGTGTTCTATTACCGCATGTCCTAAACCAAATCCACATAGCTCAGTGAGTGGACATATGTACATGTGTGCTTTCCCGTCATCAAGTGACTCTTGAGCAACATTGACCGCTTCTGTCCCGTATCGTTACTGATGACGAGCAATGGTGTCCTTATGCTAACAGAACGAAAAGAAAGGAATGATTGAGTCGAATCAAAGTAGCAGCTGCCCGTAAAAAGACCAGCCCGTATCCATAAAAGATAATGATACGCACCTGGTGGAACGACGACGGTCTGGCTTACCACAAATTGTTTCCACGAGGTGTAACCGTCACTAGTGACATTTGTTGCCATCAGAGAGACCGCATTGAGGTTAGACACCTAACAGGAGATGGATTGCGAGGTCATTCCGCACCTACCTTAATCACCTGACTTTGCACCCTCAGATTTTCACCTTTTCCGCTCCTTATCGAACAACCTTCAAGGAACTTTCTTTCCCGATGAAAATTCCCTCCAAACACGGCTCGACGAGTACTCCGTTTCAAACCCATTTGAGTTCTCTAGTTGCCGACTGTTGTAAATTTCCAAATAGTGAAGGAAAATATATTAACGGGGCTAAAGTCTCTATTATGTGTATCTGCTGGGTTTATTAAACTTATGGAAAAACAGTACAAACCAATCCAATCGATTTAGATCCACGTTCCCCAGAACTGTAACTGAATTTGTCAGCGTAGGAAGACGCTTGGAAAGAGGCGACGGCGTGAGACTGGCGGCCCCCGAGCGGCCTTTCTGGGCCACTAAGAAGAACCAAAAACAATTATCGTGTTTCTTAAGGACCCATCCGCTGAGCACTCCTAGAGCTCTGGAAATAGCATGCTGGGCTTGCTTTTACGGCCAATAAAACCGGGCGCATGTCCTCCACTCGTAGATGCGCACCGAATCTCGTTTCCGTTGCTCTCCGCATTGCCGAATCGATAACCCTGGCTCCTTGCTGTAACCTTTTGGTGCTCTAGAAAGGTGCTACGGGTCATGGGTGAGCGGTGTGCAAGGAATACGTGCCGTTCTCTACTGCGAAATAGTTGCGTCGTTGGTACGAGAGTTAAGATACTGACTTGAATATGTTGTAATCCCTTTCCGAGCAATGCGGTTTAGTATTTCCTCAGTTTGTCGAAGCACCTCAGGTTACTGTCACTACGGTTCTTTAAAAAATGTACAATTTGTCAACGTACCCTGTCAGTTCTGTTATTTATATTCAAGAACAAGGAGAGTAAATATAACACTGTTCTACAATTTCCTAATGTTGAATACTGTGATAAACAGAATACGATTTTCTTACATTTGTTGAGTCTTAAAATCCGAAATTATTTACAGAAGAATGGAAAAACTGGCAGAAGCCGACCTCGGGGAAGATCAGTTTGGATTCCGTAGAAATGTTGGAACACGTGAGGCGAAACTGACCTTACGACTTATCTTAGAAGAAAGATTAAGGAAAGGCAAACCTACGTTTCTAGCATTTGTAGACTTAGAGAAAGCTTCTGACAATGTTGACTGGAATACTCTCTTTCAAATTCTAAAGGTGGCAGGGGTAAAATACAGGGAGCGAAAGGCTATTTACAATTTGTACAGAAACGAGATGACAGTTATTAGAGACGAGGGGCATGAGAGGGAAGCAGTGGTTGGGAAGGGAGTGAGACAGGGTTGTAGCCTCTCCCCGATGTTATTCAATCTGTATATTGAGCAAGCAATAAAGGAAACAAAAGAAAAATTTGGAGTAGGTATTAAAATCCAGAGACAGCAAAGGACTTGGAAGAGAAGTTGAATGGAATGGACAGTGTCTTGAAAGGAGGATATAAGATGAACATCAACAAAAGCAAAACAAGGATAATGGAATGTAGTCGAAATAAGTCGGGTGATGCTAAGGGAATTAGATTAGGAAATGAGACACTTAACATCGAATATCGATGTAAGTGTCAGGAAGTCGTTTCTGAAGATATTTGTATGGAGTGTAGCCATGTATGGAAGTGAAGCACGGACAATAAATAGTTTGGACAAGAAGAGAATAGAAGCTTTCGAAATGTGGTGCTACAGAAGAATGTTGAAGATTAGCTGGGTAGATCACGTAACTAATGAGGAGGTATTGAATAGGATTGGGGAGAAGAGAAGTTTGTGGTACAACTTGACTAGAAGAAGGGATCGGTTGGTAGGACATGTCCTGAGGCATCAAGGGATCTCAAATTTAGCATTGGAGGGCAGCGTGGAGGGTAAACATCGTAGAGGGAGGCCAAGAGATGAATACACTAAGCAGATTCAGAAGGATGTAGGTTGCAGTAGGTACTTGGAGATGAAGGAGCTTGCACAGGATAGATTAGCATGGAGAGCTGCATCAAATCAGTCTCAGGACTGAAGACCACAACAACAACAAAATCCGAAAATGAAGCTGAAATGTTTCTTTTGTATATTTTTAAATAAATGATGACTAACGATGAAGAAATATTAGATACCGTAAAACCGTACCCTGTAGGTTTGCCTGTGGTGTTGTGTTTCAGGGGCGTCCCGTTACTACATCCAGCAATAATCGGTTGACATGGAGGACTGCCGTTTCCCTTCGGATAAACACCCCTGCTCTCAGCGTTTCAGTGAAGGGTTTCAGGAAGGAGAATATCTTTGTCATGTAGTACATAGCGAATTGTGGAGCATACATTATATTATATTATATTAAATTGTGGTATTTAGCACACTTTTTTTTTCTTCGTGAAAACTTCTTTGGTTATAGAGGGAGCTATATATTAAAAACCATAATTCGAACGTTCAGTAGGCTTCCTATAAATAATCAGAGTTTTAAAGGGCATGTGACGTCTTTGTCCATTCGTCCACCTGTTGTTCATTGATATGTTATACTTTAATGAGCAAGCAGAAAAGATGTGTTTTCAATGTTTTGTCGCGGTCGCATATCTTAAATGAATACGCGAGAAAGACACAAATTCTGTAATAGATTTCAATGAGTATTTCATCGAATCAAATATTAGCTCACAGAAAAATATAACAGAAGTGAAGTGCATTGTTAACTGCATTGTTAACGCATTTCCCAGACGTTGCTGTACATTCCTGGCAATAGCACACTGCGTATTGACGTAAATCTGATGAAAGCGCTTCGAGAGAAATCAAAACAAGACCAGTTACTACAGACTTCCATAACAACTGCACACCCTTACCTGGTCACAGCACAACTGACGGCGCGTAGGGTACCCAGCCAAGGAATGATTCTGTGCTGTGAGAACAACGCTGGACCCAGGCAATGCTGCCCTCTGCTCGTATTACAGGCATTTTGGCGCGTTGTTTAGTAAAAGAAAGAGTAAATACAAGCATGGTGAGAACAACAATTACGAATTTGGTGATGCCACGTTATCAGAGTACAGCTGATTTCATTTCCATAATTTTTTGTTTGTTGAAAATTGGTGTTTCATCAGATCACCGTATTAATAACTTAAAACATTGTTATAATTCTATGTGGTGTTTATTTACAGCTGATTTTTTTAAATACTTTGTTTGGGAATGATGCGTCGGTATTTTCAAATGCACCGCCATTATTGTCCAGTGAAAACGTCATCGCCGCACAGTAGCCTCAGAGCTTTCACGCCGAAAGCTCTTGAGAGACATTTGGCGAAAATCGGCCACCATAGATCGCTTTCATCGAATGCGAAGTGAGTAGCTGCTCAATGTTTGGTGCTGCAACCATATAGTAAAGTAATGGAAGTAAAACCACAAACAGTGGAATACAGAGAACATAACGAAAGTTGGTAATGTCGCTACGATGTAGCACAACAAAGTATGAGGACGTACTGTGTGGTTATAACAGTTTACGTACTACAGAAATACGGCGCTCCGCCAGATATAATGTATGATGTGAAGATTGTAGTGCACGTAGAAACCATTACCTAAGTATAATACAGCGCTAAACGAGAGATACCTACTATGGAATTCAGTACACACAGGAAGAACGGCAAGCTGTTAGTACCTGCTAAGTGAAGTTTAACTGAGTGCCAAACGTTTTATACTGTTAGGGACAGCGGAAAGATGACACCAAACGCCCTTGCGTAGGAGAGCGACTTGCTGTTAACGTGATGGAAGATGAAAAGGCGTCATTTGGAGGACGTATTGGGTTCACTGGTAGAATCTGGCAGAGTTTTGGATTAATTGCTATCAAACAAGGTAAAGGTCATAGAAATATTCCTGTAGAATTTTGGAATCGTTATTGGAAGTAGCAACCAACTCATTATTCAAGTTACTGTACAACGTCTATGAGACTGTCTGTATGCTGTCGGAAGCATCCACAAAATTTCTCTAAGCACGTCCGCCGTTACCTGCTGAAGCTATGAAGCCGATAACGGGAGACCAAGCTGCTTCGTGTGTGGCGGGAAATGAGCCACCGTTTTGATAAATGTTGTGTAACATACGGTGCTCTCATTCAGTGCATAAAAATTTGAACTTTTCTCTTTCCAGGAATATTGGAATTGTGTTTCTGTATTTCGTAGTTTGGAATCAATAAATGTTCCCTATTTTTGAATAGCTCTATTTTGCTGAGGTACATCTTCCTTGTCAGTACGTGATATAGATGTGTTTAAATTATCAATTAATGTTAATTTCCGCCATTTCACAAAATATTTTGTTGTACTTTTGGTGATTTCGTATTACATGCTTTTGCCACTGTTATGAAGGTATCTACAGAGCTACAGAGGTAAATGGGCTATCAAAACGAATAAATGATTGCGGAATTACTACTCTGTAACGAGTCGCCAGAGACACCGTGTCCCATATATTAAAATACTCGGAAAGCACCAGTGATAAACCTCTGGAATTTGATCAGCATATCGCTACACAGCCACAAGTCGCAACAGGTGGACGCTACGAATTAAGATCATTAATTCCGAACGCTTTGTTTATGATAATATAGCCGTGTCCCCTATCTCGGTATAATATTGAGCACAGAATGTGTCTAAATAAACTGAATCGGAAAGAGTAACAAATAAATGAAATACTAAAGTGCGACACGTTCTTTAGTGCACTAACAGGAATCTTCCTGGGCAGGATTATGTGTTGATACGTTTCTTTGAGAAGTACTGCCCGGTTCGACCTCAAAACCTACAGACGTCCTTCCAACGTTTTGGTGACAATCTTAGCGCGCGTACGCGGTCGGAAATTATCACTCTTTCACCCCCTACTTCTACTAGTATAGGATGCGCACGACCACCACTTCAACATTAACACTTCGGACCACGCAACATTGTCCTGTTGGGACCTGCTGCATTGACTTCTGAAAGAGGAATAAGGATACCGCTTTTTACACTATTGGCCATTAAAATTCCTACACCAAGAAAAAATGCAGATGATAAACGGGTATTCATTGGACAAATATATTATACTAGAACTGACATGTGATTACATTTTCACGCAATTTGGGTGTATAGATTCTGAGAAATCAGTACCCAGAACAACCAACTCTTGCCGTAATAACAGCCTTGATACGCCTGGGCATTGAGTCAAACAGAGCTTGGATGGTGTGTACAGTTGCAGATGCCCATGCAGCTTCAACACGGTACCACAGTTCATCAAGAGTAGTAATGCGTGTTGTGACGAGCCAGTTGCTCGGCCACCATTGACCAGACGTTTCCAATTGGTGAGAGATCGGGAGAATGTGCTGGCCAGGGCAGCAGTCTAACGTTTTCTGTGTCCAGAAAGGCCCTGCAACATGTGGTCGTGCATAATCCTGCTGAAATGTAGGGTTTCGCAGGGATCGAATGAAGGGTAGAGCCACGGGTCGAAACAGGTCTGAAATGTAACGTCCACTATTCAAAGTGCCGTCAATGCGAACAATAGGTGACCGAGACGTGTAACCAATGGCACCCCATACCATCACGCCGCGTGATACGCCAGTATGGCGATGACGAATACACTCTTCCAATGTGCGTTCACCGCGATGTCGCCAAACACATATGTGACCATCATGATGCTGTAAACAGAACCTGGATTCATTCGTGCACCTTTTTCGTCGTTGAGTACATCGCAGGCGCTCCTGTGTGTGATGCAGCGTCAATGGCAATCGCAGCCATGGACCCCGAGCTGATAGTCCATGCTGCTGCTGTTCGTGCAGATGGTTATTGTCTTGCAAACGTCCCCATCTGTTGACTCAAGGATCAAGACGTGCCTGCACGATCCGTTACAGCCATGCGGATAAGATGGCTGTCATCTCGACTGCTAGTAATACGAGGCCGTTGGGATCCAGCACGGCGTTCCGTATTACCCTCCTGAACCCACCGATTCCATATTCTGCTAACAGTCATTGGATCTCGACCAATGCGAGCAACAATGTTGCGATACGATAAACCGCAATCGTGATAGGCTACAATCCGACCTTTATCAAAGTCGGAAACGGGATGGTACGCATTTCTCCTCCTTACACGAGGCATCACAACAACGTTTCACCAGGCAACACTGGTCAACTGCTGTTTCTGTATGAGAAATCAGTTGAAAACTTTCCTCATGTCTGCACGTTGTAGGTGTCGCCACCGGCGCCAGCCTTGTGTGAATGCTCTGAAAAGCTAATCATTTGCATATCACAGCATCTCCTTCCTGTCTGTTAAATTTCGCGTCTGTAGCACGTCATCTTCATGGTGTAGCAATTTTAATGGCCAGCAGTGTAAAACTGAATGTTAGGCTCCATTCATTCAAACTCGTGCGGTATTCGTAAAGTTCACTACTCTCGCTCACATATTTGTTTTAATATTACATTGTGTTGCATAACGTGTCTATCGAAATTTAATGTTTTTCAAATTAATGAACTTTCGAATAATCTTATCGATAAAGGTGCTTCTACTCTGGGCTGTCATAGGCAAACTCCCTACACGGCGCCGGCCGCGGTGGCCGCGCGGTTCTGGCGCTGCAGTCCGGAACCGCGGGACTGCTACGGTCGCAGGTTCATATCCTGCCACGGGCATGGATGTGTGTGATGTCCTTAGGTTGGATAGGTTTAAGTAGTTCTAAGTTCTAGGGGACTGATGACCACAGATGTTAAGTCCCATAGTGCTCAGAGCCATTTGAACCATTTTGAACCCTATACGGCATGGGGAAAAACTATAGCGACAAACATCGAGGGGCTGTAGAGATTGTTGCGAGGTATTGTTTATCGACACGAATCCAGGTGGGGAAACATCATCCATCTTTGCCTTACTGTGTTGAAGCTACAGGAAAACCGCCTACCGCTAAACCATCCCTCGGCCACCAGAACCTAAGTGTGCACGCTGCGCTTTATAATGTTGTAACGGACGTGATGTGTTCGTTGCCGTATAACTTAAGTTACTTACGTCAGCTACAAACTCGCTTTTTTGCCAAGGTTGTGTCCTAATTGTCTGTGGGTATTCTCCTCAATTTATTTTCCAAGCCATTCGCTTTAGCGTCTCCCCCGTCCCCACATATATGCCACCAACTCATCTCCCCCCTCCCCGCTCCCAACAAGTTTGTCACAGTAATTTTGTTACACATTGTGTAAATTGTTTCCCACATTGGAAACCGACAATCGCAGGCAGCGTAGTGACTCAGTACTACACCTTCCCATCCTCCAGCTAAGGCGGCAGCATCTGTGGCTGTGGGACAGTGCCTGATGCATCCACCATCGACTGCAGCCTGTCGTGGACAAACCTATTTTCGAAATCGGACGAAGGAGACGGAGAAACTAAATACTGAGTTTCGTGTTAAAAACACTTCACACGTGAGAAAGTAGTGACGCACCATAGCGTGTCGGCCACACACCCGTGCAATAGACATGTTCAAATAAGCACTGCTGTGTTGAGAAACCACTGAGCTCAATTCAAAGGAAGCGGGAATGGGAACTGCGTCACACTTCACACTGAATATGCTGCTGAAGACACCCCTTTCTTTGCTTATGCCTGGCTACAATTCCTACGGAATAAATAATTCACACGCACTGATCACATCACCCTCTTACCAAAAACCGTAAAAGAATTGGAGTAGTCTCTCTATCTATCAATGTGTAGCGTGATGCTAGAGGATAGTCCATGGTTAATTTGCCTATGAGAAGGAAAGCTTCTCTCCAATGTTTCTTTATCTACATTTTAAGTATACAAACCACCTCCTGCTGTGTGGCGGTGGGTACTGGGTGTCCCTTTCCTATTACAGTCAGCAATATTACGAGCTAGGAACCACTGTTGCTAAGCCTCAGTATGGGCTCCATTCTCTCTAATGTTTGCTTTATGGTCTTTTGAGGGCATATTTGAAGGGAAATGCCATATGTTGGCTTCCACTTACAGGAGTTTATACTCCCGGAACTGCAGTCAAGAAGCACGTGGCGACCGCGCAGCGCACCCTCGTGGCTCGTCATTCGACTTCAGATGAGCATCACTGGGTTGCTTCGTGATTGCCAGAAGAACCAGAGACCAAACTGGCTGATTTGCTTTTTATTTTCTCTTTCAGTCCCACCTGGTAAGGGGTCTCAGACGCATGAACAATCGAGGGTCTTGGAAGCTACTTCCTTCGTGGGTTACTACGCTTCCTGGGGGTTCTTCTGTCATCAGCCAGCGAATGGCGCTCCCTTCTGGCTACCTAACTTTCGATGTCTTTCTATAAATTCAAAGACAAAATAATTCTACAGGTCATTAGTTCAAGTAGTCCACACCAAAGTATTTTGAAACTCACCATTCTGTAGGGAAGCAACCTACTCACGCTGTAGTAAATTCACATCAGTTTCCATTGTGTGCCAGCCAGTCTGCTGTAACTAGCTCTGACGTCATAAATGTTGCGCAATACCTTAAAAATCAAGCAAATGACCTAAAACTTTTCTGGCATGTTAGAAGTAATACCAAATCAATATGTGTTAAATATCAGTTCGATAACTTCAGCCATTTCCGAAATTTGGACGTTTTTCTGAAAAATCATTGGCGCAACAGAAAAGAGCTAGAGACTTCAAAATTTATATTTAGATTCATCTTTCATAATGATTTAATAAAAACAGTACTTTGGATTTCACAAATTAAGATTTTAGTGGAAATTCATGATTTTCTGGTTTTCGTCTCAAAACTGAAGGAAGCAAGATAGATTAAGTAGGCTAAGAAATAAGGCTAGGATGTTTAGATTTAAATAGGTTGGAGGTCCGCTATGACTATGAAGATGTGAAAAGTTTCTTTTGAATACCTATAAAATTATAGCGATAGCGGATCTCAAAAGGGACAGTTCAGAGCTCATCTGCTGCGTGCAGTGCAATTAAATTAATTCTCTCGCCCAAAATACTTAACTTAGCCACGTCAAAATTTTATTATCAATACTTACCTGCGTGCTGAATGCACAGTTAAATTAAGAGTTTCATCGGCCATCAGCAAGAGAAGCTATAATTTATTATGTAACTTGAAGTGGTGCATTACTAGCCCAGCGGCTAGTCGGGACAGCCGATTTGATCAGGCGTTCCCTTAGCCGTCCGCACCGCGGCTTTATATATATGAGCGCTGCGTGAGGAAGCAAGGCCCCAGTTTTCTCCAGACGCTGAATCACTCGCCATCTGTGTCGGCAGTCGCGTCACGTCGGTATCACTGCTACTAACAGCCTCGGATGCCGTATTCAGTTACTCGAGATGCGCGTAACCATGAAATCATTTCAAGTGATTTTCATTATCTAGCTTCAGTTTGCGTATTGTCGTATTTTCACGTGCCGTCGCGGGACAGACATTCTACCAAATATTTAGCATGGCGTTTGATGAAATATTCTCATCAAATTATGGCGAGCATTCTTTTTAACATTTAATTCGGACATTTATAGTTGCATCAGCGCATTAGACTCTGAACTGCTCTGTTAGTTAGATTGTAGGGATACTTGTGTTTTTATTTGTGACTTTGAGAATATACTCAACTATTTTGGAAAATCGTTTTTGATTAGAAATCCTGGATAATCTCCTAATTCCTCAGAGCTATAAGCTGCAGCTATAATATTATTCTCAGATGAAGTGGGCACTAGGAACTCTAATTACAGGCTTCACGTTTTGTTAAATCACTTTCTGGGTGCCTAAAAAGTAAATAGAGAGCCAGTGTTGAGAACGGCGAAAGACAGCATTAACAACATTCTAATAGCCAGAAACTGATTCAACAAACAAACTTTTTAAACAGCAAACGATTAATTTTCAATCCTAACAAAACTCGCCGCCCCACATATGGTGCATCGGCCGGGAAATCAACTAAGTGAAAGTGATTTTTAACTATTCGGATTCGCGAGTGAAATGCGAGACGCAGCTGGGTAATAGAACAGTGAAAGTGTTACGTGTGCGTGTGGACGACGCAATTGGATTAACAACGCATCTGGATTGACGGAGCTGGCACTGAGTCTAGCGGTGCTGCCGGCATCGCGAGTAGCCAGTTTCGCCGCACCGCAGTCGTCAGCCGCAGCAGCCGGAGCAGCGCCTGTAGTTACGGGCCACGCAAACACACAACAGCCGTCGGAGTGCCGTCTGCAGTTCAACGTGCCACGTCGCATCAGTAATCCTGGTACGCTGCACCGACAACGTCGTGCAGAAGGAACTAAGTTAAGTGAAAAGCTGTTAAAAATTTTACTAACCGGCACTAAAAGACTGTCGGCGATGGAACCGCCAAAAGAAACTGAGTTTAAACTTAAATTAGAACCTATGTCTGTTGAGGGAACTGTAAATTCAGACAACGGTTCAAGTGTAAATATGCATGGAAGTAGTAATGTTAAAGTGAAATATGAAGTATTGTCTCCTGACAGTAGTGTGCGAAGGGGCAATGATTCAATAATAGAGACCCCTGTAGTAAAGCAGAAAGTAGAAATTGTAAATTTATTGGATGATAGTTTCTCTGATGAATTAAAAATGAAACAGTCATCAGAGATGGTAGGGTTTAAGAAGGAGCAGTTATATGACTAATCAATCAGAAGTTTCATTTAGTTTTGATGATTCTGGTGTTGGAGCTAGTTTTTCGTCACCTGAGTGTGATAAAAACCCAGCTAGTGAGCAACCCAAAGATGCTGGGGCTGTTGATTTAAATGTTATATTACAAGCAATAGCTGCCAGTAATGCTAAAATGATAGCTCAATTAAAGTCTGAAATAAGTGAACAGGTCAAAAGCAGTAATGCAGAAATGTCAGCCAGTAATGCTAGAATGACAGCTGAATTAAAATCTGATATAATTGAGGTAAATAACAGGATTGTGACCAGTCAAACTAATTTTAATAAACGATTGGAGGTAATGGACGATACCTTCAAGGCTGGTTGCAATAAGTTGAAAGAGTATCTAGACAGTTTGAATTGTAAAATTGATTACAATCATGAGGATATTAAGAAAAAGGTTGCTCAACAGTTTTCTGAAATGTATAAAACAGTTAAATCCGAAGTTGCTGAGGTTCGCAAAGACTTCCAAATGGAAGATGCGATGCTGGTGCACAAGTTAACAGAAAAGATCGAGGCGGAATCTGAACTGTGCTCAGATAGATTTAAAGATGTTAATATAAAAGTAAACATATGTCAAGCAGACATAGATGCAATCAAAACTGATACTACTCATATTGTACAAAGAGTAGATAATGTTGAAATGAAAGTAGAAAATATCAGTACTAACATTGCTAACCTTGAGAGTAAAGTAGCTTCAGTAGCTTCTGGTAATGGTAGTATACAACAAGTTGTAGCTGCAAACGCCGCTTTCATCGGGTGTCGGCAGTTCTTGCGGTTCGATCCAGATAAAAATATCCACCCGCTAGATTTCTGGAACGATTTTGAAGATGTGATTCCACCGACTTGGTCTGAACGAGAGAAAATCTCATTTATTAGAAGCCATTTAGCAGGTGACGCCATGCGTTGGTCAGCTGATGTTATGTTAAAGTGTAAAACATTAGCGGAATTTAAAACAGCTTTTATTAATGAGTATTGGTCTAGCAATAAGCAAAATTAAGTGTTGAGAGAATTTTGGAGTGGAAAACGCTTCAATGCAGGCAAGGAATCAATTAAAGAGTTTGCTAGTTCATGGATCTCACGTTTGTCACATTTGGCGGAAAAGCTAAAACCGGAAATGATTATACTAGGTCTTGAAGCCAAACTGCCATGGTATTGGCAAACTAGAATTATATCTGCCCCTAGAGACAATCTGGATCGTTTCATTGAATATCTGGAACGTGTAGAACGTGTTGCTGCCAATGAGGAGCAAGCACGTAATAACAGAAATGCTAATAACAATAGTAGTAATTTTAGGAACGACCAAAATGGCAATGTAAACATCAGAACAGTAGGTGTTCGCCATCCTAAGGGAGGTAGGAATTGGAGAAATAATTATCAGAACCAACAATGGCGTCCATGGGATAATAATTTTGTTCCAAACAGAAATATGCCTGTAAACAACAGTACGGAAAGCAATGCTATGCCAGCTAACTATAATGAAACTACAGGAAACAGCAGTAGGCCGAGGCAGGAAAACTAGTTCCCGTCTATGAAGACACTGGCGCTCACCAGGCGGTTACTTTTCCTAAGCCAGTAGTTAAGGGAATTGGTAAGACAGATCAGAATACTCAAACTGAACATGTGGATGAAGAGTCGGTAGCACCTAAGGATACAACAGAAATATTAGATCACTCACAGTATTTGATAGGTACCGTCTTAGAAACGCTTTCTAAGTGGGAAGAGAAAGAGAAGGCGCAGCAGTGTAATGGTAAGGAAGAGCTACAAAATATTGAATTGTCAGGTGAAGAAGCAGAAGAAATTCATGCTTATTTACGATGAGAATGATGTGCTCTTATCTAAAGTGCCAATGCAGGATGTTGATAATATACTAATAGATTTAGGACAGGAGGTAAGTGAGAATGTAGAGGGTAGCCTGTTGGGGGTCGATGAATCCAGTAGCTGTGACCAGTTGTCACTTGAGAAGGAAACCGACGATAATGGTGAAAGTGGTTTAGCTGTAACTAATGATATGCCCGGTCTGGAGGCGCAGAATTGCCCAGGCTACAGTAATTTGGGTCATGTTCAGCAAACTAAATGTAATGAAGTCGTGCGGTGTTTCGATTTAAAATTAATAGACCGACTGGAAAAGGCAGCTGAAAATGTAATTCAGGAAACCCCTACACACTGTGACCTAAATGTAATGAAGACAGATGTTGATCACTTTAGTTGGAGACAAATCCAAAAGGAACTATTAGATGAATTTGAGGAACCACCTGTACAACCTAGAATAAGCCACCCTATAATAATAGTGAATATGTTGGGTATCAATGTACGTTGTCTCTTAGACAGTAGAAGTGAGGTGAGTGCAATATCTCAGTCCTTCTTTGATGCATTACCAGGTAAAGACAAGCTTACAGTAATGAGAGTATCAGGACTAAGAATAATTGGTGCTACTGGCAAGGTGTCAAAAACGGTAAAGCAAGAAGCTTTACTGCCCTTTAACATTAATGGTAATTTAATTGATCATCCATGTTTAATTGTAAACAATCTCAGTATTGAGGTTTTAATTGGCATAGATTTCTTGTCAAAATATCAGAGTATTGTTGACTTTGAAAGAAGCCAGTTAAAAATGGTCTTGCCAATAACAGGAGTAATTACAGTCCCTTTTAGTGATAAACATGTAGTAACTGATGATGAAACTTGGGAGCTGCCTATACGAGTTCTGAAAAATCGGAGGTATTGGGACGAAGGTGTTAATCTTAGTACAAGTAAGCTAAACACAGAAGAAGAAGAAGCAATTATTGTGGACAAAATGGAAGCTAAATTGCAGGAAATCGATAAAATTTCCGCCATTCAGAAGGAAGAACTGATACAGGTTCTAAAAAGGTATCATAAAGTATTTTCAGATCGACGTGGTGGGGTCAAAGGTTATGAATGAATGCTGTAGGGAGGAGGTTGTTCTGTAACCTCTACACAGTGTGGCAGCTGTGCAGTCCCAGCTGTGTGAGATCTTCTTTCCTTTTCAGGTCTCACTCACTCTTCATCTTTCCTATCCACAAACATTTTGATCTCTACTTCCCAATACGAAAATTTTTCGTCATGGCTATCAAGCCATGAGCTCTGTAACCATTCTATCTACCGATTAGTGAAGAACAAAACCTGATATGACAAACCTAATAGTGACAAACAACAGAGAAGTATGATGTAATTAAGGTACAAATGTATTTGAGTAACAATTATGTATAGAACCCTGGTAAAATAGTAAGTACAAAGTGTTGTTTTATTGGAAATGGTCCCATAATAATAATTTAAAAGGAAGTACAAATTCATGTACGAGCAGGATCTGAAGTGGTAGTGAAACCTAGTGTATGCATTAGAGCTAACTAAGAAATAGTAAGAGAGAGTGCTTAGTGTTATGAAAAATATGCAGATAATTTGTAAGAATAAACTCACCTTGTGCAGCAAGGAATGGCAGTGTAATAGAATTGAGCAGTGTTTGTGGTTGAGGCGTGAAGGACACGTCCCTGAAGTGTTTATAAGGTTGGAGCTGGCCATCATTTGGTGTAGTGTGTGACAGGATACACCTACACGTATTGAGGTTATGAGTTGGAGGCGTGAATGCGACCATAGGTACCCTTATGTTAGATGAGACAGAGAAGCCCATGGCGTCCTATAGGTTTAAGGAAATTAGCATTACACTCGTCCATAATTACTTGATGCACTTTAGTGGTAGGTTCGAGAGAGACTACCTGTGGTTTCAGCGTCCGATCGAGTGGAAATGGATTGCCACGTGGGCAAACTGATCAGCTGCAATACACTAAAGATATGAAATAAATGTGCTATCCTATGCTTTAAATTTTAATAGAGTGAGTGTTAAATAAGTACATACACTAGCAAAGTAAATAAGTAACATAATGGCAGACGTAAAACATTATTTTAGCTCAGCATAAATACACTTCAAAGTAAGTAAGTACCTAATTGCAGATGTGGAACTGACAACAGCAGAGGACCAATAAGTGGATTTAGTAGTCAACTAATCGTAGTGTGTTTTGAACACTCAGAACTGTACTATTACCAAAAGTTACTCACATGTACAAGGAAGCTGAGAAAATAATTACTAATCAAATGTACTCATACTATTTCTAAGAATAAGGTAATCAAAGATGAGTCAGTTAAGTGCTTAAAATACAAATGTATCAGGAATGTACCGAGCATTGGTTCAGTGTTCCGACACAGAGATGATAAATTCAGATTAAATAAGATTTATGATTGTATGCCTTGAGCATAAATTTTCTCTAGTAAGTGACTAACGGCGTTTTGAGCCATTTGTTTACCGATTTTATGACAGTTAAGTAACCGTAAGAGTAAAATTGAAAATTTCTGTTAACTTTGTTCCAGAAAAATATTGAAGGATTAAATGTATATATCCCCATTTCATTGTGACCCACCCATAGATATTAAGTGAACAGAGTCTCAGGCACTCTTTTTGTTTGTTCTACAGGACAAACCAGATAATGGCAGCCTGGTAGCTGCGTGAAAGCGTGGAGTGACTTGGACACAACTCACAGTGACCCCTCCCCTTTCCCCATGTAATTTAGAGTGATCGAGAAGGACGCACACCATAGCAACTTCCCTTCCTCTACCCTTGTGACTGGAAGTGTAGGACGCCAGCCAAAGCGGCTACAACCACGTGTGTAAAATTTAGTTGTGAAATTTTCTTTCAGGTTTAGAAAAGACTGCTAAGAGATAATCATCTGTTTATGTATCATGTTATTTTCTTTGAATTTGTGTATGTAAAAATGTATTTAATGGATCTAAGATTTTCATAATTTTTCATTTGTATGTGTTTGTTTGTCTAAGGCAATATGTATGCCAAAATATTTCATTGACTTTGCTTAAAAATTTTAGTAATGACATTGTTTAAAAGGCAGTGAACATGCCCACAATTTAAATAATTAATGTAGGTAATCAGTTTTCTTTAATGTGTCTACGTGTTTACATTTCAGTTTTGATTTTTCATAGGAAGTTAAACTGTACTCTTGCTTCCCTTTTTGTAATTAATTTTTTTTTTATTCATTAACATTCAAAAACAAAAAATTTAAGTAGAGGGTGATGTAGGGAAGCAACCCACTCACGCTGTAGTAAATTCACATCAGTTTCCATTGTGTGCCAGCCAGTCTGCTGTAACTAGCTCTGACGTCATAAATGTTGCGCAATACCTTAAAAATCAAGCAAATGACCTAAAACTTTTCTGGCATGTTAGAAGTAATACCAAATTAATATGTGTTAAATATCAGTTCGATAACTTCAGCCATTTCCGAAATTTGGACGTTTTTCTGAAAAAATCATTGGCGCAATAGAAAAGAGCTAGAGACTTCAAAATTTATATTTAGATTCATCTTTCATAATGATTTAATAAAAACAGTACTTTGGATTTCACAAATTAAGATTTTAGTGGAAATTCATGATTTTCTGGTTTTCGTCTCAAAACTGAAGGAAGCAAGATAGATTAAGTAGGCTAAGAAATAAGGCTAGGATGTTTAGATTTAAATAGGTTGGAGGTCCGCTATGACTATGAAGATGTGAAAAGTTTCTTTTGAATACCTATAAAATTATAGCGATAGCGGATCTCAAAAGGGACAGTTCAGAGCTCATCTGCTGCGTGCAGTGCAATTAAATTAATTCTCTCGCCCAAAATACTTAACTTAGCCACGTCAAAATTTTATTATCAATACTTACCTGCGTGCTGAATGCACAGTTAAATTAAGAGTTTCATCGGCCATCAGCAAGAGAAGCTATAATTTATTATGTAACTTGAAGTGGTGCGTTACTAGCCCAGCGGCTAGTCGGGACAGCCGATTTTATCAGGCGTTCCCTTAGCCGTCCGCACCGCGGCTTTATATATATGAGCGCTGCGTGAGGAAGCAAGGCCCCAGTTTTCTCCAGACGCTGAATCACTCGCCATCTGTGTCGGCAGTCGCGTCACGTCGGTATCACTGCTACTAACAGCCTCGGATGCCGTATTCAGTTACTCGAGATGCGCGTAACCATGAAATCATTTCAAGTGATTTTCATTATCTAGCTTCAGTTTGCGTATTGTCGTATTTTCACGTGCCGTCGCGGGACAGACATTCTACCAAATATTTAGCGTGGCGTTTGATGAAATATTCTCATCAAATTATGGCGAGCATTCTTTTTAACATTTAATTCGGACATTTATAGTTGCATCAGCGCATTAGACTCTGAACTGCTCTGTTAGTTAGATTGTAGGGATACTTGTGTTTTTATTTGTGACTTTGAGAATATACTCAACTATTTTGGAAAATCGTTTTTGATTAGAAATCCTGGACAATCTCCTAATTCCTCAGAGCTATAAGCTGCAGCTATAATATTATTCTCAGATGAAGTGGGCACTAGGAACTCTAATTACAGGCTTCACGTTTTGTTAAATCACTTTCTGGGTGCCTAAAAAGTAAATAGAGAGCCAGTGTTGAGAACGGCGAAAGACAGCATTAACAACATTCTAATAGCCAGAAACTGATTCAACAAACAAACTTTTTAAACAGCAAACGATTACTTTTCAATCCTAACAAAACTCGCCGCCCCACAATTCCTTTAAGAGGAGCTGTTATAACAAAAGCACGAGTAGCTCCTCAGTTCAACATCCACCAGGAGAAGGCAAATTAAATCTGCACCTCACTACACATTTATTTTAAGACACCCAAAAATGAGACGGTAACAAATACATGGCGTAAGCGCTGATATTCGTATCGGTGAGTCAGAATGGTGTTATGAACAACATTACGTCCTGATTAAATGATAGCTGTTAGTAGTATTATGTTTTTAGGTTGGTTAGTACCTCTAAACGCATCCCTCTGCGCGGCAGCTCAGTCGTTGAAGTTAGGACGCACAGGCGCCAAGCATTTAGCCTACACTGACAGGTTGTGTGGGACCAAATTGCTGAGGCCATTGGTCTCTAGTCTTACTCACTGCTTAACCTAACTTAAAGTAACTTACGCTAAGGACAACACACACACCCATGCCCGAGGCAGGACTCGAACCTCCGACGGGAGGAGGCGCACGAACTGCAGCAAGGCGCCCAAGACGGCGGGGATACACCGCTCGGCTATGCTGACAGGTGTATTCCACTTAGTGATGCAGAAAACATCAAGTCATAAGGTTTGTGACATGTCTGTGGGAAGAATGTTCGATGCAGAGAGGAAACAAGCATCACACTCATGTGTGTATATCTTAGGTTCAAAAATGGTTCTGAGCACTATGGGACTCAACTGCTGAGGTCATAAGTCCCCTAGAACTTAGAACTACTTAAACCTAACTAACCTAAGGACAACACAAACATCCATGCCCGAGGCAGGATTCGAACCTGCGACCGTAGCGGTCGCGCGGTTCCAGACTGTAGCGCCAGAACCGCTCGGCCACCAGCGGCCGGCTGTATATCTTAGGGTACCACATATAAAAGTATCTGCACTTACATCCTGTAGATAATTGCTAACGTGAACACCTGATCGATAATAGAACATACCTGGAGAAAAATAAAGACAGATTTATTTACCACATTTCTCTATAACTTTACATACTTTTTTCCAAATAATAGCATATGATTCAGGAAATACCACTAGTACGAAGAGCGTTTCTCTTTTCATTCAATGACGCTAACTGAACTAATGAATTCGGTCATCCTAGATTTCTGACAGTCATTCGACGCCATAAAACAAAGTCGGCTGACAGCTAAAATAGCACGACATTTCGGCTGGGCAACTGCCAGCCGTCTTCAGGTGAGCCGAACGAGGACTGAAGAAGACGTACTGCGCTCCGTCTTACATAGTGCGTTGCAGTCGCGGCGATAGAAGGGCCACACTGCCCATCGACAGCGCCCTCGCTGGTGGAACTGCAATACTCAGCTGCCGTCGGTATTGTCACTGGCCGCAGCTATCGATGTCTTCTAACGTCTTCGTCTCGAGCAAATTTCTTAGATGACGGGATTCCATGCGTTATTCAATAGGTAACCACTGTCACGGTCCATTACATTTCCCGCAATGCGTATTTCAACGGATTCTTTGATAATGGAGTCCCAAAGAGTTTGTTGCTGTGGCTAAAATCGAAGTTTTTTCTTACTCCATTGAATGTCCGTTGGAAATACAATATTCCGCAAGTGCAGACTTACTGGGTTGCAGTAGGCGAGTGCAACGTTGATGTTCTGTTCAACGCTCTTCCACTGTACGCGTTGTCTGTCCTATACAGGCCATACCACATTGACCACGATATTTTGTAAATTCCGTCCTTCCGCAGTAACAAATCATCCTTCACCGATCCCAGCAAATCCGAAATCTTAGAAGGCGGACGAAAAACCACTTTCACATGAAAATTATGAAGAATCCTCGCTATATTGAAGGAGATATTTCCAACGAAGAGAAGAAAAGCTAGTGACTTGGCTGGCGCGTTCTCCTCTTTAGCCACTTCCCGATTCCTGGCTCTAGTTGAGAAGTCCCTGTTAATTTGCCAGGTAGAGTATCCAACGTCTCTGAACACCGTCCTTAAATGTGGAAGTCCCTTAGGCAAATTCTCTGCAGGCCACACCGTATGTGCCCTGTGCTCAAGGGTTTTTCGTCCACCTTCTAAGGTTTCGGATTTGCTGGGATCGGTGAAGGATGATTTGTTACTATGAAATGTGGGAATTTACAAAATACTGTGTCAGTGTGGCATGGCCTATATAGGACAGACAACGTTCACAGTGGAAGAGCGTTGAACAGAACATCAACGTTGCACTCGCCTACTGCAACCCAGTAAGTCTGCACTTGCGGAACATTGTATTTCTAACGGACATTCAATGGAGTGCGACAAAACTTCCATTTTGGCCACAGCAACAACTTTTTGGGACTCCATTATCAAAGAATCCGTTGAAATACGCATTGCGGGAAAAGTAATGGACCGTGGCAGTGGTTACCAATTGAATAACGCATGGAATCCCATCACCTAAGAAATTTGCTCGAGACGAAGACGCCAGAATCTTTCGATAGCTGCGGCCAGCCACAATACCGACGGCAGCTGAGTACTGCAGTTCCACCAGCGAGGGCGCTGTCGCTGGGCGGTGTGACCCTTGTGCCTCCGAGACAGCAACGCATGCGCGGCAGTACTATCAGCGCACGCTGCTTACCTGAAGATGGCTGGCAGTTTTCCAGCCGAAATAGCATGCAATGAAGTTTACGACGACCGGCTGAAAGCCCGAAATCTTTTTGAACAGTTGATTAGCCGGGAAAATTTCTAATTTTACAGCTAACATAGGTCACATTATAAGTGTTAACAAACACATGATTGAATTACAGTATTTTCGATTTACAGATTCCAGTGCAATATACTGGACGTTAACTAATCGTCAAAAAGTAAACTCTTATCTTGTATGCCACTTGGATGTATTGTAAAACATGTAATGATGTGAACAATGATTTATTAGTTAGCGATACATTTTTCGGGTAGAATCAGCGCCCATCTGCTACACTGACAACGCCCTTGAAATGTGAATAAACGCAAGGTAATGCGAGCGTGAAAGAGAAGAAGCCTTCTATCATCATATTTCGAGAATATTTTGAGATTTCAGGAGCCTATCACACAGCTCCGATACGCAGCGGTAATAACACAAAACGACATGAACTAAGACAAGGTTGTATAAATCAGTGCTGTGGAGACGAATTGTAAATCTGAGTTATTCCTGTAAGTTTTCTGAGAGGTAATGTGCATTTGTAAACTAAACAGCTTCCACTACGCTAGTGTGACCCATTCGAGGATATTTCTCTAGCGTTTGAAGTGTTCATCGAACAGCCACGACAGAAAATATCATGTTAATTTACTGGTCCGCTGCTGCAATTGTTGAACCTCTGTGCAGCACATACCGAAATATACGTGACATGTTCAGCAAATTAAATAGAAATTTAAAGAACGTCGTAGTAAACAATCAGAAAATGGTGGATGAACAATACCTTATTCGCAATTGGGTTCATTCATTGAGATCGTTATCTAGCAACATAAAATGCCATTGTAGCACTTGTAGCATCTACTTTACTGGAATCCGGAACATAATACGAGTTCCACATTGTCTGTCTTAAGTCTTCCAGGGGAAACAAAAATTTTATTTTCAGTATTGCGCGTTATTATTGACCGAGTTTAAAAACTTAGATGCTCGCAACTACTCACTAGGAGGTATGCTGTTCGGCGTGTCGCGGAAGTCATCAGGCGCCGACGCCACCCAGCACCACAGCCCAGCCACGCCGCGGGCTGCAGCGAGCGCAGCCCCTGTGACTCTGCGACTGCACAGTTCAGTGAGCCGGGAAACGTGCAGTTCAGCCCGCAGAGGGCCTTCGTCTTCACCAAACACGAGAACAGGTGGAAGGCACCACTGCAGCTGGGGTGGTCCTTGCTGCGGACCTTTTGCTGTATCAGCTGTGTCACGTGCGACCAATTAAGTGCAAATATACCTCCGCCATATAGTACATAGGACCACGCCGGCTCCAGGCCAGCCAACGGATGTCTCCTCCACGTACCCAGCACCGACTACAAGCTGCCTTCGCCTCCAGTGAACACCGCTAAGTTCGGCGACGTGCTCGGGGGAACTGTTTGTAGCAATCGTTAGTAAAGCACTCTCTTGGTGAGATTGAAAGAACTTTGAATTTATTCCGGTCTTGTCGCAACGTTAAACTTCATTCTGTTCCGACTTACGCCTCCCAGTGGGAGCATGGACTTCGGGTTTCCCGACGGTTCGATCAAGTGGGAAGACTGTATAATATCATAGAAAATATCTTTGAGGTGTTCCAATAATAGAAGGACTGTGTTACCAAGCATTCAGTGAACTTTCCGTTTAGTCTAAGATTTTCTACCAGATAACTGACATTTTTGCACTTTGTTGCTTTCTTGAACTTTAGTATCTGTCAAAGGAGCCCGTTTGTATTAAGTTGGGGAAAATCATTTTGTTAATAAATGGAGATAGAACCTTATTCTTATGTTTCCTTCTGGGATTGTTCCGAGCCTGGAACACTTCACTCTTATGCTAAAAGCGTAACACAATATGACATCTACTAAATTTCTAAATTATGTTTTTGTGCTCAGGCAGTGCAAATCACGAGGGTCAAATGCCCAGACTTTATTCATCCAGTATTTGATAATGAGCACAGTTAAGAACTTCTAACAAACTTTACACATAATTTTAAATCTTTAAAAACTGATATCTCTGCTCCACATAATGATAAAAGGAAAAAAGTTCACCCCTCACAACATTTTCGCTGCTCACGGAGTACAGCTTGAGGATCGGACATGACGTTTTAATTTATTACAAATGGTTCAAATGGCACTGAGCACTATGGTACTTAACTTCTGAGGTCATCAGTCCCCTATAACTTAGAACTACTTAAACTTAACTAACCTAAGGACATCACATACATCCCACCCCGAGGCAGGATCCGAACCGGCGTTCATAGGGGTCACGCGGTTCGAGACTGAAGCGCCTAGAACCGCTCGGCCACAACAGCCCGCTAATTTATTACATCGTCACTACCGATTCTATTTACAACACAGTTTATGTACACTATGCATACATATGACTGAATGTACCTCCAATATTACATTATTGTACGATAAATAGCTCAGGAGATATTGCGTCATACACATTTAGATGCGTCAAAAACTAGCTTCTGCTTAACCTGTTCAGACCCTCTAGCTACAGTTGTCTACAATAACTTTTACTGTGTCCTGCCTGCAACAGAAGTTATTTTTCCCAATGGAAACTCAAGTACACATCTGTGAATGTTCAACCTTTTTGTCATTCGTAAATGCTGCCAACTCTTCGGCATCACTGTGAAAATATCAGAAAGTCAGTGCAGCAGTGTGCAGAAGCTTCTGACCACCAGAATACACGGATGCGGCTGGTTCGCTGTATCTCACTGCATAATTAAATGTTGTTAATTAGTTATCTTAGTCCATAAAATGAAGCCAAGTGTACAAAGTATGCTTTGAAAATGGGTACATATTTTCATATAGATGTTGCATCTAAAATCAGTGCCTAAGAGCATTACCATATAAATAAAAAATTTTCTTCCGCCAGTAAATTTCGAGTCTGAAAGGGTAAATACGGAGGTTGAGTTAACTTGAGTATATTCATCCAGCATTTAATAAAGAGAAGACTTAGTGGATTCAATCAGTCTTTAAGCATAATTTCAAACTTTGCCAAACTTTTTCTCCGCTTACATGCTCAATGTCAAATATTTAACACATTAACACTTGTAAAGTAATCAGACATGTGAAGCTGTTTTATAGGTTTGTGGTCGGTTCTTTAGGAAATCTGGGGTTTACTAATATACGAGGGCTATCCACAAAGCACATTACGTTTTGGAATTAAAAATAAATAAAGTATTGGAATTTTTTTTATTATATACCGATGAAAGCCGCATTGAAATACTACTTTTCTACATAGTTTCCATTTAAATTAAGGCACTTATCGTAGCGATGGACGAGCTTGGAAATTCTTTCGTCGTAAAATTCGGCCGCCTGCGCCTTCAACCACGTGGTTACCTCTTCTTGAAGCTGTGCGTCGTCATCAAAACGCTGCATAGCCAACCACTTCTTCATTGCTGGGAATAAGTGGAAGTCGCTCGGTGCCAGGACGGGACTGTACGGCGGATGTGGAAACAACTTCCACTTAAAAGATTCGAGAACTTCACAAGTGGCATTTGCCGTGTGGGCCCCGGCGTTGTCGTGAATCAGCAAGATCTTTGAGCCCAACTTTCCCCTGCGCTTGTTTTGTATTGCTCTTCTGAGGTTGTGCACAGTTTGGCAATACCTTTGAGAGTTTATTGTAGTGTCTCTTTCCAGGAAATCCACAAAAATCACACCTTTTCTCCCCCAAAAGACAGTCATTACGTGGTTAAAGGCACAGGCGGCCGAATTTTACGACGAAGGAATTTCCGAGTTCGTCCATCGCTACGATAAGTGCCTTAATTTAAATGGCAACTATGTAGAAAAGTAGTATTTAAGTGTGGCTTTCATCTGTATATAATTTTAAAAAATTTCCAATACTTTATTTATTTTTAATTCCAAAACGTAATGTACTTTGTGGATAGCCCTCGTATAATAACATCGCTTCAGTTACAATATTAGAACTACCTGAGCATTGTATAATTCAAACAGCATTTTCAGTGTTGTCGTCATAATATTTTTTCAGTTGAATTAGGCGTTGTTCTAACCATAATGCACTATATACGCCTCATACAAAAAAAAGACTATGGCACAAGTTGGAAGAAAGCAGAGGTCACTGCTGTCTACAAGGACAGCAAACGAGATACACAATATTGTGGACATCCACCTGCTGTTGAGTTTTAGAAGGTATTTTGAATTCAAACGTAATGACGTATCCGCTACAGAAGGAGCTCCTCCGTGCCACCAACGGGGAATCAAGGCAGTTACGTAGACTTCACTTCCGTAAAGCATATGACACACTATTACACACACTCTATCGAAATTATGATCGTATGGGCTTTCAAGTGGGGGTTTGTGACTCGACTGAGAATTTCTTCGTAAGGACAATGAACCATGTTGTCTTGGAGAGTCATCGACAGATGTAGATGTAACTCCATACATCGGCTAGGGATGTGTGCTGAGATCCTAGTCGTTACACTGCAAAATGCAAAAGTCGTGCGCAGAAGTTCGGCATGGGAGGTGCTCGGTTCCTATTTGAGCTAGGAACATGGGGTAAAAGGTATTGCTTTAACCTCAGCAGCCATTTGCATAGCCATTCGAACATCAGTCTTTCTGTAGCAAGGTCTAAGCGACGAACTGGTACTGGTGCCCAGACAAATTGTATGATCGATTATTCCATTTGCAAAAAATGTTACTTGGACTGAAATTTGTTGGGTCTTGTGATTTGAGTTTTTTTTGCTATGCAAGGAACGAGGCGAAGTTGGAGAATGTACATGAGCAAAATGTTCAAATCGGGATCATGTTCCGTGGCCTGTGCAATTTTCTTATAGTTAAGCAGAAACGACTGCAGCAATTCAGAATCCTGAACATCGATGTGACAAGAAGATGCAGAAGAAGCGTCAAAGTCTGTATCAGGGCCAGACAAGCAGCTGATAAGGATCACAACTAGCTGTCCTTGTAGCACTCTCTGCTAGGCCGTGCTATGCTCCGTAAATACGTTCCACTAATGGCCGCTAATGTCCGTATTCTGAGCCGATCTGAGCGGTCTTTTTTTTTTATAGTGTGTAGTGTGGACTGAAGAGATCATCCTTGATGACTTATTCTTCTAGGATGGGATGTAAGGATAAAAGGAAAACACTTTATTTATTACACATTCAGTTAGGCTTGGGCACGCAATGGGTCCTTTAGCCTGCTGTCTTTGGTGATGTCTATCTCCTGTGGAGGGTGAAATGTGTCAAGCTGTTATGTGTGACTGCTTCCTCGTGTTATGACAGATTGCCTATGGGGGGTGAAACGTTATTGGCTTCGGTACTTCATACTTGTGCCATCTTGCAGGGTTTACCGTTCGTGCCGATTCTAATTGTCGAACTTCGTCCCTAAGGGCATCGATCTTGTCAAAAACTCATAGAGCCTTGTCATGGACCTTCTCTTGTATAGTGGTCTCGTGGAGTGCGGTGCGGATGTCGACGTTTCATGTCCACCATGGAGCACCTGTGATCCATCGATAGCAAATGTTTTGCAGCGCTTGGAGTTTGTTGTAGTTGGGGACGCACGTGGTTCCCCACGAGGTGGAGCCATACAACATTGTGGGTTCCACCGTTGCCTTATACAATTGGAGTTTAGTCTTAGGGTTGAGATCCTTACTCTTCAGGAACGGAATCAATGACCTGGCCATCTTCTGGGCTGCCGTCTTCTTGTCGTCAATATGCTGCGTAAAGAGTAATTTTTTGTCAAGGTAGACACCGAGATACTTCACTCCCGGCGACCATGGGATAAATTGGTCAGTTACTTGGAGTCTGTCATTCAGAACTGGTTTCCTCCGTGTGAACAGACTCTGAGCGGTCGAGGTTAGCAGGAGCGGCGCTCATACTCACTCCTTGCAGAGGTCGCGGTCCTTGCCAGCGGGCTATTAGCTAACGTTTCCTCACCGCCTTCTCTAGTCTTGCGTTCTTCCTCTTCGTTCCGGCGCTTGTGGTTATGGCAGAAGAAAATTAATACTCAGCTAATGGCACCATTTGTTTGTTCACTGTTCAGATTTTACGTGAAAAGGCAGTTTGTTTGTTCATGTATTTAAAGCTTTTTCGATGACCATGTAGAAAATCAAATTACAAAATTGCTACAAGAATTATTGTCAGAAAAACCGATTGTATTTTATTGCGTTTCCTTCAAAAACTATTTTACTCTCTCGTAGATAATTTATTTTCAGACAAAACAAGCTGAAGTTCATCAATTTTCATATGGGGTCGAAAAGTCGCATTTTGTTGTTTATACATTGTTTCGCTCTTCTTCTTATTTCAGCCAAGAGTACTCATACTTAATTCAGATTGGTTGTTAAACAATTTTGCGCCATAATTATTCACTTAATTTTTCTAATGGCGGTTGCTTAATTTTCAGTTTTTTTTGTTGCGTACATTAAATTAACAGTGACAAGAATTTTAAGATCAGAGACAAGAAGATGTATGCTTTTCGACAGTTTATTATTCGTTGCTTGACTCATTCACCTTGCGATATGGTAAGCATTTACGTAAGTTTACTAGTATGAAACGTCTGTGTCATAAGTTTATCGATGTAATGTACACTAAAGTCACAGAAGTAATGGAATACTGGCATCCACATATACAGGTAGCGGTGGTATTACGTACAAAAGGTATAAAAGGCAATGTATTGACGGAGCTGTGATTTCCACTCAGGTAGTTCTTGTGAACAGGTTTCTGACGTCATTGTGGTTGCACGACGGGAATTGAAAAACTTTGAATGCGGAATGGTACTTGACGCTAGACACAAGAAACATTTCATTTCTCCAATTGTTAAGGAATTCAATATTCTGAGATATATAGTGTCAAGAGCGTGCTGAGAATAACAAGTTTCAGGTATCGCCTCTCACCACAGGTCACGCAGTGGACCACAGTCTCCATTTAACGACCGAGAGCAGCGGTGTTCGCTTAGAGCTGACAGTGATAATAGAACAGCAACACTGTCTGAAATAACCGCAGAAATCAGTGTGGGGCATACGACGAATGTATCCGTTAGGACAGTGTGGCGAAATCTGGCGTTATCGGGCAATGGCAGCAGACAGCTGACACGGGTGTCTTTGCTAACACAACGACATCGCCTGCAACGCCTCTCCTGTGCTCCTGATCGTATCAGTTGGACCCTAGACGCATGGAAAACCGTGACCTGCTCAAATTTCAGTTGGTAAGACCTCATGGTAGGGTTAGAGAGTGGCGCAGTCGCCACGAAACCATAGCTCCAAGTTCTCAAGAAGGCACTGTGCAGGCTGGTGGTGGCTCCTTAAGGTTGTAGGCTGTGTTTACGCAAGATGGACTGGGTCCTCTGGTCCATCTGAACCGGTCATTGACTGGAAATGTCTATGTTCAGCTACTTGGAGGCCACTTGCAGCCACTCACTGACTTCATATCTGCAAACAACGAAATCCTGTCCCCGGACCACAGTAGTTCACGACTTGTTTGAAGAATGTTCTGGACAATTAGGTTGAAAGTTTTAGCTGCGCAGATGATGTGACATGAATTCCATCCAACATTTAACATAAATGAGATGTCTGTCTGTGCCCAACATCCTGCATGAGCAACACTTCGGTGACACAGGCATCTTGGCCCAGCATTTCTACACGGGACATCCTATGACTTGCTGAGTTCATGCCACGTTGAGTTGCTGCACTACGGAGGGCAAAAGATGTTCTGACACCATTTGAAGAGGTATTCAATGACTTTATCACCTCAGTGTAAAATATTTACATACATTATTAACATAAAATGTAACATTTCGTTCGGTATCGTATTTATGTTTGTTATATTGTGCACTGTATTAAGTATGTATGGTTGTTTTCCATATGTTTTCGTACGCACTCTCATTTATAGCTGTATATGAACAAAATGTGTTTAACTATAAAACATAAATTTTAAAAAAATTAAAATGTTTTTAAAACAAAAATAACAGAATAACAGAAATAATAAAAACTCAATGTCTGAAAAAAGCTACATTGGTTGCTAGGCTATTGTAGTCTAATTTCAAAATTATGATAGAGTAAACGTTGGGAACCAGCATGAACAAGCTCCTACGAATGAGCTCCTATCATAGCACTAAAAAAGGCGAACATGTCCGTGCAGAGTTGGGAAAGTGAAAGAAGGTAACTAGGTTTCCGACCCTTCTGTCAGCTTCAAAGACATTTTCTTGGTATATTCGTGCTCTTTTACGAGTTAATCCTGCTTCCTCAACACAGTGACCTTTCTTAGATCCATCGCCCGATACATATACGGTGATGGGTGTAAGAACAAATAGATACAAATTTATGTGCTTATAGAGAATGGGATACATCTACGATAGGAAGTATCTGAGACTTGGGGTTTTTTCTATAATAAGAGGTATCCTAGAGCGGGGATGCATGCATCCTAAACTTTAACGACACGTTGTGGAATGCTTCATAACATGACAAATGCCATGCTGTATGGCCTGATGACATGTGTCATCTTATACGACATGAAATCATGTATCATGTTACTTTAAATACCATGATGTTTTTATCACATGACATTGGTACTAACACTAACAAGTGAAAAAGCGCGAATATGGCAAGATGCTTTGATTTGTCTTTGAAACTGCCAAATCAGTCGGAAAGCTAGTTACCCTCTTTTGCTTCTCAAACTCGGCTCAGGAAATATTCGTCTTTTTGTGCTGTGAAAGAGACATTTTTCATTTTTCATTCATGTTTCATATTAATGACCTGTCAGACAACGTTATTCGTAACCTCAGACTTTCACAAGATGGTACATTTATCAATAATTAAGTAATGCCCAGGAAATGCTACGTAAATATTCAGTCAGATCTTGATAAAATTACAAAGTAATGTAAAGATTGGTAACTTGATTTAAATGTTCCTTTGACTAAAATAAACACTGAGCCTCGCTGACTCGATGAGTCTGCAAGACACAATCGAGCTGCAACCCACAGAGATGCAGAGGAGTGCCTCACACAGACAGCATCCCAGGGTGCTCCTGAGAGCTACAACACCAGAATACTTTCCTGGATTTTGGCGAGATCAATGTGTAGTTTTTTTTTTTTTTTGGTGGGGGAGGAAGGGGAAAAAGGGGAAAATAGGGGTCTTCGTTTATGGTAATACACAGTCAAATCGCCAGCAAGTTATTTTACAGATACACAAACACAAGATCGTTTACACCACACATACATAATTTCATCTTGATCCACCTTGCGACGTCCACGAGTCCTCAGAACAAAAGCCACTGAAGAGTACAAATTTGATGTGCCACATCCTTACCGAAAACTTCACCAACATTAAAAGCACGGTAAGTGAAAACGAAGGTTATTGAAAATTCTGACGCCACCAATACTCTCAATACTTCCACACCGTACAACAGCCAAGACAAGCCACTCAGTACAACGACTAAATTCTGAATTTACCATCCATTTCTATCTACAAAAACACAAGGACCTTCCAAAACAGCATGCGAAGCAATTCCTTTGACCTTCACTTTGTCTTTCTTGTTGGCCCCAGTAGTTGTTTCAGTATTATCATTGGCCTTGTAAACAGTATCGCGTGAGCGCAGGACACACCTAAAACGGTGCATTTGTACCTCTCAGGGCCACCCTGGGATTCTCCCTGCGTGAGACATCCGTCTTCGTTTCTGTGAGTCGCAGCTCGATTGCGTAGCCCAACGCAGAGGTCTACAGCCGTTCGCGGTTGTGCGGGTTGCCTATTGCGGTTGCCCTGCGACGGCACTGGTTGCACATGCCTCCGGGGGCGACTGTTCGCGCTGATGCGGGATGTTGAGATTTTGATGAGGTCGCTATAGGCTATTTAAACGCGCGATATCTATGTGCGCCAGTAGTTTGGATCGGTCTGCTGCACAGGCAACTGCTTTGAACGACTCACGAGATGTGTAGTTTTAGGCGGGTTCGGTGCTCAAGCGCTACTGTTTACAAGGCCACTGGTAATACCAAAACCACTATCGGGGCCACGGAAAAAAAAGGTGAAAAATACTGCTCCGCATGCTGTTTTGGATGGTCCACGTGTTTTTGCAAGTGATATTAGGAATTTTTCTAGTAAAGGATGATAAATTTGGTCATGGAACTGGGCGGCTTACCGTGGCTATAGTTCTGTATCGATATATTGGAATATTGGTGACCAGCAAGAATCAGTGTCGCCTGGACCACCTACGAAGATGTCCAGCGTAGCTCTGGATTAAACTATAAAAAAATCGGTAACGCTATGCTGTCTGTAATAATGTTGCTTTATTTCTCCTACCGGTTTCGGTTCTGCACCAGCATCAACGGCTTCTGTACAACACACATATGTTGACAAACTGGTAATGCCAAACGAAATAAGAAAAACAGCAACAATCGTCATAATATTTTTAGCTTGTTACAATTTTCGATTTTACATTATCTTGGCAATTGTGGTTTCCTATAATAATTTACTTTAAAGCATGTATGACATGTGATATATCTGTGATAATTTTCGTAAGTATTTTGATCCATTTAACATTTTTTTCCATTTTCCTTACTTCGTTTGGCATTGTCACAGTGTCCACATTTGTATGTTCTACAGATGCCACTGATGATAGATTAAAACCGAAACCGGGAGAATAGTAAAATTACATTATTACAGACAGCACAGTGTTATACCTTCAGTATATCATCTTGACCATGAACAAAAATGCTCAAATGTATCCGAGTGCTCTGAATTTTTTGAACTATGTTCAAACCTATCTACTCAAAAAATACGTAAAGAGAGTAACTTGCAGTATTTTTAGCTGTGCTTTAAAGTATCGGAACACTGTGAAATTTTTGTACCAATTTATTATTTATCCAAAATGTCTGTTGAGGGTTAACTTGCAGCATTTGCACATCTAAAAATACTTTACATGACACTCAAATGAAACAACTAATCACCATACAGTCATCTTGCCTGTACTCATAAGTATTCGAACACACTCAATTTTTTGGTCATTTTCAATAGTATTTATCCAAATAATTACATAAAGCAGCACTTGTGTACGTCGTCAGTTCGATTTTTTAACTATTAATGGTATATAGGACAACAGAGCGTGAAATTAATATATTTTCACATTGAAATAATGCTTCTCAAGTGTCACAATGGAAACACGCAGGTATCAGCAAGGCTGTACTCGCTGACAGTGTTTTGATTATTCTGACAAGTCTTGTCTTGTGGGAATGCAAGGCTCGACTCTCTGTAGTATGACACACATGATGCGTCGCACAACTCACATTGACACTATTGCTGATCTATCTTACAGCTTAGTGTTTACTTGTCACTGAGAATTGACAAATTAAACAATGATAAAAAAATTCCATGTCTAAATTTTTCTCTAAAACCGATATCGAAGCCAGTCAAACATTATAGTGATCTCATGCTACGGTATTAGCTTCATCTTCCAGTTCAAAACGTTTGTCATCTTTTGCTGTCTCATTGTGGGAACTACATGCCACTTCGGTGAAACATCATAGTCAGCGGTATACCACAGTAGCACATAGTATTCATTAACTTCTACACAGTTCATCTATCTTATTTCTTCAAAAACCCGCGCGCGCTAAGTAGCCGCGCGGTCAGGGGGGGGGGGGGTGGGGGAAGGGGGGGGGGGCTTGCCACGGTTCGCGCGGCGGTCTCTGTCTGAGGTTCGAGTCCTCCATCGGACATGGCTGTAGGTGTTGTCCTTAGCGTAAGTTAGTTAAAGTTAGATTAAGTAGTGTGTAGCCCTAGGGACCGATGACCTCAGCAGTTTGGTCTCATAGAAACTTACAACAGATTTCCAAATTTTCTTCAAAACCATCAACATCATAAACAGCTTAAAAACCTAAATATATACAATCAACCTCTACAGATTTCCTCTTATCGCTTCAAAACTATTAACATCACAACACAGCAAAAAAATCGAAATACGTACCAGTACCATCTATCAAATGTTAAATTTCTTAGGTACACGTAAGTAGAATGAAAGTTAACTTCCTCCAAGCTCATATTTCTACAGGTTCAGAGCTCCATGTTGGTATATACTGTAGCTTACCTACATCTATTCTTTCGTTGATCATTTTCGATTCTAAATTGCCGAAAAAATGTTGTCAAATGAAAATGCAATTCTAGTTCCTGCAATAAACTTTGATATGCTTCCAAATTGTCTTTGAATCTGTCTGTAAGTATAACATCTCTGAAATGTATCGGTAATTTCGTAAATGATATAATTTTGAGTTCAGATGGACTATAAGGATTTCACAAATATTGGCTCTTTCGCATCTTGTATACCAAATAACGTATGGGGCTTGGAAATTCTGACCGATCGAGGTTTTTGAGCATAATGGCTGCATGTTTTACGCGATCTGATGTAGCCTGCCACCAGTCTGCAGATTAGAATGCGTGATAGAATTGTCCCTAAGTTTGAGGTTCTCTCGCGTTAGAGTGCGTCATTGTAGCTCGTTCATGTCCTGAGTATTCACGCATGACTTCTAATTTGTAGCCAAGTAATCAACTAGGTGTTAATTAAATTTCAAATGCTTGTAGCCAAGCTTGAGGATGAATTTCATTACCAAAATTTCGAAACTCTTTAAATTTTCTAACAGGAAATGCTTGTAGCCGAAACAATCATTCTTCTATATACTGAAATGTTCTTTGTTGCACCATATTGGCTACCTGGTATCTTGTCAACAGAAGTAATTTTCTTCCTTAGGATAGTCCCCTAAACGCCATGAGTTTCCACATTCAGCTTCATTGTCTGAATGAGAATGATCGAAATCATCTTATCTCGAGTAACTTTTCTTTCGATGTGTGTGTTTCGAAGCTTCTTGTGTTTCTGAAAAATGACCTAGTAAATTATTAAGTGGTTGTTGTGACTTAACAATTCAGAGAGAATCTCCATCTGACTACGAAATCATATATCACCTAAAACATTGCATCCAAATAATTATTGAAGTGGTGAAGGAGTGGTAAATCTTACTTCTGAATGCAACCCACGTGAGCAGATAATTTTACTTGATACTGTCTCGACAATCACATTTGTTAAGCCGAAACAATAAAGAAGAACCTCTGCTAAAGCTTTCCGTTTTTCAAACACATAATATGTTATGCACAAGCAGGCAGTGGAGCAATAACATTACCTGAAAATCTTCACACTTCTCAAATTAAACTTAACCGAATGATATTTCAAAAATTAAACGTCCTCTGTACCTTTATCCGTTTCCTGTGTTAACAGATTTCAGGCCCGCTCAGTAGTGTGATGAACACGCGACTCACCCACCAACTTGTGTTTTACTGTATGGAACTGGGGACCTATAAACGACGGAGAGGCTTCGTCCCCGCAGTAACCTTCAGTAGTTCACAGCCCCACAAGAGGCTACAACAGTCCGCTCATCCAACAGCCCCCAAACCGAACCCATGGTTATTGTGAGGTTCGCCCCCCAGTGGAAACCCTCGGAACGTGTCACACCAGACGAGTGTAACACCATATGTTTGCGTAGTAGAGTAATTACAGTGTATGCGAACGTGGAGCCAGTGTTTGCACAGCAATTGCCGACATGATGTAACTGAGGCAGAAAAGGAGAACCAGCCCACATTCGCCGAGGCAGTTGGAAAACCACCTTAAAAACCATCCACAGACTGGCCGGCACACCACACCTCAAGACGGGCGGATTCGTGCCGGGGACCGGCATGCCTTCCCGCTTGGGAAGCGGTGCGTTAGACCGCGCGGCTAGCAGGGTGAGGACTCCCCAACTTATTTCTTACAGAATGCTACTGCAATGACAATGCTACTGACAAAAATCACAGCGCCTGTCTCAGAAACTCTGTGGTGCAAGATACCTACTATTGAAGACAACTTTCTGAAAAATGTCCAAATAACAGGTATAAGGTGTTACACATCACCTGAAAATACAAAGGTCACATTAAATTCCTTCAATACCAAAAATAAACTGGAAACCATACACTGTTAAAGAGATTCAAAGAGATAACGATAATGAGTTGTGCAGAACGAATGAGAGAGAATGGGCAAATGGGAGTGGATGAGAATGAGCGGCGAACAGTGATGGAATAGTGAATGTGAGAGAGTTACAGTTGGGAGAGATTATGGAAGTGGGAGGTGAGTTGCATGTAAAAAGAGAGCGAATATGTTCACATGCCAAAAGTTTTGGGATTATTTTGAAAGCTGGTCATGAAGGCAGAGTGAATCAGCTTGTACTACACTCTCGAATCAGAGTCTTTTACACAGAAGTATACACGCCATTTTTGTACTCCGACGGGAGCATTATTCCGCCGGTTTATCATATACTCCTGCGGTGACTAACTATCTGTCAGACGGATTGCCAAAAAAAAAAAAAAAAAAAAAAAAAAAAAAAGACCTCGCCCTTGAGCGTACTGCATTTTTATTTTCTGGCAATATATTTCATGCACATTAAGATAGGCAAACCAAGTCATATCATCTTTGCCGAGTGTGGATGTTCTAAGCAGGGTTACCTGCCTTGAATTGTATTACATATTTTTTGGGCGTTTTATTTTGCGCACCCGGTATGCGTTTCGAGTTTGGTTAGTACTGAGCTAAGCACCATGCAGTAATTAACAGCAAATAAATAGCTTTTGTCCGTGTGGTAGACGAGAGTAAAGTGTACCTCGCCAGTCTGGGAGTGATATAGGTCAGTAGTTTGAGCTGTGAATCCGTCCTCACACACGACGAGGCAACTAAAGTTGAACTGGACGTGGGAGGGACATGCGGTCTCACGAGAGACAACGCGTCGTCGAAACACGGGACGAGCAGATTAAGTTGATTTGACCCCTCAGTGCTCTCCAGCGGCCTTTATAATTTTTAAGCTAAAGAAAGCCGACAAAGTTTCTTCACGAAAATTGACGCGCGTTAACTTTATTAGCGATTGTCGCGGAAGAGATTCTGCACACTTCGGTGGCTTGAACAGCGAATTATTGGTAAAAGAAGAATATAGAATGTTGTACAACGGTCTGAGGTACATTCTAGTGGAAATTACTCGTTAGTTCAATTGAATTTACACCAATTTTCGGTTTTAAATCGCATATAGTTAAGGTATAGCGTCTAATGTCATTTTGCTGAGGCATAATATCCGTATTCTCAATGTTGCATTGACTAGTAAATAACTCTGAAATAACGTACTTCATCACACAGATTAGAATATCGAGATCCGTTTCGTAATTCCATTCGAATGGAAGAGGAAGTTTTTTCGAAGGTGCCCATCACCACAGAAACAGATAGACTATTTAAGGCTTACAGTAACTTTCGTAATGGCAACAACTTCCAGCCTGTAACTTTTGCTTACTTTCTGACATAGACTGGCATTCACGTCAAGATCTCAGACCACTGGGATAACATTCCAATTGTTCCTTTGGAACAAGAGTCGCAGGAAATCCTTTATTTATAATATATAACATCGGCTTTTGCGGTAATACTTCTATTAAATGAATAACAAAGACCCAGAACCTTTTACAAAAGAAAAGGTGAAAACAATGAGAACGACATGGACACGACCCTTTCACCTTTGTTATCACAGGCTGTAGGCCACATTACTACCAACTGGGCTATAGTTTCAACGTATGGCCCCCTACATCTCCGTAGCTGACGCACTATATAAAGGCTCTATCTACGGTATAAATGTCATTATCTGATATTTAACATGCAAACTGTATCAGAAAGATCCGATTTAGATAATTCATCATTGTGCGTGACATTGAAACTGTACACTTTTATAGCACACAAGTTACAGCACTATCAACATCAACTAAATGAAGCCATTACCTTCCGATATGAATTATGAAGCGCGTAACTTCGTACTGTTTTTGTTTCCCACAATGGTATTCCGGTTGCCATGGGTTTGTTTATCGATGGTCATTTCTTATGTCAGCTCATTGCTGCTGTTTCAGTTTACATATTGTTATTTTCTTATTTGGAAATAGTGAGTGGACCCGTGGAAGCTAGAAAATGGAGTTCCAACAGGAGAAACCGGAACATTTCCAATATATATTCGTCTGTTTGACTTCAATAGAGGGGTGACAGCCAGAAACATTTGCGCCATGTATGGGGATAATGCTACTGGACAGAGCATGGCAACAAAGTAGTTTTCTCTTTTTAAGAAGGATCGTTTTATCATTAGTGGCTTTTCACGTTCAGGAAGATATTCGGAATTAGATGCAGATTTCTTTAAACGTAGTAATCCACAAATGCCCACGTCAATGTAATCGAGAACTGGCAAATGAGGTCAACTGTGGTCATTTCACCATCGTTCGACATTTGCAAGTTATTGGTACGGTTCAAAAATGGGGTGTAGGCTTACCGCATGCTCTAAGGCAAAATCACAAAATTCAGCGGGAGGTCAGACGAACATGTCTGCTTGCTCATCAACACCGATCATTCCTATGCTGTATCGTTACTGTTGATGAGAAGTAGTGTCTTTACGCTAACGTAAGGAAAAGAAAGGAATGGTTGCGTCCAAACAACGCAGCAACTGCTCTTAAAAAGACCTGCACACAACCGCCAAAGCTGATGTTATGCATCTGGTTCAACAGCGACTGTGTGATGTACTACAGATTGCTTCCACAAGGCGTAACCATAACCGCTGACATTCACTGTCAACACCTGAGACATGTCCAAACCCAGTCAGAGAACAATGACGGGAAGATTGAGTGAAGTGGTGCTACTCCACGATAACGATCGCCCACATTGGGTTGGGAAGTCATTCCAGACACATCTTCTTCACCTGATCTTAAACCCTCAGATTTTCATCTTTTCCGCTCTCTGTCAAACAGCCTTCAAGGAACTTCCTTTCCGGATGAAAACGCGCTCCGAAAAAGGCTCAACGAGTTCTTCGCCCCAAAACAACGTTTCCACAGAAGGTATTATTGATGACTAAAGTCTCTGTTATGTGTTTCCGTTGAAACGTATGGGGAAACGCTACGAACTTAGGCACCAACCAGTCTCGGTTTTCTGTCATTTTATTACAGCAAATCGTAGCTAAAGCGATGTATTTTCAAGAGATGCTCAATTTTCTGGTGCTTTGGAACAGTTTATGTTCGTATCACGTACTACTCGTATATGAGAGAGAAAGCCAACCATATACGATGTTTAACACCGTGCAATATGGCGGGTCTTAGATTCTGCCTGTAACGTAAAACGATGTAGTGTCTCATTGCCCCCGTTCCTTCCCTAGTAACATTCCAGATTGTTAATTTCACGCTCCACAGTGCAATGGTCGTGGAATTTCACGCTGTGACGTCACCAGCTCTTCGTCCACATGACTTCTGACGTCCCTTGAGAATACTGTTTTAGAGTGTCGTCCTTAAGGTCCGACGTTTATGCAGAAGGTGAGCAGCGAACCACTGAAGACCCTAGAACAGCTTTCTGTAACAGGTGGGGAACACTCTGTCGACTCGCGAGCTGATTGCCGCCGTCGCGGGCTCGCGCGCTCCTAAAACGCGTATCGATCGCGGGAACAATAGGCGGCGCGGCGGCGCGGCGGCGCGGGGGCGCGGCGGCGCGGCGGCCCTGGAGGACGCATTGTGCCCTGACGCGGCTAATGAGCCGGCAGACGCCGTAATTGGCTGCAGCGGGGAGGCGGAGAGGCGCGCCGTAACGAGTGTGCAGGGCCCGGCTTACAGCAACAGCGGAGCGGCGACACGCCGAGGCGCCGGCCGCCTCGAGCGCTTCCCCGTCCAGGGGAACGCCGCTCCGTGACCTCTCCATGGGGCGATCCTCGACAGCAGTTCGGGTGCGAGAGACCTTGCGGCAAGGGTGCGGTTCCTCCTGGTACGAAAACTCTCGATGACGTTACGATCGACAACGCGGTGACCCGTTCAACTTTGCAGTAGAGGTTCTAGCAACAAGAGAGATCCCGGCGGAGGTTCGAGTCCTCCCTCGGGCATGGGTGTCTGTGTGTGTTCTTAGGATTATTTAGGTTAAGTAGTGTGTAAGCTTAGGGACTGATGACCTTAGCAGGTAAGTCCCATAAGATTTCACACACATATACACAATAAGAGAGACATTTATTTACATATTCCTCATCATAAGCGGTATTCGGACAATACACTGACAAGGGAACCTCCCCATCACACACACCCTCAGATTTAGTTATAATTTGGCACAGTGGATAGGCCTCGTGAAACTGAACACAGATTAATCGAGAAAACAGGAAGAAGTTGCGTGGAACTATGAAAAAATAAGCAAAATATACAAACTGAGTAGTCCATGCGCAAGATAGGCAACATTTAGGATAATGTGAGCTCAGGAGCGCTGTGGTCCCGTGGTTAGCGTGCGCAGCTGCGGAACGAGAGGCCCTTGGTTCAAGTCTTCCCTCGAGTTAAAAGTTAAATTTTTTATATTCAGACAATTATCAGTGTTGAGGCACTCACACATAATCAGCTTCGCTCTTCAAAATTCCAGGACATGTTCAGATTTGCTTGGAGATATGCAGGATTTGACGGTCTACACACGGAAAAATTTGAAAACGTTAAAAACATATGTTTTGACAGAGCACAGAGAAAACTGTGCGACTGTGAAACTGTTACATTCATTTGTTGCAGTTTATGTGACACACTCTTATGTTTTCATCACTTTTTTGGAAGTGATTATCACATCCACAAGAAAACCTAAATCGGGCAAAGTAGAAGAATCTTTTTACCCATTCACCAAGTGTGCAAGTTAGGTGGGTCGACAAAAAATTCCTGTCATGTGACGCACATGACGTCACCAGTGTCGTGTAGAATATATCAGACGTGTTTTCCTGTGGAGGAATCGGTTGACCTATGACGTTGCGATCAAATGTTTTCGGTTCCTATTGGAGAGACACGTCCTTTCGTCTAATAATCTCACGGTTTTGCGGTGCGGTCGCAACACACAGACACTAAACTTATTACAGTGAACAGAGACGTCAATGAACGAACGGACAGATCATAACTTTGCAAAAATAAAGTAAGTAAACTTTCCGCTCGTGGGAAGACTTGAACCAAGGACCTCTCGCTCCGCAGCTTCTCACGCTAACCAAGGGTCCACGGCGCTCCGGTGCTCATATCATCCTTGATGTTGCCTATGTTGCCCATAGACTACTCAGTTTGTATATTTTGCTTATTTTTTCATAGTTCCACACAACTTCTTCCTGTTTTCTCGATTGATCTGTGTTCAGTTTTTCAACGCCTATCCACTGTGCCAAATTATAACTAAATCTGAGGGGGGTGCAATGGGGAGGTTCCCTTGTGAGGCGAGAAAAACGCAGTACCAAGAAGGGACTGCGAGACATAAACGAAAGTTGGTAGGCGTGCCTCTACACTTCAAAGACGATGTCTAAACGAATTTCCTGTCACTCGCATAAGAATGTCGCTAAGATAGCAGCTATGAGGATATAAATTAGGTTAAATACAAGCCTTAACGGTTACCTTTGAAATTGGACTTGATGTTAGTCAACAATGCTTTTAAGGCGACAACATTGTCAACGCCTCTCAGCGTTTGAACGGTCGTGTAATAGGGCGACGAGAAGCTGAAGTTCCTTCTGCGATAAAGACTTGACAAGAACATAGTCACTGTACGTGACTGCTGGCGGCGGTGGCCACGAGAATGTACGGTTGCGAGAAGACCGGGCTCTGGACGGCCACGTGGCACTACCGAGACGGAAGACCATGGCGTTCTTCGTATGGTTCTGGCGCATCGTACTGCATCTACAGCAGCAATCTGAGCAGCCGTTGGCGCCATAGTGACATAAGGAATTGTCACAAATCGGTTATTCATGGTCAGCTCCGAACCAGACACCCTGTAGCGTGCATTCCATTGATCCCAATCCAGCGCCGTTTGCGACGTCTGTGGTGACAAGAGAGACGTGACTGGAGTACATTGTGGAGACCTGTTGTGTTTCCTGATGAAAGCTGGCTCTCACTTTGTACCAGTGATTGCTTTTATGTTGACTTGAAGGAAGCCAGTTGAGATCGTGCTATCACCCTGTCTCCATGCTAGACACGCTGGACTTACACCTAGAGGTATGATCTTGGGTCCGATTTCGTGTGACAACGGGAGCAGCCTCGTGGTTATCCTACGAACTCTGACTGCAAATTTTTAAGTAAATTTGTTGCTTCGATGTGTTCTGGTCCCATTCATGAAGAGCATTGTTGCGGGCGCTTTCAAACAGCATAACTCTTGCTCGCATACCGCTGTTGTAACTCAATATGTTTTACAAAGTGTCGACGTGTTGCCTTAGTCTTCTGGATCACCAGATCAGTTTCCAATGGAGCATATGTGGCACAATTTCGACTTCATTCACAAGCAGCATTAACCATCGCTGTATTGACCCACCAAGTGAAACAGGCACGGAAACCCATCCCATAAACTAACATCCGGCACCTGTACAACACAGTGCATCCACGTTTGCGTCCTTGCATTCAAAATTCTGGCGGTTGCACTGGTTATTAATATGCCAGCATTTCACATTAGGAATGGCTTATCTTACGTTTGCATTAACCTGTGATACTGCAATGCCAATCATTTAAATATCTCACCTAGACAAATCTATTATCTAAATTACATGACGCTTCATTAGTTATTTTTTTATGTTGCGCTTTTGTTTCCATCAGTGTAGAAGAGCGGCCATAGAAAACTAGAACATTAAACCTGAAACTTGAAACCTATCTATTCTCTCCTCGATGTAAAGGAACTAAAGTGGCCGGCACAAAAGTAGGGCTTCAAGGTCATCTCGGTGTCTTACAGCATTGCCAGTTTTTTTATAGCGATAATTTCAAATGCTCCTAAAAATTAAAAAAAAAGTTTGAGCAACTCTATCTTTAGTCTAGAATATGATGGAGTACTTTCCAAAAGAAAATTCCCACTAGCTGTTACGAAAAAAAGGAAAACTAACGTTACAGGATATTTTGGAAGAAAATAATTCCTTACTTCAACCTGTGGTAGTAACAGAATCACTAATGTAATTGGACTGAAAAAAAAATTATATAAACATCCTCAAAGTTTACAGATGTATATGCTCCGTCTTTTATTTTGGAAACATAAAACGATTCTGATATAAAAAATTAAATACTATAAGAGGTGTGAAACTGTGCCGACTTCGTAGCGAAAACTGTAGTCGCTGACTAATTTTCGTTCTGTAGGACTGCGAAGAAACTTCCCGAGAGAAAGTTCTTAAGAAAACTACAGAATTATTTTCGGTAACATTTCAGACATCGTTATTGTATCGTATCACGTACAGAGGCAAGTTACATCCGCGATATTCCTTTTGCAACAGCGCGCGAGTCATTGTAAGCCGTGGCCAAGAACTTAATTCGGACGGCTCGCTTTAATATGACCGAGAATATTCCCTACTTCCCGAAAATATTTTACTGGCTGCTAATACGAATCCTTCGTCATTGGATCCATCACTCAAATCTCCAATATACGCCATGCAAAGATAATTGTAGTTATTTTGAAGCCAATATTTTCACTGAAGTCGAGCAAAATATTTGTTCGAAAGGTTTTGAGAAACTCAAGTTTTATCTAAATTTGCTGTAAACCTGTTATACTCAGCACGCAATACATGCTTGGTACACGAAAACCTCTATCTCACTAATTCAATATGCCTGTCATGTGCTATAAATATCTTCCATCATTACAGATTCCGAATTAGAAAACAAGTGGGCGGAGAAGACAATGCATTGAAGTGACTGGTCAGAATAATGAGTTTTATCACGGTTACTATCCTGTGTTTCTCTAGCCATCGGATACTATCCTCTGTCATACTAAACTAATACAATGGCATTATACCGGCAGTGATACGGTGGCAGACGTACTACTTGGTGTCCCATTTCGTTTGCCAGTTGATCCAATTCGCAAATCTTTTTGGCACCTACGATTTCTTGCTTGGACAGGAGTTCAGCCTTCTTTTCATCAACTGAAAATGAAACATTGTCTTTAACCACTCCATAATATCGGTTGGTAGGACATGTTTTGAGGCATCAAGGGATCACAAATTTAGCATTGGAGGGCAGCGTGGAGGGTAAAAATCGTAGAGGGAGACCAAGAGATGAATACACTAAGCAGATTCAGAAGGATGTAGGTTGCAGTAGGTACTGGGAGATGAAGAAGCTGTCACAGGATAGAGTAGCATGGAGAGCTGCATCAAACCAGTCTCAGGACTGAAGACCACAACAACAAAATATCTGCCTTACGCCAATTTGTACGCGGCAGCTTTCCTATCTGTAGGGCGTGGTAGCTGGCGTTATCCATCACGATAATTGACTCTTCTTCCAGCGCAGACAATTGTCGAATAAATCAATTTCTAAATTTTCATTTCTGAAAAGTAATCGGATTGGCAAGAACTTTCCCCACCAAGAAAAACAAGTTTGACCTCTGGTATGAAGCCTGTGGTTAATGAACCAGCGTGGCCGATGATTGACCGGCCGCCTCTACCAGCAGGCACTTTCAAACCGCCATTTCGTTTGGAGCCGTGCCATATATACTTACTGGTGTGGTTCTGAGAAACGCAAGTTTCATCCATGTGCACTACAGTCCTGGTGTCTTCAGCACGCAAGAAGTTTATTGTATGCAAATACTTCGATCTTGCTGTTGCAGTGTCTCTGTGTTCCATTAAGAATTTCCGTTCGTCATCATACTTCCTCAATCGGAAACCAAGGGAGCGGAGAAGACGAAGAACGGAGGTCTCTGAGCCAGAGTAATTAATTTTTTCATGGAAGTCACCCTTTTTTTTTTTTAGCCATTGGATACTCTCCACTGTCGTAATATCCAACGACTTCTTTGTTAAAATCGTAAAAGTCGGTTGATTTCCGTTCACGTGCGTATCCCTTTCTTGGAGAATAGAAACACTCATTCATGTCTGGAGATTCTGCCAATGACACAATTTGCTAATACGGCCTACAGTTGACTTGGACACACCACCCGCTTTAGCAGTAAGCTCATGAATTTGCCCAAAATTTAAGTTATTCCTCGCTTCTTCATTTTCGGGCAGATCAGTAAAAAACTTGAATACGTTCGATATGATAATCTTCCCCCCCCCCCCCCCATGAACCATGGACCTTGCCGTTGGTGGGGAGGCTTGCGTGCCTCAGCGATACAGATGGCCGTACCGTAGGTGCAACCACAACGGAGGGGTATCTGTTGAGAGGCCAGACAAACATGTGGTTCCTGAAGAGGGGCAGCAGCCTTTTCAGTAGTTGCAGGGGCAACAGTCTGGATGATTGACTGATCTGGCCTTGTAACATTAACCAAAACGGCCTTGCTGTGCTGGTACTGCGAACGGCTGAAAGCAAGGGGAAACTACGGCCGTATTTCTTCCCGAGGACATGCAGCTTTACTGTATGATTAAATGATGATGGCGTCCTCTTGGGTAAAATATTCCGGAGGTAAAATAGTCCCCCATTCGGATCTCCGGGCGGGGACTACTCAGGAGGACGCCGTTATCAGGAGAAAGAAAACTGGCGTTCTACGGATCGGAGCGTGGAATGTCAGATCCCTTAATCGGGCAGGTAGGTTAGAAAATTTAAAAAGGGAAATGGATAGGTTAAAGTTAGATATAGTGGGAATTAGTGAAGTTCGGTGGCAGGAGGAACAAGACTTTTGGTCAGGTGAATACAGGGTTATAAATACAAAATCAAATAGGGGTAATGCAGGAGTAGGTTTAATAATGAATAAAAAAATAGGAGTCCGGGTTAGCTACTACAAACAGCATAGTGAACGCATTATTGTGGCCAAGATAGACACGAAGCCCACGCCCACTACAGTAGTACAAGTTTATATGCCAACTAGCTCTGCAGATGGGGAAGAAATAGATGAAATGTATGACGAGATAAAAGAAATTATTCAGGCAGTGAAGGGTGACGAAAATTTAATAGTCATGGGTGACTGGAATTCGTCAGTAGGAAAAGGGAGAGAAGGAAACATAGTAGGTGAATATGGATTGGGCGGAAGAAATGAAAGAGGAAGCTGCCTTGTAGAATTTTGCACAGAGCATAACTTAATCATAACACTTGGTTCAAGAATCATAAAAAAAGGTTGTATACCTGGAAGAAACCTGGAGATACTTAAAGGTATCAGATAGATTATATAATGGTAAGACAGAGATTTAGGAACCAGGTTTTAAATTGTAAGACTTTTCCAGGGGCAGATGTGGATTCTGACCACATTCTATTGGTTATGAACTGCAGATTGAAACTGAAGAAACTGCAAAAAGGTGGGAATTTAAGGAGATGGGACCTGGATAAACTGAAAGTGCCAGAGGTTGTAGAGAGTTTCAGGGAGAGCATAAGGGATTAATTGACAGGAATGGGGGAAAGAAATACAGTAGAAGAAGAATGGGTAGCTCTGATGGATGAAGTAGTGAAGGCAGCAGAGGATCAAGTAGGTAAAAAGACGAGGGCTAATAGAAATCCTTGGGTAACAGAAGAAATATTGAATTTAATTGATGAAAGGAGAAAATATAAAAATGCAGTAAATGAAGCAGGCAAAAAGGAATACAAACGTCTGAAAAATGAGATCGACAGGAAGTGCAAAATGGCTAAGCAGGGATGGCTAGAGGACAAATGAAAGGATGTAGAGGCTTGTCTCACTAGGGGTAAGATAGATACTGCCTACAGGAAAATTAAAGAGACCTTTGGAGAGAAGAGAACCACTTGTATGAATATCAAGAGCTCAGATGGCAACCCAGTTCTAAGCAAAGAAGGGAAGGCAGAAGGGTGGAAGGAGTATATAGAGGGTTTATACAAGGGCAATGTACTTGAGGACAATATTATGGAAACGGAAGAGGATGTAGATGAAGACGAAATGGGAGATACGATACTGCGTGAAGAGTTTGACAGAGCACTGAAAGACCTGAGTCGAAACAAGGCCCCGGGAGTAGACAACATTCCATTAGAACTACTGATGGCCTTGGGAGAGCCAGTCATGACAAAACTCTACCATCTGGTGAGCAAGATGTATGAGACAGGCGAAATACCCTCAGACTTCAAGAAGAATATAATAATTCCAATACCAAAGAAAGCAGGTGTTGACAGATGTGAAAATTACCGAACTATCAGTTTAATAAGTCACAGCTGCAAAATACTAACGCGAATTCTGTACAGACGAATGGAAAAACTGGTAGAAGTGGACCTCGGGGAAGATCAGTTTGGATTCCGTAGAAATGTTGGAACACGTGAGGCAATACTAACCTTACGTCTTATCTTAGAAGAAAGATTAAGAAAAGGCAAACCTACGCTTCTAGCATTTGTAGACTTAGAGAAAGCTTCTGACAATGTTAACTGGAATACTCTCTTTCAAATTCTGAATGCGGCAGGGGTAAAATACAGGGAGCGAAAGGCTATTTACAATTTGTACAGAAACCAGATGGTAGTTATAAGAGTCGAGGGGCATGAAAGGGAAGCAGTGGTTGGGAAAGGAGTGAGACAGGGTTTTAGCCTCTCCCCGATGTTATTCAATCTGTATATTGAGAAAGCAGTAAAGGAAACAAAAGAAAAATTCGGAGTAGGTATTACAATTCATGGAGAAGAAGTAAAAACTTTGAGGTTCGCCGATGACATTGTAATTCTGTCAGAGACAGCAAAGGACTTGGAAGAGCTGTTGAACGGAATGGACAGTGTCTTGAAAGGAGGATATAAGATGAACATCAACAAAAGCAAAACGAGGATAATGGAATGTAGTCACATTAAATCGGGTGATGCTGAGGGAATTAGATTAGGAAATGAGACACTTAAAGTAGTAAAGGAGTTTTGTTATTTAGGGAGTAAAATAACTGATGATGGTCGAAGTAGAGAGGATATAAAATGTAGACTGGCAATGGCAAGGAAATCGTTTCTGAAGAAGAGAAATTTGTTAACATCGAGTATAGATTATGTGTCAGGTAGTCGTTTCTGAAAGTATTTGTATGGAGTGTAGCCATGTATGGAAGTGAAACATGGACGATAACTAGTTTGGACAAGAAGAGAGTAGAAGTTTTCGAAATGTGGTGCTACAGAAGAATGCTGAAGATAAGGTGGGTAGATCACGTAACTAATGAGGAGGTATTGAATAGGATTGGGGAGAAGAGAAGTTTGTGGCACAACTTGACTAGAAGAAGGGATCGGTTGGTAGGACATGTTTTGAGGCATCAAGGAATCACAAATTTAGCATTGGAGGGCAGCGTGGAGGGTAAAAATCGTAGAGGGAGACCAAGAGATGAATACACTAAGCAGATTCAGAAGGATGTAGGTTGCAGTAATTACTGGGAGATGAAGAAGCTTGCACAGGATAGAGTAGCATGGAGAGCTGCATCAAACCAGTCTCAGGACTGAAGACCACAAGAACAACAACAACATGATAATCTTCGATTGTTTACGAATGTCTTTCCACCCTTTACGCACACCGAGCAGAGGAGTACTACGAATAGGCCGTTGCTCCTGCATTCTTGTTCACCACCGAACACACGTCAAAGCACATTTCTAAATATAGTAAGACAGTGAGATCAGACGTAACACTCCATATAGTACTGTAGTACTGTAACACTCAGCTTTCAGCTGCTCTGACCTACCGCACCGCTAACGGTACCTACATGGCAACAAAGCCGAGAGGCGGGCTAGTCACAGCCCGCAGCCCATGTTGGTGGCAGGCAGCGGCCGTGACCTTGAGGAGTCTACTTCCGTGCCGGCCACTCTAATAACGGTCTATTGAACAGCACAAAATAGTCCAACTTCTCTGTGTCATAGTGGATTCTGGAATCATACACAGCGATATAACTGACCGATTAGCAAGCAATAGTATAGCAGACGGAATACCTTTCTTTGTACATTTACACTGTCCAATCGCATTAAAGTGACCTCCGCCCAGGTTCGACGTCAAGGTCCAATAACACCTCAGAGATGACAGATGGCAGCACTAGCGGTGGAGGGTATAGAAATCATGTTGCGGTGAGGTGGAAAACCGCGTAGTCGTTCTCCTGCGGAAAGCGGACGGTTTATCTCGTTTTAGAAAGGGCGTGATCATTGGCGTTCAGGCCAAGGGTGGAAGCATTTCCGAAACGGATAAGTCTGTGAGCTTTCGTCCTTCTCTCGTAGTTAAAGAATACCGTGCATAGCAAAATGACGCTGTCCAAAGCCGGCGCTAAGGGGCAACTGTGGTGCACCACGGGTGGTAGACGACACGAGTGAGTGGCAGCTGCGTAACGCGCGTGGCCCAGGAGGCGTGCGACAGCTGAGCGGCTGACCACCAAGCTGAACCAGGGGCCCTCCAGCAGTCTCCCCTCAACAAATGTTCAGCGAACGTTCCTGAGTACGGGCCTCCGCAGAAGGTGACTGGTTCATGCTCCCATGTTTCTTCCTGTTCATCGCCGACGAAGACCGGAATTTGCACGCCAGTACCGCAAGTGGAGGACGTCCATTGAATGGTCGGAAGTGGCCTTTACAGAAGAATCAGGTCTTACGCTCTATTGGCACATACGACATGAAATGTGTGAAAGCAAACATCCTACAAACATAGCGATTACTATGGATTCTTTTTGTGGCATTCCCTGGGTGATGTCATGCTGGAAGGCACAGTGGGGGACCATGTCTACCACCAGATGCTGTTTGTTTTTGCTCGGCTCGATGACATGGACGAGTAGGAAAGTGTAGGGTGTCACACACCCCACGGTGTACCTGTGTGATTCAGAGAGCAGTAGAATGAGTTTACCTGACTCCCCTGGCCACTACATTTCCATAATTTAAGACCAATCGAGAATCTGTGGGGCTATCTCGATCGGGCTGTTTGCACCATGGATCCTCAACCTAGATAGCTAGCGCAGCTGGAGACTGCGTTGCAGTCGGCGTGGCTCCACATCCCCGTCGCTCCCTTCCAGAACCTCACTGACGACGCTCTTCCTGCACGTCTAGCAGCGGTCTGCACTGCAGAAGACGGATATTCAGGCTTGCGACAGGTGGTTACATTAATGTGACAGGGCAGTGAACCTTATGCCTACTGCATAACCATTAAAACGAAAGGGACGTCAGATGAATGGCTGCGATTCTGGGAAACCTCTCAGATGGTGAGAGCAGAAAATGTCGCAAAGATTCCGTCACTCATTCCTAAAAGAAACATAATTTTTTAAAGTTAAAACCTTTACTGTGACATACAACATTAATCATAAGAATGCAAAATGGAGACGAATGTTACTCTGTAATTTTCCACGGAGTTAAAGATTGAAGGTCTCCATATTGCGATGATTACACTCTAGCAGGTCTCACGATTGTTTCCAATATGCAGTCAGCAGCCCAAACTCTGCAAGGCAGACGTGAAAATTCTCTACCCACAAATGTCACGAATATTGTCCGACAGCAAAATATTTGTGTTCACATATCACGATACTTTCAAAAGACTGACATTCATTTCTTCGAAGTTCCAATATGTGAAGATACCAAGTCACAGCAACCATTTTGCGTGACTGACCAAAACGCGCACACCAGGATCTAGTACCAGATGAAAAAAACCGTCTGCACCCCTTTTTTTTAATATTGGTGGTTTGTATATGGTGTTAACGTCTATTAGAGTACTAGTTACTTATTTCCAGTGTCGAACGGCATAAACACCATGAACGAGAGAAAATGACTGCCAGTTTTTAACATCATCAGCATAAAAATTAGACAGTTCATAGTGTTTTGTTCTTTGAAGTGGTCGTATGAACCTAAGAAAGAGTGAGCTGTGTCGAAAATTCATTGTAAATGTAACAAAAAACGTGTTAAACAACAATGTAATTCGCTAAAGGGGTGGGCAGTCACAGGCAAAACAAAAACAATGAATAATATTTTTAAAAAGCTTAGATACGCACTGGGTTGGCTTATCAAGGTCATTTAGAGCGGTGGTGGTTTATTTTTGTAGGGAACAGTGAAGTTAGCAACCAGTCGCACTGGTTGTCGTTAGCTACATTAAAATAACCTTTTATTTTGTCGTTGTCACTATTCTGCAACCATTTTCACACGTCGAGTGGACATACCATAACATATAATTCCCTGCCATGACTTATGTCGTTCTCTTGGTGCTTGAGACAACAGAGCTGCATTCCTATATTCCTTTATCCAGCCTGTATATAACTGATCAGTCTTTAATAATCCTCGTAAGTCTGTTGTGGTTCGCCCCTTTTTATCCAAAGGGACCTTCTCTTGCGACAGCTGTTTTAGGGCACCTTGCAATACTTTTCGCTATGTGGGGATATGGCGAGGACTGCCAAATCTAAACATGTAGTTGCCTTATTTAGAGGCAGTCACTCAACCCAAATAATGCGATGTATGGAAACTGTAATGTTGAACAGTATGGCATAAACTCAACTGGGCGATAGCGACTGCATAGTAGTAGTTTAACACGCGAAGCGACCGAAATACACGTTTCTCGTCTCCTATTGGTTGTTCAGCACACTTACTTACCGAACACTTGTCGCATTGGCTTTTGTGGCCTCTGGTTGACTGACCTTCGAGAAAATAGATTCCAGAATGTTTTGACAGAAAGGCATGGCTAGGCTGTCTGAGGGCTAAGACGCCTAGAGAAAAACGTACATAGGGCTGGTGAATGTCGTAAATAGTACGAATTTTAATTATCTCTTATGACAGTTGATTGTAATTAGGGTTCAAAGTGATAGTGAATTCAGGTGGCAGACATTGCACTAAGATAATTCTCCTGATAAGTAACATGTGTTTTCATCCTCCTGAGTAGTGCTTGTTTATTATTGCCCATAAAAAAAGAACCAAGTGCAATGCGCTGATATATGTCGCGGAATAATGTTGACACCTTAACACTAAATGTTATCAATATAACGCAATCTTAAAAGTATCCACAGCTCTAGGTATCAGAGTCCGCAGCTCGAGGTCAAGTGGTTGGCGTTGCTACCTCTGGATCACGGGGTCCCGGGTTCGATTCCCGACCGAGTAGGAGATTTTCTCTGCCCGGGGACTGGGTGTTTGCGTTGTCCTCATCATTTCATCCTCATAATTATCATTCGTGACAGTGGCTAGATTGGACAGTGTAAAAAATTGGACTATGTAAAAATTGAAACTTTGTACGGACGCTGATGACCGCGCAGTTGAGCGCCCCACACACCAATCATCATCATCATCAGCTAGGTTTCAAAGCGCCTGCTTGGTACACCCGTAGGTACGGCACCAAGACTCTCTCCTTGAATGTCTTCCTTTAGGCGGGGCAGCTTCTTTTATTCTGGTCGCTTGCGACATCATTCTTAAGGTATGAAATAAGCCCTAGGTCCAAATGGCTCTGAGCACTATGGGACTTAACATATGTGGTCATCAGTCCCCTAGAACTGAGAACTACTTAAACCTAACTAACCTAAGGACATCACACACATCCATGCCCGAGGCAGGATTCGAACCTGCGACCGTAGCAGTTGCGCGGTTCCTGACTGAGTGCCTAGAACCGATAGACCACCGCGGCCGGCAATAATAAGCCTTAGGTTCGAATTAAAATGTGTCTTATGAATCAGATTAAGCCAGGAATGGTGTACCTGCCCTTCCGCTCTTACCATTCGATCAAGTAAGAATAACTCGTGCTTGATCCTTGCCTCCGTCTCAGAAATAACGACATTAAATAAGGAAGTTAGCATTTAGCGCCCCAGATTTCCTTATTTTCGCCACTTGGTCAGTCTCACAAATTATTTTCACTAGACTTCGCTGTCCATCTGCTGATCCTAGTATTTCCTTTATTGCACGACTTATATTACCTCTTCATAGTTAACATCCACGTTTAGCTGCTTTTTTTTAATAATTACAGCTTCTTCTCTGGACTCCTTATGAACAATGGTCCACTCCCAGACTGTGTTCCAAAACTAGTCAGGGAAATCTTCCAAACATCGGCTCAGTATTGGACAATAAGATTCTATTACATGTGTAAACTGATAAAGCTACATTCCTCTACGACAATGTTCGTCTTCTATACGTTCATCCAAGTCACCACTCGTTGCGTTTTCTGTTCTGTCGTTGACAACCTGGCAGAGGCAAACCTCCAGCTCAGTTATGCAAACAATGGTAGTTATTTATAGCATCCATAGCCAGCAAACAAACACAAACATTATATTGACAAATTTGGAACGCATTTGAAACTACAAAATTAATATAATTAGATTTGCGCTTAGCTCGACCATGGGACCGGCATATCGCTTTCATCTTTATAATCAACGAATAAGTCTACATATGTTTACTCTGAATCGTCGAAGCGTTTATTATTTACAATGAAGATTTCTATCCATAGCAAATTATGTTGAGTCATTTCATATTGAAATGCATTATTTTTCATAGACTAATGTTTCATGGAGAAAACTGGACTACTTTTTAGACAAAGTATCCCTTCTACAATAAAATGCTCAACAGTTCCTCCATCTGTTGAGAATCAGCTAGTGAAGATTAAATTTACTGGAACGGCCTTAACTTATAACGGATAGAGCGAAGTGGATCGTCATCTATTGGCCCATAATTTTGTAGTTTCTGTAAGGGACAATACAAGGAACTCTATGGCCATTCGTATAATCGTACAAGCTAGTCCACAGTCCTGAAGCTATTTATTTTAAGACAGTCTGAAATTCTTTGATTTGTCGAATAAAAACGGTTGATAACATATGTTTTAAACGCTTGAAAAAATGCCACACCGACTGTGGGTCAGTTACATTTAGCATCTTGACTTCCTCTGCTGCTAAAAATCTGTCAAAAATTGCGATGGATTTTCTGGCTTCCGGATTTCATTGTGATGAAACATCAAAATCCAAGTACAATAAAAATTATATTTGTTTTTGCACGAATTATATGTGACAATCATTCATAACAAGTGTAAACGACACACTGATAATAACATTTACGATGTCCCGTGGAACTTTCCAAGCGGTTTTTGTCCATCCCGTACGAATGATGACACAGCAAAGGCAGAAATAAGGAAAAGAACTCCTCGACAGTAGAAAATTAAATAGCATAAATACAGTGTAATATTTTAAGGAAAATCATTAAGAGGTCCTGTAATAGGCAAGTGTTGACAGAAATTAATGATACAGATAATAAGATTAAAACTATATGGGGTATTGTGCAAAGGAAGAGGGGTCTACCAGTTAGTGTAGAAAAAAAATTAAAATAAATGAAATTGTTGTGACTGATAATTCTCAACAGGCAAGCCATTTTAACCACCACTTTCCAAATAAAGCAGCAAAAATACAATTGAATGCTTCAAAAAATGTAATAAAAATGTCATTTCACAAAAATTCATACGACTAGAAGCAGTACCAACATACATCACTGAAATACTATAAAAATTCTGAAAAACAAAAGTTCATTCGGTGTTCATGGTACTCCAAACATAATTCTGAGAAGTTGTTCTAACTTAATAAGTACTGTCCATACAACTAATTTTTCCATACGGTTTAAAATACGGAGCTCTTGAACCTCTATATAGGATAGGTGACAAGAAGGACTTAAATAATTGTCATTCATTTCCCTTGTTAAGGTATTTTTCCAAATCCTGGAAAAAGAAACGTACTCGAACCTTACCTCACGTTTAGGTAGAAACAATTTACTTATCAGCTCATAATTTCGTTTTCAGATGGGTTGCTGCTCTGAGAATGCTATTCATACATTCGCTCAGCAAATATTATCTGCCATAAATAAAATACCCCAGTTGGTATTTTTATGATCTTTCCAAGACGTTTGACTGCGATGATCATGCTCCATTCTTACAAAAACGTAAGTTTTGTGGAATGCTCACTTTACATGCAAATGGTTTGAATCACATTTAATAAACAGAATACAAACACTAGTGCTCAATAACTCTAATATTATTTTAGTGACTGGGAAGAAATCACAAAGGAAATCGCACAAAGGGAGACCTTCCAGTTAACATGCGTCAAGCAGAATTGGTACTCTTTGCTGACGGCAACAGCGTTTTAATAAATCCCATTAGAGAAAATGGTCCAGAAGACATTAGTAGTAAAACTTTGAATGAATTATTAAGTGGTTCGTTGAAAATATTCTCCTCTTTAATTTTGAGAAAACATACCACATTCAGGTATGCACAACAAGTAAAGGCATGGTAAAAACTGATGTAACACATGAACAGGAGTCATAAAATACGGTAGAATTCGTGCTACGAAAACTTGAACTGGAAGAACCATATTACTGAACAGCTCAAAGCATTAAGTTCAGTAACTTCAGTTCTTCGTATAATTGCAAGTCTTGCAAACAAACCAATCTACCTCCTGACGTATTTTGGATATTTCCACTCAGTAATGCCTAATGGGATAGTTTTATGGACCAAGTCACCACTTATAAATAAAATACTGATTGTACAAAAGCGATCAGTAAGAACAATATGTGATGTCCCCCCGCGGTCGTCTTGTAGGAGTTAGGCATTTAACTGTACCATCCCATTACATATATTCGCTAACGCAATTCGTCATTAGTAATGCATCACAGTTTGAGAAGAACAGTGATGTTCATACCTACTATACTACAGGAAAAAATGAGCTTTATTAACCGTTAATGAACCTGTCTGTGGATCAAATAGGAGTGCAATATAGAGTAACTCATGTTTTTGCTCATTGACCAAAAACCATAAAACGTCTCATAGGTAGAAAAGCAGATTTGAAATCTATCCTAAAATCATCCTTCTTGAATAACTCCATCTTCTGCATGGATCAATTTTTATTGCAGTATCGATAGCCTGCAAAAAAAGAAACTTGTTTTTAAGTGAAATTGCATGAGTAGAAGGATCTTCATTAATGTTTACATTAATCATGTTTGCATTATCTGTAAACTGACTCGTTCCACATCATTTAGATAAAAAAATCATTTAAATTATCTATGGAACATGTAACTGAGTGATCAATACAAAGTACAATCTGTGTTCACTCCAGACGCTACACAAGAATTAAAGTTGTGTGACGCATTTCAAGTCATGTTGGGGCCATCTTAGTAGAGGGTACCTTCTCTCAGCTGAAACGACACAAAGATGAAGGTTGGTCGTTTCAGAAGGCTAAAAAGATGCCGTTCTCTTGTTCAACACAAATTACTCACTTGTCTGACGTTTTAGAAGCTGTTCCATATTCCTGGATTTCCGAAATGGGTGTGGTTGACATAGTGGAACACTGCAGACTTGAAAGATTACCCTTCTCTTATTCAACTGTATTTGCTTTGTCCCCTCACCTCTTAACCCCTGCCTGCTGCCAACCGGAGTGGCTGAGCGGTTCTAGGCGCTACAGTCTGGAACTGCGCGACTGCTACGGTCGCAGGTTCGAATCCTGCCTCGGGCATGGATGTGTGTGATGTCCTTAGGTTAGTTAGGTTTAAGTAGTTCTAATAGTCTTGCCTGCTGGACTAGTGATGACTATTGATCTAGTTCCGTGCAACGTAATAAAATCTCACTACCAACAGTGGTGGAAAGTGACCTAACAGACCGCATATGAAACTCGGCCCTATTCCACATAAGTTGATTTCGATATGGTCTGTCACTGAAAGGACATCACTATGTAGCCCCTCTCATTCTTTCATATTATATAAAAGTTGCGATGTGGGGAAAATCTCAGGAATTCTCGGGATGTTTTTATGTAAATGTTGAAACGCAACTGTAATTTTCAAAAACGACATTTTATTCCTCTTTCTTAGAACAAGGACAAGCGCTTCAATAACGCTTTATATTATAAATTAGAACTATCACAGTAAACATCAAATGGTCACCACACACATCCTGGTTTAGATGTAGTGAGACAGAAATTTAAAACGACAGGAAACGTAGTCTCCGCAGAGTGCATGAGGTCTATGATGAAGGAAAGGCGGTCTCATTCTCCCACATTAATCAAAGATACAAGCATAAAGCATGCTATATGATTATTAACTGTTGACTAGTGTAGTACAACTGTAACAGAGTGGGAACTGAGCGCAGCCTGGAGGGAACTGGAGTTCCACGAAACTCTTACAAATTCATTTTTATGCTAAAATCCTCCCAGTATATAGGAACTCAATCTGTTCGGTATTCAAAGCTCTATTCACTGGCTCGTGAGAGTAACCAGTAACGTGAGAATCACCAACTATGCCAACGCGAAAACTCATTAAACCAACAACAGGAAACCACTGAAAGGAGATAAGCCTAATCCTTGTCACATACAAGGTTGATTACTTGTAGAGGAAGTCACAATTAGGGATCTCAGACAATTATCAACCACCAGAGAGCTACCCACATATAACTGACAATTGTGGTCATCAAAGTTCACCTCACAACATCTTCACAAGCACGCCAAAAATACCGTTAAAATGGAATAATTAACACCAAACACTTCCTCATCATAAAGTAAAGGGAATTGAAAACGATAAAGCACAAAATTAACACATTTTGATACATGCCTCCTAACAAGGGAACATCCCCATCGCACCCCCGTCAGATTTAATTATACGTTGTCACAGTGGATAGGCCTTGAAAAACTGAACACAGATCAATCGAGAAAACAGGAAGTAGTTGTGTGGAACTATGAAAAAAATTAGTAAAATATACAAACTGAGTAGTCCATGCGAAGATAGGCAACATCAAGGACACTGGGAGTCAAGCAGCGCCGTGGTCCCGTGGTTAGCGAGAGCAGTTACGGAACGAGAGGTCCTGGGTTCAAGTCTTCCCTCGGGGAAAAGTTTAATCTTTTATTTTCAGTTTATGTGACAAACTCTTAAGTTTTCATCACTTTTTTTGGAGTGATTATCACATCCAAAAGAAAACCTAAATCGGGGAAGGTAGAAGAATCTTTTTACCCATTCACTAAGTGTACAAGTTAGGTGGGTCGACAACATATTCCTGTCATGTGACGCACATGCCGTCACCAGTGTCGTATAGAATATATCAGACGTGTTTTCCCATGGAGTAATCGGTTGACCTATGACCTTGCGATCAAATGTTTTCGGTTCCCATTGGAGAGGCACGTCCTTTCGTCTACTAAACGCACGGTTTTGCGGTGCGGTCGCAAAACACAGACACTAAACTTATTGCAGTGAACAGAGACGTCAATAAACGAACGGACAGATCATAACTTTGCGAAAATAAAGGAAGTAAAATTTTCATTCGAGGGAAGACTTGAACCCAAGACCTCTCGTTTCGTAGCTAGTCACGCTAACCACGGGACCACGGCACTCCTGAGCTCATATTCCCCTTGATATTGCTTATCTTGCAGGTGGACTACTCAGTTTGTATTTTTACTAATTTTTTTCACGGTTCCACACAACTTCTTCTTGTTTTCTCGATTGATCTGCGTTCAGTTTTCCAAGGCCTATCCACTGTGCCAACTTATAACTAAATCTGAGGGGGGTGCGATGGGGAGGTTCCCTTGTAAGATCAGACACAACTTACGGACCAGCCAAGAAATATCTGGAAACCGCTTGTGCTAGCGAAACCACTCCTCTCCTTAAGAGAGGTGGTGGGAAGAGATTGTTGAATTTGAAATGTCCAACCATCTCTCTCGCGACAGACTTAGCTTTTTTTTCCCTTCCTTTTCTTTCTCTTCCATATCTTACACTACGCTAATTAGTACGCGGTGTCTCTCTTTAGAAAGTGGTGTGGAGAGATGCAGTTTAAAATGCCCATCGAACTCCGTCGCCCCATGCCTAGCTTTTACACCCTTAAGAGAACACGTCCCTTATCTGCCTCCTATGCTTTCTTTTCCAAACACGAAAGCAATCATTCAGTGGCGATCAACCATGGAGTACAGGATGAAAGAAAAACAGTATCTTCAGTGGCAAGTTAACTAAAGCAAAGACCTCGATCCATCATTTCTCCAGAGTTGTAGTACAGTCTTGACAGGATGGAAAGTAGCATGGCAGACTGGATAAAGGCGCAAAAATATGATTTACTAAAGACTAAATACACCAGGTAACGTGAAACGAGGCGATGGACTCGTTTCAGACAGTTGACGAAGGTCCGAGCTCACAGTGTAGGTTCTCAGATACTTGAATCGATCGAAGACCTTATAAATAGTAGATTCCAGCGCGTCTTTCTGTACGGTGAGTGACCATCACAAACAAGAGCATCGGCAAGATTGCCCCAGGGAAGTCTGATATGACTGCACTTGTTTTCTATGTGTATACCCATCATTCAGATAAGGGTGAGCAGCAGTCTGCGGATGTTTGCTGATGACACTGCAGTGCAAGGGAAGACGTCGTCGTTTAGTAATTTTATGAGAACAGATGAAGATTTTTACAGAATTTCTAGCTGTTGTGTTGAATGGCAGCTTGCTCTAAATATAAAATAGTGTAAGTTAATGCAGATGAATAGAAAAACAAACCAGTAATGTTCGAACCCAGTATTAGTGATACGCGGCTCTATTAAATATCCGGTCGTAACGTTGAAAGCGACATGAAATGGAACGAGCGTATAAGGTCCGTAGTAGGGAAGACTACAGTTTATTGGGAGAATTCTAGGACAGTGTACCTCATGTATAAGAGACCACGTACAGAACAATTGTGTAATCCATTGTTGAGGCCTGTTCGTATGTTTGGGATCCCCACCAGGGAAGATTAAAGGAAGGCGTCGGAGCAACTCAGAGGGATGCTGCTAGATTCGGTAGCAATAGGCTCGATCAACTTGCGAAATTTATGAAATGCTTCTTGAACTTAAAGGGGAATGTCTTCAGGGAATACGACGTTCTTTTCGTGCAGCAGTGTTAATATAGTTTGGAGAAACAGCATTTGAGACAGAATGCAGAGCGATTCCACTGGAGCCAACATAGATCTTGCGAAATGACACCGAAGACGAGATAAAAGAAATCAGGGTTTGTATGGAAGTACATAAGATGTCGTTTTTCCCACACTTCATTTGCAAGTGGAAAAGGAACGGTAATTACTAGCAGTAGTACAGCTTACCCACCGTCATACAACGTAGTTTGTTAGTTCGTTAATGTCCCATAGATCTCTACAAAGATTTTTTATGGAAATGGTATAGAGCGCATCAGTTTTCAGGCTACTTACACATGAAATGTGTTTACATTAATTAACATATTTTTTAGACCTAGACTTGCAGTTATACTTAAAAAAGGGTATTTTTTAAGTTACTAGTTTTTAAATAGTAATTCGTCCATGAAGTAGAAGGAGTTGTCTATAATAAACAATTTTAGGTTAGATTTTAAAATTGATTTCCTAGCTGTGAAACATTTTACGTTATTGGCCAAATATTCAAACATTTATGTGGCTACATATTGAACGCCCTTTTAAAGCATTGACAGCTTTAAGAATGGTAATAGCTGTCATTTTTTCTTCTAATATTGTAGGTATCTTCTCAAATTGTGATGGATCATTTATGATGATTTTCATTAGCGAATATCAGTGTTGTGGTAGTGCAGTTATATTGCCTCACTCCTTGAAAAAGTCTCTACACCATGACAACAGATGAATACCTCATATTATTCTTATTTCTCGCTTTTTTGCAATCAAAACATCCTTTCTAATTAGTGAGTGACCCCAGAACATTTTCCATGAGAATTTACTGCGTGGAAATATGCGAAATATGTCAGTAGGTAGGTTCGCTTGTTTCCAAGACAAGCAATTATACGAAGAGCAAAAAGTGGTTGCTTCAGCTGTTCAGTACTATATTTCTTCCAGTTCCTGTTTTAGTCGTTATGTACACCCAGCAACCTGTAGCTTACTACCATATTTAGTGAGTTCTGTTAACGTGCTACATCAGTTTTTACTACCCATTTATGTGTTGTACAGAACTGAATAAAGCGTATTTTCTCAAGAGTAAGAGAGAGTCTGTTTTCGAGAACCACTTAACAATTCTTTGAAAGACAGCCCAAACAATCACTCTCGTGGATTTATCACTATTGAAATTTATTATAACACTAGTACTGTGTGCAAAAATACCAGTTCTGCTTGATGCATATTAGTTGGAAAGTCTCCATTTGTGGTACTCATTTTATGATTTCTCCTTGGTAACAATGTTAGAATTATTCAGCACTATTTGCATTCTATTTGGTAAGTGTGATTCAAATAATTTGCATATAATTTGTCAAATTCCATAAAACCTTAAATTTTTCTAAGAGTGTAGAACGACCTACACAGTAAGTGGAACGAGCAAATGAACATACCAGAGGGTGATATTTTATTTATAGCTCACAATATTTGGTGAGTGAATATCGTATAAACAGCATTCTCAGTCGGGCAACCCTACTGCATTCAAAATTGTGATGTGTTAAGTAAATTCGTGGCCCCGTATATGTGAGATTCGTGTTGGGTACAGTATATTTTCGAGTATTTCCGAACAACATGTTGGTAAGGAAATTGGGCGATAATTATTTCAGCCTTTCTTGTCGTTCTTCTTATGAAGATGTTTAAAAATAGCATATTTAAATGTTTTGCAAAATTCCCTGTGCCACTGATGCGTTACATGTATTACATGGTACAATACTTACTAAGTTAGAACAAATTTTCAGAATTCGGTTTGAAATTCGATCTACACCATATGACCTTTTGTCATATTTTTTTTATAATTATGTTAATTTTAGTGAAGGTGCTACTTCTAGTTGCTTAAAGTTCCATGATGTGACATTTTTAACATATATACTTCATCAACTGAACCATTTCACTGCATTTTCTGTGCTACTTTTAGAAAGTGTTGTACTCACAACTTGTGAATTATGAATCACAACATCATTTAATTTAATTGTTGTGGTATCTTGTACACTGACTGTCTTGTCTCCCATATTACAGTACCCCAAGTAGCTTTAATCTTGTTCAATTCATTATTAACTTATAACAGGGCCTGCATATTTCTGGAGTTTTAATGACTTTCGTTCAAATATTACAGTATTATGTAGCATGCATCTAATGTCGACCTAATATATTCTGGCCTTTATATGAATTTCATTGTCCCTCTTACGCGAGATCTTAATTCTCTTAGTTATCCATAGCTTCCTTTTTTAACCGGGTTTCCTGGATAACATTTTCAGAAAGTAACTTTCAAATACATTGACACAAATTTCTTGTGTGAGAAACTGAATTCGATATTAGCATCTCTTTCTATATATACCTGCTGGCCGGTGTGGCCATGCGGTTCTAGGCGCTTCAGTCTGGAACAGCGCGACCGCTACGGTCGCCGGTTCGAATCCTGCCTCGGGCATGGATATGTGTGATGTCCTTAGGTTAGTTAGGTTTAAGTAGTTCTAAATTCTAGGGGACTGGTGACCTCAGATGTTAAGTCCCATAGTACTCAGAGCCTATATATACCTCATCCCACACAACCTCGTTTAACTTACTCTTAAAGCAGTGTATTCTATTCCCTTTAACAAGACCCAGTGCTTTGTGCGAACCTGATTCAGGGCTGTAAATTCCTATGTTGTTTATTTACATTAACATTGCATCGTGATCGGATAGTCCATTACCACATTGTTTAACACAGAGCAGTGCCTATAGAAATGTTATCATTCTATGTGCTACAGTGTATCTGCAGACGAGTTGGAAATTTGAAACCCAAATAACGATTCCAGTTTCCTTTCCTCCTTCGTATTTTTAAGAAGTCCAGATTGAAATCTCCACAAACTAAAGCTGTTTCTTCTTGTCTCAGAAGAGGCTCAATAATGTCTCTGTGTTTCTTATGAATATCTAAAACTTTCCTAGAGGGGATCTGCAGAATGTTACAATTAGCAGACACGTATTCCTCAGTAACACCTCACAAGGACATGCTTCTGGATTATGATCTACACAGAAAGTATTTGTTTTTATATTTTTCATGTTATCACCATTTTACAGACGTTGGTACTCCTCAATTTCCATGTTACTCTTCACTAATGTGACGCTTGTCAGTAACCCCTGATATTTAACTTTTCTATCCCTCTGATCACAAAGTGTTCAGAGACACAGAACACCTATCACTTCAGAATCTTCCACATCTAGTCATACAAGAGGCTCATCTATTTTGTTTTTCCATCACCTGATGTTCTGATGGAACAAATTAATTCTATTTTACCAGCGTCTGTTGCATATATTATAATGTCGATCTGCAAGCATTCACTCATTGCATATTATTTCATATTTATACATCTAGTGGTACAATTACATGTTTCTTCCTTTTCTTCTTGATATCCTTTACCTGTACGGAGAGGCAATGGACTTGGCAATGTTATTGGTAGAGTGTGGCCAAGTGCTCTTCTTGTCTCTGTACCAGCCATGTATTCACCTAGTGCGATGTGGGAAACCGCCTAAAAACAACATCCAGGGTGGGCAGTGCACCGCCCCTCGTCGTGAATCTGCCGCGTGGACCCAATAGGGGGATGGCGTGCCTCCCCGAATCCTGGAAGCGACGTGCAAACCCATGCATCTATGTGGACGAGTCTACATGAACATCTGTATCTTCTTATATACTCTGCTAACAACTGTGGAGTGCATTGAAGACGGTACTTAACACGGTACGAAATGTTATGGGTCCTTCCCGTTCGAATAGCGTATGTTGGGCGGGAAGAATAATTGCATAAACTTTTCTCTGCGTGCTGCAATTGATCGAATTTTGTCTTCACCATAAACAAAGGTGCGGTACTTAGGAGGCTGAAAAATATCTCTGGATTCTTCACATAACACTGGTTCATAAAATCTTCGAAATAGGCATTCTAGGTATAATGTGCGTCCCTCCCCTCCCTCCCTTTCCTTAATTGGTCCCCAAGCATCATTGTGAAGTGTCACGCAGAAGTGATATGGAAGTAGTTCCTGGACACCACGTCCCCCTTTTACACAGATCACTGTTATCTGGTTTGCTGTCTCCCTGTCTACAAACACGGCTAGCGCTAGACATGCAAAACCAAACAGAACGATATGGCAAAAAGTAATAAGTGTCCGTTGGAGACTGACTGAATTTTTCCAGTATACAGCCACGTGATTTCCCCTTGTTCGTTACTTATTTATTGCAATCAAAAATAGACAGGAAGAGAAATTCAATCGATCTGTCAATCTACAAACTACGTACTGTCTATTTAATGTCTAAAATTACAGTTACTTTTTTTACGTGTTCTTAGAATTATGATGTGCAAATTACAAAGTTAAAAATCGTACTGACTCATAATAAAATTATTATTGAAATATAAATCTTGATTGAAGCGCAACCCCCACACAAAAAAATAGTTTCCTGATTCTAGCTACATCATTTTTCAGAACGTAAGGCAACTGGAGAACTATTTCTTGAATTTTTAGTTTCTTCTGAACGGTGCTATAGAACGTTATTCCTTTCATTAGTATTTACAGAGCTTTATGCAAAGTTTATCATATCCTAACAGTCTTTCGCGGATGGTAAATTACGCTTACGTGTACGCACTTTTGTTGAAACTGTTCCAGTAGTTGCCTATCCGCCTTGGAACACAGAATCTATCTATCTCTCTCTCTCTCTCTCTCTCTCTCTCTCTCTCTCTCACACACACACACACACACACACACACACACACACATACATAATACACAGGGTGTTTCAAAGCATTTGCATCACACATCTGAGCTGACAAATCACATCGTCGGGAACAACTTTTGTTACAGACAAAATGGTTGCTGACATTTCCCGGCGACATTAGACTATCTTTTGAGCTGGTTATGCCCCTGAGAGATAGCTGGCCGTGGACATTCTGCAGCGTCTTGTGCTTTCCCGTAATCAAGTCATTTTGTCTGTACGAAAGGGAGAGACACAAAAAAATATTAGTTCCTGATTAACTTCTAAAATATGTTCCTTCACTTACAGAAAGTCATTCTGGTGATTTTCTTGTTGAAAATCATCCCAGGGCTGCAAAATACTAAAGCATGCCTAGCACCGCTGGGAAGCGCCAATAAACATTATGTCTCCAACAAAAGTTGTTATGCGCGTCGTGATTGTCACCCCTAGACCTTTGATGAAAGGCTTTGAAATGCGCTGTATACGTGTATGTGTGTTTTCGTGGTCTCGAGTCTAAAGAATGATTTGATGTTAGCACTTCAACGTGCATAATTACTGCAACCAACATCAACGTGAATCACCTTACTGTACTCAGGCCTTGGACGCCCTCTACAATTCGTGCAAACTCTTCACACATCGAAACACTACCAAATTAACCATTTGTCTATGCTTCAGATTGTATCCTATCAACTAAGCCTTTCCTCAAGTCAGATAGTGCCATAAATTTATTTTCTCCCCATTTCGATCCAGCACCTCTTCATTAGCTAACTGATGTACCTACACAAACATCAGAATAATTTGATGGAACGACATTTAAAATGGATCTGTATTATTTTATTGCTTGAGCTACTTTTCGTCCGCGTTTCACTTCTCGAGAAGGCTACATTCCAGAAAAATAGCTGTACAAGCGAAATTTGTGGTAAGTTCCTATGGGACCAAACTGCTAAGGACAACACACACACCCATGCCCGAGGGACGACTGGAACCACCGACGGGGGAGAGCCGCGCGGACCGTGGCAAGGCGCCTGAGACCGCGCGGCTACCCCGCGTGGCGAAGCGACATACAAACATATAAATTTATATTGGCTGTTAATGATTTTTCTTTTTGACAAACGCTTTTCGTGCTCTTGCCAGACTGCATATTATACATGCTGTTCTCCATTTGCCATAAGTTGTACTACTGCCGAAAAACTCATTTACTACTTTAGTGTCTCATTTCCTGATCTAATTCAGTCAGAATCGATTGATATAATTCTGTTAAATTCCATTATCCTTGTTCTACTTTTATCGATGTTCACGTTATAACTTCTTTTGAAGATAGTATCCATCCCGTTCAGTTATTGTTCCAAGTTGTTTCTTCTCTCTCACAGATCTACTCTGTCATCAATAAACGTGAAAGGTTTTATTTTTTCTCCAAGAACTTTAATCCCCTTCCCCAACTTCTCCTTGCTTTCCTTTGCTGCTTGCCTACAATACTGAGTGAATAACTTGATAGGCTACAATGTTGCCTCGCTCCTTTCTCATTTACTGCTTCCTGTTTCAGACATGCAGTCTCATACTTGCTCAAGTTGCCAGTAGCCTGTATTTTATCGCTGCTAGCTTCAAAATTTCAGTGTGTTCCAGTCAGTATTTTCAAAACTTTTCTTTAAAACTAAAATGCTATTATCGTTGTGTTGCCTTTCTTCAGTCTATCCTTTAAGACAAGTCGTTGAGGCAGTATTACCTCCCGTGTTCCTACATTTCTCCAAAATACAAATTGGTCTTTCTCGATGTAGGCTTACTACCAGTTTCTCCATTCATCTGTAAATAATTCGTGTCAGTATTTTGCTACCGCGTCTTATTAAAGTGATAGTCATGAAATAGATGTGAAATGCTGGTCGCAATGTCAGACCATCACAAATATGTGGAGTACGGGAAAATATTTAGAGGATCGGTTTCCACTAAGATACAGAGAACTGCGTGGCAAGTTTTTTCTGACGTACGCAAGTGATTTTTAACGTTTGTAGCTGCGGCAAAGTGATACCGGCTTTTTATTAAAGCTGTGTACTTGGAAGATGACTTCAACAAGATACCACGTGTGAAGCTCGATAAAACAGTAACAAGATAGTCTGTGACTACCCGTTGGCAGAACTGGCCCGATAAATGTTTTCTCTTCTGTAATAAATACAAGGAAACTTACTCAGGAGCGGTCAGTTTGTTTATCTGGGCGCTTAATGTGTAACTTCCAACATGAAAAGATGTGTGACAATGAACTATTTATATAAATAAATATGAACTTGTGATTTTATTTTTGCGGGTGTCAGATCCTGTATGACAATTTGTTTCCGTCTGTATAGATGGATAGCTGAATCGATTTATTCTATGCTATTTATGTTCAACAAGAGTAGGTGGCAGCTGAGGAATGGGATTACAAGTATGGATGAATGGATATCCACCGTGAAATACGGTGATGATAGTACCATCGTCAGTGGAAGTGAGGAATCATTACAAGACCTGCTTGATCGAATGAACAATAAAATAGGCTCAAAGTATGACTGAGAGTAAATAAAAGAAAAAATAAAGTAATTGGCAGAGATTAGCGACAAACTTGACATCGAAACTCCGGACATGTAGTAGGTGAAGTAACAAAATTCTGCTGGCTCCCAAGCAAAATAATCATTGGAAAATTCAAAAAACCGACTATAAAAGTCAAAGACGGCATTTTCGGTAAAATAAGTCTGCTAGTAACAGACGTGTGATTCAATTTTAGGAAAAAATTTCGAAAAATTTCTGTTCGCAACCCAGCACTATGCGGATGAGGACCAGGGACAAAGGGAAAGGAAGAGAATCAAAGTGTCTGCAATATGGAAACTAAGTGGACTGATAAGAAAATGAAAGGAGAAGGATATCCGCGGAAATGGTGAGCAGAGAAATATGCGAACAGCACTGACCAGTATAAGGAAGAGGAAGTGCCTTCAGTACAACTGTAGACAATAACAGAGGGAAGAAACAGCAGGGCAAGACAGGGACGTTGGAGTGCTACTCCGTGATGTGTGGGTGGGTGCAGGAGGTGAAGTCGCGGAGAGCCGCACCCAACCACTCAGTCAGGAAACTGGCGACCGCCCCCGCCCCCCCCCCAAAAAAAAAAAAAAAAAAAAAAAATATGTACTGTTACGCATTATTCACTATTTTCGTCTTCGTTAACATTCGCTTCCGTGGTCGGATATCGGAACGGTGCTCTAAAGAACGGTGATTCACAGAAGGACTAGGGAATCACCCGACAACGTTCTTGATAGCGCAGTCGCGTGACCGGCGACGGACTCACCGAATTCTCACCCAACGCGTCCCTCACACCTTCGTCTCCACTGCGTATTCTTAAATTCTGCCAACAGCATTTTAAGAATGTGCTCCTATCGTACATCCTTTGTTTAGCTGTTACATTCAGTGCATTTAAGTACTTCAATGTTTTGCGAGTCATTTAACTGTTGGAACATCAGCCTTTAATGTCGCGTCGACGACGAGTTCATTAGGGACGGAGAACAAGCTCGGGAGGTGGAAGGAAGTGGAAAACAAACAGCAGTGCCTTGTTAACAGAAGCATCCGGCATTTGCCTCAAGCGATTCGAAGAAATTATGTAAAATTTATATCTGGTTGGTCAGTTGGGGAGCTGAATCGATTTCCTCCTAAATGCGAGTACAACCTGCTAACGACTCTTTCACTTAGCTTTATGGAAGCCTCTGAATGAGTACCTTTCCCTTAAAAACTGCTGAATGACAGTGCGGAAAATGTTGGCAGACTGAATTTTTCCATACTGTACACTTAGTGATCAGTTCGAGCGCCAACATCAGTATGAATTTTATCGTCGTTTGTGAGGCGTACGTAAATATTGATGAAGGTTGGTATTTCTTTCCTCAGTTTAACAGTCCTACTTGAAATGCGTATCGATGTCCATGAGACTTTGGTAGCAGCGTAGTTTGTGCTTGGGTTACAGGAAAAATGAAAGAAGCTCAGAGTAACGCACCTTTTACTTCGTGAACTGTTACACACATCGAAACACGGTTTTCGGTTTCCGTCAAATATTAGAGCGTCGAGGGACACGCATGTTTTGTTTGATTAGTGTTTTTAGCGCTGGTATCAACGGAGATATTGAAGCGAGTACGTTTTTTTTTTAATGGAACGGTATTCGATAGCTCAAGAAAAACTAATTACAGTGATATAGCGTTTGTTAATGTAGACGTTGAAATCTTTTGTAAAAAAAAAAAATCGAGAAATGAGCTAGAATGTTAGAGCACTGTGGCCGGAAACGGAACTGCAGTGAAAACACCGTCCAGCAGATGTCTCTGACTAGACTGTGTTGTAGTAAACCGTGAGGAAGGCCTACGCTACGAGAATAAAGCTTTGTTTCCCCTGCAACCACATTATGACCTAGATGGAGGTTCAGCTACGAATGTTGTATACGGACATACAACAGAGGCTAGAATGTAGCGTATCACAATGGGAGTAAGAAAATTATTTCACGCTTGTGTATCCTGCATGATTTACGTAGCCTGAAACAGAGAGATAAGCTGTTCGTTCTTCAGAAATAAAGAGATCTTATACGCTGCAAAAAGCAACTACTGCATTAAATATCTAAATGTTAGAACGGAGATTTGATCTATCTTTTCCTGTACGTGGCTGGGTGGTTTTTAGAGGTGAAATACATGCTTCCGGACGAGTGTCTCTACCTACACTGCTCTAAATTATATAATGTGGCATACATCAGCTGAACTAAACACTTTATTAAAAATACCTTGGTGACCACCTACTCACCGAGAAATAAATATTCTTCTTAGCAAAACTTCGTTTCATGGTGAACATTAGCGCGTAATGACAATAGTACCAGCTACGTGCAATACACGGTGTCGACTTGTTTGACACGGCAATTCAGTTTCGTACACACGTACATGAAATAAACCATTTACTGACAATGATTTGGTAACCACACAAAACACATAACGTAAACTTTGATTTATTTAAGCACGTTTTCAAACTGTTGACCATGGACTGAAAGGCTCGTTTGCAATCGCCGTTCAAAAGAACGATGAGCAGATCTAGTTGCAGTGGATCTGGCGTGGTTGGGGCTTCGTCATATTCTCCAACTTTGAATGCTTCCCGAAGGAGGAAATCGAGAGGTGTCAAACCGGGGCACCTCGCAGGCAATTTGATAACAGAATGTAGTCCTATCCAACGTCCAGGAAAGTTCTCATTCACTAGTTGCGTTGCAACATGGGACGGGTGAGCTGGACGACCGTCGTGTTGCAGCTGTTTACCCTGTTGAATATCCAGTGGTACCCCTTCTAGAAGAGCAGGCAGAATGTTCGTCAGAAAATGTGCATACGAATATCGATTTACAACCCCTGAGTTGAAGTGAGGTCCCACAATGTAATTTCCTATGATGTCGGGCTATATGTTAACGGTCCACGGACGTTGATATTGCACCTGACGAAGCCAGTGTGGATTGCGGCTGCCCAGCAGTACATGTTATGCAAATCTACATTACAGTGGTCAGGAAACGTTGCTTCGACGCTGAAGAGCACACGTTGGAGAAACGAAGGGTCGTCTCTCAACTTCTGAAGGGCAAAGCGACAAAATCGAGTGGCTGATGTAGTGACAGATGATACAGAGAGAGATTCTGTCGATATAACTGTGCGGATTCATTAGTGTGGTAGCCAGAACAGCTTCTTCGTGCTCCCTGGCAGTTGCAGTCTCCTTTCTTGCCATCGTTTTGAAGTTCAAGCAGCCTGTCCACACTAGGATCTTAACGATTCGTGCAATTGCCTAGCGCTTCGGACATTGGCGATCCGCATAGATAGTCCTATCAGCAGTATTGCTTTTTTTATGGCATTTGTTTTACATTCACCATATAAAAGTAGTATATCAAAGTTCTGCTCATTGGTGTATATGTCAAGAAACGTTGAAGCAGTAATGAGCTGTCTGCATTGCAGACAAGTAAGCTAGGAAATGCGTTGACATTCATACACACCGCAGCACGAGAGCAATGCTAAACAGTGTTGCCAACGCTAATGCCTTCCGGCCACTGTGCGCTCTGACTGTGGGACATTTCTAGAATGTTTTCACGACAGGTTTCAACGTCAACTTTAACAAACGCTACATCACTGTAATTGTCTTCTCAAGAGCTATTGAATGCAGTTATAACAAGTATACGAGTCCATTAAATATATATATATATATATATATATATATATATATATATATATATATATATATATATATATATATATATATATATACACTTGCATCAGTATCTCAGTTGGTACCAGCGCTAAAAGCATTAACAAAACTAAAAAATACGTGCCCCTCTACGCTCTGAGATTTGTCAAAAACCGCGTTTCGATATGTGTAACCGTTCACGAAATAAAAGGGGTGTTAACGTCTTACGTGACTCACCCTACATACAGGAGACCCTGTATATTGTATTGCTAGCAATGCATGCAATTGAAAGTTCATATGTCCGCAAACGAACCGTTAGCGAGGTAACTGCGACTTTCTGGTCACACAGGTGTACACCCGTGCCCAAAGTCGCAATGAGTTTTTAATCCTTTCGAGCACACCTAAATCTTTTGGAAATTCTTGACATCCATTAACTGGTCTCTGCTACAATTCTTCACCCTTGTGAACAGGAGTGGTGTACACTACACATATAAGGTGCCCCCAAACACAGGAATCCATGGGGTTCAGGTCAGGTGATCTTGGAGACCATGTCTCATGTCCTGGTCGTCCCACCCATCTCTGGCCATATCGGCAAGATAAATTTCGTTTCATCATAGCAGAAAAAAATGCTGGCGCTCCATAATGCATGTACCTCACGGTCTGGCGTTGTTCCAAGTGAATATCTTCAAGCAATCCTACACGATAATGCCGCAGAAACCATAGGTAATTTCGTTCATTGAGTTTGTTTGGTTATGTATACAGCACAATAAAACTATCACCTGGTCCTCCCAACCATTCGTTCAGTGCGAAACGTCTCTGATGTGGAGACTAATGCACAACATGCAGTTTGGGGCCTAGATGACTGCAAACATGAGAACTATTATAGTTAAGTTCACTATCACAAGTGAAACCCGTTTCATCTGTAAATAAAATGTTATTGTCAAGTGCAGGACTGCCCACCGCTTGTTGTTGAATACACTGGAAGGCCGTCAGTCTACGGCCTAAGTGTGCCTCACTGAGACACTGAACTCTTTGAAGGTGGTACTAGTACACAGCACTGCAAAGCATAATCCTCAAAACACTGCAGTGGCTCATTCTAGGAATCTGTGTTGCAAGTCTCCTCGCCGAGATTCCTGGAGAGTGTTCGACTGTTTCCAGCACTACATCTTCAAGCACAGGTGTAATTCGTGCAGCCCTGCCCACTCCCACAGCATGCGAAAACTCCCAGTAACTCGGAGGCCTTGATACATCCTTGCTAGCCGGCCGCGGTGGCCGTGCGGTTCTAGGCGCTTCAGTCCGGAACCGCGGGACTGCTACGGTCGCAGTTTCGAATCCTGCCTCGGGCATGGATGTGTGTGATGTCGTTAGATTAGTTAGGTTTAAGTAGTTCTAAGTTCTAGAGGACTGATAATGGTTCAAATGGCTCTGAGCACTATGCGACGTAACTTCTGAGGTCATCAATCGCCTAGAACTTAGAACTAATTAAACCTAACTAACCTAAGGACATCACACACATCCATGCCCGAGGCAGGATTCGAACCTGCGACCGTAGCGATCGCTCGGTTCCAGACTGTAGCGCCTAGAACCGCACGGCCACTCCGGCCGGCGGGACTGATGACCTAAGACGTTAAGTCTCATAGCGCTCAGAGCCATTTTTTACATCCTTCTAAACGTTCAAATCTCGGGGTGCCTTTGGGTAGGTGTGCGTCTTAATAGAGTCTTGCACTCACTAATGCATTGCCGTTAGCCCTACTATACAAGAAATGCATATCGGCGTCCTCGTCATTACTGCAATGTTCCGTGTTACCACCAAGACTCGTACCACACAACTGACACTCCACATATGACTACCATGAGTAGCACCCTGACTGTGTACTGCAGTGTCGTATCCGTTCTGTTTGAAACTCTGCTTCTCTGAAATTTAAACAAAGACAACATCATGGAACAAAATGCGTTGTTTACACCGAATGACGTTGGTGGTTGGTAACCACAATGTCCCAGTTATCTCGCAAACGGTTCGTTTGCGGACCTATGTTTACAGAGAACTTTTGCTTCTAGTATTGTGCACTTTCAACTATATGTGATTACGTCATTAATGATATACCACGTATACGTACAAAGTGTATAAATGGATGTACTTATGTCTGTCTGTATGTTCCACATCTCCTCCTAAACCACTGGACCGATTTGAACCAAACTTGGTACACATATCATTTACAGTCTGGAAAGAACCGCTGTGGGGGTAAAAACCACCAATCTGTCAGAGGGATGGAGGTGAGGGTGAAAAAGCAGCGTATCGCACGACGCGAGAATACCCACAATTTAGTCATCCACTATTTGGGAATGAGAGCACTTAAAGACTTGCAACAATTTTACACGCCATTTCAAACCTCTACGAAACTTTTCTCCACTGACGAACCCCATGATGAAACGAAAAAAAGTTCACCACTTACAATATTTTCGCTATGAATGCTGCAAATCTGCTACATGAAGCAGGCTTTTACTTCATTACCTCTTTACTACTAAGCGTATTCGTGACATATTTTGCAGAAAGTATTCACATGTACCACTGAACGTACCGAAACGCTGCATCATTCTACGACACTTACCAGTAAACCTACCCAAGGAATCGGTTTTGGTCGGCTTAGAATATGTTCTAGTCTAGAGCAAAATAAGGGACACACATTTCTTTGTACAAGTCCATGCGCCCTTTAAGAGCGTGAGACACCCCCTCGAAAGAAATTCAGTTTGATATTTCTGAATGAACACCGTTGAAATGGTAACAGATATTAAAAAAAAAACTTCAAACTTCTATGGTTTTCGATGTACGTGACAGCAGTGCACAGAGTTTTGTCGAGAAAGTTATTTTTCGAAATCCCTCCTCCACCATTACTTTGTTTTTAGACATTTAGCTAACAGTAAAACGTGTAGCATCGTTAATACCAAATTCAGTCGCATGTGATGAAGCATTTCTCAGAAATTAGCTACAGGTATACGTACGAGCGAGCGATGTGTGTCCACTTCAATGGCAATTGTCAAATTCGGTTGTTTAATACGTTTTCCCAGCTAAATATATTCTAAATATAAATTCTAAGTGTGTTGTACTACGAAACATAAAATATCTTGCTTTGTAGTGTGTTTGCTTTTTACACTTGTTTTATTTTATTTTATTTTATTTTATTTTTGTCAAGTTGTCACATTTTGATGTGTAAGTATTTTATATTTAAGATTGGTATTACATTTCTGTTGCAACATTACTGTAAACCTGTAATGAGGAAGTGCAGAATTATTAATGTTAAAAAATGCTCAATGGACTCTGTATTTGGGCACAGCACATCGTTCAAAGGCAGTTCCATGACGGATGGGGGAAGAAAGAGGTAATCCTCCTCCACCCCTCTGCCGACCAAACGTACCCGAGTACTCGGGCACCGGATTGGTGACAAGAGGTGTGAAGGAAGTGCTACTTGACGGGGCGCCCAGCTCTCGTCACTGACAGGGATGCGACACACTGAGTGCTGGTCGTGCTGTCTGCTGTTTCTCTAGGCTCACTTCTTCAAGACTCCGAATATTTTAATGTTCATGTGCCGGATGATTCAAAAGCAACTGTACACACTTCGCTGGTGTAATATACGCATCAAAATAAGAGTAAAATATTTATTTCCGAGTTATAGAACATAACGTCATGTGCAGTAGGCATTACATCACAGGAGAGGACACGCTTTTGGCGTCTCATGTTAGCCTGCGTATAGACTGGTGTTGGTTTGTACACCAATTTACAGTGCTCAGTTGTCTCTGGCAGGGTGTGGTCCGTCGGACTCTATGAAGCTGTTGTAGCGTAGCGGCACCAGACACACTCCCTACATTCATTCTGCCAGTAATACATGGACTGCAGTCTTGTGTGCGGTGTGATGATGGTCTCAAACAGTAACGGATATGCACCTCCTTTATAGCGCAGTAGTGCACCAGCAGCAAGATTGCAGTGAATGGAAAGGTTTCCGAACAGAAGAGGACCAAATCACCAGCTTCCGACAAGTACTTAAAGGGATATGGCATTCGTGGTACTCCCTCGTTAGATAGGGCTCAACTGGATGGAATTGGTCTTGAGAACATCCTGAAAATGGTGGATGAAGATCAGACCATAAGTAACCGCCGTGTGTGTCAGTGTAGGGTTCCTCATTGAAATGCATGGCGCCCTATTCAGTGACAGCATTTCCACCCATTTCACCTGCAGGATGTTCCGGATCCGACACCGTTAGACTACCCCAGACGTCACAATTTTTGTGTTTATTCGATCGCCACGCTGCTGATCCACTGTTCGATCGTCTGTCACTGTGTACAGTTGAGCGCCTGTTCACCAGTGCGAGTCTCTGAGAACGCTCATGACACACTGAAGTGGGTGTACGTGATTCCTCCCGTAACTACAGTACAAGGATGCCAACATCGTTTTGCAGTGAACATTTGATGTGGTATAGTTGACAATAAGTTACTTGGACTGCATGTTATTTCACAGCGCCCGACTGTCTGAGTGCATCGACAATTTTTGCAACGTGAATTGGATGGTCAGCTTCATGATGTCCCTGTCACTACGCAAGCCTACTTATGGTTGATGCACGACAGTGACGCTGCACAATTCGGTCTAGAGGCAAAAGAGCACCTCCATGTTGCTTATCCCGATAAGTGGACAGGCAGTGCACGACCAGCTGCTTGGCCCTCCAGATCTCCAGATCTTACCCCTTTACTTCTACCTATGTGGCCGTCTCAAAGATATCGTGTACGGTGTTGCAATTGAGAACAACTGCAGCGAAATGAAAACTGCCTCCAACATTCCGATATCGGTAAGATGTCGACCAAATCACTGTCTTCGTCTACATAGACCTCTTTTTCAACATGTTCTGAGGTAAGTGAACAGCACGCTCCTGTGTTGTATTTAGGGTCCGTGTCATTCATTTCTCAGAAGAATCAATTTTGTGTTATTTGTGCTGCACTCATGATCTCTACTCCACTGTGTAACTCAGAAGTAAGGCAATTTCACATAAAACTCTAATATTTTACTCTTATTTTCCTGCATACACTACACCCACGGGAACTTGTACAGTTACTTTGGAATCACCAACAGATAATTTTGTGTTGATTGTGGTGCACTTGTGATCCCCACTCTACTGCGTATCTCGAAAATAAACCAGTTCGGACTAAACTTTATTTAACATTTTACTCTTATTTTGATGGCTACATTACACCCACAATACATATATAAAGTTATTCAAAAGTAGTAGGTATACAGGGAAAATTTCGGTGAGCCCAAAAATGTTTTGCACTTACTATGTATACAGCTTAGTTAGCCGCAATATAACAGCATATAACTAGTATCGTGTTTAGATGATGTTCTCAAAGGCGCTATTTATAATGACATATATACCAATTTAAATTATATCCATTACCACAAAACTAAGACGTATTTATTATTGCAGAAGTAAGGAGTGCTATTCACAAACTATATAAAGCTACGTTTATATATATTATATAAAGAGACGTTTGCAATAGCTTTTTCTGCTGAGGAAGTAAAACACCTTGAAAACATAAATTACGTTATCCACAGTAATATGTGCACCAGTATTAAACCCATGGATGCTAATAACTCTAGGTAATGCCTTCCAGTCGACGTTACGACGTAAATAATTCGTCCTATTTCGCCACATTCAGTGCTTGCCTGGTTCGTTATTTCTGTGTAGACACAAGTACACAGCGAACCCTACAATGCAACTAACAGTCATTCGAAGTCTGTACCATCCCGTGATGAGCCTTATTGGCACTTGAAATCGGTCATGCTATAGTAAAAGGTGAAGCATCACAAACGGGTCTCTGGCTGCAGTTATTTGTGAAAACCTTCATTCATCACAGCTGTAGTATTTTACATACATACAAAGAAAGCTTCTTCTTTCACTTTTCATTATTAGGTTTCAACCAGATACCAGGAGAACTGGTAGTTTGGTGAAGGAATTATAATGGGGAATACAGGAACTCTTTCGAAAACCTTGGTAGCATGGGAATGGAATCCTTTTTTAAACTCAGTCTCGGAAAAAAATGTACCAGTAAAAAAACCAAAGTATACAGAAAAAGTCGACGACTTACCCTGCGCGCAGTGTACCTGTGTCGCTGGTATCTCAATCCTTGTCTACAGGACTTTGAGGACGTCGTGTTAACAGCTTCGTAGTGCTTAACATTAGTCTGAAATGTGAGACGGGAATGTCATCAGTATTTGTCGGCACAGAAAGATAGACGGATGTTGGAGGTGTACGCGATCTGAACACCTGCTGGAAGACGTTAACATGGGGTGTGTCACCCTTCACCTTTGTGATGGCTTGAACTCTGCTGCGGACTCTTTCAATGAGTCGACTGATTTTCTGTAGAGGAATGGCATCCCATTCTTCCTCAAGGGCCTAAACCAGAGAAGGTAGTGATGTCGAACGGTAGGCGCTAAAGCTAAGTCGACGTTCTGACCCATCGCAGAGGTTTTGCATTGGTAGAGATGACGTTTTGTAATACGTGAAGCTGCTGAACAATTAAATTTTTCTGTGCAAACTGTTTAGGTCAGCGACCACTTTCCAGAACAGTCTTTGGTAGTAGTGGATGTCCACATATCTCACGTATGTAAACAATATTCTGTTACGCCAAGTAAATGACTCAATGTCACAACAGACAACTTTATGTTTTTCATAACAAAATATTGTTTACAATTGTTATATTTTGACAAATATTTGATGAGATATATGTGACACCCATTATTACCAAAAACTGCACTGGAAAACAGTCTGACAGAAACCAATCGTAGAAGGAAAAAAAAAAAAAAAAAAGAAGGGTCGGGACCTTGGACAGGCGAATCCATTTCTGGAATGTTATTGGCCACAGAACATTGCTCCACAGACACTGCTTTATGACAGGGTGCATTGTCAAGCTGATGCAATCGTCGTCTCCGAATTGTTCCTCCACTGTTCGCAGTAGACAGCGCTGTAAAATGGTTTCATATCGGTCTGCATTTAGTGTTTTCCTTAAGCGGAATTGGAGGACCCTGTAACAACTACGAGGAAACACATCCATATCGTAATATCACCTCCTCCATACTTCACTGTTGGCACCACGCACGACGGTAGGTAACATTCTCCAGGCATTCTCAAAACCTAAACGCTTTGCTCGAATTTCGTTTTCTTTACAGAACCATCTTTCGCTTAAATCTTCATCTGTGTTATTTTCTCCATGCTGTGAGAACAATTTCTGATTCAAATGTTTGTGCGGCGATAACCATCCAAAAAAGTATCTAAATACTGTCACGAAAAGTAAATTTTTGAATCCGTTGTACAGTCATTATCAATAGATTGCTTAGTTTTTTTTTTTTTTTTTTTTAGCGATAGGTCGATATTTTAAAACGTTCAAGTAATATGATAAGTCATCTGTAGATAGATTACAAAAGGAAAAAGAATTAAAGGAATTAAAAAGTTATTATATTGATTAAAATGACATAGCAAGGGATTACAATGAAATAAAAGTTATATTAAAACAGATAGACTTAATAAAAATAATGATCACAGTCGTTTCGACAAAAATGTACAAAAATTTCTCCAACAGGATTCGAACCAACAAGCTTCAGAATACACAACTTAGGTGCTACTAGATTGCGGCGCCATTTTCATACTGACGCTCTTTTCAAGTATCTAAAGGGTCTAGTGAATCGCAAGATGTTCTCAAATTCTTTTGTGCCAGTTACTCGGAAACGAGGGCCCACCAGTGCGACCCTAAACCAACACAACTGTAGGTGATTTCGAGTAGTCTGTCCCGCCCCTGGAGGCCTCTACTTGTCAGTACAGGAATAAAACACGAGGGGCGCTGCAGCAGACACACTTGCCACGAGCAGTCGCTCGTGTAAATGGGGCTCAGATAAGGTGTGCCGCTTGCACGGAGCTGCAGCAAGCAGCCCCGGGGGCGTCGGCTGGCTGGCAACCCCTGGGGAGCCCCGCGGAGCCGCTGCCCGGGGCGACGCTGCAAACTGCATTACGGCCGGAGTTGGCGACTAGGCTACCCTGCCCCTGCGCCGTCCTGTCAGCAACTTGCCGCCGCGCTGCCTCACTCCACTCCACGCGCCACAGGCCAGCGCGGTGCAGCCCAGGCGCGCCTCAAGTCTACCACAGGTTTTAAATCAAAGGTGGCATCACACGGCACGTCCGAAATTGCCAGCGAGAGTAAAACTGTCTGCCAAGGCGGGACTGGACCGTCAATCCTTGAGTCTAGCTGATAATGCTGGTTACCGATTTAGCCACCCCCATCCATCCATCCATCCATCCATCCATCCATCCACGTGGCCGCCTGTCTCTCTCCCCCCCTCCCCCCCCTCCATGGGTTAATTTCTAGGTGTATCTGACTCCTCTTTCGCGATGTACGATTTGTCACGCTTTTAACCTCGTGAGTTCTCAGCTTTGATTTTATGAAAGAAGAGTTTGTATCAGTCGTCAATGAATTGTTCTTGGAGAAAATAAGTTTGTATTTTAAACTTTAACAAACTCGAATTTTTCACGAAACCTGCAAAACATGTTGCAAGTGAGTACTACTTAAGCTATAAAATAATTGGAATACTATGTTCAAATCGTCAGAAAATAATACGAAACAGTATGAAAATAATGACACTGGACTTTATGAAAGTATAGGTAGTTGCGAATGTAGTCACAGTGCTACAAGTATCGGTAAGCGTATGACAGCAAGCTCACAAATATGGTCCAATTCGCCGCGAATAAAACCGGGGTTTCCGGTGGTCATACCTCGGCTTATTTTGGTGATAAAAAGGTACGGAGGCTCTCCTCGTTCCTCACCTCATCAATCCAGGCCTACTAAAACACTCAGCTGCTCCTTGTGTGACTGGGGGTCTTCGCCTCTTTCGGTGGCAAGGAATTCACATTTTCGCACTAATTCCTTTTTCTAGTTCACAATCGGACATCCAGCACTCATCCCAGTGATACGGCGTCTCTAAACGGTACCTCGATTTGCCAGACACAGCTGCAACATTTCCACTGTGTTTGCTGGCCTGCCTGAATTGGTTCAAAATGGTTCAAATGGCTCTGAGCACTATGGGACTTGACATCTCAGGTCATCAGTCCCCTAGAACTTAGAACTACTTAAACCTAACTAACCTAAGGACATCACACACATCCATTCCCCAGGCAGCATTCGAACCTGCGACCGTAGCGGTCACGCGGTTCCAGACTGAAGCGCCTAGAACCGCTCGGCCACACCGACCGGCACCTGAATTGGTGTGAATAATGATGGAACGCATCCCAAGGGGGCGATTGTCATGTTAATAGGTCGTGCAATATGTCTAAAATTGATTTATGAGCGACTTTTTGTTTCACTTCTTCCATTATCGTTTTCATACGCATGTCTTCGGTCTCCAAAGCATTCAGTTCGCAAGGTATTTCCCATTCTTCAAGGAGAGACACTCTGCCAATTGCGTCATTCAGAATCTATGGCCACACTGGAATTGCCACCTAGCCACTGTATCATATGACGGTGATTGCTGCCGGACACGTAGGCCATCTTATCGAAGATTGTTGCAGTCTAGCTCCTGTTCAGATGCGGAAGAAGAATCACCACGACACATTCCACCGCGCCGTTTGCTCCTGGCTGCTCTAACGAAATGCTACTGTAGTGTGGGGCGGACGTTTCAGTGGGTACCGCGACTGGCGACACGCTCTTGCAAAGTAACGAAACATGATTTACGCTTCAAGTCATCTTTGGCGTGGATTCTGGCGCTATCGGCCAGCAGTGGCTTAGACAGGACGCACGGCGAGGTGCGTCACGAATGCGAACGTAACCTCAGTCTCACCCTCGACCGGACACCACAAGTCCCCTCCCATCAGCCAATACAGGGTAGACAAAATAAACTGTCCTGGAAAACAATTCATGCGTTTTAATACATCAAATCACTAGGTCCGGTTAATAAGTCAAACTACCACGTCTGGATGGAGTGCCAGTTCGAGTTTACAAAGAGTACTCTACGGCTTTTGCGCCATACCTCATATCGTGAATCTCTTACCCAGTGCAAAGTCCCATGTGACAGGAAAAAAGCGCAGGGACTCCAATAGATAAAAATGGTAAAAGAACGGACCCGCAAAATTACAGGCCACTATCCCAATTTCTGTTTGCTGCAGAATTCCTTGAACATATTCTCAGTTCGAATATAATAAACTTCCTTAAGACTGACAAGCTTATGTCGACCAACCAGCGTGGTTTTGGAAAGCATCGCTAGTGCGAAACTCAGCTTGCCTTTTCTCACATGATATACTGAGAACTATGGGTGAATGGCAACAGGAAGGGTCCATATTTCTGGATTTCCGGAAAGCGTTTGAACAGTGCCCGCTTGCTGGCTATTAACGAAGGAATAAATTCGCAGGTCTGTGAATGGCTCGAAGACTTCTTAAATAATAGAACCCAGTGTGTCGTCCTCGACGGAGAGTGTTCATCACAAACAAGGGTATCGTCATGTGTGCCTCAGGGAAGTGTGATAGGTCCGCTCTATATACGTTATTGATTTGGCCAACAGAGTGGGCAGCAATCTGCGGTTTTTTGCTGATGATGCTGTGGCGCACGGTAAGGTGTCGACGTTGAGTGACTGCAGGAAGATACAAGACGACTCAGACAAAATTTCCAGTTGGTGTGATGAATGGCAGCTAGCCCTAAATGTTGAAAAATGTAAGTTAATGCAGATGAGTAGGAATGTCAAACCTGAAACGTTCGAGTACAGTATTACTACGCATTCTGCTTGACACAGTCAAGTCGTTTAAATATATGGGCATAATGTTGCAAAGCGATATGGGGTGAAACGAGCACGTGAGAACTGTGGTACGGAAGGAGCGTGGTTAACTTCGGTTTATTGGGAGAATTTTAGGAAACAGTGGATCACATGTAAGGGAGACCTCATACAGGACGCTAATAAGACCTTTTCTTGAATACTGGTCGAGAGTCTGGGATCCGTACCAGGTCGGATTGAAAGAAGACATCGGAGCGATTCATAGGAGGGGCTGCTAGATTGGTTACCGGCAGGTTCGAATAACACGTATGTGTTATGGAGATAGTTTTGGAACTCAAATGGGAATCCCTGGAGGGATGGCGAAGTTCTTTTCGAAAAACAATGTTGAGAAATTTTAGAGAACCGGCATTTGAAGCTGACTGCCGAAAGATTCTACTGCCGCCAGCATACATTGCGCTTAAGGGATGCGAAGATAAGATACGATAAATTCGGGCTCACACTGTGACACACACACACACACACACACACACACACACACACACACTCGTCCTCGCTCTGTTTATGGCGGGAGCAGGAAAGGAAATAAAAAGTAGTGGTGCAGCGTACCCTTCGCCACGCACTGTACGGTTCCTTGCTGAGTATCAACGGAGATATACATGTAGACGCAGAACGCAGTGAGTTGACGAAAGTCATTGGATACCTCGTAATGTCGTGTCGAACTACCTTACACCCGGCGTAGTGCAGCAGCTAGACGTGGAATGGATTCAACGAGTCGTTGGAACCCCCCTACAGAAATACTGAACCTTTCTGCCTCCATAGCTGTCCATAATTGCGAAAGGGATGCCGGTGCAGGATTTCGTGTACGAACTGACCTCTCTATTAAGTCTCACGAATGTTCGATGGGTGGCCAAATCTTTCACTCCAACCATCCAAAATTTCCTTCAAACCAACCGCGGACAACTGTAACCCGATGGAATGGCGCTTTGTAATCCATAAAAACTCCATTGTTATTCGGGAACATGAAATCCACGAATGGCTGCAGATAGTCTCCAAAAAGTGCTCGGGAAAAAAGTTTGGAAATTTGTGGTAAGTTCCTATGGGACCAAATTGATGAGGTCATCAGTCCCTAGGCTTACACGATACTTAACGTAACATAAAATTACTTACGGTAAGGACAACACACACCCCCATGCCAGAGAGAGAACTCGAACCTCCGAAAGGGGGCAGCCGCACGAACCGTGGCAAGGCGCCTCAGACATTCAGCTACCCAGCGCGGCTGTAAGTCGGGTTACCTGTGTTCTGGTACATGAAAGATTTTCCAGGCCACTTTCATTTTCCTCACCCTGTATATTGTGATTAACAGTAATTAATTATGTAAACATTTTTGCTCGTTCTTAAGCAGATGAGCTACAGACATCTTCATGTAAATTGTTATCTCAACTTAATCAGGAGTAACTTGACAAAATATTTTTCGGTCTACAACTCGGTAACTATGAGTATAGCGTAGAATGAGATTCAGTTTGTCAACAAAAGTACGCCGTCACCAGTAGACGAAACGAATTAAGTTAGCCTATCTAACAAAGAACATAAACGAGAAACCACTACCGCAGTAAACTTAAATCGAAACTCCATTATCTCTGCTGCCGCGATTATTTTATGTAGCTTAATTTACTGAATCTACGTGTTAGATCAACGAACATCTGTGGTACATGGGTGACACCAGTGTTAAAGTACTTACAGGCGTGAAGTCGTTCGGTGAACCGGTCATGGTACAGCAAAGGGACAATTTTGTGTTAAATTCCAAAATCATGTTTTTGTAGACAGAGGAACGGTTCACTATTACTACGATTTGTGGCAAGTATTGTTCAGGAGAAGGTTGAGTGCTTACTACGACAAACTCACAAATTATTAGAAACTTATTAAAACTTGAACACCCCATATACAAAACCCATTTTACGCACTAGAATAAAATTTTGGGTGTAGATAAAAATCTTGCACACGCTATCAGAAAACCTGATAGATAGCTCAATCCTTTTCACAAAAATCAATATAGTGGCCCATAATTACATCAACATTGTAATGAGCTATTTAAATATATAAATATAGGGTGTTCCACAACTGCATAATACATTTAGCTCGTCCGAAAGACGGTGGGAGTCATTTTGTTTTCCCATGGGCTTGCCAAACCTGCTATTTCTATGACAAGGATTTGAAAAGGACACTGGTGGGCTAATTAAGCTATCAAACTCCGTAAAGTTATTATTGTTATTATTATTATTATTATTATTATTATTATTATTATTATTATTTTAACGAAATGTTCCGCTGTCTTAACACCCATCTGTAAGTAATATACTAGCAGTTCAAAGGTATTAATCGATAAATTAGATAATACTGTAATATCAAAATATGATTCAATAAAGTGGAGACATAAAAGTCTCCTGACATGCTATGGTTTTGGTGCCTTTAGTTGAACAACGTGTTTGGTACACTGAACGAAACTGTTCTGCCTGTAGCTTATCCCCATTTTGCGCAGACTTTTAGGTTCACCTAAGTCTATGTTATGGATCATCTTGTGCTAAACTCACCTTCGTATTCTTGCTACGTGTGATTGTAACTTTCTTTGACTTCTGGAACTTGAAATAGCATTGGCCTCGGTGTTCAAGGATACCATCAGTGTACGATTTCCAATATTTTATTGAATGGCTTTGCCGCAAGTGTATTACTGTGGATGCCTTTCTGTCATAACTGTGTATACCTCTGGGCTCTCAATCACATCCTTATGCCTGAACTTTCTTTCCATTTTACCGAAAATGCTGTGTGGCGGATTGAGCCGGCCGGTGTGGCCGAGCGGTTCTAGGCGCTTCAGTCTGCAACCGCGCGACCGCTACGGTCGCAGATTCGAATCCTGCCTCGGGCATGGATGTGTGTGATGTCCTTAGGTTAGTTAGGTTTAAGTAGTTCTAAGTTCTAGTGGACTGGTTACCTCAGGTGTTAAGTCCCATAGTGCTCAGAGCCATTCGAATTTTTGGCGGAATGAATGAGAGTCCGATAATAGGGAACAACATCTTAACAGTTTCATGATTTTAAGGCGCATCGAAAAGGAACCAATCACACAATGTTGCCAAAATTCCTTTGTTCTTGTTCTGACCGCAACAGCTGTCAGTAAATAAACATACTCCTTAAAGACCCCCTATAGCAGAGTTGCATAGCCTTTGATGTAGTGCCAAATCAATTTCATTACACCCTTTGGGTTACTCATTCTTTCTTCTTGTAACGTTACTGTAGGTGCATCTGCTTGTAGCAAGTGACTTCCAACTCTGTCACGTAGCATTCGGGAATCTCAAGCAAGCAGAATCAGATAAACAGCTCTGTCAACATAAGAGCGTAACGCCTGCATTGTAATCCGCGTATATTGGTTCTGCAAGAAACAAATGAGAACCTGAGAAGCTGTCTCCTTCACAAATTAAAGAGAAATATCATCTTCGCCCGCTGCCTACTTCCTTGCGGACTGCAGCATAAACATTAGTTTTTATTCACAGGCAATACAGTGAAAGGAAAATTTAGCTGATTTTGCACCTGTGAACTCAATGACTAGGCGGTGGTCACAATAGATGCGAGCAGTGTAGTGCCTTTTGCACCTTCAGAGGTATATAGCTGGCTTTTCAAGTGTATGGCTGATGCACATAAAGCACTTTGTAGCTCACTGAATTTTCCTTTTCTCGTTTTAGAAGGCACGTAGCGCGTTTTGAAACTGAGGTAATAGCGAAACCTGTTGCTCTTTAAGTAAAGAAGGCTGGAGGATGGAAACCCTCAAATCGAATTTTGTGTCGTATATCCAGTTTTGCAAATGGGCTATTAACACGGCAAATGTTTTGGAAAGTAGTTTTCTTGGATGTGACGTATAACTGATGCTGTCGCTGGTACTTACAACATTTAGCACTTCGTTAAATGTAAATGTCCTGTGACTAGGGCCTCCCGTCGGGTAGACCGTTCGCCAGGTGCAACTCTTTCGATTTGACGCCACTTTGGTGACTTACGCTTCGATGGGGACGAAATTATGATGATTAAGGCAACGCAACCCCCAGTCCCTAAGCGGAGAAAATGTCCGACCCAGTCGGGAATCGAACCCGGACCCTTACGATCGACATTCTGTCGCGCTGACCACTCAGCTACCGGGGACGGACAGCACTTAGTTAAAGAATGGTAGTTTCGCATAAGAGTCTAATGGTCTTTAGCATGGCAGTATGTTTAGTGTAACTGTTTTAGTCTCACGCAACCAGATTTGTACTACGACGATACTGTCGTCGTAAGCGATGATTACAGTTCGCCGCTGATTACTTAGAGACTCGGTCGAGCGGCAGTACGCTCGGACACAAATAACCTCCCGGCTACGGCGGCGTAAGGAAACATTTGGGGGCGTGTTTACGCCGACTCCTCCGATTAGTTGATGCGTCTGGCAGCAAGTTTCTCAACATGTGACGCAGTCGTGATCTACTGACTTTTTCGTGAAAACTTGTTCTGCGGACAACATGACAACTGTCGCGCTTAGTTACGATGCGCGAGCATACACATGAAACGTGCCACTCACTGATATCTGAGTCCAGAGATGCAGAGCTGTGTAATGCCAATTTTCTACACCTTTGTGAAGAATATTACAGTCAGTGTCCCACCTGCAAAGTACAGGACTGAAAATTTTGTTTCCAACACCAGCATTTCCTTTACATCTGCATGAGAACCGTCTGTGAATTATTCATCAAGTGGAAAGTGGCATCACGGAAAGAACAAAAAGTTGCAATGAATTATTACGTTCTGCTTGCAAAATTCAAGTTGACATTTTGTCAAGTCAACATGGTTTGCTTCCTTTCTAGAATAAACACGTGTAATATTCACTCTAAGACAAAAATAACAACATAGCATGAACGATTTATCCGAATGGGACGGAAATCAGTAGATAAGATTCGCATGTACAGATAAACAAATGATTACAATTTCAGAAAATTGGATGATTTATTCAGTAAAAAGAGCTGTACAAATTGAGCAGGTCAATAACGGGCTGACCCACCTCTCGCCCATATACAAGCAGCTACGTTTTGTTGTGTGTGTTCTCAAGAGAGTTAGAGAGTGTATGGAGAACGTACATAAAGTGTGGATAATTTACTTTATTAAAAACTATGTAAAAGGTAATCGTGTGAAAATCTTGTGTAATCATGAATCATGTGACCCATGTCAAGAGTGCATGCTTTTGTATAAAAGTATTCCATTTCTGTTGATGATTGGTATTTGTTTTATTTAAATTAAATTTGATTAAGTAAATTCAGAGTTTCTTTTATATATCCTTTTCGGTAATTCTGCTGCATGAGTAGGAATTACCGTGAATATTTGAGGGGTGGAGTTGTTCTGATTGATTACCTAAATTATCAGATAGTAGGGATTAACCAGTTCTCTCGTTCTGTGTAATGCTATGTGATGCAGTTTTGTGTCTCTAATGACACTCAGGAACACTCTCTCAGTACAAATCAGTGTGGAACCGCGCCACTCAGGTTTTTGTTAAGATATAGAAAATCTTACGCTCTGTCGGTTTATGTACGGTGATTGTGAAGCGAATACACTATTAAACATTTTAGTGAAAGTTCGGAAACTTTAAGTAACATAGATTGTCAGTTATTTGCGTGTGAACTTTCTGGTCGTACTTGAAATCCACGTACTGTATTTTGTGAACATCCCGGAACGTTTGGGGAAGCACTTTTTTGGTCGGACTGGTGAAACTCCGGCTTTTTTCCAGAGGTACCATCTGTAGCATGCTGGTTATCTAAGTGATATTTCAGTTTGTCCCACGTCGGACCAGCACGTCCTGATTAACGGGGGCAATTTCTGCTCTGATGCGAGTTCGCAGTACCTGTATTTCATGCACCGTGCCCTGGTGGACAGAATCCTTCACAAAGCCCAAAGACAAAAATCTAATGGGGTCCCGACGGACTTGAGTGTCATATTTGGTCTTGATCAAGCATTATACACACTCTGAGATCTGCTGGGGGACAGGGGTGATCATTTCCCTAAAAAACTAACAGGCAAAACACAAAACTTTAGGAATATGTGAACATTATGCCGAAAACGGCACCTTTATACCTATCCGCATTTCTGAAATTAAAGTGATCAAAGCTGTAGAGATAATTTGGGAACACCCCATATATTACTAAAGGGCTGTCATGGTTCATTGTGCACGGTTCATGATTCGCTATCCGAATTGCAGGTCCTATCTAATGACATGCAGGGGCAGCAAACATTTGACTTTCAGCATTTCATATAATTATTGACTGAATTTAAAAAGTGAAAATGGTGTTATCAACTATACATTGAGAGGCATAATCTTACGTCAAAGGTTTACAAAGTAAGTCAAGTATCGAAGTTAGAAGCTCTGCGTATCTCTTTGTATGTTTTGAGGCAGTGTAAGGCACAGTGCGCAAATTACCCTGACTATAGTCATCCATTATTTGAGACTTAGACCACTTAGGAGCTTCCAACATTGTTGTTTCATATCAGCGCACACTCCGCTGCAGAGTCAAAATCTCATTCGGGATTGTTGAAACACTTTTTCGCTGAACCCCTTCGCGTCCCCTACCCCAGTGCAAAATTTTGAAGAGAGAACTTTTACCGCTTACTACATTTTTGTTTTCCCTCCAGTCACACTTGAGCATCAGGCATGACGTTTTGCTTCATTACTGCTTCAATACCATCTCTATCCCCAAAATATTTTGCAGACAGTATCCACATGTTCTACTGAGTGTACAGGCCAGCAGATACGACGTCATGAATATTGAGATGCGTGAAAAAACTAGTTTCTCTTAAAACGGAGCCCAAATTATGCAGCCTATCTATACTAATCCCGAGTTTGATCTTTGGAGCACGTAGCAAATTCCAAGAAACTGTAAACGTAATTCCGAAACATTTCGTGAGCAACACACAAAATACTCTGATGAAAACAGCTTTTTGCTTACTAAATGTTCACAGTTCATGTGGTAAAACGTCAATATCGAGTATGACGTTAATTTATTGTTTCTGTATTATTAACTCCATTGGCTACCCACTTTTCATGCATTATTCACATATGTCATGCAGATACCTCCAAAATCATATCACTGTGCGACTCATACTGTAGGAGAAAAACTGTCTTTTGGAAGAATGTAAATAGTTCCCAATATCGGTTGTATAAACGTTTATAGAATTAAAAATTGGTTTTGACTTTTTCATTGGTCTACGTGTGAAAAATCCTAAAATTACAAAAACAACATAATTAGGGGTTAGAATCTTCGACAATAAAAATTTTACGTCTTTAACGTCAGATATTTAACACATTAACTCATTTCTAAAGTATGCAAACGTTTTAAGCTGTTTTACAAATGGAATTTCTATTATCCTTGTACTGTAGCTCAAAGAAATACGTGCATGCTCAAAACGGTAATGGTATCAAGACTACATATTCACTTCCACACTGACCGCTTGCAACAGTAATCTGTTCGTGTATTTACGGGAGCCTAACATCAGAGCCGCTGTTGTTCATTGGCGGAAGAAGATACAGTGATTCAACTCTGATACGTGCGTAATTGTAGTTCACGGACAATAGCAGTTTCAAAGTTAACTCGTTTTCCGAGAATTCAGGTAAAAATGAGGGAAATAAATGAATGTAATTGCGTCTTGATGAGGAGTTACCTGTCGCTGTAGTTAATGGAGTGGCGGTCGAAGTGATGCTTGAACTCATGTAAATGGTCCGTGATTTCTCGACAGAGTTGTGGATGAATCAGTATAGTAGCACAGACAAATTTATGCTGGTCTCTCGTTTTAATCATTGTCTGTGACACATTTTAAAACATTTAGGCTCGTTTATTACAATTTTCTTCATCATATAACTGAGCGTCAAGGAGGTTTTTCAGCAGTATCTTTCGCAAAATTGTTGATAAAATTCACAAGCAATATTTAACTTCTGAAAATCAAACCCACATTCTTAATTTATCTTGCTTTTAAAAAATATACTTTTTTTGTCCACAGGTAAGTGACGCCACCTAGCAGCGCGATGAACGGGTGAATAGAAGATGACGTCGCACACCGGCTGGCGGTCTACGAGTTATTCATCGGATTCAAGGCAGGCACAGATGGGTAACGTAACGAGAGACTGTTTTCATAACTTATCGGGCCACTAGTCATGCGCTAAAATGAAAATGTAGGTTCATCCGAAGTGATAATTAAAACTCACAAATTTTAATTTGGCGTCATTAATGAAATGGTAGACCATAACCTGTATGGTACTTGTTAACTGCGACTCAGTATCTCATTATTCTAAAGATTTTAATACACACGAGAAGTTTAGTCAAAACATGAATGACAGTGAAGATTCAAAGTTAACTGCGCGTACGTTCTAGAGGATTCTCAGTTGTGGATACCGATTAAACGCTGAAAGCTTTTTGCCACTGAAAAATTCTTTGACGTTACCACAGAAATATTTCTCTGATTCGTTTATTTCCGAAAGCGAAGACTAATATACGTAAAGGTGGTATCGTATCGGTAATTCTTTGTGGGAGAATATAGGATTAAATGACACAACGATTTCGGTGATTTCATTAACATGCACTTTTCACGGAATTCTCCAGGAAATATCGTTAAGAAAATCATTCTTTCACTAATTTTGTTTAATACATTATCACAGGTTATTTATCTCAAACAAAAAAAAGGCAGATTCAACAGCCATTCCACGAACTCCCCTTCATGAAAATTTCGACGAACTTCCCGTTTTCAGATATTTGTGTTTTAAAAATACTTTCAGAATACAAAGGAAAAAGAGCCAAAGTTTCAAATGTTATTTGCTTGATGACTAGTTTTGGGTCGGGACCCATTTTCAAATCCGCGAGATACTCAAAACGGTGTTCCCAAAATTATAAGAACAGTGTCACGTTAACAAACATACACATATAACAAAGTGCGAATGAACAGGTACACAGCACACAGAGCCTAGCCTACATAGTTATCTTTGTGCTGCGTAACTGTTCATTCGCACTTCGTTTGTTACCTTGACATGGTTCTTATAAACTGGAAAATATTATTTTCAGTATCTGGACGATTTGGAAAGAGGTCCCGACACGAAACTAGTCATAAACTAAATAAAAGCCACATTTGCAACTTTGACTGTTTTTCCGTTGTACTGCTGAACACAAGTTGAAGCCATGCAATTACACCAGCATGCTGGAAGTTCGTATACTTTCAGAAGTTTGGGCATATTCTGCTGCCACTTTGAAACTATGATCGTAAAAGATTATGGACGACATTTCAAGTAATAAAGTTAACGACTCTCTGCTTTTAATACTACATAATATAAAGAGGTGACCATAAAATATGTAGCTCAATATAGTTTGACTATACTTACTCATTGACGAAGAAATCCTTTAAAAATTATCAAAACATTATTTAAGCTTATTAAGGGAAAACCAGATACTTTTTTCTTAATGAAGAGGATAAAACTTAATTCTACGAAGTCCTTGTGCCTACAAATAAGACACAAATACTAGATGACGCTATTTTGCGCCGTCTTGTTGCACCCTCCCAATAAATGGAAAAAATAGAAAAAAGCTTAGAAAAGGCAATACAAGGGAAGTATACATACGTAATATTACAAAAGGCAGCATTTACATGTTACGAAATACTGTCGAAGTCTGAACGTATACAGTATAACATAATTTTATTTTTGTCAAAACCTGTTTTCTGTACATATGGATGTGTTTTGGTAAGGTGGGAAGAGTCTGAGCAAAGGCGAGAAACAATTTCTTCTGGTTAGCTGCTGTTAAGTAGACGCTATTCACTTCCCCAAACTCTGAGCACTGCAGATACTGCCACACTGAAGTCCTGTGTCTATGTTCTGTGCCTACCCTGCATGAGACGCCTACGCCTCACACACACACACACACGCTTTGCGAGGCTGCCGTCTGAGCGCGCCTCCCACGCGCCGCCAGCCAGTGTGTAGACGTGTGGCTGCGCTGCTGTTTGACATGGCGAATGGTGACCGTCCTTCCCGTTTCCGCGACTCATTTGATGTACGTACAGGTACTCAGGTGTTGTGGCGTAATTCCCCATCTTCGTCGCCGTAATCCCAAATGACGTAAGTTTCAGGGTTGGTGTTGGTTTGAAGGCTGTATACTGACAGTAATTTGCAATTTTGGCAACTATGTAAATCGCTAGTTCTGCTCGAAATTGCGTTCACTTGTTTTAGCACTCCAGCTCGCTTTCTGGTTATTCTAATTTTATAAAAGCTTTTTGGCTGCTATTGTTACTTTCTATACCATTCACATCTATCGATCAATACTGTTGTAAATAGGTGTCACTTACGAGTGATTTATGTAGGTAGCTAGAAACTGAAAAGAATTGGAAATCAACACTTGTACGCTTTATGGACGCAGAAAAATATTTAATTTTTATGTGCCACAGGACCACTGCGCAAGAGGACGTAACAGGAAAATGCCTAAAATTTGAAGGAAGATGGAGGACACAGAGCAACAGGGCACTGTCAATTGATTTACAGAACATTTATTCACAGGCCATCTTCCAAAACTCTGATGTAAGAACATCAGTAGTCGCAGAGTCGCTGCAAAACACTTTTCCAGTCGAAGTGTGTGACTGTCCATATTTATTTTATAATATTTTTTCCAGCATTGCGTGACACAGGATGTATCACAACACTTAACATATAGCTTTTCTGGACCTGGTGCCGCGTCATATGTTTCAGATGGAGAAAACGCGCTATTCGCGCATATTTCACCTCAGGAAGCCAAGTGTAACAAAGTTTCCCACTCCTACCACCACAGGAGTCCAATGGTATCGACGGTTATAAAATTGTGACGTAATATGATGCTTAGTAGAGGAGTCGTGACGAAATATGATGGAACTTCGACGAGAACATACGACAGTTGACCAAGACGAAGGCCACTTCACTCGTGGCTGAACCATCGACTTTATCTAGTGACATTTATTTTACAGTTCAAGACGTCACCACGTCAGGAAAACTTCTATGTTAACCTACTCTAGATGTAGGAACCTGCGCAGTTGTATCGCAACATATTTCGACTTCGTCTCATGATTTGAATAGGAAACATAGTGACACGTCAAAGTTGTTTTATGAGCTAATACCAACATATTCAGAACATCTGATGATCGTGATTTCCCTAAATCACTCCAGGCAAATGCCGGGATGGTTCCTCTGAAAGGGCACGGCCAACTTCCTTCCCCATCCTTCCCTAATCCGATGAGACCGATGACCACGCTGTCTGGTCTCCTTCCCCAAACCAACCAACCATCTGATGATCACTTTCGTCGAAATATGCATAACATACATAACATAAAATTTATGCTATCTGAGGCTGGAGAAACGGGATGAAGTATATGTATTTACAAGTAGGTTACTGCTTTCTTTGGGCAGTGTGGCAGTACGGGATGTAACGGTATTGGTGCTTTTATTGTACCTTTTCAGCGAATTGTAAATAAAATATCCGTAGCTGTTTTTAATTATATTGCTACTGCCAACTTTTATTAAGAATTTTTGCCTCATGGCAGTTTTTTGTGAAGGACTGTAAGAGTATAATTTAAAGATGAACCTCCACTTACACTCGGAAGTGAGACAACAGCCGCCGTGAAACTAATGGATTTGTTAGAGAACATAGGAAAAATGTAACACTGATAATCTGTTTGAATGTGTTTTCGAGAAGCTATACTCCTCATGATCAGTAAAAGACAGAAAAGTATCGTAATGTTTACATGCCGCTACGATGTGTGCTGTTTGCTGGTTGCCGGTGAACATTTTCAGCCATAACTGTTATTTTGCTGATTACATTCAGTGTTTGTCGCCATCCATCATTCACATTTTTTTTACCCTTCCATCTTCACCATTTACGTATTGTGCCGATGTATCCTGAAGTTTCCATTGTAGAACGAATTAACTTTATACACATTGAACAGCGCCCTTGAAACTACTGAAAGAATGCAGAATAGCGCGAGCATTAAGACATCAACGGGGACATAATATGAAAGGTATGTTATAATTATGCTGTTTATCTTTTTGAAATGGTGGAGCACTAATTGCGAAAACATCATTGTTGCCAAAAATTACCTCGAAAGATTTCTCGAACAAGCAGGAAAACTGACCTAATTTCATCTGAAAAATTTATTGTTATCAAAACATCACTGCGTGTCGTCAAAACTGACATTGGTAAAGTATTCTGTGTTATAGAATTGAAACACTTAGGTGACTGGATCACGTAACAGGCCACAGAACCGAGACTTTAGAAAATAGAAATCGCAAGTTTGGCTCTTTTACCATGATCACAAATAAAGCAGTCACAGTACTAATAACGTATTCACCGCACACCATCACCCCATTTAGGGTTTCTATGGGGTAACTTTGCGGCCGTCCTACACACCGACAGTTCTATCAACCCAAGATTACTGAACCCTTGTAATATTTACGATTGCAGTTGGAACCAACTGCTGTTCCGGCCCATCTAATGTTGTCTGCATAGAGTGTAAAACAGGACATTTTGCACATATTATGTATGTGATATATCATTGGAGACATTATGATTGCAGTTAACTACTGTATAAACTATAAATTATGATGTACTTGGAATAAAATGTGGACTAGTAAAGCTGTGGCCGAAGGCGTCGTAGGTTTTGTGTCGCATGCATCCCTTACAAAGACATACGTACACCACCATTATTATAGCACAGATGGGCGGACACATCTTCGATAGATTCAGTGACTCATTATTTTTTTCGCTACGGACGAATTTCAACGAACATAACTTAAGCAACCGAAATTGTAGTGCTTCTTCTTCTTCCTCTTACTCGTATTGACTGCGTGTGTTAGGCTAATTGCCTATTACAGCGCCCCATTTCTGTATGGTTTTCCTAGATTTCTTCAGGTGTATTTATTATTGAGAGACTTTACCTGACATTATTCTCCGCTCATATTCCTTCAGTTTTCTATTTTGTTTCATTTTTTTTCTTTTTGATCAGAGATTCCTAATTTTTTCTTTACATTTCTCTTAGCATCCTCTGTCATAAATCCTTTCACCCTTCTTAGGAAGCTGATTTCTTGAGCCTGTACTCTTCTTTTTTCGTGTTTTGTTGTCACCCACGCTTCACTTCCTTAAATAAGGATTAGTACTGCTATGGATTTTTAAAACTTCACCTGCCTCTCTTTTCCCACTTTTTCTGTAATTTTTTTGCAGTCGTTTACTTTATTTAAATTGTCATGTTTGTGTTCCTATGCTTTGTCGCCGGCCGGAGTGGCCGAGCGGTTCTAGGCGCTACAGTCTGGATCCGCGCGACCGCTACGGTCGCAGGTTCGAGTCCTGCCTCAGGCATGGATGTGTGTGATATCCTTAGGTTAGTTAGGTTTAAGTAGTTCTAAGAGTTCTAGGGGACTGATGACCAGAGAAATTAAATCCCATAGTGCTCAGAACCATTTCAACCATTTTTTATACTTTGTCGTATACTAGATATTTAAAATGTTTCACCTGCTCCAAAATTTGCTACTCAAAACTGATTTTAATCTTACTGGTTGTATACCTTGACACGCCCTCGCTTTTCTTTTACCTAAAGACAACTTACGTTTGTTTTCTGAGGCTATCGGCTGCGACTTCTAGACTCTCATCTTCATCTTCTCTCCACTCAGTGTTGGGTCATCTGCGTATAGGAACGAATTTAGTTAAGCGCCACGAGCAAAAAATTTTGCTTTTTTATTCACTAGTTTCCATTTCCTGATATCTTTTTGTGCATAGGATGTAAATTATTTAAGCTGACAAACTGTTGGATGTTACAAAGGAAGCCAAAAGAATCATTTCTCTCTAATGTCATAGTTCAAATGGTTCAAATGGCTCTGAGCACTATGGGACTTAACTTCTGAGGTCATCAGTCCCTTAGAACGTAGAACTACTTAAACCTAACTAACCTAAGGACATCACACACACCCATGCCCGAGGCAGGATTCGAATCTGCGACCGTAGCGGTCGTGCGGTTTCAGACTGTAGGGCCTAGAACCGCTCGGCCACACCGGCCTGCTCTAATGTCATAGTTACATATGATAATTTTGTAAACCGGTAGAGGGCATAATCGCTCTCAGCATTCGTGCAGTTGCGCACAACATGGAGAGGAATGAGATGAATGTAAGAAACGTCCCTGATGAGTAATTGTTAATCCAACTGGAACCTGGTGATCATCCACTCAGAGCACGGTTTTCACAGTGGTACCTGGAACTGTGGTGTACTGCGATACCAGACAAGAAGTACCGTGGAGGTACGTCCACAGCAGGTACATCGCTGCGCGCAAACCGGTCACGCTGCCCGCAAGAATCACCCCCTGGGGCGCCACCAGGGAGAGTGATGGACGCTTAAGTAGCCGTGCAGTATCGTAAGTCGTCAGCCGTAAGTTGTCAGTCAGTCCGAGTCTCGAGGGGGACTATGGAGTTTCATTCGAACGTTCGTCTTGTCTTCAAATCAAGTCGTCGAGCGACATAGAAACGGTGGGCGATAAATAGACAGTAGAAACAGAACTGTGACAAGAATTAACGTGTATAAACAGAGACAGCCTTCCTATACATTTGACTGAGTACTGTTAGTTTGGAACTGTTCTTCTAATAGTAAATCAGGACGGAAGATTAGTATTCTCCTCACTTTAGTTAAGAGAACGTTATTTAGTTTGTATACGAGGAAAGTAACTTTTTCTCGAAAGAACAGTTACTGTTGATGACCGTGCAGCTTTTCCCTGGAATAAATGATGACTAACTGAAAACCTCAGCTGCTGACAGGTGTTGTTGACAGTTGGGAATGTGAGTCTCACGGGAAGCGGGCGAGGGATAAGTCCCTGCAGTCGCGCTATTCATCTGTGTCCTCGGTGGCTCAGACGCAGTCCGGCTTTCGCCGCCGTGCAGTACGGACGTGTTGTTATTTCCGCCTGCGGAGCGCGCGCGCTCGCTGTTGTTTACATTTCAGCGGCCGTCACTTACGTGTCGCTTACGTGCACTAGAATCATGGCCAACCGTTTTCGAAAATCAACTTTGCGTTTCAACTTCTGCAACGACTACGCACGACCAAAGGCCTTGGAAGTGGAACGCTTCCTACGCGACGTTGCTAAGATCCCAGCTTCTGACATCTTGGGCATCCATTTGTCCATATTAAGCAGTACTGTGTACGTCAAAGTCGTCAATGACGCGGTATGACGCGGTATGTGAAAGAATACTTCGTGACACCAACCATGGATTACGCTTTTGCCACGCCGACGGCAATGTCGGAGCGGTCACTGTCGACCATGCCGGCTTAGGAATGCGCACCATACGAGTTTTCGAACTCCCGTTCGAGCTTCCAGCGGAAGACGTTATCGCGGCTTTCCGCCCCTATGGCACTGTACATGGCCACACTGCCGAACGCTGGGCGCAATTCCAAACGTACCCCGTTCTTAACGGTGTACGGCAGATCACCATCGACCTCCATCGCCACGTGCCATCTTACCTGCAAATTAGCGGGTGCCGCGCGGTTGTCATATACGACGGCCAACCCAAGACCTGTTCCGGGTGCGGCAAAGAAGGCCACCTCAGATCTGAGTGTCTTCAGCGACGAATCACCCAATTGCCAGCCGCTACCGTGGCACCTCCGGCTCCGACGACGGTTTTACCGATCACCTACGCCTCGGCGCTCTCTTCTCCTCCCACCGGCCGCCGCCCATCGGACCATGCACCGGTGACCCTTCCAGCTGCTACGGATACCGCTGGGGCCGACGCGTCGCGCTCAAAGCCTGACGCTACTCCGGCGCCACTACCAACAGCGACGACTTCCGACACCCACCCGCCTGAACATATGGACGCCCCTTCATTTGACGTTCCCGCGGCGGCCTTCCTCTCAGAGCGACGCGACTCCCTCCCGTCTTCCGACACGGAGGGGCGAACCCGCAAACAACGTTCACCTAAGAGGCGCAAGAGGAGGCGCCGTGCGGTCTCGGAACGAGACGGATCACCACCCCCCGATGCTCCAGAGGCCGTCCGACCCGACGAGGCCTCGGAGAACCTACACGACGATACGCATGACGACAACATGACGCCGACTGTGGATACGTCGATGCCCACTCTACTGGCTCGCTCAGGTGCTCCTGAACCAATGGACTCCACAGATGCGACTGTCGCCGAGACGTCCTCTGCCCCTACGACCGAAGTGGAACGTACGACCATCACAACGACAACGCCTTCAATGGTGTGGAGTGAGGACGTCGATGAGGACCCGGACCACACGCTGGGGACAGAGTTACCCCAGACGGAAGCATCGTTACGCCGCTGATAACGCCGTCGGGTGGCGTACGGCACGACTCGCCGTTGCCTCGTCCCTCTTCATCCTCCGCCGGTGGAGTTCCCCTCCACGGCGGGGTACGGCTCCAAACCTACCGAATAGCGACGATCAACACTAACACCATTAGCTCACCCGTGAAACTTCAACTGCTGCGAGAGATGATATGGGCGTCGGACGTCGATATCGCACTACTACAGGAAGTACACCTGGCCACACTTCCAGACGTCGCGGGATATAACACTTATCCTTCTCCTGGTGACCACCTGGGACGCGGCGTAGCCATCTACGCCAGAGAAGGCATTCCAGTGGCCGATATCACATACCTTCCATCTGCCAGAGGCATGGCCGTTACCGTCATGGGGACCCGTATCGTCAACATTTACGCTCCGTCAGGCTCCACCCGCAGACACGACAGGGCACTCTTCTATTCAGAAGACATCGCTCCTTTGTTTCTTGGACGCTGCGACCATTACTTGCTTGGGGGTGATTTTAATTGTGTCTTGCACCCTAAAGATCAAGTGCCCCACTACAACACCTGTCAAGAACTGCGTCTTGTCGTCCGAGATCTGTTGCTCCGCGACACTTGGGAAGTTCGGCACGGCGACGCGCCTGGACATACTTACCAGACGAGTCACTCCGCGAGCCGCCTTGATAGAATTTACGTCTCTCGGGAACTCACGCCTGCAGTCCAAGGTGCAGAACTTTGGCCCCTGGCCTTTTCGGACCACTGTGCCTACATCTGCACCATTCTCTTCCCCAAGCAAGTGGTCTGGCGTAGTCGTGCACCGTGGAAGCTAAACACCTCCCATCTTCATGTTCCCGAATGTCTTCAACGTGTTACCGAGACATGGGCCACATGTGAACGTCGCTTACCTAAATACGGCACGACCTTGACCTGGTGGCTAGAATGTGCCAAACCTGCCATTCGACGTACTTTGATTCAGTATGGAAAGGCAGTTGCTATGTGGCGCCGGCACACTACCGACTATTTCTACGCCGTTCTCCGCGACCTGGACGCCCAACCGCCCACCCCCGACACCCAGAGGGAACGCAGCAGGATTAAGGCGCAAATTGTAACTTTGACACGCCGTAGACTGCAGGGGGCTATGGTGCGAACCCGACGTCAAGATTCGGCGGAACAAGAACATCCGACCATGCATCATATCGCCTCCGATAGGAAACATCGACGACGACAACTCATCACCGAGATCACCACCTGTCGCGGCCAGCACGTCACTTGCCAGGCCGAAATCGTCAGTGCCTTTGTCGACCACTACCGCACAATGTACCAGGAGGAGACTACCAACAACCACCCTGATGAGTCTGTGTTACCACACGTAACTCGCACCCTCACCAGCGACGAAGCGGACGAGCTGATGGAGCCCATTATGCGTGACGAAATCCACGATGCAATCAAAAAAGGTGCTCTGAATAAGTCACCTGGTGTCGACGGATTGCCGATAGAATTTTATCGCGCTTTCTTCACACTAATGGCGTCACGGTGGACAACGATGTTTAATGAACTGCTGACGATGGGGAACGCCGTACCGCCGTCCTTCGTCACGGGAATTATTATACCCATCCACAAACCGACACCAGGTGTGACGACAGCACATTACCGTCCCCTGACTCTGCTTAACGCAGACTGTAAGATTTTTACACGCCTACTGGCAACGCGATGCCGCAAGATCCTGCCTAGCATTCTATCCCCGGAACAGACACCTCCGGGCGGCTCAGTTAATATACAAACGGCCACAGGAGAATGTCGCGATTTAATTGCACTGGCAGCGGCGTGCAGACTCCGCGCAGCAGTGGTTGCCATTGATTTTGACAGCGCATTCGACAAATTGCGGCATCTTTTTCTGTTCTCAGTGATGAACCGCATGGGTTTTCCACCAACCTTTATCGACGTGATCCGGCGCCTGTACGGCACCGCCGAATCTCTGATTCAGGTTAACGGCCGTGTGGCGGGACCAGTGGCGATCCGGCGTTCCGTACGACAAGGCTGCCCACTTTCGACCCTACTGTATGCCATAAGCCTGGAGCCACTCATCGGGAGTCTGACGAGCCACCTTTCTGGTCTCACTTTGCGACAGCACAGTTTTCGATGTCGTGCGTATGCGGACGACCTCCTCCTCTTGATCCGCTCACGGAGTGAAACACACACGGTACTTGATTTGATATCAACGTACGGCACTGCAGCGGGCAGTAACATGAATGTGGCTAAATCCGCGGCGATGCCCATTGGACGCGGCCTCTCACACGACGACTTAGCACCTCTCCCGTGTGTACAACAACTACGATATCTTGGTATCATTTTCACCTCCACCGTGCGCCGCTCCGCTGCCATCAATTTTCGGCGTGCACTCCAAACTATCCGCACGACGGTGCGACAAAATCTTCTCCGACGACTCGATTCTTTACAACGTGTCCAATACCTCAATCAATATGTGGCGGCCAGAATGGTCCACATCGCACAGGTCCTCCCGCTGCCATCAACTATTGGACGCAGCCTCCAGGCTGCCCTCGGATACTTCCTTACGGCCGGTACGATCTTTAAGGTCCGCTGCGACACGCTCACCCTTCCCCCGCGAACAGGAGGCCTCGGCCTTGTCAATGTGCGACTCCGAGCGGCGTCCTTGTACATGTCCACCATGCACAAGCAGTGGCACGGGGGCACCTCCCTTACGCGCAGCTTGCTGGAAATTCTTGTGCCCGCGACCATAACACCACCAGTACCAGTCGGACACATCAAGCACCATTTGACCCACATTTCTGATTTCATCGTCGACTTCAGTTATGCTCACACGCACTTACCGACCACACGTTCTCCTCGACCTAAAGATTTTTACACCCCACTCCTTCGTTCCATATCCAGCAACAATATCGAACTGAGACATCCGTCCACGCGGTGGCCAACGGTTTGGCGTCACATCCACCAGCCTTTTCTTCCCTCCAACGTCCGGGCAACATGGTACCAAGTCGCAAATGAAAAATTCGCCACAAACCATCGCCTTCACGCCATCGGACTACAGGACTCTCCACTTTGTTCCATTTGCCACCTCGTGGATGACGATGTCCACCAACTGACTTGTGCTGCCACCAGTGACGTCTGGAAACTTGCCCGACAGTTTGTTGCCTGTTACCTCCGCGTTCCGCCGGACTCGATTGACCCACGGACTTTTATCCATCCTGAGAATTCTTATTTCCCCGCCTCCAAAAATCATGCGATTGTATGGGTCAAGGGGTGGACGATCACCTACATGTATAATGGTGGCGACAAATCACGCCTTGATTTCTGGCAGTACTTACAAACCGCCCACAGTGAAGTTGAACAGCGACCGTGCTACCGCGCCTTCTTCGCCAACTACCTACATGCGATCTTTACTTCACCCCCGCTCAGTTGGATGGTGCCACACGCCGACAGCACTCCCGCCCCCCCTGCTGACATGTGAGACTCCCAGCGCTACTTTCTACATTTGTAACCCACAGTGGAGTAGGCGCATGGACACGCGCCTCCTTTCTTCAATGCACTACCCCAGACAACACTGGCTTTTCCCTCACTCCACTGTATATTGCTTCACACCTCTTAGATTACATCAGAATTATTATTCTTTTTTTCCCTACACCTTGTTCATTAAAAAAAAAAAATTCCTCGCCTTGTACGAGTACATTGTCTTGTGTTATTTTCGCCGGAAGGATGGCATTTCTGTTGTATTTAAATTTGTACCAATAAAGATCTTTTTTTCATTTACCCTTTTCCTGGTAAAAAAAATTATAAATAAAAATAAAACAAAAATAAATCAAAAAGCTACTTTGCGGGAGTGCTTCAGGGACGGGAGGGGGGAAGACATCGCGGCCAGGCCTCGGGTTTCGACCCCTGCCCGCATTGTCTCCACCTACCCATAACTGAACACTCTTTAAAAAAAAAAAAAAAAAAAAAAAAAAAAGTTGGCAGAGCACTTAAAAAAAAAAAAGATGGATAGAGCGTCTGCCATGTAAGCGGGAGATCCCGGGTTCGAGTCCCGGTCGGGGCACACATTTTCAGCGGTCCATATCGAGGTATATCAACAACACCTGTCAGCAGCTGAGGTTTTCAGTTAGTCATCATTTATTTAGTTTGTATTCATGGAACTGTAGTCAACGAAGGACCGATAGGCTAAACTAGGTGTCTATAACCGCTATAACCACCAGTACCAAAGTTCAGTAATATGTGTTACTATTCACTATTTTGTGCTACTTTCATTGTGTGTGTGCTACTCTATAACCCACGCATCCGTCCTACCAGGACACCTTTATTAGTCTCTTTCAGCAGTAGCGAGCTTTTCATCTAAGTGGACGCCCCAAGTCCACAAAAGGAACGGTGTCAAATGCATCCTGCATTTCCGTCATCTGTGGTGTTCACAGGTGAAGCAACGTTTGAATACGATGGGAACTTCAACATACGCAGTTCACATGTTTTTAGTGAGGTTAATCCATGTGCCACATCTGCTCTTGCTCATCGATGGCGGTTCTACGTGAGTGAGAGGGCAGATGTTGTTTGTGACCGTTTGACTGAGCCGTATCTGCTACTTACAACATTAAATGGCAGCGATTGTTCCAGTTTCCTTTCTGGACGACGTGCCACTCTCTACAAGAGAGCGCCTGTGGCTCCAGGATGACGGGCGTCGGCGAATTCCAGTTGTCCCATGAGTCCATCTTGAACCGATAGCTTCCAGAAAAGTGATTTGGCAATGATAGTCCTGTACCATGACCTCTTCGGTTACCTGATTTGACCCCTCTAGTCTTTTTTAAATGACGAGAAATGTGTAAACCTATTTATAAAATCGCTATTGATTCACAAGAGGATCTGGTCGCACGGATAGTAGCACCAGCTGTAGGAGAACATGACCCACCAGCGTAAGCTTTGTTTACGAGTCAGTGGGGAAATTTTTAAACCTCTACTGTAATGGAAGTAACTGTTGTGATAATGTTGTTTTCTCTCGGTAATAAAGAATTAAACCTCCTTTGTGTTTCTTTTTTGTCTTACAGGGAACAGATTAGGTGAAGTATTTCCATTGTGCCATGCAGTCTCCCAGAGATTGTTAGCTTGATTAATTTTCATCCAGAGAAAACTCCTCCTACCGGTGTAAATAATCATAGCAGGGAAGTATCACATTAGAGCAAAGTATTTGTTTCGGTTTCCCAACAACCTTTCAGAATTTGACGGTTTTTATCATCTTTACCCTATACAAGGGCTTTTCGGAGAGTATGTTCCGATCGGTCGCTAAATGAAAACCACTGTAGTTAGCTACACCTTAAAGCTACTTCTCTACATAGTCTCTGCTCCGACGTAAACATTTGTCGTGCCAACTGTTCAGTACCCTCGTCATAGAAGACAGCGGCCTGTGCTTTCCGCCAATTGTCTACGCTCATCTACAGCTCATTGCCTGTGTGAAAATACTGTCTTCATAGCTAGCGTTTCATGTTAGCAGAGATGAAGCTCAGGAGGAGCCAATTACGTGCTGTGTTTTGGAAGGTCAAACACTTTCCATCGATAACGCTGCAGGAGCACCTTCATTCCCCCTACAAAGTGCGGCCGTGAATTGTCACGAAGAACGAAACGCATGACAGTTACTTTACGTGGGCTGCGCAACTTCAGGCGAAATCTCTCACCAGGCCCACACACTTGGTGAGAGACATTATTGTCTAGGCATCTTTACGTGCTCACTGTGCGTTCAGATCTGAAAAGAGGGTCGTCCGGCGATCGACGTGTGTACTAGAGACACTTCCCAACACACCAGTGTAAAACTTCATCGGATTTTTACAGTGGTTTCCATTTCGCGACCGATCGGAACATATTTTGCGAATAGCTCCATACATATAGATTGTGGTGCACTCTCCGCACTTGACTCGTATGGCAGCACATACTCGAGCGCCCTCTATGTAGCTGAGACATGTATGCAACACACTCGTGACGACGTTCGGCTAAGCAGCCACGTGGCAGGCAGCGTCCAGAGGCGGCACGTGGCGGGTGCAGCCGCGGCCACAGACCGCAGCGTCCACGCCGCGCACCGCACGTCCGTGCCGGTGACCGCACGCGGGATCGAGGGCCGACCGCGGACGGGTCGGGGGCGCTCGTCCTGCGCTGCCCACCTGTACTTGGTGTCGCCCTTTTCCCACGATTACCCGTCTAGTGAACGGTTACCAGCCAGATGTGGTACAGGTTTTTCATGTAAGTGTGGACTCTCTGCACACTCCACATTTCTAATACGCGAATTATTGACACAACAAAACGTAGTCCTCACGCTACAGGTCAGTACCTTTTCATGCTTTAACTTTACGTTTCATATTTATTTGCATTATTTTGTGCTAACGTACTTCTCACAATCATTTACTTTTGATTTTATGCAATGCAAAAAATTTAGAATTACTTTTCCCTGCCTCATCTCTGTACCCTGCCTCATCTGTGTACTCCTTTTCCCATAAAGCAGTAAAGAAGTACATCACAGATCACGATATGGCAAAGCTCTTTGTCTTTACGTTAAGTGTTTCATTACTGTAAAATCAAGTGCGCTTAACCCGACAACACTAAAGGGGCGAGGGGTTGTTACATTGTTACTAACCCATCGTAAATTTTACTACTCCGTATTTCATTCAGAGAAAGTCATTTTTACACGTATGCGTATGATTAGGCTTCCGCCGCTATTCTCACAATAAAGGAAATTCTTCTTGGTCTGTGACCGCATTGTCATTGTTAGTGTTTAAGAGTTCCGACGTTTCCGACACATTGTATGTGGCCTTCCTCTGCATGCTCAAACGTCAGTTAAAAGAGAGAGAGAGAGAGAGAGCGAGAGAGAGAGAGAGAGAGAGAGAGAGAGAGAGAGACGGAAAAGAAGAAGAAGAAGAAGACCACTTGCAATGGTGGCCAAATAGTCAGAAGTAGTACGCACTGACAATGCAGTCACGGACTGAGAAGAATTTTATTGGCAGTCTCAGTTTGTGCACTAGTTAATTACACTTATAAGATCTCTAGTGGTATGTCACATACATTATAAGTACAAAATGTCCTGTTTTACATCCTATCCTGACAATACCAGATTGGCGGGAACCGCAAATAGGTAGCAACTGCAATCGTAACGTTTACAAGGGTTTAGTAATCTGAAGCTGTAATATGATATAAATGTGTTTAAACATAACGACCTTTTCGCTTCGTATACATTTCATTAAGCCTAAATCTCCTTTACTTTCGATAGTGCCATGATCCTATGGACTAGTTGCACAGGTGTCTGTAATACCTCCATCTGATACCTATCTATTCTGTATAGATTTCTTAGATAAAATTATGTTAATAGCAGCACCCACAGAGACATGCAAACAGCCATGCGTCTGAGAATGGAGGAATCCTTAACAGATTGTCTTAAAAATAGAATCACACGACGCTGACCGTCCGCCGTTTTGTCACCTCCCAGATGACATCATTTGGAGCAGGATCAGCACACCGCCCTCCAGTCTTTCTAGTCCTTGGAGCCGCAGTGATTCATTCCTGGCAGTATCTCGTACTGAACCGGAATTCTTTGCATGGCAGTCAGGTGCAACGAGCGCTCAAATCCAAAATATATTTTACAATAAATAATACATCCTACCACGATGAGTTCATTTGATTTGTCTCTAAAAGAAAGTGAGCACTGCTGTACACTGTTTCCTCAGTTATTCGACTAACGAGACAAGTTTTACGAATACATGGGATGAAACATTCTATTACATAGGCTACACAAGGTGCTTCGTGTAGCAATTGCAAAGCAAGGCAGTACAAAGCTGTGCACAATTTCAAAGAAATTCGTCAAAACAGGCATATGTCACTTAACCTTGAATGACCATCAGTCTGGATAATCGTAAAAGACAATCTTAAGTTTTAGAATATGATACTCTGAACACACAAAAGACGATAACATGCAAACACATACGGTACACCAAATTTACAAATCATCTTGTATGTCATAATCACCACTACTGGTGTAATAACGCCAGTAAACAGTAATAATAATAATAATAATGATAATAATAATAATTGTACGTGGCTAAAGTTCACGTATCACAAGCGGGAAAAGATCCACTACTGTTACTTTTAATATACTACAACGCCACCTTTCTGACTTGAACACATTCTTTTTTTGAGGTTATGATTTCACTAACTCAAGGTATTTTCCCAGACAGGTTAAAATATGCCATTGCCAGGCCTCTCTACAAAAAGGGGGAAACCACAGATGTCAATAATTATCGGCCAGTGTCCTTGTTTACAGCATTTTCAAAAATTTTCTACAAAATAATGTACTCAAGAGTGGTTAGACATCTCAACAGTAATGGGATACTTAGTAAATCACAATTCGGATTTCAAAAATGCTGTTGCACTGCGACAGCAATATACAGTTTCACTGTCCACGTAATAGAGTTTTTTTTTTTTTTTTTTTTAAATAGGAATTTTCTGTGACCTGTCCAAAGCATTTGATTGCGTGAACCATGGCATTATGTTACAGAAATTATAATTCTATGGTATAAATTGAATAGCATATGAGTAGTTTAAGGCATACCTACAGAACAGGAAACGAAAAGTTTCTTTATATGGGTCAAGTGATTTAAATAATTTTGCCACTTCATCTAACTGGGGTGAAATTACATCAGGTGTTCCACAGGGTTCAGTCATAGGTCCCTTCTTATCTGAAACAAGAAGCTGAACTGACACTGTTTGCTGATGATACAAGCATAATTATTAATCCAGTAAAAGAAACTCCAATTGAAAATGATACAAATAAGGTCTTTGGAAAAGTCATTCTGGTTTTCTGCAGACTACCTTTGAAAAAATGTCATTCATTCGTTATCTGCAAACTAACTTTGGAAAACACAGCACATCCAATGTTCTGCTGCAAAAAGTATAGTTCCTTCAATAAATATAACACATCAACAGAAGTCAGTAGACAGTGCAGAGCGTACTAAGTTTTTGGGTGTACGTACAGATGAGAAATCTAATTGGAAAATTCATATTTTCGATCTTCTAAAGCGACTTTTGCAATCAGAATAACTGCCAATTTTGAGGATATAAAAATTAGTAAGCTAACTTTGCATACTTTCACTCTCTCATGCTATACGGAATAATATTTTGGGTTAACTCAACACTTACGCAAAAAGTATTCATTGCTCAAAAGGAAGTGGTTAGAATAACGTGTGGGGCTCATAGTCACACGTCTTGTAGGTATCTTTTTAAAATATTGGGAATTCTTAGAAAAGCCTCACAGTACATACACTCACGAATGAAATTTATTCGGAACAGCATGGGCCAGTTTAAAAACAACAGTGACATTCATGATTATAATACCAGAAAAAAGAAAGACTTACACTATCCTTTACTCAAACTATCTTTGGAAAAGAAAGGAGTAAAATATGCTGCTATAAAATTTTTGACAAATTACTAGATGAAAATGTTTGACAGACAGCAGTAATAGCTTCAAAAATAAATTGAAATCATATCTCCTTGACAATTCCTTCTATACCATAGATGAATTCTTGAATAGGAATAAATAAATCTATTAATATAATAAATGCATGTTGTGCTATTTAAAGGAATGGGGTAAGTGATAGAAATATTAATCTTTAATACTGTACTGTAATATCACATGTGCATTTGTTGTGCACTTGCCACGTTCCACATCATAACGGCTTCCGTACCGTACGATTGATCAATGGAACACGCAACCAGCTAACTAACTAACTGGCTAAAAATTTCGATAAAGATGTTTGCCTACTTTTGGTTTCCAATAAGCTGCGCTTTTCCGTCCATAGATTCCGAACTATATCCTGATTATGACATTTTTCATCGACATGATGTCACAAACTACTTCTTTCTTGTAGTAAATTTATCAGTTTCTCTCACTCAGTATTTCGTGTATAAGAACGTTGGTGATTCGACCGAAGAAAACAAAGTAATTTGAACTTCTCCGACTGTCGTCAGAAGTATGTACGTTCTGGAGATGAGCTCGGCTACATTCTACCACGCTCTTAGTTGATTTAGAAAGATTGGCCGTCTTCGGCTGGTATCAACGTCGGCGGACCCGACCGACTTGGGTGGCACTGCGACCACAGCCCGAGAAGTATTGCGCTATGTAGGCCGTACTCTGCCGCATACTTGTCATTCATTTGCGAAGTGCGTACGTTGATGTACCGTGATGTCAGATTTGACTATGTACACGTTTTACTCTTTCGTTTGGTATATCCAGACTGCTTCATGTAAGAGCATTGGTGTGTACGCTTAAGCCACCGAAGCGTGAAACACACTTCGCGGCCGCTGTAGGCAATTGCGGGCAAGTCAACAGGTAGGCAATCTAACGCGGTCATTTCAATAGTCATGTCACTGAAAGGCGATACAGTCGGCCACTGACTAAGGTGAACACCGCTGTAACGAATTCATTACGAGCAGATGTATCGGAGCCCTCGCGACCCCTCTGCCATCTGCCGGCCAGCGGTGAACTGTCTGCAAGCTTTCGACGCAGTCATGTCATTGGCGCACCAGTAAACATTTGGACCCAAAGTTTCTCCACTTTCTTTTACTTGCAACTACAAACCAAGTGAATTCCTTCCTGTGGCTGTTCGTCAGAACGAAAATAAAACATTTGTTTTTCTTTTCTTAGTTTCAATCCAAGATATATAACTATCACAATGGAACTAAAGCTATGTTATCAGCTTGTAAGAAAGAACTACTACTTTAAGGGGTCAGCATTCTTGCAAGACCACAGTTTGGATTCATTAACAAACATGTTTCACCACCGTTGGTGCAACATCAATGTATTTTCCTGTCACCGCTTGTTTTGTTACGTAATGTGTTTCCTGTGACTGTCAAACGAAATCGGTCAAACATAGCATGACATCATTACTATGTTACGGATTAGCTGCTCATAAACATACAGTGAATGCTGGGTGCAGACCACAGCAGTGAAACGGCAATCGGATTTCAGCCAATGGCTGTGAAACGATGTCGCCTTAAGCATAAAATCTGTGTTTGATATTGCGTCAGTAGTTGTGGGCGACATTAAAGTTATATTATTCTTGAAGAATCAGGTTTCTCAAGATCGCTCGTAACTCTTTTTACTACTATTACTGGTTTCGACAGTCTATGCTGTCATCATCGGATTTTGTAACATTAAGCTTAAAAGTTGCAAATTGCTCGTCGCCATGGGGCAATATAGAAGGCAGCGTCGGTAACACCTGGGGCTGAGGCGAGCCAGTAGATGGGTCCCCAGGGCGCTGACCGGACGGCACCGTCACTGAAAGCAGACGGGGAGCGGCAGATCCCGTGCGACGACAGAGGCGCAGCTGATTGAGATGCCGACGCACCTCACCAGAGGCCCCCAAAACCAGATACACAGCGCGGCCGAGGCAGCGGAGAATGCGCCCTTCGAGCCAACGCCGTGAACCTCGATAGTGGCGATAGTAGACAACGTCGCTTGGAGCAAAAGCAGGTGTCTGCCGCTGCACAGGAACCCGATGAGGCGTATGTATCAAAGACATCAAGGCTCGATGATGACGACCGTGGAGCAACACAGCCGGCGAGCGACCATTTCGGGGCTGAGAGCGATACGAAGACAAAAAGAGCAATGACGCGCCCTCCCGAGAATGCGACTCTTTCAGCTTCAACATCTGTGACTTAAAAGTCCCGACCAATCGTTCAGCGGCACCATTTGACTGTGGCGAAAACGGCGCGGACGTCAGATGTTGAATACCATTAGCCTTGCAGAATGACTGAAATTCTGTGGACATGAATTGTGGGTCATTGTCGGAAACAATAGTCTGTGGAAGACCTTCAATGCAAAAGATAGCAGATAACGCTTGGATGGTGGCAGATGACGTCGTGGAAGACATCCGGACAACAAAAGGAAAATTACTGAAAGATTCTACCACAACCAACCATCGAGCATTCCAGAATGGACCAGCAAAATCGATGTGTAAGCGTTGCCAAGGGGAAGTGGCTTTTGGCCATGGAAAGAATTTCCGCGGTGGTGCTGATTGTTGTTCGGCACACACCATGCAAGAAGAGCACATATTCGTAATCGCGACATCGATTCCGAACCAAATACAGTGCTGACGAGCAAGTTGTTTCGTTCTCACTATACCCCAATGTCCTTGGTGGAGAACCCGTAAGACAGAGGACTGTAACGAACGTGGCACCACGACCCTGGACTGATCATTATCAGAACGCAACAGCAAAACACCACGTCGAAAAAAAGGCTCTCCTTGTGAGCAAAAAATCGGCAAACCAACGGGTTCCTGATCCGTGACTTGGACAAGGGTTATTGCGTAGCAACAAAACGCAGAACCGTAGCAAGGACAGGGTCGGCAGTTGTGGCTGTAGCTACACGACGAAAATCACTCGGAAACGACTCGTCCACGTCATCGGTTTCCGAATCAATGAACATGCAAGCAAGTTCAGAGTCATCGAATGCTCTATCCTCAGCAACAGGCAAACGGGACAACGCATCGGAGTTTCCGTGCTTAGCAGTGGACCGATACAAGATATCGTAGCGGTACTGCGAGAGGAAAATAGACCAGCGAATGAATTTCTACGCTGTACGTGGAGGTACAGGCTTGTTCGGATGAAAAAGCGATGTCAAAGGTTTGCGGTCTGTGATGATGGTAAAGTGACGACCATACAAGAAATCATGAAACTTTGTAACACCAAATACGAGATCTAATGCTTCTTTCTCGATCTGTGAATAATTTCTTTGCGCAGACGAGAGCAATTTGGACGCAAAGGCAATAGGGCGATCGTGCGATCCATCTTTGTGCGCAAGCACAGCACCGATCCCGAAATCCGATGCATACACCATCAACAAAAGGGGCTTCTGGGGATCTAATGGCGTAAGGCAATTATTGGAAAGCAACGCCGATTTCAACTGGCGAAAGGCGCGTTCGCATTCCGTCGTCCAGACGAACGGAACACCATTACGGCGTAAGCGATGAAGCGGAGCTGAAATGGAAGAGGCGTGTGGAACATATCGGTGATAATAGTAGATTTTTCCCAGCACACTCTGTAGCTGCTTCACATTCTGCGGCGAAGGCAAGTTTTGTATGGCACGGAGGTGCTCGGGACTGGCATGTAAGCCTTGGGCATTCAGTACATGTCCCAGGTATGGCAAATCACGAGCAAAAAACACACATTTGTCCTTCCGCAACCGAAGACCATTTCGTCGCAAGACCTGAAATAATGTTCTGAGATTGGCTAAATGTTCTTCATCCGTCTTTCCGGAGATCACAATATCGTCCAGATAATTTGCTGCAGTAGGGACCGACGCACAAACAGTATGTAGATATTGCTGAAATACCCGAATGGCAGTCGTTTGAATTGATACAACCCAAGATGCGTGTTAACCACCAAAACGCGCTGGGATTCTTCGTCCACCGGTATTTGCAAGTACGCATCTGCTAGGTCCAACTTCGAAAAATATTTACCCGGGCACAGTTTGTCAAAAAGATCTTCCGGGTGGGGTAAAGGAAAAATTGTGTAAGTAGGCTGTTTAGGTTTTTTTATTGGTAACACCACCTCTGTATGAAAATCACTGGCTGTGCTGTGTGCAGTCTGTGGCTGCTTTGCATTGTTGTAATACTCGCCATTGTAGTGTTAGGCAGCTGGCTGTGAACAGCGCGCAGCGTTGCGCAGTTGGAGGTGAGTCGCCAGCAGTGGTGGATGTGGGGAGAGAGATGGCGGAGTTTTGAAATTTGTCATGAACTGCTATATATATTATGACTATTAAGGTAAATACATTGTTTGTTCTCTATTAAAATCTTTCATTTGCTACCTAAGCCTATCAGTAGTTAGTACCTTCAGTAGTTTGAATCTTTTATGTAGCTGGCAGTAGTGGCGCTCGCTTTATTGCAGTAGCTCGAGTAACCAAGATTTTTTTGAGGTAAGTGATTTGTGAAACGTATAGGTTAATGTTAGTCAGGGCCATTCTTTTGTATGGATTTTTGAAAGTCAGATTGCGTTGCTCTAAAACTATTGTGTTTCAGCTTAAGCACAGTCATTTATAATTGTTAAAAGGGGACGTTTCACAAATCACTTACCTCAGGGGGGTACACGCCTACTTTGTGTACCACGTGTTTGGCAAGCACAAAGAGCCCTAGCTAATATGGTATTTGCTTATACAACTTTACACATCGGTACCATATTTCTGTAACACACAAATTACACAGCTATCTGATCGTTTAACTGAGAGATAAACATTTTTTTTAATACATCAGTGACACAGGATTACGCAATTACACAGTTGGATACCTTCACACTTATGAAATTGTATTTTGTCTGTACCTTGTGAAATGTTCATATTTTTTCGGAACCATTGTGATACTATGAGAGCTCTGAATGATGTATTTGGTATGGGATCATGATTTTAAAGTACGTTTGAGGTAGATGACACTATTGAAATGAGCAGAGAATATTTTTTTAGGATTTGAAATTATTTCAGAAAGCTACGACGATTTTGAGATTTGACTGAGGTGTTATGATGTTATTTTTACGACGACGATGTGTATTATGCTTTTGAGGTATGTTTATGATCAATGAGATGATGCTATATGAGGAATCTGATTATGCTATGTAACTACATGAAATATTGAAGATGTGTTGATGATTATGAATATGTACATGCGTAATAAGGTAAGGACTAAGGAGTAGTGGTTAGGGACTCTGATTTATGAAAAGAATGTTGGAAACCAAGAATCGTACTTTAAGAGTTATAAAATGTGTGTATATGTGTGAATGTATCACAATGCCGGCTAAAATTTTTTGGACACTGTTATATTCATAAGATTTTGTTTCTACACATTTGTAACCAAATTCTCAACCTGTGAATTTTTTTATATGAGACTGCCACTGTAGCGGAAACTGCTGTCGTAAATATTTCAGTAAGAAAGGTAAGTGACCGTGACGTAATGCGTTGCGAGCGGCCAGGTGTGCCAGCCGCCTAGAGAAAAAGCCATTAGGTGGAGAAAAAAAAAGAGGCCATTAACCTCGCTTCTGCCGTTCCTTTGTAGAAAGCATCGCAAAAACGACACGGTCGAACTTGAAAACATATGATTACACTGTGGAGCTCTTAATTTATGATATTTACAGAAATGCCTAATGAAATGATGAGAAATATTTTTACATCTGCACATTTGATTATGACAAGCGTCTTTCTACGAGAGTTGAGAGATTTTCTGTACTACCTTATCAAATGCCCTATGGCTAATGAATGATGTTTCATGCATTCCTTTGTACATATTTACTCATTTTGTTTAATATCTAGTTTCTAGCTGCACTGCAGCGTTGGTTAAAATAAAATTTAATAGATGTACTAATATAAATATTTTATGCCTACAGATCCAGTAAATAATTTTATGATCTATTAAAAAAAACGAAGGAGCATAAAAAGACATTTCCCTTACAGGATTTGCATACAGAATTTTCTTTTCAACTACTTGGTAATTTTTTGGTAGAATAACTTCTTGTGGTGCACCACTTTAATGACATAGATATTAAGATGTGAATAGACATTTCCCTTTTTCTGCATTGTTGTCTTTAGTGTACTATTTTTTCTGCTTGAGTTTTGTCATGTTTAGATGCTGCATAGTGCTACTAAATTTCACCTTGTATTATTCTTTTAAGCCAGTTTTACTACTGATTTATTTTTCTTGTTTGCTGCTCATTGCCTGATATTAGTTGTAATTTATGCTGCTTGCTTTGCCTTTTGTATTTTTTATCATTGCTGTTTGCGTTAATTGTTTTGTGCTGCTGCATTGCCTCATCCCTTAGTTTAGCATCTGAGCTCAGTAGATTTAAGTTAGCTTAAGAGGGGGTAGAGTATATAAGAGAATGAGTTGCGATTACTTGGAAGAAATGCATTGAGAAGTTAAACGAAAAAAGTACAGAAAGCAGGTATAGATAGGACTTTTTCGGAATAATGACGAATGAAGGGAGATCTCCGAGAAGTAAAGAAAGTTTTGTTTGCTAAATATTGTCCTTTCCTTGTGTTATCCCACTATGTGTTTGTGTACCCTTGTGTATTTGTGTACTTCCTGTCTTTAGTTGTTTATCTGATAAGACCTATGTTGTAGAATTTTTCTAATACTATGTTATTTACTTTGTAAATATGCTTAGACATTATTTATTCTGTTTTGTTTTAATGCTCATGTGTGAAGTTGATGTTTCGAAAGTTATTCAGACCTTTTATGTATGTACTCATGTCATAATTCCTGTAACACTGATGTATATGTTTATTTCTATTCTTTTGTAAAGCCTGTACTACAAATGTTATCTGTATTATTATGTTTTTAATGAAGTATTTTGTACCATTATTATTGTATTCTTATGTTATAAAATTGTAATTGACACCAGTTCATCAAATTAAGTAAGTTGTAAGTTACATTTCACTGCACACGTTTCTGTTGGTCATAGTATATGGACAACATGTGAGAAGTAGGGACTGATAGTGTTTGCACATGTGTTAATAATTCAGCAAGGAACTGGATAACAGCATTGCTGGTTCTAAGGACAATTCCAAAAACTTTGTGAATGCACAAGTGGTGGCTATGGACTTGCTATATTATCCGCAAGACTGTTCAATGGTGATTGTGCACCTGCACAGTCACAACAGATGGCTGCTGGCCATCTCTACAAGGACTACAGTGGGTCTGAATCTTTGATGACCCACCAGTACCATTATCTCAACAAGGACTACAGTGGGTTTACATCTTTGATGATCCATCAATACCATTATTTCTACAGGGACTGCAGTGGGTTTGCACCTCTGGTGGCCCACCAATACCGTATTCTCTACCAGGACTACAGTGGGTCTGCTCTGTGATGACCTACCAAACGATATTCTTCAAAACTTCGATTGAGTCCGCTGTGGGTTTGCTCTGTTGTGGCCCATTACCTGTCAGCATGTCAAGAGTCAACACTGTCTTTCCGTTGGAAGGACAACACTACTTCTTCAAGACTGCATGGAAATCCACTACTTCCATGTGCAATTTCTTTTACTAATGAGACTTTGTAAAAAAAACTGTAATTACTATTATGATGAATGATCAGGACTATCTTTATGGACTGTGAGAAAATTTTAGCTTTTGACCAACATTGTATCAATAAGTGTGTGCATTTGATTTCTTTGTTATTGTAATTACGATTATGAAAAATTTTAACAAATATGTATTGCCCAGTGCCCAAAACAATTTGTAAAATTTTTTGTGGGGAGCATGGGGGCTATGTAAGTAGGCTGTTTAGGTTTTTTTTGTTGGTAACGCCACCTCTGTATGAAAATCACTGGCTGTGCTGTGTGCAGTCTGTGGCTGCTTTGCATTGTTGTAATACTCGCCATTGTAGTGTTAGGCAACTTGCTGTGAACAGCGCGCAGCGTTGCGCAGTTGGAGGTGAGCCGCCAGCAGTGGTGGATGTGGGGAGAGAGATGGCGGAGTTTTGAAATTTGTCATTAACTGCTATGTATTTATATGATGATATCAAGGTAAATACATTGTTTGTTCTCTATTAAAATCTTTCATTTGCTAACTAAGCCTATCAGTAGTTAGTACCTTCAGTAGTTTGAATCTTTTATTTAGCTGGCAGTAGTGGCGCTAGCTTTATTGCAGTAGCTCGAGTAACCAAGATTTTTGTGAGGTAAGTGATTTGTGAAACGTATAGGTTAATGTTAGTCAGGGCCATTCTTTTGTATGGATTTTTGAAAGTCAGATTGCGTTGCGCTAAAAATATTGTGTTTCAGCTTAAGCACAGTCATTTATAATTGTTAAAAGGGGACGTTTCAGTTGCAATCACTAGTTGTGGATTCACTGTTACATTGAAGTCCACACAAAGTCTCAATTTTCTGGAAGGTTTTGGCAAAATTACTAAGGGTGATGCCCAGAGAGAAGCCTGCACATTTCAATTACACCTTGTGATTCCAAATCGTGTAATGTTTTTGCGACCTCATCACGCAATGTGTGGGGAACATTGCGCGCTCTGAAAAATTTCGGTTGCGCGTTTACTTTCAGTTCCAAATGTGCTTTATAGCGCAACCGAGGCCCAGTGCAAAAATGTCTGCAAATTCTTCACATAGACGAGAAGCACTGTCTGAAGGCACAGTCTGGTTCACTGATAGGACCTGATTTACTATTGACAAGTTAAACAACTGAAATAAATCGAAACAAAGCAAGTTCACTGCAGAAGAAGAACGAATGACGTAAAATGACACAAGTTTTGTCTGTCCTTTGTATGTTGCAAGAAGGCTGCACTGTCCTAACACAGGGATCTCTTGACCTGAATAGCTAGTTAACATTTGTGGCACGCAATGGAGGTGTGCCCAGTAGTTTGTAAGTGTCTTGATTGATCAGTGAAACTGCAGCCCCGGTATCGAGCTGGAATGGTATCACTTTGCCGTTAATGTCCAAGTCCACAAAAAGTTTATTGTCCTGCTGACGACAAGAGCGACTGTCTCGTGGAACGTGAACTGACACTGGTACAAAATCACTTGCAACTTGACGGGAGTTCCGGCGATGCCGATGCACACTATTTGTGGGACGAACACAGTCACTGTTAGAGAGAGTGGCACTGTGCAGAGTGGAATGAACTACATGAATTTCCATGCACGAAGTTTCGCAAGCCTGAGTATCCTTGGTTCGATTCCGATTCTGGCACGAAGCAAAGGGCCTGGAATCTATTCCGTCATTAGAAGGCCATTTATTGATAGAAACTGTTCCAAACTATCATGATTCACTTGAAGACGATAGGCGTTCACAAGTTATTCCAAAGAGATCTAAGGTTTTACCATGCTCTTTGTGAAAATTACTTTTCAGAAAAAGCGGAATGCAACGGTTCTAGCGACACCTTAATAATTTTGCTGTTTCCTCGAAACAAAGTAGCTAGTTCGGGCTTGGGTTATTCGATTTTATACACATTGTAACTGTTATAAAGACACATCTAGTTTCTATTTAAATAATATATGTTGTAAAAGCCTATCAGTGTTCGATCCTCCAGACACTATGTATAAAATTATGGAGAACCATGGGCGAACATAAATATGTACTCTTCGTTCAATATTCACTTACCCACAAAATGTCAGTCCAGGCAATTGGTAAAATCACTTTCCTTCCAACAGAAATAGCATTTTCTAATGAAAGCCAAAATCTCGTTCTGCAGAGGTGTTACACATAGACTGCTAAAGTATCGTCAGGCTCTCAGCCCAGAATTTTCATTTCTGTCCATGACTATCCAGAACCATTTACGATAATCGTACCATTGTATTTGATAATGCTTCATATGTTACAGACTAATACTGAATACTAAAAGTGTAGGTCGGATAACTAATTAAGAGCTACCAAATCTGGTCGGAGAGAAAAGATATTTAATGCACAACCTGATTAAATGGCCACGTCCTAAATAATCACGGCATGGATAGTTTGATAGTAGAGGGTGGGTCAGCCAACTATCTGAGAGGACGTTCTGAGACCCGTCGTGTGAGTCTTTCGAAAGAGAAGAGAAAGTGTAACATAAAACCGTGGCATAGAATAACAGGTTGTTGTTCATGTTGCGGTCTTCAGTCCGAAGACTGGTTTGGTGCAGCTCTCCATACTGCTCTATTCTATGCAAGCCCCACCGAGTACCTACTGCAACCTACATCCCTATGATCTGCTTATTGTAAGTATCTCTTGATCTCCTTCTACGATTTTTACCCCCGACGCTTTTTCCCAGTACTAAATTGGTGATCGCTGAATGTCCCAGGATATGTCTACCTTTCTCTAGTCTATGCCACAAACTTCTTTTCTCTATAAAGAAAATGGCTGTGCAATGTGTTGGTGCTGTGCAACGCGTTTTGAAACTTCAAACTTCATATTTCGGTAGCTGAGGTACTCGGCTTCTCTCAGGGAGTTCATATGAGATTGTGTGGTCGTTGGAATAAAACGATAAAATTTGAGGTATAAGAGGTAAAATTTATTTATTGAAAACGTATTCTAACTATGAACGGTGAGTCTGTGTACTGCATTGTAGTGTTTCTCTTCTTCATTGTCCAGTTATGTCATTCTCCACAACTACGATGGCAGCTTCGTCTATTCCAAGTGCACTAAATCGACGTTCTTGTTCTCCATCTGGTGTTTTGTCGGCCTTATAGTCACGAGAAATCATTCGGTCTGGTGCTGCTTTGAACACTTGATTGTATTCGTGTAACATCCTTTGCACACCTCGGACTACTTCTCGTCTCAATCCACTGATACTTGTACATCGTTGATCAATTTCTGTTTCTTCATTTCCAGAGATTTATGGTCTTCGTTGGGTAGTGGTAGTAATGAGCCCATGTTGTGATAGATTTGTTCTTGGATGGAAGAAAGATAGTCGATTTCGCCTCTGTTATTATTGACTGAAGTGACAACGAAAGAAGTCATTTGGCGGCAGGCGTTGTACGCTTTTATATTTTCAAGAAAGTGTTCTGATCCTGGAGTTTCCCCGGCCATGTAATGTAAAACTTTTTTGCGGAACTATTTCCAGTGGTGGTAATCGAATGTTTCCATTCATGCAACAGAATCCTGGTGTTTCTCTACTGAATATTTTCGCGTTGCAAAATTGGCAGATCTTATCCATTTTTCCTTTTACGACGTGTTTGTTTTCTTTTGTCGGGCCGTAGTGGAATGTTTCATTTGTTGCGTTATATTGGTTACCTGTCCTCATTCGTGCTTTTCGTAGGCTGATATTTTCATGGCTGTCTTGAATTCGCAATCTTTTGTTATAAGACTGCGTCGCAATTCTTGATTCTTCAGTCCGTTTCTTTAGCTTCCTTTCCGTTTCTCTGCTTCTCACGGTGCTCATTCTCGAGAAGTTAAACGTGCTTCGCGCTCTTCTTCTATTTCGTTTTTTCCTCCTTTGATTTTGTTTTCGCCGTTTTGCTTCAGAACTGGCAAGATCTCCTCCTCTTTTTCTTTTGAGAACTGTCTGAAATATAAATTAAAACATCTTTTTACTAACAAATACTCTAGGTACATTTCAGACACTTGTCGCACTTTATTTTAGATTTATATTCGGTCGCTGTATTACTTTGACTTGAAATTTCTAGAGGATGGAACTTTCCAGCTCTTATATCTCCAAAAGCACGCCCTTTAGTAAAAACTGGAACCTTCTTCACGGATAGGAGATAGAGGGCTACCACACCATATAGCTAACACCCCTGATCATACCAGGATTCGTTTCTACGTTTTAGCGGCACCCACATTGTGCAGTCACTTTTATAGAATACATTAATTGCCAACTACTTGTCTTCTACAGTATCTGGGCTGGTGACCCTCTCTGTGCAATTATTGTGAGAGTGCAAGATATTAGTAGCGTTCCCGTTACTAGTGACTTAAAAGTCAAGGTAATATGACCACAGTTTTTAGACCTACAAAAAGAAGTGTTTGTGGACTACAAGGAATGGAATGCGGAAGGAGGCTATGACGTAACTGTACTTACGTGTGCTAATACGCCTCCGGTAGCTGTGTTTCTGTCCAATATTGCCGAAAAGTGATTGTCGAAAGTAAGCTATTGCAAATGCTATGGTCTGTACCATCTTTGCAGTTCAAACTCTTTAAATGCACTTTAGTGTTAAATAACTTGTGGTTTGTGATCACATCAAGGCTCATTTATTGTTATTTATATAGATAAATGGTTTTGCACATACTATACTCGGCCGATATCGTGTAATATGATTATTCGAGTGAAGTAACTTAATAGTGCAATGACTCAAAAGTTCACATGTGGTAAAAAAAATTATCAGAGTCAGTGAGTAAGGTTCTGGAATCAGTGTCCTCGAAGGCTAAGTAACATTCACGTCAATACGAAAAATGATATGCACAGTAAATAACTATTGGAAGTAACGAGCTCAAAGTTAGACATAACTGTCGCAGTATATGTCCATTATTGAAGACTGACACAGCCCATAATGATAATCAAACAGTTCCTGTCTAATTAAAGTTTTAGAATAATCACTTAATCATTGAACAAACTCCCATATATAAAATCTAGATAACTTGCGAGACATTTTCCAACTTCTAACTTTCCCTAACTCGTCTGCGGTACATTTCCTCGTTTTGGTAGACATAGATCTTGTACCTTTCACAACCTTCCGGAATCTGACTAAAAATGACTTTCAATTTGTTCTTATATCACTCTGAAATAATTGGAACTACATTCAGCTATTGTTGTTTCCTCACTTTTTGCAAATTAAAATTAGAGATTTACATTCCTGAGCAAATGAAGAGCTAAGGAAGAGTGTTCTAAATGTGAACCTTCGGATACAACGACAACGTTATTGAATCGCACAGTTTAGTTTGCCAAAATATGATATATCAGTAACAATATTATACTTAAGATCACTCTGAAACTTACTGAGTGCAAAAGCTGCTAACGTATTTTCGTCATTAGCTGTAAAGATACTTCACTTACTCATGTAAACTTTGATCTACTTTATTAGCAAGCTAGTAGTCAAGTACATGTTTACAAATGAATAATGAACGCATCATTCTCGAAAGGAGTTGAAAAGCACAAAAAATGGCAGTGTTGTACCAAGTATGCTCCTCCACATATCAGAACGTGATTTTTGGTGTACAGAGGTAAAGGTAGATGTAGAAGTAGTTTTCATGAGCAGGCAGTTGCTTTAACGTATTTCTGGGGTGCCGTCGATCGCATGAACTAGGAGTTTAGTGTTAATGGTGTGATGTGAATTAACTGTAACAAAATACAGATGCATTGGTAACCAATAATGAATTTAAAAACACCCCTCTCGATGGTTTCCCAGGAAACTGTTCTTCTGAACAAATACTTACCCGCAGACCATCGGTTGCTCAAGTGCAAGTAATAGACAGGACCGGAGACAGGACATTACAGCCCGAGTTATTGCGACGAAAGGTAAATTCATTACATCAGTTCCTGAAGGTTTTTAACAAATGTGCTATATCCCGTTCCTCACACAAGTCGGTGTTTTACTCGGCGCTTTTCCTTTTCACGTCATTTCCAACGTTCCATGTCGCGCAGAATACAGCTGGACACACTTTAGTGGTTCATTCATTCACTCTACGATGCCGTTCTATAACCTGCTACTGGCAGTTGTTTCCGTCCCTAGGTGGGAACAGAAGGTCACAGGAGTAAAAAGTGGTAAGTCCCTGTGAATTTTATAGCAGAACAGTTCCAAAAAATGAATCACATTGATTCATACACCAATATTGTGTTCCAGAAATCCTCTTTTATTTTCAGATGGACGCGCTGATGTGAGTAGTTGTACACATTCTTTTATTTGTCTTACGAATTTCTTGATAGTAAATAAAAAAGAATGGAAACTAGTATGAGATGAACCTGCAAAGCAACAAAGATGGTAGTACTAAACTATAGCAACAAAATGACACTGAGTTCATTCTGAAGATTTATACATGTTAAAAACATGAAACTAATTCATTTTCTAGGTAGTTACAATACACTTAACATTATGAAATCTTTAGAAAGTAATAATACATCGCTTACGTGGCAGTCGTCTATGTCCACGAACTTCTCTCGAGATGCTGGCAGGATATCTGGAAACAATAATGGAAATCTATGTAGGGGCTAGTAAAATTTAAATTGCAGATGCAAAATTTCGCCGGTGTACATTTTTCTGGATAAGATACACACTCTTCTATGCACTTTGTGGGTGCAGCAGTTTTTCTTTTTGTAGTGTTTCATCCATTTCTTGCTTTTTGCGATCGATTTGTTGTCAGTAGGGAAATCATCCATTGTTCATTTTATAGCTGGTGATACACGACGAATAAGGAACGTAACTAAGCTGAGCATATGTTTAAGGTTAGGACAGAAATGGAGAACAAAACAGTTGACAATTTGACGAAGAAGAGATTGACTAGCCTTTAAAATGCACCCTACTGCTAATACCATGCAGTGCAATATTTTCTTACCCAGTATGTTGTTAACTTGCGAACTGTATTTAATGAATGAGATATTAAATATTACTGTGACTAACCTTTTTCTTCTCTAAGGGATTGGTGTACTATAATGTAGCATAATTAAGTTACACGAATAGGCAATAAAAAGTCTTTCACAAAGAAAGTTGACTTTTTTTCGCTTGTGGCCTTCTCTCTGTAATGCAGTACAGCTTTTGGAGTGGATGTTCGGGTGCGGTGTTGAATGCTGGAGTATGGCTTCTCTCCGTGGTCCCCTCCAACAGCAGCCTCGAAGCTGGCAGAAGAAGGAGAAGAGAAGCAGGAAGCCTGCAGAGTTTCTATCGACCTGCCGGCGCACACACACACACACACACACACACACACACACACACACACACACACACATTCCGCCACCACCTGTCGGACACTCCGGAGTGTTCGCCTCCCCAACCCCCAACAGCGCTAAGCACTTCGGCCGCCAACTGGGGATGGAGAACCACCATTTACCCCCCACTGTCTTCCCGCTGTAAGGCAGAGGTGGGATAATGTGGCTCACAGTGAGACCTCTCCAGCGTGAAGCGCCTGTGATTTCAGAAGACGGTACAGCCTGCAGAATAATAATTTCATGTCTCCCAATAGCCGCGTGCTATTCTTTCAATTGAACGCCATTTCGGCGACTTGCGTGTCTCTAATCTATCCCAGTTATCTATATGGGGAAAGGCACAGCCGAAGTTCAACCAGGCATCCGAGCCACATGTAGTTCTTGTCGACTCCTCACCTCACTCACAAGTAAAGGTTACATTAAATGCAGACGGAAACTTTCTGTAGTCCAAGCGGGATTCGATATCACAAGCTTTTGGTGTCCAGGCATGTACTTTACCACTGGACCATCAGTTCCAACATCTGTACAGTAAACACAGCACATGAGATCACAACGCTGGAGTTCCTATTATGTCACAAGTCAGACTCCTCCCAAACGTCTAGGACTACTCCAGTGAAATGTATATTAGTGGTGTTCTGCAGTAAGTGTGGTACGCAGGGTGAATTTATTGGCTTCTCTAAAATGGCAAATAGCTTAAAGTCTTTATAAAATTAAGTTTGTCAATAAGCACAGATCTCACAGAAATAGGAATAGTACAAAGATCGCATGTTGTGCAAGCCAGGATACTATTGTTGGTTAACTACCCTTTTCCCTGCGACTTCACCCACATATGTGTTCAATACGTATAGTGAAGACGCCCCATCCCCCCCCCGTCATATGCACCTCTTCACCCCTCTTTCTGTCTACATCATGCTCCCATATCTCTCTGTCTTTTTCCTTTCCAATCTCTCTGTCCTTTCATCTCTTCCTCCGTCTCTTTGCCCATTACCACACTACACCTGCAACCTGCCTCAGACATCTTCCCCTCCTCCCCTGCCCCTGTTGATTTCCTCCTACCGCCACTCAGTTCCTCCCCTCCTCTATCCATCCCAACCCATCACCAGCTGTGCTCATTGGCAATACATATCAATAAGGCAGGCCAATACTACTCCCACAACACACCTGTCATGCAGGATAGGCTACACATTAGAGACCTGAACATCATTTATTTGCCCCAGATACACAGGCTGCAAAGCAAAGTAAGTCTATGAAGCAGGTTCATACTAGTCCAACACAACACAACTGTCATTCAGGGCTGCCTCCAGGCGAATAGGGGCCAGAAAAATGTTTCTTGCTTCTGACATACAGGCCACCCTGCAAAGAAGGTTTATTTGGAAGGGTTATACTGTTCTCACACAACATGGCTGTCATGCAGGGAAGATATTATGCCAGGGGCTGGAAAGACAAGTATTTGCCAGTATCCCTGCTCCTATTGGATAGGAGTTATAAACTCAACAGTGCTCATATTTATTAGGTCTTCTGTTTCTGTGCAAAATTTGCTTTAAATCGATCCAGGGATTTGGAAGAGATTCTGGACACACATATCATAGTAAAGAAGTTTTTTGTACTTGGTGGATGGATATTTCATATCAAAAGCATTTATTAAAAAATTTAGAATACTGAACAGATTTAAGAAATATAATAGCAGCGAATTTTGAGAAATTCATAATTTGTATGGAATTAATTTGAACTCAGAGTGTGCCCACACTCGGGGAAAGTGTGTACGAGAGCAGGTGCATGTATCGTGCATCCCCAGTCATAGCCATGCGCTAGCGGAGCTGTTTTCCCATTGCCTTCTTCCGACCTGTTATGGTTAAGGGTGTATATATGGATGGCTGTGATGATTTCTTGGGCAGCCTGGTCTTTGGCTTACGTTGTTATGGATGAGAGGCAGTGATGGCACGGAGCCTGCTCTTCTCATACTGCACCACGGGGGCCGCCGAGCTTAACGTCTCCATCCGAAGAACAGACCATCGTCAGTAGTCACGTGCCCTCTGTTCGTGAGACACAGCGCAGACGTTTGGAATATTACCCAGGACATTGGGGCAAACACTAGCCATCAACTTTACGCCTCACTCCTTCCCCGCCGACTATATACAGGCAGCGAAAACTTTCCACCATCAGGATCTGAACCAGCTTACCACTGAGTCGAGCCCGATAGCGACCTCGTCTGGGGGGGGGGGGGGGGAGGGGGGCAGTTTAGTTCTAACTGTGCACTCACTATTCTCAATGGTCCACATAACTCTAACAATGTGAACACATATAAATATTGGGGAATGCTGCATCTTTATACAGTTTCCGCATATGTTCGAGTAAGTCAGTCTTTCTGTTATTTTTTCCTAGTGGGATACCTTTCCCCTCCTGTCTCACCCTCCCTCAACTTTCTGCAGTTCGTCGGTTGCACCCGCTGACTTGAGAACGTGTCAGATCTGTTGTTAACAGCAGGGGTGGTCAGCCTGCGAATGGAGGACTTGATATTTGCCGGAATGTTTGCTACAGACACTCGATCCGCCACCACGTGGACCAACTCTCTGGAACGCAATGGAAAAGTGACGACACTTATAATTTTTTATGAATTACATGCCATTTTCGAGAGTCTTACTTTCCAATAAATTCTATTCGCCGAAAGTTGGCTGAAAATTTTGGAAGTTAAAGCATTTCTATTCTACGTCCTCATGATCCTATTGCATCGGATGCTCCATATTTCTGAGAATTGACCAAATGAACCGTTTGAAAAATAGTGCAAAACAGGCTGACACTTGTAATCTATAACTCCAAAGCAATAGTGCGAGGTTTACATAAAGAACCTGATTAGAACATTGATGTTCTCTAATTCCTTTGCGTTTCACTCACATATTCCGTTTTCGTGTGTCATTACACCATTTCGTGTAGATGTGCACTACTTAGATACTCATGTTATCAAAACATTCAAGCGCATCTAAAAACAAATTTCACAAACACAGCATCTTGGAAGATGTTCGCCTTCTATTCAGTTAGTGCTAGTCAAAAATTATGAAACTACGCAAGTACTCTTTAACTAGGAAATCGTATTAACACGTGCAAGGGCACCCACCTACTCTGAGTATTCGTTTCTTACTAACATTTATGTTGACACTCCCTGTCACTGCAACAGAAACACGTGTTGCAAATGTGACAAGTATTTCTCTCCACAGGGCAATAAATATAGCGATTTAAAAGCGATATCTACTCTTCTGGGTACTACATGTAACTTATTTTCAAGAAAGACGGACACGTAGAAGCTATAATATAAATAATTTCGCGGATGGTACAGTAAATACTTGTCAGTTTCCTGTAGGATATAAAATGCACTTTCTCTACTACAATTTGATAAATTATTCATGATTTTCTGTTATCATTTGCAAGAATGGAAACATCAGAGACACCGAAATTGACTTACGTGTAGGAAAGAATTTGTCTAGCTGCGTGGTAGACATCAAATAAAGTATTGGAGTCTTTTGCTGATGTGAAAGGTCCCTCTTCTACACGCTGTTACTCTCAGCTGCATAAGGTTTGTAAAAATATATAAGACAATAATATTTGCTCACGTACAAACTGATTGAAATTTTTGCCTAATCACAGTAATTGCTCACGGTACAGACGACACGAAGATGAACACACGTTGAAAATCTAGGCTCAGAGACGATAGCTACATACCCATAAAGTGTAGTGATCTCTGAGTACACATGACGAACTCAGTGCACCTCATGTCGTGGTGTATGCATTTATTATATATTTAGAATTCTCGAATAGCGTGAGATATAACGAGGCAATTTATGCATTTTTATATTTCACTTCTCTTGTTTTCATGTAAAACGTTTTCAGTGTTGCTTTAAGTAGAAAACAGAGGAGTATTTCGTTGGTGATTATTGTTTATTTCCTCGGTGGTTATTGTTCCCTAGCGCCTAGTTTTCAGTACTCCGAACATCAGCTTTTAGCAGACGACGAATGTATCTACGACGAGAAATGAGCCGTATAGAATTGCAGTGACATCTAGCTATACCCTGACAAAATGGCAACCTAGGGCAAATACTCCAAATAATGCAGAGTAATACTAAGTTATTCTACAACAGGTTCTCTTGAAGCCACATTTTCCTACTGTAGGTGCATCGCTACCTTATTTTTAAAAAGTTTACAAGCTATGTAAAATGAAGAACGTAGCTAGTGGAATTCAAAGAAAATTATTCTACAAATCATTATATGTGGTTGGTGTTGCGAAACTGTTTCTACTGTATCGAAGCTCCAAAAACAATAAGCAGTAAACCCCTGTTACACAACTGAAAATGCTAGGAGAGCTCACCCTCAAACAAATAATTGAAAGTGTTCCTTTCTGCACAGATCCTAGCAAACATTGTCTAATCAGAGCTGTTCACACGAAACTGAGAAAAGAGACTCAAACTATTCGTTGAGAAAAGCTGAATTGTACAATCCGTAACTGCGTATAGCATCAGGTGCTGGCATCACCATACAGGGTGTAACAAAAATGTACGCCACAAACTGCACAACACATTCCTCACACGTAGACGAATAACTTACGTCACATGCACATGGGTATGGAAACGCTTTGCTTCCATGTTACAGCCCATTTAGTACAACGTTGCTGTTCACAGATGAGACGTAGTTTCAAAGAGATCAGATTTTAAATTTGCGGCAGTCGGTATATATGGGAAGGCGTCCATCGTCAAGCAGCTGTTGAAGCAAGTCATCAACAAAGATTTTCTTTCAATTTTTGCGACGGCATTGTTGGTGACTGTGTTGTAGGGCGTCACTTTCTTGCACCCAGGTTCAATGGACAAATTATCACAATACGTAGATAAAGTTCGACCTGATCTGTTACCAGATGTGTCTTTAGCTGTTCGGCAAAACATGTACTTCATGCATGGTGGAGCACCTTCTCATTTTAATGTTAGTGTCCGTCGAGTTCTATACAACACAGTCACTGACAGATGGATAGACCCTCTCCGGACCTAAACAATCTGGACTCTTATTTGTGGAGGCACTTGAAAGCTCATGTCTATGGAACCACAATACAAGATGTTCAGTCTCCGTGCCGGTACTATGGAAGGCTGCGAAACCATACGCAATACTCCAGGGATTGACTACGACGGCGGACTGACGCGTGTATCAATGCCCACGGAGGGCATACTGAACATCTCCTGTGAGAGAGAGTTACATGTGGCATCTTAGTGCGTTCTTTCCGTGTGGCTTTTCTCGTCATCAGTGAGCTGGAGAAAATGAGTTGTAACATGGAAGCAAAGCATTTCCATACCCGTGTTCACATAAAATAATTTCTTCGTCTACCTGTGAAGAATGTCTCCTGCAGTTCGTGCCATACATTTTTGTATATTTGGAATGTGTGTGATATTCGGTCGGCAGCTTGACACCTATACATTTTATCGAATCCGCAATAACATTGTTGACACTAGTAATTTTTTAGAACATTTCTCGTGGGTAAACAGTGGTCTGCCTAAAAGTACTTGAAAAATGGATTACAAAACAGGCTCTATCGTGAAAACATTTATTTCTATACCAACTGGTTTCGGTCAGTGTTTCAGCATCCTCAGACCCTCATCCCAAGATGGTAGGCCGTGGCAGTGAATGGAGTGGATGTTGTGACTCCACATTGATGTTCCTGGAGTCATAACACTCGCTCCATTCACTGGCACCGCCTACCATGTTGGTATAAGGGTCTGAGGATGATCAAACACTAACCGAAACCGGTTCCCATCGATATAAATGTTCTTACAGTCAAGACTGTTTTGTAATCCATTTTTATTATTCGAAATGTTTCCGGGAACTTTTTGGAAGGTGTCATTCTGGCATGTAATTCAGTCACATTCATATAAGTTTAACACTAATTCTCCGAATATCTGACGGAATCTGTTACAGTATATATCAATAGTGGTGAAGTAGGTCGCAAGTATACTTCTATTTGGTCTCTTAAATTGTGGTGGATTTTACGGTGCAATTCAAGAAACATTCAAATGCAGCGGCTTCCGACCATACAGTTAAGAAATTACATCTACGACAGTTATGGGTTATAAAGACCTGCAAGGAACAATTCATAAGAATATGAAGTGTGAGATCCACAGAGTTAAGGATAAAGAAAATAACATGATTGTGTTAACACATAGGAGTCCTGAAGAAGTGACAGCTTACGAAACATTTGTGCAGCTAGTAATGAACTACAGTTCGGAACATGTTTCTAGTGAGTGGTACCCCTCCCCGGTTGATGAAACGCGTTATACCAAAGAAGGTAAAGGAAACTCAACTGACAGAGGAGCGCAGAAAGATTACATAGAAAAATGCAGCAACCGGTTTTCATGGCTGAATCTAGGAATATCCTTTCAGCTTCTAGATGTGACGCTCGTACAGTATGTGTAAATAAAGTGAGATTATCAACAACTCACACAAACATAGATAACAAATAACGCTTCTTCCTGCTCTCCATCTGCGACTGGAAATGGAGGAAGGCTTTACATATATATATATATGTGCACCAAAAAATTCAATTCACAAAAATACTTTATTGTGATTCAAAGAGTATATAGCAAAAAATAGACGAGGTAGACAGGTTTCTGTTGTAATTTTTTTATGTGACAAAGGCCATAATGCATCGGTTTCTGCCCAAGACATGAGAGCAAAATAGTGGATAGAAAGAGGTGTTAATCAAACCAATTTACAAAAAGGTGTATCGAGGACTGCATGTATTTAACTATTGCTGTATAAATGAAAAATTCTTTTTTTTATCAATGAATAAGCAGTCACGAACAGCTGTATTTATGGCACATCAGATAATTAATAATAAATAACTAAAAATAGCAGAAAAAACACTGTTTCTTAGGGTGAAAACCAAATCACATTTCTCACCATTTATAGAGTACATCACAGAGTAGTGTGAGTCGTCGGCATCCTGTTAGCGCCATGTTAGTGTGGCAGTGGTGATGCCTTCACTGCTGAAAAAGGAAAACAAATTAGCCGTCTCATTTCACTGCAAGACAGGAAATTGAAAGTATTTGTCGTTTTATTATTCAATGTGTCTATTCATGGCTTTCTGAGCGTCACAAGACCACAGACAAAATTTTAACCAGTCCACTCTGAATCACTTAAGCGTTGCTTATGGCCTGAATCTTCTACATTGTGGTATCGTCCCGAGATCGCGATGCCACATCAGAGTTGGCAGTCGAGACCACAGACATCAGCGAGGCCTCGCTGCAATCCTCAGCGATGTATGGGAGGCACTCCAGAAGACCTGGCCTCCCTCTCAGCAGCAGCAGCAGTGCCAGCGCACCGAGCTGTGGAGTCGAGCATGCAAGAGCTTAGCCACAGTTCGTGACCTCAGCTACAGCAGCCAACATAATCAGCCAGGACCAACGAGTAGTTAAAATTTGCGATGAACTGGAAGTATTGTTAATGCTGAAAACTATAACTCAGTTCGTGACCTCAGCTACAGCAGCCAACATAATCAGCCAGGACCAACGAGTAGTTAAAATTTGCGATGAACTGGAAGTATTGTTAATGCTGAAAACTATAACTCAAGAGAACAGTTTGTTAACTAGCACATCAAGTGATCATTTGTTAGTTCATGATATTTGTAAATTATCTAGCACGACTGTGGCAAATAACTGTGGGAAAGTTAAGTAAATCCGTCACCCATTAATGTAATAAAGTGAATTAATATTTCACGTGTTCTTGTTTGATGAACTTTCACCGAGAGCAATCAAAGAACCCACAGCTGTGTCCGGACGTAAATAGCTTCACCCGGTCACAAAAAGAAATCAACTATCTTCCATAAAGTGTACCTCTCGTGATTGAACTTGCGGATGTTTCTCCCCATTACAAGTTCACGTGAGAAGAATTGCGACCATGGAATGAAAAGACACGCTCGTAATATCTCACAAGATTTCAGTGCCTCCAGTACGAACTATTATAATTATTATTATTATTCGGATTACTTGTCGCAGAGAGGAAAAACATGGTAGTGACATGCGACCAAACGCGCCCATCATCTAATGAAGTTTTATGTCCACCACTCCACAAATTTTAATTCGTGAACCGCGGCTTGATGATACAGAACCCAGATGGTCTTCTTTTCATAGTACTTCATTCATCACAATGACTGCATATCGTCGCAGGACGGATCTCATGGAAGAAAAGAGGGACTTGGGATCCACAAGATATCTGGTTACGTAATTCACTCTGGATGCTATAGAACAGCCGGCCGGTGTGGCCGAGCGGTTCTGGGCGCTAGAGTGTGGAACCGCGCGACCGCTACGGTCGTAGGTTCGAATCCTGCCTCGCGCATGGATGTGTGTGATGTCCTTAGATTAGTTGGGTTTAAGTAGTTCTAAGTCTAGGGGACTGATGACCTCAGAAGTTAAGTCCCATAGTGCTCAGAGCCATTTGAACCATTTGCTATAGAACATATTTCCTTGCTCATAAGAGATCTTAATATACGAGCACAAAATGCGATGTATAATTGCACAGGAAATCAGCGGCATAGGCTTACAGTCGTGTGCCCCTGTCCGAAAAGTCTTCTTGAAAAGAATGTACAGCGCCTCCTTCCAGACGTTTGGGACTGTTCGTTGTTCCATCGATCTAAGATAAACATTTGTCATGATCCAAAAATTAGGTCTCATTTTGGAAATTTGCACACCTTTTTCTTGCTAATTATGTCATATCACACTTTACTGCTTTGAAAAGCGACGTTTCGTTTCTCTTACCTCGAGAATTCACCTACTTCATAATCACTCATCACTGTCTGATCTCGTTAGCTTGAATGGTTACAGAGATCTACGAGTAATGGAAGGAAATTAACTGTGTTCTGACGTCAGTGTCGCATTCAGACGTTTTAAGACTTAAAAATATTTCTTTTTCTTGCTCAGAATGTGTGGAGAGTTTCAGGCCTAAACAAGACAGCTCTGGTTGACCGAGCTCAAAAGTCTAGTTTAATACGCTGAATGCCGCACAAAAACCTGTTCTCCCAAATACAAACACAAGCTTCTCGGCCATGAATAAATCTGCCGCTCTGTAATTAAGTTAACTGTTTTCTTCAGTTTTCCGCTGCAGTACTTGCGAAAACAAGTGGTGAGCTAATGAGTTTACGTCGACGAATTAACGTCAAGTTTGCTAGCTACCCAACTGCAAACTGCCGTACCGGACACAGGCAGTTAACAGCCATGCCACGTTAACCGAGTGAAGGAAATATAAACAGTTGCGTTCTGCTTATTGCGGCCCGTAATATTTCACGGAAGTGTCGCCCTTACAACAAATGTACCAATGATCACTAGTCATTTACGGTTCATCTAAGGTAAGGAAGGTGGATATGAACTTTATAAACTTTAAAGGAATTTTGACTATCCTGCGCAAATTTCATTACCAAACTGAGTATCCCTACACATAAAAGAGATACACAGACTGATAAGATACAAGTTATGTACAAGGGAAAAGAATTTCATTTTTATATCATATGGAAGAATTTTACGCTTAACAACATTTATTAATGAAATTGGTTCTACATTTGTAACTAAGATCTCTCGAAGTGATACTTAATTTACCTAAGGGAGAAAAAGGAGATTGTATGTCACACGCTTATTGGTTTCAAGCGTCGTCTTTGTGCTTCTCTAAACAGTATGTAAGACACCATAATGTACATTGTGCAGATAGTTTTCTGTTAAAAGACGTACCAGAGAGGTTGAAATTCCATTTCCTTCTGCCCATCTCTTCTGATGTTTCCACAGCCATTTATGAAATAAGTTTTCTGCTTAATTCGATTTCATTTACCAGTATTTTCTGTCACTACGTAACTTAGCAGCATGCTATCTTCCCCAGCTGCCTTACATTTAGGCGCAGATTAATTTTTACTCACGGATTCCCTTCGACTGTGATGAGATCTATGTTCTGGGAGTACCAGTGAGGTCATGTATCGAAATTAGTCTCTGTCTAAAGATACTGACTTATTTTCTGTGCACCATTCTCTATGTTGCACGTTTAAAAATATCAGTGAAAGCTATAGTTATACTTTTGCTGAATATGTCTTTATCTGACATATAGAGTACAAGAGCCTTACCATCAGTTCACATTTTAACACGCAGTTGTTTACATTACAGAGGTTTTTAATTGCTAGGATGTAATTTGTTTCATTTCCTGAGGTAGCATATAAACAAAGAGTACAGAGTGTCTTGTGCAAGCATACTTATCTGATGGTGCAAGTTATCTTGTATGATTATTCGGTATTTATTTATATTAGGATGTATGTAGTACTATTTACATTTGATTTTGTTAAGTTAACTCTCTTTAACATTCGTGAAACAAGTAATCTACACTGGAGAAGTTGTTGAAGAAATTTGCGTTACTACTTTGTAGCACATTATTTGGCAACTCGTTACCAAGTATTGTGCCACGAATAAAATTTGTAATTCTTCAATTAAATCGATTTGATTATCCCTTGTACATTATATATAATATATTTATTCTGAAATGGTTGGCCAGTGTTTTTATTGCGGCTGGTTATAACTGTTTTAACATCTCGTGATTACTTGTGCGGTAGGCATTTACGATCTATTTTGGAAGCGTCTACAAGTTTGTTGTCAAAATACGTCACGTTAATATATATTAGTAAATGAGAGTGGGTGTTGCTCAAAAATTATTTTATAAATTTTGTAATACGGTTGCTGACCTCAAAGATTCCATTCAGCGTGGATAAAGTTAAGTGTAACATTTGTACATGGCTGAGCTACATTCACCTTTGTGCAGTACATGCAAGTTATTTTAGACACACCACTCTGTGACAAAGGTTTAATTCTGTCTTTACTATTGGAGCTGAAAGTCAGAACAGGAATATAGAAAATAAAAGTAGTGGTTATTGTTCACTGCGTTTAAGTGTAAGTAATTTTCGGGGTTGAGATTGCCAAGTCCGCGAAGCGGGCTATCAGCGTGTGTGTGTGTGTGTGTGTGTGTGTGTGTGTGTGTGTGTGTCCTGTGGGGGAGGGCAGGGGAGGGACAGTCAGTAGTGCTGATGAGCCCAGGGCGGCAGATTGAGCGTGACGGGCGGCCTATACGCGCGCCTGGTCGATCTGGATGGTCATCTGACGTGACGCAGTGGCTCCCCGATACGTACGTGATTACTCCTCCTTCAGTGAGAATTAACTGCTATGCTAGTGACAGCAGATTCTACTGCTTCAATGGGTCTAATTTAAGATGGAGCGTTGTTTCGGAAACTTATAGCTTTCTGCGCTTGCATTAACACTAGCGTGTATGAGAAATGCAGTTCTTGGATAAACGAGACTGACCTTAACTACATACCACAAATTACCATGGCAATATATATGTTTATCCCTATGTAAATGAAAGTAAGGTGGTGGTAGTAATTTTGCTGGACAATAATTCGGATCAAACATATTTATAATAATTGAGTTTTTGACAATTCATACAGTAAACAATTTTTTTAGTATAGGTTACTATATACTATATACTATTAAATATAGAACTGAATGAAAAGTCCAATAGTGCGCTGTAGTTACATTTATCCAAGTCAGTAATAGATCCACGCAACCGTTTTCGCAACTTGTAAGTTGGATCTTCTGGTGTATGTAACTGCTATTTCGTATGAGGTGAGGAGTTGTTACAGAATGCCGCAGAGTAGTTGTCTGAGTGGCTAGGCAAAGTTCTCAGCCCTCCTCAGTTGATAAAAAACTGTCATCAACTGACAGAAAACAAAAAAAAAATCTTCTATGACGAATGTCATGTCTGTGTCAAAACCACGAACTGTCATCACTTTACTGATTAAAATTTGTTCTTTTCGGCCTATGTCAAGCAACACAGGCAACCATACATGACGTTTTTTTATCAGCTGATGATGGTTTGAGAAAGACTGAGAACTTTTTCTGGCCATGGCAACAGTTAATCTGCGGCATTCTGTAACAACTCCCCACACCATAGTATTTGCATACACCAGAAGATGCAACTTACAAGTTGTGTGGGTCTATAATTGACTTCAATAAAAAGTGGCAGCGGACTATTGGAATTTTCATTCAGTTTTGTATTTATTAATTTTAATACCTGTGTTAATAATACTGTTTGCTCTATGAATTGTCAATCAACCATGTATACCTATGTTAGCTGTGGTTGTCCCAGTTTCAAAGTTCTCCATATTTATGATGTTAAACACGTTAAAATCTGATCATACTAAGACTGACTAGACTGAACTAGATTCAATCTCCGGATACACACCATCACAGAACTCTTGCAACGTGCAGGAATGAAGGCATGAGTGTAACAACTGGAATATTTACAGGCTACGGTGTTTTTGATAATTTCCCTTGGACAAGAGGAGTTCTAGGGACGTAAACGCTAACAATTTATGACAAAATTTCTGAGTTGTCAGGCTTCGCCTTCGAACTTCTAGTGGATTTGACCTTCAAACACCCAAGGACACCAAAAGAATCCAGAAGACGATCCCAGCAGAGGTGTCGGAACTTCATGTATTCTATGAGTATTCTGAGCAATCTGAAACGGTGTAACGAGTCTGATGATTTTATCATAAATGACAACGCACAATTCACGAAAAACTGCAGATCTGTACAGCATAAAACGATGGTAAGGTTGAACATTTTACTTTTGTACAAACCGATTTGTACTTTTATTCACTGAGGCGTTCGGATTATTGTGTCGGTGGCAGAAGACGGGAACTCGTCCTTCCGAAACACGTCACTATTAATGTGGTCATACACTCATGGAAATTGAAATAAGAACATCGTGAATTCATTGTCCCAGGAAGGGGAAACTTTATTGACACATTCCTGGGGTCAGATACATCACATGATCACACTGACAGAACCACAGGCACATAGACACAGGCAACAGAGCATGCACAATGTCGGCACTAGTACAGTGTATATCCACCTTTCGCAGCAATGCAGGCTGCTATTCTCCCATGGAGACGATCGTAGAGATGCTGGATGTAGTCCAGTGGAACGGCTTGCCATGCCATTTCCACCTGGCGCCTCAGTTGGACCAGCGTTCGTGCTGGACGTGCAGACCGCGTGAGACGACGCTTCATCCAGTCCCAAACATGCTCAATGGGGGACAGATCCGGAGATCTTGCTGGCCAGGGTAGTTGACTTACACCTTCTAGAGCACGTTGGGTGGCACGGGATATATGCGGACGTGCATTGTCCTGTTGGAACAGCAAGTTCCCTTGCCGGTCTAGGAATGGTAGAACGATGGGTTCGATGACGGTTTGGATGTACCGTGCACTATTCAGTGTCCCCTCGACGATCACCAGTGGTGTACGGCCAGTGTAGGAGATCGCTCCCCACACCATGATGCCGGGTGTTGGCCCTGTGTGCCTCGGTCGTATGCAGTCCTGATTGTGGCGCTCACCTGGACGGCGCCAAACTCGCATACGACCATCATTGGCACCAAGGCAGAAGCGACTCTCATCGCTGAAGACGACACGTCTCCATTCGTCCCTCCATTCACGCCTGTCGCGACACCACTGGAGGCGGGCTGCACGATGTTGGGGCGTGAGCGGAAGACGGCCTAACGGTGTGCGGGACCGTAGCCCAGCTTCATGGAGACGGTTGCGAATGGTCCTCGCCGATACCCCAGGAGCAACAGTGTCCCTAATTTGCTGGGAAGTGGCGGTGCGGTCCCCTACGGCACTGCGTAGGATCCTACGGTCTTGGCGTGCATCCGTGCGTCGCTGCGGTCCGGTCCCAGGTCGACGGGCACGTGCACCTTCCGCCGACCACTGGCGACAACATCGATGTACTGTGGAGACCTCACGCCCCACGTGTTGAGCAATTCGGCGGTACGTCCACCCGGCCTCCCGCATGCCCACTATACGCCCTAGCTCAAAGTCCGTCAACTGCACATACGGTTCACGTCCACGCTGTCGCGGCATGCTACCAGTGTTAAAGACTGCGATGGAGCTCCGTATGCCACGGCAAACTGGCTGACACTGACGGCGGCGGTGCACAAATGCTGCGCAGCTAGCGCCATTCGACGGCCAACACCGCGGTTCCTGGTGTGTCCGCTGTGCCGTGCGTGTGATCATTGCTTGTACAGCCCTCTCGCAGTGTCCGGAGCAAGTATGGTGGGTCTGACACACCGGTGTCAATGTGTTCTTTTTTCCATTTCCAGGAGTGTATTTTAACCTGTCAATATTACAACTGTAATTCAGCTGAAATATTCTCTTAAACTGTCAAATTGTGTAATTGTGTTTGCTGTACAACTTTGAGAAATACGTCTGATATAGAATTCTTACATACTAGAGAACATCTGAATATACTTGCATGGGAGTAGACTGGACGTGATTGTGTTCCGTCTGCGAGATTTTCATAGGATCCACAAAATTACTAACGGAAATTTGTAAAGGATCATGACCGGCGAGTTGTCAGCTAATCACAAACCTCGTATGTTACGCAGAGTTACAGATTAGAAATACTGCATTGCTGCTCTCGAAGAAAGGGTGCAAAACCTGAGAGGTTTTCTTCATGAAACATTCGCGTTTCGTGGAGACGAACACTGTGTCGCGCTTTAAAAGGTATTCGATGAATTGGTTTCATTGCCCTCACTACTTAAGATCAAGAATCGATAGTATTTGTCGACCTACTAAAGCCGTTCAGTAATGATAAGTGAGTCACCATATTTGAAGTCCTCAGAGGAACAGGTAACAGGTAACCCCAGCCGGACAGACTACTTTCCTACAATATGTACCAGGTGGTTAGAATAAAAGTACAGCTACTACAGAAGTGCAGCGTGGTCCGTAATTATCGTATAGCAGTGAAATTCTAATGCGTTAATGCGGAACCAATTTAAGCTGCAAAAAAATAAATAAATAAACCTGGTTCCGATTTTGGCCATTAGGTGCAAATCTGGAGCTGTGAATGCAAGAAAGACGTGTAGAAATATTTCCATACGTAATGGATTAGGAACGGAACGTTTGCAGAAATATCAAACAACTGAGAAAGGTATAATGTTGATTTTATTATTAGTCACCGCTTACACAACTTATTCGGTGTCACCACTGAAGACAAAGATGCATGTGAATCCACAAAACACAGTCACATACGGCGAGTGCAGTGGCTCTTCGTGGACAACACGCGAATTAACGGATACCCCAAACTCGGTAGTACTTTCTGTTTACGGCAACGTGTACTGTAAAATGAGCTTCGTCATCCAGAGACTATAGCCCTGCCACATGTCATCAAGTTCGAAAACCAAAGAACTAATTCAGAACGTTTCTGCGGATCACAAGGTGTCTGGATCTTTCACACGTACCAGTGTAAACTAGACTGCAAAACGTTCCCCACCGTTAATCATAGGATGCACAATTCTCGTGACTCTGCAAGAACACTGGCACAACCTGGGGTACGTGCTGCGTGGTCAGTCACAGCAGCAGCAACAACAACAACGTCAATAACTTCCACCGGGCTGGGACAGCTTGCTATTCCACGTTTCATTCAAAGCCCACCTGTGTTTTCCAATTTCATTATCAACTTGTTTTAAAACCATTTAATGTCAACGGGCTTCTCCTCAGACCTTCCAGTCGACAGTACTCTCTCAATGCATCACTTTAATTTCTGCCGTTCACATAAAACAGCATGCGGTCTCTCTTCTCGACAGGCATAGTGCTCACTCACACTATGCCTGCTCAAATGATATCGTGGATGTCGTACAGCGCCAGGTTCACACCTGATGGTGAAACATAGAATTATTATTATTTACTTTTTTAAACATAAATCGTTTCCGCATTGACGTATTAGCATACGTATCAAGTTCCACTGCCATACGACAGTTACAGCCCCCACCAGACCGCCTTGAAGGGCTGCACATTAATCGTAACTACCAGAGACGAAATCAAAGGAACTTGTGCCAACGTAAATGTCTTTCGACTGAAAAAGGTATAAGGTGGAATAGGAGTGAGTTTTCCCAACTGTTCTAAAATTCAGTATGAAATTGTACTAATTATACTAATGTATCGCTGACGACATACCTGTCCTCTGCGAAAGCTGGTACGCATTATAGGGCGTGCTGTGTGGAATTATCAGTCAACTGAGGATAGAATGTTAACTGAGAAAAAAAAATCGAGGAAACACGAAAAACTTGAGAATAGGGGACTGTTAATAGGCGACATGAAGGAATACTGCTACGTCGTAAGATAAATGAAACATCACGGATGATGCACAAAAAACGTAGGAAGTAAAGCATCCCAGTAATACAAATATTGGCCTCCATTTGAGAAAGGTGTATCTGAGTTAGCATGTCTGAAGTTCAGTGTTCTTTGAAAGTGAATCATGCACGATGGGGTAGCCTGAAAAGAAGGGAGTCGAAGGTGTTGAGATATGGAGTTAAAGAAATACGGTGAAAATTAAGCAGACTGGTAAAAAGATAAAGAGGCTAAAAGAAAGGTATAGAATATGTGATAAACGGCAGCTATAAGAAGAGGCAGAATGAAAGTACACGTGCGTACTCTCCCTCTGCAATAGTAACCTGGTATATGTAGGTGGTCTTCCTTGTACTGAATCAGTACTAATTGTCAGTAATCGAAAGACTTCAGGAAATTAGCAGGCAGCCGCCAATCTTGCGTATCTAACAAAAAATATACTGTGAGCAGCCCCGAAGTAACCATAACTAAAGAACATAACATTCTGAATGTGCTATTGGGATCTTTTAACATTACACACACTTTAGTAAGGTACGTACACGTGACTGAAGTAGTAGTTCCTTTAGTGTGTCACTTCTACTTCCATATTCGCACGTGACTCATCAAATAAATGTATCAAGTGGGACGGGGCAGTGGACTCGCATTCGGGAGGAACACGGTTCAAACCCGCGTCCGGCCGTCCTGATTTCGGTTTCCCGCGATCTCCCTAAATCGTTTCAGGCAAATGCTGGGATGTTTCCTTTGAAAGCGCACCGCCGATTTCCTTCCCCATCCGATGGGACCATTGTCCTCGCTGTTTGGGCCCCTCCCCCAAATCACCACCCAAACAACCATCAAATAAATGCATGTGGTAGCAGCACTGCCTGACACACGTACAGTCTAACCTCCTCAACAGCTCCTTTCAGCCGACATTTCGCAAGTCCAAGCTGTGCAAGCATTCAGGGAAAATTCAACAAGTGGGATACAAGTTCGGCAGCTAAGCCATGTACCACGAGCGTCAGTAGTTGATGACGGGCGGTGCCATGAGCTATCGCAAATTATAAACGCGGGCAGTGCAGCCAATTCAAAGGTGTAGAAGCTGTGTCGTCCGTTGTCACCTTTTTGCTACATGGTGTTTCCCAGAGATTTACAACTAATGGCGTAATCTCACAATAATTCATCTTTTCTCGCAATTACACGCAATGCGCTAAGTGTGTGTGTGGTAGTGGGGAGTCAGCTACCAGTCCGTGCATCTACGGTCTATCATCTGTAAATCTTGCAGCACTTCAGTACAGCTATCTGGAATTACAATCTTCCTTTAGGCAACAGAAATACAGAGCTTCCGACGTTGCAGCTGACATCGTAATTCTTCGAAAATGATTCTATTCCACGGATGAGTTTCTATGCAAAGACTGGTAGCCCAGAAAACCCTTGTTTTTAAGTGTACCAGAGTGAGTAGGACAGAAAAATATTGTGTTCATTAATGTTAACAATAAGCATCCCAGCCCGCTGCAGGATCACATCGGTTCGTCTTCTTCCTGCTAGTACTGTAACTCAGATTTGGCAACAAAGCAAGGGTTCACAGCTCGTGGTCGTACGGTAGCGTTCTCGCTTCCCGCGCCCCTCCCTGGTTCGATTCCCGGCGGGGTCAGCGATTTTCTCTGCCTCGTGATGACTGGGTGTTGTGTGATGTTCTTAGGTTAGTTAGGTTTAAGTAGTTCTACGTTCTAGGGGACTGATGACCATAGCTGTTAATTCCCATAGTGCTCAGAGCCATTAACAAGGCAAGGTATATTTGGCAACTCTGTGATCGACGAGTTACTCCCTGGTGTGCACGGAATTAAGCCTCAAAGTTCACTTGATTTTTCCTGTCATTTCCATTGAATATTCTGACTTATTATCGCTTGAGGTGTAACAAAAGATTGTAAATTTACGATTTTACCTCAAGACTACGGTCGTAGGCAAGAGTGATGTACTCTGACTGCAGCCAAGAGTTCCTCTGGGAAATGTAGCAGTCTACAATGTTGCCAGGTCGAGAATATTGCCAAACATAAAATTCTGAGGGGAGCACGACTGTATTGTCCACCTTACGTGAACCACTCAGCGGTCAGTTTTCTTCTCTAAGACTGTATCTACAACACATATTGCACGCTTAAGAACCAGAAGAATAAAAAAAAAAAAAAAAAAAAAGCAGAATTAGTTTATGAGAGCAACGTTAACGATAGCGTTCGAAGTATTCATTGTATTGTATACGTGTGGTTCAACGCCTTCCAACGCCCACTCAAGGAACACAAGGATATACAGTCTAGCTTCGATATTATAAATACGCCTCAGTTTGTGGCTGCACTCAGACTTAGGTTGATAATCATTTTGAATATTTATCAGTACTGTACCCATTAGTGTTAAACTCGTTTTCAACCAATGATTCCCACAGCTACAGGAACACTACTTTTGATGCCTCATAGTCAAATTCATTACGCACTGCTATCAGACGAAAAGATCAACCTGACACAAACTGTGGGAAGTTTGTTTTACAACATTCGTACCTGGATAATGAGATTTTTCCTATTTGAAATTTCTGTGAACGTTGCTGCTTGAGACGATTTAAAACGAAACTAAATTCCTTCAGCTACGACAATGTTTAAAGAAATCGTCTTAACGGAACTAAATCGTGGTTTGTGAATCATTTACCGGCCGTACTCTGCAGCATTTCGCTGGCTGGAAGGCAAAAAGCTTACTGACAAATTTCACAGAAGGAAAAGAGGAACGAAATGTCTCCCACTGGAAGGTCATGTTGTTTTATTTAAATGATTACAAAAAAAATGGTTCAAATGGCTCTGAGCACTATGGGACTTAACTTCTAAGGTCATCAGTCCCCTAGAGCTTAGAACTACTTAAACCTAAGGAAATCACACACATCCATGCTCGAGGCAGGATTCGAACCTGCGACCGTAGCGGTCGCGCGGTTCCAGACTGTAGCGCCTAGAACCAAGAGGCCTCCACGGCCGGCAAATGATTACAGAATCAGGTATAACGAACAGTGAGGTTGTCAGTATAAGCACATTACTGTTGTCAGTATGATGTTGCACCGCCCAGGGCCAGTAATGATAAAGGGCCCGTTTAGGTCAGTCATATTGTATACAGAAGTGGAAGAGAGAGCACCACTAAATTCTACAATCCGTAAGCATTACATACACACAGAAATTACTTTTACAGTGTACTTATGAAGCCCAATGAGTGAATTGCATATTTTCCGGTGAGAAAGAGCACTGGGAAACAGTCTTCGCTACATTAGGTTACTTAAACTGGTGTCACTCTGAGCTAGAATTTATGGTCAGCGACTAAGTGTAAGGACAATGAGTCGGATGCGGGTTTTGCAACAGTGAAATACTTTCCTACATTATAAAAGCGAATATTAAATTTGAACTAATATTGCGGAAATTTTGAACTTGGATAGCTTAGAATGAAAATCTTTCTGTTTATTGCAGAGGAAAACAATTGATTTTCTGAAACATTCTCTGTCATACAGAACTTGAAACAGGTCATGTCGACCAAATCATATGGAAGAACTGACAGTGACGTATACCGGAAGGCAGTAAGATCCCTTGGCTTTTGGTTTTTGAAGTATTCGACAGCCATTTCTAGGCGCAAGTAAATGAAGAAAGGCAGCACGTTTTTTTATCAAGTAACGTCTTGATCAATTACTTCAGTTTTAATGTAATCTACGAGTAATTACTGAAATTAATCATCAACGATATATGCGAATTGTCTGATGTTATCTCTAACAGTCTGACAATGCACATGCAGTTTATTGATTACATGCATGTAGAAAACTTGTTCTGAGTTAAAGCTGTCAAACAAGGTTTGAAGAAGAATAAAATGCCACTACCAGACGACAGTTAATGTAGAAAATACTTTACTGACTATTTTGGCACTATGCGCTCTCCCCATACATAATACAAAAGATTCGAGATGCATCTGCTGTCTGGCCGTCTATTAAACCTGAAAAGAACAAAATGTCACAGAAATTAGCTCTTTTTCCACATGCGACTATTTTGGGGTTGGGAAGTGAATTACGTTCAAAGTTCCAATAAATTGGTAACTTCAGCAGAATTGCGTTGTAAAAAATGTAGCAGCGATGTAATAGAACCCGCGACTTTTTATCTACAGTGCGCGACACTTATCGTGACGCTACTAGCTGTCATCTAGCTACAGCACCTCCAGAAGTCAAGAACAGTTCCTCCAGAACTTGCACATTCCACAGTGCTGTGAGATAATGCATATGGACGGATCTAGACTTCTGAGGGACAGACAGTTACAGCTTTTCTTTTGCACTGCACGACGTTTGTAACAAACAGATAGCGCAATAGAGTAGCTCAAGTGGAAAGGAACACTTCCTATTTAAATTTCTGCATCCTACACTGTTGGCAGTTCTGTGTAGGTGTCAGTTACGTGATTTTATTTCGGTGATTACAAAATAGAGTCGAATGTATGCACTGGGTAGGCGAGGCAGCTAGTTTATGGCGATACGGTCAACCAAGTAAACGAATTTACTGTACATGCTGCAAATTGATACAGGGAGCCTGTGGGTCAGCCGGCCGCGGTAGCCGTGCGGTTCTGGCGCTGCAGTCCGGAACCGCGGGACTGCTACGGTCGCAGGTTCGAATCCTGCCTCGGGCATGGGTGTGTGTGATGTCCTTAGGTTAGTTAGGTTTAAGTAGTTCTAAGTTCTAGGGGACTTATGACCTAAGATGTTGAGTCCCATAGTGCTCAGAGCCATTTGAACCTGTGGGTCAGAATTTCATCGAGTGTGCCGCATGCGTGTTATGATAGAAAAATGAGTTGTACAGCAGAAGAATTGGTAGTCCGTTGGATTGATGCTGGGTTCCTACGCTGCTGGGCTGGGTTCGATTCCAACTTCTACCGATGATTTTTAATAGGGATAGACAGATTCTATTCTCTTCTGGCTACGCAAAGTGAAGAAGATATAATGGCAATGTGATCTGAAATTCACATTAAACATGATATTCCTTCTCTACCAAGTAGACGTTAGGTTGAACCACAATAAAGTAAGGAGTGGCGACATGTAGAAACTCTATCACCAGTAACCTTTCTTATGCTAGTTATTTATTTCTAATAACGAAACAAACGCTACGTAGGGTCACAGGACACTTATTTCATCTTTTATTTGAGCTTCTGTATGTCGATAAGATTGGTTCTGAACTGGGAATGCAACTCAGACCGCCCTTAACGCGGAATTTGATCGCTTCGTGACAATACAGCTCGACTACAATTTGTTGTGTGTTCTAAACTGCAGATTCCTCATCTCCACATATTGCGCGTGAATGGGTTTGAATGCTGGCCCGGCACTAAAGTTTTGATTATGTATTATCAAGCTCTAGCATAAGAACACCTATCTGCTGGTGGGTAATAATTTTGATTTTTAATGCATTTTCATTCGTTGTCAACACTAACGATATCTGACGTTTTTGACTCTCAGTCAGACACACAACTATTTGAGAGATCACTGGAAGTTCAAGGATGTTATTCCGAGTGGAGAAAAAATTCGGTAGCTGACGTCTCTTTGTGTGTAGTCAACAACGGTATGTGTGGGGTTCGATTCCCAGTCAGCACTGAACTCTTCGTCATATTATTTTTAGTTCGAACATGCTCACATGTCGCTGCTGATGTAACAAACCTATACGTAACGTCCGTTTTCTCTAGAATATAACAGCGATAGGTTCCGGGTTGGAGTCCTGGGATGGAAAAAAAATAATGTTTCGTCTCGTCATTTCAATTAAAACATCTCGCTACTGCCGAGAATATCCGATATGTCACAGTTGATTGAGCTTCGATAACAATCCGATTAGTTTCTGGGTTCGAATCCCTGTCCAACACAAAGCTTTACCTCATGGCGTTTCAAGTAAGTTACTTGTGAAGAAGCAATATTTAACATCTCTCGTAGTTCGTTAACAGGGACAATAGATGCTGGGTAGGAATTCGCGTCCGTTAAAAATGTTTACGTTATGTAATGTAAAGTTGATATTTGCCTGCCGGCCGCGGTGGTCTAGCGGTTCTGGCGCTGCAGTCCGGAACCGCGGGACTGCTACGGTCGCAGGTTCGAATCCTGCCTCGGGCATGGGTGTGTGTGATGTCCTTAGGTTAGTTAGGTTTAAGTAGTTCTAAGTTCTAGGGGACTTATGACCTAAGATGTTGAGTCCCATAGTGCTCAGAGCCATTTTGATATTTGCTAACTGATACTGTCTAAAACCGAGGTATATCACTCTCTGTATGCCTAAGCATGGATGACTGCTAGTTTACGTCAGTCACGAAATCTTAGTCTGCATGACCTGGGTTTCAATGCATATGCAGAACGAGACGGTTCGTCGTGTCAGTTGAGGTTCATACATATTCTCAACTAGCTGCTCGTGAATTACTTAATTTTTAATGTCATTTTGTGTTAAATAACAAGTACGGTACGTTACTTTGAAGAGGAAATCATGAATAAGACGAACTTACTACGTAATAATAACGTAATAATGAGAATGGTAACATTTCAGGTATGTCATTTATTGCAATAAATGTGAGCTTACAAGCGTTAAGGACAGTCTTATCTGTGATAAGGTGTTCCCTGATATTTGTAGTATCGTGGTATTACTTTACATCTTGAGTTATTGCGATACAGAGCAGAGTTTTCTAGTGGTGACTTGTTGGAGCCATTTTCAATAGTAAAACGACTGTACCAAGGAGCGACTAGAGGACCTGCTAGACAGCTGCGTTATGTGGGTTGCATGCGAATCAGGCGAAATGCAATTCAGGACGTTCGTATAATTTTGAGCATGACTGTACATAATCTATCATGACGTACACACAATGAATAATAGTTAAATGATATGTGAAACTATTAATAAAGATTCGTTTCACTGCAACATGAAATTATACTCCCACGTTCTGTAAATAAAAATGATTAAAAAATATATGCAACTTGTGGGAGTGCACAGCAAAAACTAATACATGGGCACAGGCTGTTACTGCATAAAACCCACATTTGGAGACACTGGTACCGAGTTCTTAACTCATTACATTTGGTATTTACGAAACAACCGGCAAGGTCCGAGTCTACATGTCTGTAAATGTGTAATACTGGTTCAAATGGCTCTGAGCACTATGGGACTTAACTGCTGCGGTCATCAGTGTCCTAGAACTTAGAACTTCTTAAACCTAACTAACCTAAGGGCATCACACACATCCATGCCCGAGGCAGGATTTGAACCTGCGACCGTAGCGGTCACGCGGTTCCAGACTGTAACGGCTAGAACCGCTCGGCGACTCCTGCCGGCTGTGTAATACTGCATTTAAATTTTTCTGTTGTATGAAAACAGCATTCTAAATGTCTTTATGCACAGTAATTACTTTTCGTACACTTGACATATGCAATATCAAATATTTTATTAGTAATATTATAATAAGCTGCGTGAACAAATTAACGACACACAAGATAAAGATTACCGAATCCTCAGAGATGCGGAAAATATGGCGGACGATTCAGCCTATTATATAAGAGTTGTAAACGAGGGAATGCCACGAAAACATTCCCCGACCACAACGCTCCCTCCTCTGGTCTGGACGCTTCCGACTGTTGTTGCTGGGTGTTTGCTTTCAGACGTTTCGCGCCGTACACGCCAACGGCCGTCTGAGATCTAAAAAGGTCACCTGTCGCCACTCAGCGGGTGTCCAGTTGACGTGGAAATTCCAGCCTTCGCCGCCGATGAACAACAGTCAGCATGGGTAAATGAATCAGGCGTCTACTGCGGCATCCGATACGTAGCAAAGACCGCTGAATGATCGTTGAGAAAATACTGTCGGCAGCCCTTCAGTTCACCTGTGGGGTCAGTTCCTCGACAGTTGTGTATTGATTCGGCTGCTCACGTCTCCGCGGCCGTCATCTATGCTCGTGGTGCACTACAGTTACCTCGGCACCATTTTGCCATGCTCGGAATACCGTAACGACAGCGGCACGCAAACAGTTTACATACATACCCGTTTTACAGATGCTTCGACGGTTGTCGCGAATGCCAACGCTCATGGAAGTTTAGACGTCAGATAAATCGCTCCGTTCCCACATCCCCCGACACATGTCATCTCTCCACTGCTAGGCGGTGCTCACATTTATTTGACTGGACCAAATTATTAGTGTCGACACACACATGCGCCCCCCCTGCTGGTCCGGGGTAAGAATAGGCCCGAGGTATTCCTGCCTGTCGTAAGAGGCGACTAAAAGGAGTTTCAACCGTTTCGGCCTTCCATGTGATGGTCCCCCTTGGGGTTTGACCTCCATTTTTCAAAATTCTACAGAAGTACGAGCCTTTTGGGGAAGGACGCCTTACGTCGTGTACCACTGGTCCTCAGTGCACCAAGACCTTGGCACTCAGCATTGTACTGGCGTTGTAACCATACCCACTATGCCTCAAATTGGGCCTAAACGCCTGATGGGTTGTACAAGTTACGCCCACCGTGCGTCCCCATCTGCACCTACGATCATGATGGACTTTCCATGGCACCAGAAATCCAGCACGGTAGCCAGCCCGTTGTGGTGGGGTCTTCATGTACCCTCTAGGTTGTAGCCCCCTGACAACACAGGGATCGTACTGCCGATACCTGAGCTGCACCCTCCCCACATCGGCCAAGGAGTAGATGCCCGTCTCCTTGGGTCATCAGGACTCCCGGCAACGGTCATCCTGCCAGGTGGCCCTTGCTGAGGCTGGGTGGCGCCCGTGGGGAGCCCCTGGTCGGAGTGGGTGGTATCGGGACGAACGTTTCGCAGATGAAACGTCAACACGTATCAGGTCGCTCTGCGGCCGAGTCTTTCAAAAGGAAAGGTACTGTTTCTAGATCTGGTTCTCCTGCCCTTTCCCCCTTGGCCACTCCCTGGGAGGAGGGACAGGCCCGCCGGCTTGGGGCGAAGTACATCCCCCGCTATTTGGTCTGTTCTCGAACCGATGGAGGGACGTTCGCCACCTCCAAGCCCATGTTCTTTTTTCAGCACATTGAGGACATCTTCGGGGAAATCGAGGCTCTTAGTAAGATGCGTTCGGGGTCCGGTCTTATAAAGACCACCTCCGCCACACAGTCGGCGGCGCTCCAGGCGTGCGACCGCCTAGGGGACATCCCAGTGTCCATTGTCCCGCATCTGGCGCTAAATAGGACGCAGGGGGTTATTTTTCATCGGGACCTCCTGCTGCAATCTGATGAGGAGCTCAGGGCCAACCTGGAGCGCCGAGGCGTGCATTTCGTCCGGCGAGTCCAGCGCGGCCCCAAAGACCGTCGCATCGACACCGGGGCCTTTATCCTCGCCTTCGAGGGGGACGTTCTCCCGGAGAAGGTAAAGGTGATGTGCTACCGGTGCGACGTGCGACCTTACGTCCCGCCTCCTATGCGCTGTTTTCGGTGTTTGCACTTTGGGCACATGTCGTCACGGTGTGAGGCTGAGCCCCTTTGTGGCGATTGTGGACGTCCTCTTCGTGAGGAACATACATGCACCCCACCACCTCGGCGCGTTAATTTTCCTGGCATCCACTCGCCTAAATCCTCAGACTGCCCCGCATATCAGAAGGAGAAGAAGATACAAGAACTCAAAACTTTGGATCGGCTCTCTTATTCTGAGGCCAGGAAGAAGTATGACCGCCTCCATCCCGTGCCGTTGACCACTTCGCTTGCCTCTATTGTGTCCACTCCTTCCGCAGTATCCTCACCCCTATCCTGTCCCCCCTCCGCCTCCTCCCCCCATCCGGGGCCTCTGCCTCCGCCTCCCAAATCCCTCCCTTCCAATTCCTCCTCCCCCGTGGCCCCCACCCCCTCTGCCCCAGGGGCCACCCTTCCTCCTCCTCCTCCTCCCCCCCCACGCCGCCTGAGAAGCGATCCTATTCTCAGGCGTCCATCGGGGAAACGTTCCGGACCCCAGCTTCCGAGGTCCGGCGTTCCAAAACGGACCCCGCGCGTGAGGACCTTCTTCGGGTCCAGCCCACCATCCCTGTGCCTCCTCGGCCTTCCAAGAAGGCCTCCAAGAAGAAGTCTCTAGTCCCCTCTCCACCCCAGCGCGTTTCGTCTGACGCTCCATCCGTGAGTCGCTGCTCCCGGCCGTCCTCAGTTTCGCCGGGACGCTCTGCTGCCAGGCGCTCAGCTGGCCTCTCGTCGGCAAATGATGCTGCCCCTCCTACACAACCAGGGACAGCGGCCGCAGCTGGCGACGACTCGATGGAACCGGATCCGCCTCCTGCCGGTTGTAGCGTTGTTCCCTCGCAACCTGGCCTTCCGCGGCCGTCGAGGTGACCAGCTCTTCCCCCGTCTCGTTCCCCCCCTTTTTGACTAGCGATGGCCTTGTTACATTGGAACATCAGAGGTATTCGATCTAATCGGGAGGAATTACAACTGCTCCTCCACCTGCACTGTCCGCTCGTCCTTGGTCTCCAGGACACCAAGTTGCGCCCGACTGACCGTATTGCCTTTACCCACTATACCTCGGAGCGGTATGACCTCACCCCTGTGGACGGTATCCCAGCTCATGGTGGGGTCATGTTGCTCGTTCGGGACGATGTCTATTACCATCCCATCCCATTGACCACCCCACTCCAAGCAATAGCTGTCCGTATTACTCTTTCTGCTTTTACTTTTTCAGTTTGTACCATCTACACTCCATCGTCATCTGCTGCTAGTCGGGCTGACATGATGCACCTGATCGTTCAGCTTCCCCCGCCGTTTTTATTGTTTGGCGACTTCAATGCCCATCATCCCCTTTGGGGTTCTCCTGCATCCTGTCAAAGAGGCTCACTCTTGGCGGATGTCTTCAACCATCTCAATCTTGTCTGCCTCAATACTGGCGCCCCGACTTTCCTCTCGGACTCTACTCATACCTACTCCCACTTGGACCTCTCGATCTGTTCTACCACTCTTGCCCGTCGGTTCGAGTGGTATGTCCTTTCTGACACCTATTCGAGCGACCACTTCCCCTGTGTCGTTCGTCTCCTGCACCACACCCCATCCCCACGTCCTTCGAGCTGGAACATACCGAAATCTGACTGGGGACTTCACTCCTCCCTGGCGACCTTTCCGGACCACGATTTTCTCAGTTGTGACAGTCAGGTCGAATACCTCACGGCTGTTATCATCAATGCTGCCGAACGTTCCATTCCTCGTACTACCTCTTCTTCACGTCGCGTTTCCGTCCCCTGGTGGAACGAGGCTTGTAGGGACGCTATCCGTGCTCGACGACGTGCTTTACGCACATTTCGCCGCCATCCTACGTTGGCGAATTGTATTGGACAGCAAAAAAGCTTGTTGGGCCTCTTTCACCAGCTCCTTTAACAGTTTTACTCCCTCTTCTGTCGTATGGGGTGGCCTGCGCCGGCTGTCGGGCATTAAGGCCCACTCCTCGGTACCTGGCCTGACCTCAGGTAATGCGGTCCTCGTTGATCCTGTTGCTGTCTCCAACGCCTTCGGCCGGTTTTTCGCGGAGGTTTCAAGCTCCGCCCATTACCACCGTGCCTTCCTTCACAGGAAAGAGGCAGAAGAGGCTCGGCGACCTTCCTTCCACTCGCTGAATCTGGAAACTTATAATGCCCCCTTTACTATGCGGGAACTCGAACGTGCGCTTGCACTGTCCCGGTCCTCTGCTCCGGGGCCAGATGCCATTCACGTTCAGATGCTGGCACACCTTTCTCCGGCGGGCAAAAGCTTCCTTCTTCGTACCTACAATCGCGTCTGGACCGAAGGTCAGGTCCCCATGCGTTGGCGTGACGCCGTCGTTGTTCCTCTACCCAAACCCGGGAAGGATAGACACATTCCTTCTAGTTACCGCCCCATTCTTACAAGCTGTGTCTGTAAGGTGATGGAGCGCATGGTTCATGCTCGGTTAGTTTGGATTCTTGAATCTCGACGGCTACTTACTAATGTCCAATGCGGCTTTCGTCGCCGCCGCTCCGCTGTTGACCACCTTGTGACCTTGTCGACATTCATCATGAACAACTTTTTGCGAAGGCGCCAAACGGTAGCCGTGTTCTTCGATTTGGAGAAGGCTTATGATACCTGTTGGAGAGGAGGTATCCTCCGCACTATGCACAGGTGGGGCCTACGCGGTCGCCTGCCCCTTTTTATTGATTCCTTTTTAACGGATCGAAAGTTTAGGGTACGTGTGGGTTCCGTATTGTCCGACGTCTTCCTCCAGGAGAACGGAGTGCCTCAGGGCTCCGTCTTGAGCGTAGCCCTTTTTGCCATCGCGATCAATCCAATTATGGATTGCATTCCACCTAATGTCTCAGGCTCTCTCTTTGTCGATGACTTCGCGATCTACTGCAGTGCCCAGAGAACATGCCTCCTGGAGCGCTGCCTTCAGCGTTGTCTAGACAGCCTCTACTCATGGAGCGTGGCAAATGGCTTCCGGTTCTCTGAAGAGAAGACGGTTTGTATCAACTTTTGGCGATATAAAGCGTTCCTTCCGCCACCCTTACATCTCGGTCCCGTTGTTCTCCCCTTCGTGGAAACAACTAAGTTTCTAGGGCTCACACTGGACAGGAAACTGTGTTGGTCTCCGCACGTCTCTTATTTGGCGGCTCGTTGTACACGTTCCCTTAATGTCCTCAGAGTTCTTAGTGGTTCGTCTTGGGGAGCGGATCGCACTGTCCTGCTTCGCTTGTATCGGTCCATAGTCCGATCGAAGCTGGATTATGGGAGCTTCGTCTACTCGTCTGCTCGGCCATCCCTCTTACGCCGTCTCAACTCCATCCACCATCGGGGGTTACGTCTTGCGACCGGAGCCTTCTACACTAGTCCTGTCGAGAGTCTTTATGCTGAAGCTGCCGAATTACCATTGACCTACCGGCGTGACGTACTGCTGTGTCAGTATGCCTGCCGGCTGTTGTCTATGCCCGACCACCCCTCTTACCAGTCCTTCTTCGCCGATTCTCTCGACCGTCAGTACGGGTTGTATGTGTCTGCCCTGCTGCCCCCCGGAGTCCGCTTCCGTCGCCTGCTTCAACAATTGGATTTTGCCGTCCCTACCACCTTCAGAGAGGGTGAGAGCCCGACACCACCTTGGCTCCAGGCTCCGGTTCATATTTATCTCGACCTCAGCTCACTCCCGAAGGAGGGTACTCCGGCTACAGTGTATTGCTCACGGTTTGTCGAACTTCGTGCTCGACTTGCCGGTCACACCTTTATTTACACCGATGGCTCCAAAACTGACGATGGTGTCGGCTGTGCCTTTGTCGTCGGGGCCGCCACCTTTAAATACCGGCTCCTCGACCAGCGTTCCAGCTTTACGGCCGAGCTTTTTGCTCTCCATCAGGCCGTTCAGTATGCCCGCCGCCACCGCCATTCATCGTATGTACTCTGCTCTGACTCACTCAGAGCTCTTCAGAGCCTTGGAGCTCCCTATCCGGTCCATCCCTTGATTCAACGGATACAGCAGTCCCTCCATTCTTTTGCTGATAATGGTTCTCCTGTCAGCTTTCTGTGGGTTCCCGGACATGTAGGAGTGCCTGGGAATGAGGCTGCGGATGCTGCAGCCAAGGCTGCAGTTCTCCTGCCTCGGCCAGCCTCCTATTGTGTCCCGTCATCTGACGTTCGTGGGGATGTTTGTAAGAGGCTTGTGTCGTTGTGGTAGGATGCTTGGTCATCCCTCCAAGGAAACAAGCTCCGGGCAGTAAAACCGCTCCCAACTGCTTGGACAACCTCCTCCCGACCATCTCGGCGAGAGGAGGTCCTTCTGACCAGGTTGCGGATTGGGCATTGCCGGTTTAGCCACCGCTACCTGCTTTCCGGTGACCCAGCCCCGCAGTGCCCTTGTGGTCAGGCATTAACAGTGCGCCATGTTTTATTGTCGTGTCCCCGCTTTAGTCAATCTCGTGTTGTCCTGTCCCTGCCATCTACTTTACTAGATATTTTAGCTGATGACGCTCGAGCAGCTGCTCGTGTCCTGCGTTTTATAACTTTGACTGGCTTGTCCAAAGACATCTAACCTTTTTACTTATTTTATCTGCATCTTTGTCAGGTCTTTCTGGTGTCCCCCCATTCTCTTGAGTTTTACTAGATTCGATGTGCTCTAACAACAGTGACTGGGCGCTAATCACCTCAGTAGTTGAGCGCCTTTAAAGAGAGAGATATTTGCAACGGAGCCGTTAAATTTAGAGTGCTGGTACTCCGTTAACAGGACGCTGCCCGCGTTACAAATCAGTGCTGTTCATTTGAGCACCGGGCAGCCACGTGGGCTGCACGCGGCAGCGTGTCGCACGGCACGCCAGAGCACGCCCGCGCGCACCTGTTGCGTGTCCCGCGCCCGCCGCCCGCCGCCCGCCGTGCTCTCTCGTAGAGTGCGCCATCTCTCACCCCGAAGACGCCACCCAGCAAACAACAGAAAAGTGGCCGGTCCTACGTAACTGCATTAGCGGCACACTTTTAGGGTGAGAGAAGTTACATGGTGTAGAATCATCCTCGAGGTTTCAAAATAGAACGTGGGAGAAAAAAAAAATGTACCTTTGAAAAGAAGACTCATAACTCAACATTTTTTCTCTAAAAACTCAATTTGTATCTTACGTTGTTTCGGTGGAATCATAAAAATTCCCTTCTTGCAGTTAACCATTTGAACAACGCTTAGCAAAGAAAAAGTAAGTTTGTAAGATTACAAATACGCTTTTTAATGCTGCAATGAAGAAAAAAGCTTTATATTACCCTTTTATTTTTAAATGTATATTCGTGTAATGTCATAGACGTTACTATAATGAGCACACGACACTAGTAAACTGAAACACATCCTGTAATGCATGAATCAGTTTTTTTTAAATCTTGGGATAAAATAATTCTCGCCTATGAGAACTATGCAATAGAAAATAAATTTAACGTCAAACAGAGCAAAGCGAATGGTGTTTGTAATCCACATACTTTATGTACGAAAAAGCCAAGAAATGTCTGTTCTTCTCTAAAAACAAAAGTTTAGGAAGCGAGGCCTTCTGCTTCTTGTACTCACTTCTGTTGTCTCACGGCAATTGATTAGAGGTAGTGGTGAGTCATCAGTGTAAAAGCAGATAATTCTTGAATAATAAGTGTTACTTTTCGGTTAAAGGTGTCTGCAATCATTTGTTGAATCCAAGGAATATCTTAACTTTTAGCATGAGTTTCACATGACACACATTGAGACCAAACGGGCGACAGCTTAGCGCGTCGTGTCGTTTAAGTACTACGTGCATATAAAATGGAACCTTTGGATTCTTTACTGAGAAATCCGATTCTGTACGTATTACCACCTTTTATATGGAAGTTATTATAATATTTTCACGGTCAGTGCCTTCCAACAATGACGATGTACAATAGCCACCAGGACCTGCTACACTAAGAAGAAAAGAAACGCATACGTAAATCATTAAATGTACTGAAATATAATAGCTGGAGATATTTTTTATGTTTGTTAAAGTCGTAGCCGCATCGTGCTATCGCGTTATTAACGTCTGTTTACAGACGCAAGCTTTTCTGAAGCTCCTGCATACTCTGACATTAAGCAATGATACGTTACAGCTCGTTCCAGCAACTATCAAACTGCGATACAAATCTAACAAAAAATTGTCCATACTGCCAGAACTTCTCCGCGTCACTTTAGCTTGGTACAGTTATTCTTTCCATCTTACCTTAGAAACAACAGCTGCTACAGTTGTTGGCTTGCGCGATTTCCTAGACAGTGAGTGGTAATGGCAGTGGCTTGGTCCAACGAACATTTGGTGTTACACCGTGGACCAGCCATGGTCTCACAGTCTACCCATCAGAGCTAACCGCAACAGACCGTCTAACGAAGTCCACTACAAATACGTACATAAACAAATATTTTACTCCAACCCTCCGGACGGGGTGGCCGAGCGGTTCTAGGCGCTACAGTCTGGAACCGCGTGACCGCTACGGTCGCAGGTTCGAATCCTGCCTCAGCATGGATGTGTGTGATGTCGTTAGGTTAGTTAGGTTTAAGTAGTTCTAATTTGAAGGGGATCGGTGACCTCAGAAGTTAAGTCCCATAGTGCTTAGAGACATTTGAACCATACTCCAAGCCTTCTTGCACGTGGTTCTAGAATTGACTTACTTTCTCCTAATTACTCACCATTCATCACACTTTTGGCAGAATTTGACTTATTTTGATTTGAAAAACCCAGTACAAATTTTTGTTGAAAATGGAGTGTGCCGGCCGGTGTGGCCGTGCGGTTCTACGCGCGTCAGTCTGGAACCGCGAGATCGCTACGGTCGCAGGTTCGAATCCTGCCTCGGGCGTGGATGTGTGTGATGTCCTTAGGTTAGTTAGGATTAAGTAGTTCTAGGGGACTGATGACCTCAGTCCCATAGTGCTCAGAGCCATTTGAAGCAAAATGGAGTCTGGTAAATTGATTTTTCCAAAGGCAAAAATTGTTTTCCTAATTCCCTACGTATGTCAGCAACATTTCCTTCATAATAACATGTTTTACTCCTTAGAGTCATAGCCGGCCGAAGTGGCCGTGCGGTTAAAGGCGCTGCAGTCTGGAACCGTAAGACCGCTACGGTCGCAGGTTCGAATCCTGCCTCGGGCATGGATGTTTGTGATGTCCTTAGGTTAGTTAGGTTTAACTAGTTCTAAGTTCTAGGGGACTAATGACCTCAGCAGTTGAGTCCCATAGTGCTCAGAGCCATTTGAACCTTAGAGTCATACTTTACTTGCTCCTTTTAATAATTCTTTTGCCGTTAATTGCAGCGCTTCGCTTCAACATAAACGTGTGAGCTTGCAGCCCTTATATTGTGTTTTGAGAATGGAAACATGCTCCAAATTGGTTGTATTTTTTTATTATCCGTGCAAATGGCCAGTTTCAACCGTAGGACATTTTTAACCACCTTTAATCTTTTCAAAAATGGTGAAGATTGTTTATACATAAACTGTCTATATGCTCTCGCATGTACATTTGCTTTATAGCCCAAGTTACCTACATATCGTAAGCTTCCAGCTTCATTTTGGATTGTGATACATCACAGGTATACGTGGACCGGTATGGATTGTATTTTTATGCGTATGTGGCACAAAAACTATATAATATTCTACATGATTACGTTCATTAGCCGATACAAACAGGAAGCTGCAATATCATAGTGTAAGCACAGGTCTTATAATACGACGAAGGATGTTTGAATCGTATCTGTGAATGGTAGGTAACAGCGGCGCAATATTCACTGTCCGTCATTCTCAGTGTGCTGTCCTATTAAAATTAATGGATCGAAATTCATATGTCACGCCACATCTAAGGAGTTACAGTACAGAATCCAAACTACAGAAGATAAGTCGGGCCTTTTAAATAGGTGTGCTAGTCAGTCTATAAAATAAAACAATACTGATTTTGTAGCAAATACGGTCAGGTGGTACATTAGAATCAGTAACAAATATACACTGGTGCATTTTTATTGTTATAATAAAACTGTAAACTATAGTTGGCTTACACCATATAAGTACAGTTATTTTACACTGTATTTCAGTACAGATGTTGGAACTCACAGGCATTATGTGAAGGAGGAGGGACCTGCTTTGGATTGCCTGTATGGGTCATCTAAATTACCGTGCAACTTAATTCAAAATGGAAGTGTTAGCTACAGTTTTGAGGAAAATAGTCTCATTCAGAGCACACACTTTTAAGTCATATACTACTACCAGATTCGTAGCTCGTACATCATGTCTCAGGTTACACGTACAAAAGTATCATTCATTGTCATGTTAACCCCACCAAAATAAGCCTGACAGCCTCATGGGAAATATTACCCAGACTATAAGCTAAAACCTCCGTTATAAACTTATTAACAGAAGGAACAGAACAGTTTAAACCAACATAAGGTTGTGAGTGGAAGTGTCCAGGAGGGAAAATTGTATCCCACAGCTTCTCCAGTCCGGAGTGCCGAGTTACAAACAACTGCTTCAAAAGTTCGTTATGTGGGTCAGTTAAACGTATACATACGAAATACAAATACTCAGAAAGCTACTGTTCAGGACTGAACACATGTGGTCGCTATCAGGCACCAGCTCGGCCCCTACTAACCACCGGCCAGTAATTTACGGTAATCGCGTGTCAGGTTATCTCCGCTAGGGACTTCGTGTGTGTGTGTGTGTGTGTGTGTGTGTGTGTGTGTTGCTGTCCTCAATACGATTTCATCATCATCGACGTGAAAGTCACCGAGGTACCGGCAAATAAAAGGACTTCCACCAGACGGCTGAACTCCTCAGCAGAGGACACCCGGCCAGATACGCCGCACGCACATTCCCTTTCTTGCGTGACATGTGCGTAGACATGTGGTGCAACATTGTTTCCGGAAACATTTAACTGCGACAAAATGCAGAACTGCTAGTGTGTCGCGTTCAGAAGATGGATTATCACCCCGTTGAAATGGTTTCCATAATGTTTCTGCTCCATCACCGTATGTTGGTAAGTTGCGAGAAGCGACTTCTGCAGAAAATGTCACTTACGTTTCCACCGGTAAGAGCGAGTCATGGTCTTTCTTTCTTTCATAATGTGTCTTAACAAACTGCTTGAAAAAATAAAAAAATTACTGTAATAATTGTGAACTATGGACTTATCGTGTCCGCTACCGCACATACACTCCTGGAAATTGAAATAAGAACACCGTGAATTCATTGTCCCAGGAGGGGGAAACTTTATTGACACATTCCTGGGGTCAGTTACATCACATGGACAGAACCACAGGCACATAGACACAGGCAACAGAGCATGCACAATGTCGGCACTAGTACAGTGTATATCCACCTTTCGCAGCAATGCAGGCTGCTATTCTCCCATGGAGACGATCGTAGAGATGCTGGATGTAGTCCTGTGGAACGGCTTGCCATGCCATTTCCACCTGGCGCCTCAGTTGGACCAGCGTTCGTGCTGGACGTGCAGACCGCGTGAGACGACGCTTCATCCAGTCCCAAACATGCTCAATGGGGGACAGATCCGGAGATCTTGCTGGCCAGGGTAGTTGACTTACACCTTCTAGAGCACGTTGGGTGGCACGGGATACATGCGGACGTGCATTGTCCTGTTGGAACAGCAAGTTCCCTTGCCGGTCTACGAATGGTAGAGCGATGGGTTCGATGACGGTTTGGATGTACCGTGCACTATTCAGTGTCCCCTCGACGATCACCAGTGGTGTACGGCCAGTGTAGGAGATCGCTCCCCACACCATGATGCCGGGTGTTGGCCCTGTGTGCCTCGGTCGTATGCAGTCCTGATTGTGGCGCTCACCTGCACGGCGCCAAACACGCATACGACCATCATTGGCACCAAGGCAGAAGCGACTCTCATCGCTGAAGACGACACGTCTCCATTCGTCCCTCCATTCACGCCTGTCGCGACACCACTGGAGGCGGGCTACACGATGTTGGGGCGTGAGCGGAAGACGGCCTAACGGTGTGCGGGACCGTAGCCCAGCTTCATGGAGACGGTTGCGAATGGTCCTCGCCGATACCCCAGGAGCAACAGTGTCCCTAATTTGCTGGGAAGTGGCGGTGCGGTCCCCTACGGCACTGCGTAGGATCCTACGGTCTTGGCGTGCATCCGTGCGTCGCTGCGGTCCGGTCCCAGATCGACGGGCACGTGCACCTTCCGCCGACCACTGGCGACAACATCGATGTACTGTGGAGACCTCACGCCCCACGTGTTGAGCAATTCGGCGGTACGTCCACCCGGCCTCCCGCATGCCCACTATACGCCCTCGCTCAAAGTCCGTCAACTGCACATACGGTTCACGTCCACGCTGTCGCGGCATGCTACCAGTGTTAAAGACTGCGATGGAGCTCCGTATGCCACGGCAAACTGGCTGACACTGACGGCGGCGGTGCACAAATGCTGCGCAGCTAGCGCCATTCGACGGCCAACACCGCGGTTCCTGGTGTGTCCGCTGTGCCGTGCGTGTGATCATTGCTTGTATAGCCCTCTCGCAGTGTCCGGAGCAAGTATGGTGGGTCTGACACACCGGTGTCAATGTGTTCTTTTTTCCATTTCCAGGAGTGTATATCACGAAGCCATGAGCAGTTGCTGTCTCTCTTAAAACCAGATTCTAAGTTCCGGATTACCGTGCATCGTACGCGACATTCCACTGGAGGCGCTCATTTCCTTCACCAGAGCATAATCTACCACTCGTCTCATTCCTTGAGGAAATCAGAAAATAAGAAATAGAAAAAAATAAGGAAGTAAATCCTGATTCACACTTTGAGACAACTCCCCAATTAGCTGGACAGTAGAAGTTACATCAACAGCTGCTAATGCAAATTAAATAATGAAGTCAACGTGACAATGTAACCCAAAATTAGCTCCGTTGGCTCGGGCACAAAGACCACACATGCTGGAGCCCAGAAGAATAGCCTCAAACAGCATCAAAGTGAATTAACATCAGTGTAAAATTCTGTACTGTTTTTAAGCAAGAAGCTCAGAAGAAGCAAACCACAGGTAAAGAGAGCATTTATGGCCTACTATAAAACGTAGGCCTTACTTCGATAAAGAAATTTCTGAGATGAATGTTAGGGACTGCAATCTATGATGGTGAGTCATGAACAATTAGGTACGCAGTATGTTGTATCGTTGTCAAATTGGATGTTCCAGGTGTCCCATTACGGGTGAAATTCTGTCATCTTGTCACTGAACTAGTTAGACCGAAGAGGAAGCAAGTAGCGTTGCATAAGTCGCCTCGATGATTGATTTCACATTTGAGTGTCTTGGGACATGGGATGCATCGCAACGAATTTGATCCACGTCCTTTCTCGATACTAAGAACAATGCAAGAAAATGCGGAGGAACAGTACTACGCACTTCAGCAAAAAAGTTGTTTTGACATGTAAGCTAAAACCATCTGCACTTAAGACTGCTGCTTTTTATCTCTTTTCTGTACTAAACCATTCTGAATGTAAAACTGTGAACCTCGAAGTTCAGCCGCAAATATCACAGAGATGATTGTCCCCGATTCCTCGCCTCATCGAGTTATTGTCCCCAGTGGTTACGAAATTGTGAGCTTGAGAAGGGAAATTCGTGTTAAATGTGCATAACACTGCCAATTTCTATTAGTAAGCAAAAGTACAGCATTAACATGGAATGTACCATCATTATGAACAATGACTTCTATTTTTACAGTTCAAAAACTTATGGTGTGTCCATTTCTTGGAAAAGCAGCCATCACACAGCTTTAGGATTTTTCCTCTCCATTAGTCGCAGTAGGGTTGAAAGCAGTGCAGCCAGCACACCTGTTAGACAGTTCTTTGTTTCTACTTATTTCTCCATATACACACATAATTTACTAGGTTCTTTACTGTGTAGTGATTTCAGTAATCCAGTAAACCGGTGATTGCAATCATTGTCATCGTAATCACCACAAATACTGAAAACACTCGATACCTTCGGTGTACTTGTGTTCCGTCCTTACTTCTGGCTTTCTTTCTCTTACTTGCCAGCTGCTCAGTAACTTTCACATTCTTGTTCATCAACCAAGTCTGTCGCGTCTCTTCATTCCTTACGATCTTCTTCACCGCAGATTCTTCTAGCGTCCTTTTCACGGACATGCATGTTAAAATTTGTAGGTGTTGTGATTTTTCTCCTCGTCTTTTTCTTGACTTTTGGTATACAAATTGATGAAATTTCGCTAAAAAGAATTTCTTTGTATGTAGATGGTTTTGGATACTACTGGGTAATAGCTTGGAACAAAATGTGGAGTGAGACGACGATAATATTCGTACAATGAAAAAATTTCGACCGTAAAATCGATTTACAAAGCCCATCATTAGGTAGTAAAATAGTATTTACAAATACTACCATTTGTTTAATTTGTTGAAATACGGAGTATTGTACACACGTGTAGCCTTTCAGTGACCATTACAAAATACTGAAATCAGATTATATATGTTAAACTGTTATATCTAAGGGGGGAAATGCATGTAATGATACAATGAATTATATTTTAGAATAACATATTCAGATAAACATCATTTAGTAATGACTGTAAGCTCACCTTGCTATTTTTCTGTCTGCAGTGACTCATCTCCTAGCGCGAATGGTGCCTGTCTTCCTTTTCCTGTTCGTTATCTGCAGGACCAAGTAGAGGGCAGGAGTAGCCATAGCAGTCGCCCAGTTTATCGGGATCCTCAAATACTCAATGTGTACGATTACCCCCTGTGCAAAATTACCCAATTCTGCCTTACCATTGACACTCCAGATCTCTTCTGGAGAGCAGGAAATTCTGATTGAAGTACGTAAATTTGACCATGGACTTACTGTATGAAGCTAATAAAGGAAAGAAATTTCTTAAATGGGCCTGCAATAATAGTAGATATCTTATCAATAAAACAATGTAGATCGCTTAATATATTACTTTATTTATTACGTCGCTCCGGCTACTGCCATCGTCAGATCTGTAATTACTATTGAAAGACAATAATATGAGAGGTGGTTTGCCATTCATTATCAGTCTGCAGTAGACAAGAACTTAAAACGCTATAGCTTTTTGAAAAAAGTTCATTCACCAAAACTCGGAAAATGTAAAACATCGTTCGGTGACAGTCAAATGAAACCTATGCCTAATCGACACATCAGCTCTCAACATTGCTCAAAAAGTAATTCTCCATTGAGAACTGGGAAATAATAGAGAAAAAAACTGTTGCCGCGCTAGTGCTAGCAGCCGGCCACTGTGGCCCTGCGGTTCTAGGCGCTTCAGTCGGGAATCACGCGGCTGCTACGGTCGCAGGTTCGAATCCTGCCTCGGGCATCGATGTGTATGATGTCATTAGGTCAGTTAGGTTTAAGTAGTTCTAAGTCTAGGGGACTGATGACCTCTTGGAGCCATTTTGAACTAGTGCTAGCTCTCGATTGGCAGTAGTATCTTTATATTTTGGATAAATGGCAGCATCGGACGTAAAGACTGAAATCCTTTGTTACTGATCGATTTCTGTCATTTTATGACCATCTTCAGTGCAGTGCAGTACTTGGATCGGCAACTGATAAGGTCACAAGAGAGGCTCTTCCGTAATTTCAAATTTATTGTATGCTGTGAAAGTGAAGATATCTATTGGAAGTAATCATCACATGTTACACCTCACAGAAAATGTTGTGTCATTATGAAATGGGCCTACAACGTTCGAAAGTTTGCAGTTAGGTGGTCACAGCGTCACCGAAATCGATCTGCAAAGAAAGGATTTCAATCTTTACGATCGATGCTGCCATTTATCCAAAAGTATACTGACAATAATACGGTCGTGGTGCACACGGTTCCAATGGAATTAGACATCAAATAGTTCTCTGTAAGAAAAAAATTTTTGAGCCAAATTGACAGTTGACGGCCTTCTGATGTTTAGTTTTGGGGAGTTAACTTTTAAAAACTGCTTTCACCTTTAACTTTTCGTCCTTTGTAGCCTGGTAACGTATAATAGACACGTGTCATTCTTACGTTCTTTTAATCTTAACTACTCATCTGATGATAACAGGAGCCGCAGCGACGTGATAAATAAAATAATGTGTCAGGCGGTCTAGAGGGCTTTATTCACAACACGCCGCCCGGATGGAGTGCTGCACAAGCAGTTGACGCCAAACATGAATGGCGACGGGGCCGGACGAGTTGGCCCGGCGCCGAGGTGGGCGTGTCGGGCGAGGCGCGGTGCTGCCGCCGAGGCTCCACAGGTGCCGGGGGCGGGGGCGGCGGGGACGGGAACCGCGGACCCCGAGCCTGGAAGCCCCGCCGCGCCGCGCCGCGCCGGCCTCGGCCGGTATCGATCTGAGCCGCCGGAGCCGCCGCCGCCGCCGCCGCCGCCGCCACCGGGCCACGCCCCGCTCCACCCACCGCCCCCAGCTGCAGCACCTGAGGGCTGCTCGCCTGTGCACCACCACTAACGTAGCGCCACGTGGACTCTCTTCCCAAGTACACGTCTAGCGCCACGAAGATTTTTACTACTGCTGCATGGTTACTTTTCTACCGGAGCGAAAGTAAACATCTTCTGTGCCACAAGGCTGCGTATTTGGACCCGATAAATGCTCTCAACATAAATAAACGATTTATCAACCAGGATCAGCGGCAGTGTAAGGCAGTTCTCTGTCATTGTCGTTGACTATAGGAAGTACCTGATCTACATTTACGTAAATACCTCGGAGGGTAATCCTCTAACAATGCCAGTAATTTCCTTTTCTGAGCCACTCCCAAGGGAAAACCGACAGCCTGTATGCTTCCTTACGAGCTCTGTTTCCTTTAATGTTGCCTCTGGTGTTCTCATGCGAGATTTGTCTTCGTGACAACAGGATGTCCTGCAGCCCATCGCAAATGCCTGTTCTCTAAACATTCTCAATAGTGTTTCGCGGAAACAGGGATTTCCACTTGACTTCACAGAGCATCTCCGTAATACTCGCACTTTGATCGAAACTACCGGTAACAAATTTAGCAGCACGCCTCTAAATTGCTTCGATATCTTCCTTTAATCTGATCTGTTGGGGAGCCGCCAATTTCTTTTTGCAGGTCATTCAGTTTGTCTCTTAAAACTCAATGTCGCCTGCATACAAAACGCACTAAATCGTCCCTATATATATTTAGATCAGATATAGCATATCCGATGAAACATATAGTTGGAATAAATGCAGAATTTAATCGAGAGACAAATTTAGCATTTGTTGGTCTGGCAAAAGCCTTCAACAAGAAAAACAGTCGATTATAAGCAAGAAATGAGGACATCCACTGCGTCTTTTAAAAAAATTTCAGAAGGCTGCACGAAAATACCTAGTGATCAGCCAGAACAATGCGGCCACCGACCTACTTTCGATATAAAGACGACAGCAGGGGGCGTCACATGACGAGGAATGACCGCTCGTCACACACAGGCACGGTGCGTGTAGTATCAGTGAACGTGCTGTCCGTGTGTAGAATGGGGAATGCGCGGGACATATCGGACTCTGACCGCGGGCATACTGTGCTGGTCCGGAGGTCGACACGAGCATATCGAGAACTGCACAACTTTTCAGGTGTTCGAGGAGTGCTGTGGTGAGTGTCTTCAACACGTGTCGAAACCAAGGTGACATCACGTCCGGACGTAGTGGTGTTGGGAGGCTGCACCTCGTTACACATGTCGGACGTCGTAGGCTGTGCAGACTGGTAAAACATGACAGGTGGCGAACTATGGGGGAAATAACATCGTATTTTAACGCTGGGCAGAGTAAAAGTGTGTCTGAACACACAGTGCACCGAACAGTCCTAGCGAGGGGCCTGCACAACCGACGACCCGTCCATGTGCCAATGTTGACACCGCGACATTGACAACTACGACTGAAGTGGGCACGTGACCATCGGTACAGGACGTTGGCGCAGTGGCAGAGCGCCTCCGGGTCTGATGAATCCCGTTTCCTTCTTCATCATGCTAATGGAACGGGCGGGAATCCGTCGTCTTTCAGGTGAACACCTGAACTGCGAGACGGAGACAAGCAGGCGGCGGCCCCAAAACGCTCTGGGGACACTCATATTGGCATGCATCGGTCCAGTGGAGCTCTTGCAAGGCACCATGATGGCCATCAAGTAACGTACACTGGTTGCAGACCGCGTACACCCCTCCATAATTATCACGTTTTATGACGGCAGGAGCATTTTGCAACAAGATAAAGCGTCATGTCACAAGGCCAGAAGTGTGATGGGACGGTTCAAGAAAGACAGTGGCGGGTTTCAATCGATGTGCTGCCCCATCCCCACCCCCTTCAACTCAACCCGATCACACACATCTGGGATGTGTCAGAGCTCATCACCTCTCCCCGGAATTTCCGGGAGTTAGGCGACTTGTGTGAGCACGTGTGCTGCCAGCTACCTCCAGCGACCGACCAAGCCTCACTGCTTCCATGCCCCTGACTCGTCACCGCTGTCATCCGTGCCAAAGGTGGTCATAATGTTACGACTTATCAGTGTACAGCCATTGGAGGTGTACTAAGAACTGGTTAGCAGGTTTCACTGGTTTCCACCATGCAACAATTCGCTCTACATTGGAACGCCACAGTATTAGGAAACAATATCTGTAAAGTAGCAAACACAAGACAGTTCTCCGGTGTTTCAGAGTTCTTGCATTAAACGTCTCGGGGTGATAGATCACGACGTGCTGACACGAGGAGTCGTTTCATATTTTCTGTTCCTGGGACGACGAGATTTCACTGAACTGTCACTGTCTACTAACCGTATATGCTGCAAACTACCTACCCCAGTAAACTGACAGAGTGATTTTCAGCAAGAATTTTAATTTTGCTTCGCCTACTCCCTATGATATCGAGCAGATGTGTGGATTATAGGCAACACACAAGGCATAAGGATGCCTCAAATTTTCCAACTCTGCCACCTCTCAGGGGTGTGACAAAAACAACATTAGTCATAGCGTCGCCGGGAAACGCCAGCGAACATTTTGTTTCTAACAAACGTCAAACGATGCTCCGCGTGACAACACAACACCCAGTCCCTGAGCCGGGAATCGAAGCCGGGCCCTTAGGATTGACATTCTGTCGCTCTGACCACTCAGCTACCGGAGGGCGACAGTGACGGTCATAAATATGCATGGCAATCCTGTGACAATGGATTGTTCCAAAGTTAAGTATCTCCTATTGTTCAAGTTACAATAATGTGATCTAATATTTTGCATATGTTGCACCAACAGCTCTGCCTCCTCCAGAAGTAAATCTAAGAACCCACCACAGAGTCGACGAGTGTTTTTGGTTTTTGTAAGTTATTGATCTACCAGTGAAGATGACAGATGAATCAATATTTTTTCTCATTCCAGAGATCACAAATATTATATTGAAATACGTGCAATATAATAGAAATGATGGGCCTAATGCGGTAGAGAGTAACACCAGTACGTCGCTCTGAGAGAGTAGATTAACGCTGAACTGCAATAGAACATAATCCATATAGTTTCTTACATGAAGCCATTGTTAAAGCGAAATTTTACTATCAAAATAGTGAAGTTGATTATTTTAAATTCTTGGGATCGAAGGTAGATGGAAGAGTTTGTCGGAAGTATCAAGTTCACGGTCTTCTGTAGAAACAGAAAGGTGCTCTCTTAATTATAAGAATGATCTTCACCGTGTCTCAAAATGAAACTGTAAGGCTTGTGTAGTTTGCTTACTCTCACCGTGTTACCTCGTGTGATATTAAATCTTGGGACAACTCTGCGCACTCAGGAACAATTTTCTTGTCTCAGCAAACGGCAGTAAGATTGATCAGAGGCGTCAGTTGGCGAATTTCGCATAGGCAGGTGTTCAGGTTGAAGCTGATACGAATATTACTTTTAGTAACTGGAGGCTGTCTCTGTGTCAAAACCTGTCACTAACAATGTGAAAACAAGTACTTTTAAATTCCGATTACAGTGTCTGATATAGAGTCGTCTTTGCTACCCTACTTTTAAACACGAATATAGCTGTGCAAAGTATTTTAGATGTTTCTGTATGTCCATCCACCTGATCGAGGTATTCACTTATGTAAAAAAATGGAACACCTACAGCCGTCCTTACTTTGTTATTTATGACACGAATATCAGTTTCTGTGCTTCAGTGCACCATCTTCAGGCCTCAACTGTTGTTGAGGGGGCTAGCTCCAATCGCATACACGACTCATCGGTGGCCAATTTCTATGAACTGATTTCGCAGACTACCTGCAACAACGATGTTGTGTTTCCGATCATCAACTACCCGCTGCCTGGAGAAACATTCTAAATAGAATGTGCTAAGACATGAGCCAGGGATTCATTGAACTATCACACACAAAACAACTGTTGTGTAACGGAAACTGGAACTTGTTAGAAAAATCGCATCTGTTGAATTTACATGAAATGTTGGTAATCAAAACTGTTTTAACGTTCTTTCAAAGGTTCGCTTAGGCCCTACAATAGATTTTTACATTGACAACGGATAACTCGGCTATGCTCTATCTGCACTCCAAAAATGGTAAGTAGAAATAAATCAGTTTGCCTTCTTTTATTATTAACTAAGCTGCTGTAGCAAGTGGCTTTTCTGTCCTCTTTCGGAAATGACGATCGCCACCACGGAATGCTGCAAGGAATGGCAGTGCGACTTTCTCCCAAACAATTTTTTCATTTAAACAGTGACCATAGCTCCAGTGAAATGTTCTGTAAATAAGTAAGACAGTACTTTGCAATTAGACTGAAACTCTTTAACAAGACAGAAAAAACTGACATGAACGATTACTCTTTCTCATCATCATCTTTCTCAGCGTTGTCATACACCATAATTAATGCTTTTAACAGACACTTTCTTAAATCGCGTGAAATGTACCCTTTTAGATTACTGGTAAAATATCTTTAAATTAATCTTGATGGGGAACCTAATTAGCATACAGATGACATGACGGATAATTCTCCCTGGATGCCAACACGCAAATAATATTAAGCGCAGCAGAATATTTAAGCGATAATTAATTACTAAACTAGCGCTTGCAATAAAATAAACCCAATGCAAATTGCCTTCTTTGTTTTTTTTTATAAAAAAGAAGAGCCGTCCCTCTGTTCAACCATACCAAATCTTACTTTATCCTCAGTTATGCGTCATAGGAACAGCTCAAATAAAAATCTCTGTGCGGCACATCCACCATCCAACCTCTCGCTCGGCCATGACACAAAACCCTCTCTCGTGCTCTCTGGCCCACAAATGCTTCCGACTACTTCGCTCGCCAGAGTTCTGCTCAATGATTCAACCTCTTGTAGCGTCAGAGTACGTATCACTCATGTGTGCGGCATGTAAAGACGCTCAGAGTGCTTAACATTGCAATTAAACTGTCAAATATACCAAACAAACCGTTATTTCTCATGGCATATTCACTGAAGGTTTCATTTTCAATATGCTTCGAGCAGAACTGAAGGAATTGTAGTGACATGCCTGAAGTATTCAAACCCAAGTTGATCTTGCGTTTACACTTTTTCTAATGTGCTTTAAGTAAACAATGCATTGAATCTTTCCACGACAAAGTACAGGCTGGGCAAATTTAAATTGGCACGGAAAATATTTGTAGGACTGTCGCGGAACTGACTCTTGTTGATGATACGAGGACTGCCGTCAATGAAAATAACAGAAACCGTGATTTCGATGCACCAGGAAGGTTGCTGTCACATGGCCGCATGTGAACGTCTTCCGCATGCTCTGTCCCGAGTACTTCGCCGTGTCGCCACGACTAACGGAGTGACATAAGCAGCTGTCCTAGTGACCAGTAGAAAGGCGGGACAAAATGGTACTCACGACAAAACAGCACGCCTTCAGTGCTGAGTGCTACGAAAAGCACAATTCGTACATAACATTTACGGAACTGTTTGCGCAGGAGTTTAATACTGGAAGTGTTTCGGCAAATACAAGGCCCAGCAGCAAGATGACGAAAAGTGGTAGACATTTCCAGCATCTCGTGTGATGTTCATCAACGAGGGTCAATCTTTCTGTAAATACTTTTCGGACCAGTTTCATATTGCCCACCTTGTAGAATGTCACAATAATTTAAGTCTGTTGGCATGCAAACATGAAATACTCTGGAAAGCTATCGGACATCCAACTTTGGTTATTACCCTAGCAGTCAACCATTATAAGTATCGGAAAAAACGGACTGTCAAATATGGAGTAAAACAGTATAACACACGATGTTATTTCGGGAGTGCAGCGGATAGTCATTTAGGTGGCAGCCGATGTCTGCCTTTTTTGCGTAATTTGGTTCGAGCTTATAGAACAACTTGTTACAAGTATGAAACTACTAGCTGACAAACCCGACACTGGCCATTCTGCCAATTTTCTGTTAGAAACGAAAACAAAATATGAATAGTGTCTGTAGTGTAGTATCCAAAAAATTTCATTTCCGTGTATTCGTGGAAACATCTTTGGAATTATGAAATAGTCGTAGAAAGAAATATGCATAATATACCAATGTATAAGAAACAATGTTGGACAACTTCTGTATGCTGGGCGCGGGTGCTTCGCGTGTCTCCAACGCTATTTTGTAAGCGTCTCTACGACAGCGTCTCTCCACAGCTCTAGAGACGGCTATTGTTCTTGCCTAGAGTCGTCTGCGCTTCACAGTTGAAAACTATCAAAAGCGCTGCCAGGTGTCAGGGAAACCCTTAAGTTGACTCGACTGCAGTAGCGCCTTAGCAGGCCTAGTAAAGAATAAGTTTATTAAAACTTCGTGCAAGATGTGGCATTTCTCCACGTATCACGGTATTTACAGCGTCCTATCTCTTAAACTATGTGTCGCACAATGATACATTCATGCAGGCACATTCAGTGACGTATGAGGACACTGCCTGCGAAATACGTTGCGAATAGAATTAGCAGCAAAGAAATAATAAATTTAAATGTCACGCATGATGCAGCAGTTTCTCACGCATCTCAGTGTTTATGACGTCATATCTCCTCATCTGTGACAGGTACGTGGTTCTTACCCCACAACGACCGTGCTTGACAATAAAAGGTACGTGTATCAATTTGGTTGAAATCGATCCAGTGGTTTTGAAGGAGATGTGGAAAGTACATACATTCATGCATACATCCAATTTTATAATATGTATGGATGTATATCGAGAAATCACAATTTAAATAGTCTGAGTAATGATTCAAAATTATTTTACAGTGTCCTTAATATATGTATGGAACTTTTACATATCGCTTACACACAAAATAGAACATAAAACAGGACAGCTTGGATTGTGGAGCATACAATTAGATGTAACAGTGTTTATGCAACCACAGATCACTTGTGAGAAAGCGAATCTCTAATTTCACAAGATTTCACAGTAAACGGTCAGCCGAAAAATATATCGGCTGCGCGTTGTAAATATACTGCCAGTTTTAGAGCTGTATATTTAAGCATTAATTTATAATTAGGTGTTCTTTGCATCAACAAGCTAGCAGCCTGCTTGTCCCCCTTAGAGAAAGAACAGAAAGGAAAACGATGCACTTTGCCAACAATGGTAACTGCATGTAAGTGGCAGAATAAAAGATTTCCGACGGGTTCGTGGTTCCGTTGCGTCAGATTTCGGATTTGTCTGGAACACATCATGTCGACTTCCCTGTTTTTTAATTTCTGCAAACGCCAGCGATCTAGCAATTGTATGGTCAAAAGTTTGTGGTGAAGTTAAATGTCGCATTTTCTGTTGGTACCGCCGAACGCCGATTATGTCACCATTTCCCCTCACACGTCTCTGCCCTCAGCAAAGACCAGTCTTGTCATTTAATTTTTTGTTTATCACTTTCAGCAACCGTTTCTGAAGAATGCCGACGCGAAGAAATAACACACTAGCTGCGTTAAAAATTGTTTTGTAACGCAAATGGTGTGCTATTTCTTCACATCGGATATCTTGTTATTCCATTTACACCGCCACCTCCCAGTGCAGTCGAATTTCTCCTTTGTGCCATGTATACTTGTTTCACACAGTCAAGGAGAAAGACTGGACGTGATCAAAGTTCAGAGAGTAGTAAGACTCCTTAGCATAGTGGAAGTAAAATTATGTTCTACTACTTTCAAAAGGACAACTTCAAATATTTATCGAAAATTGCGAAAAAAATATAACATAAAATAAGAATATCGGCACTCGATATTGCCTTTTGATATCGATATATCGGTGAAAGAAATGTCGACAATATACATCGACTTTTTGGAGGGGAATATAGATATATTGATATGTTGATATTTTGTCAGCAGCCCTAGTTTACATCTCCTTCCTTCTGACAGTCGCAGAAATGGTTATCTTTTATGCCTATTTAATGTAAGTAGGAAGAAGTTGTAACCTTGGTTCGTACATATTCGTACCAAGGTAGTTATCAGCTTACTGTTCGCATTAAATTTTCGGTACCATGGAGGAATTTCTAGTTAGGTACTGGTTGGATCGCAGCGTGTACTGTAGCTTTGTAAGTGGGCTGCTTCTGCGTTGCCAGCGCTGTGTAGCGCTTTGCATTGGATCTCTGACTGCGCTTTCTTTGTAAGAGACTCTGTGGCTGGTCGGACTCGTTGTTGGAAGTTAGTCACCAGTGGTGTTGGGCAGTTGGAAGTTAGTCGCCAGCAGTGATGGGAGTACTGTTGCGCAGTTGGAGGTGAACAGTCAACAGCCGGCCGAAGTGGCCGTGCGGTTAAAGGCGCTGCAGTCTGGAACCGCAAGACCGCTACGGTCGCAGGTTCGAATCCTGCCTCGGGCATGGATGTTTGTGATGTCCTTAGGTTAGTTAGGTTTAACTAGTTCTAATTTCTAGGGGACTAATGACCTCAGCAGTTGAGTCCCATAGTGCTCAGAGCCATTTGAACCATTTGAACAGTCAGCAGTGATGGATGTTAAATGTGAGAAGTTAGCATTGATGGAGGATAGAGGTCTGGAGTGTTAGCGTAGGCTAACGGTCTGTAAGTATCCGACATGGAGATTGAAAATTATTCATGGTTATATATCTCTGTGCTGGATGTCAATGACAATTTATATTCGTGTTTGAACTGGATGTCACATTATTAAGGTAAAAAGTAAATTATTTGGTTTGTAAACAAAATCTTCCTTTGCTAACCACAAGCCTATTAGTAGTTAGTGGCTTTAATAGTTAGAATCTTTTATTTAGCTGGCGGTACTGACGCTCGCTGTATTGCAGTAGTTCGCGTAATGAAGATCTTTGTGAGGTAAGTGCTTAATGAAATATGTAGGTTCTTGTTAAGGTTTCTTTTTAGTCAGGGCCATTCTTTTAAATTAATTATTTGACGTCAGGTTGTAAATTCTTTTGAGTAGGCAGATTGCGTTGCGCTAGAATATTGTGGGTCAGTGTTGACATTATAGGAAAATGTAAAGAGAAAGTAGGCTCAGTATGTTCAGTTTTACTCAGCTGCTTCAGAATGAAATAACGTATAATATTCATCTTCTCAGTCATTCAGCAATTTAAGTACAGATTCACACATTTAAACACAGAAGTTTCAGCTTTAGAGCAGACTGGCGTCAGTCGTCAATCTCTGCCCGCTCTCTCTCGACCAGTTCCCGCGTTCGTAACTTGAAATCGGAGAACGGTAGATTGACGCTCATTGCAGGACCAGTCTCTTTCTCAAATTTGTCGTACTTGGCAGTGTAAGTCAGTCCAATATGAGTTTATCAGTTTATCATACATCTTCGTCTATTTAGCGATCATTTTCGTATTATTTCCAGTATCTGAATATTTATTTTGTTGTTTTCCGTAGATTGGAGTACGCTTTATGAGTCCGACACAAACAAAGGGTTCTGGAGCGCCGTATGGCGATCAGATCTGGGAGCTTCTCGAATCGCTGTCGCTTCCGCGGTAAAAAAAAAAAAAAATGGTGAACCGTGCTGGGCAGTCGAAATAGCTTGGAATGTTTCTTCTCGGGGCAGGAAGCGCACATCCTGTCGCCAAAGTCTCCTGATACTGAGAGCCGTCAGTACTCACAAGAACGGAGTAAGTTCAGCAGAGATTAGTACAACCACTGAAACTTGGACTGCTTGGCCGGCCGCTGTGGCCGAGCGGTTCTAGGCGCTTCAGTCCGGAACCGCGCGCTGCTACGGTCGCAGGTTCGAATCCTGCCTCGGGCATGAATGTGTGTGTGTGATGTCCTTAGGATAGGTTAGGTTTACGTAGTTCTAGGGGACTGATGACCTCAGACGTTAAGTCCCAAAGTGCTTAGAGCCATTTGAACCATTTGGACTGCTTGTGCCAAAGCAGTTTCTCATAAAACAGCAGTAGTGAATAACGAGATTTTCCAGCTTTTATCGGAATGGGACGATGTAGCTTTAGGTCTAAAACTTTCGCCATCTTTCCAGAAGGTCGAGGCTTTATTGTGAAAAATTTAGAAAAAAATTTCGATTAAAGGTATAGGCCATCCTGGCCACTAACTTCTTCAATCTTTCGGCCAGCATTCGAATCCCGCGGCGGAAGAACTGAGCGTCTTTTGAGGAAAATCTTGAATCGCTCCAACTTTGCCCTTGCTCGTATGACCGTCGGCAACTCGTGCTGCCCCTGGATCACTGGATCCCGGGTTCAACTCCCGGCCGGGTCGGGGATTTTCTCCGCTCTGGAAATGTGTGTGTGTGTGTTGTACGCATCATTTCATCATCATTCGTGAAAGTGGAGAGACTGGATTGTGTAAAGATTGGGAATTTGTACTGACGTAGATAACGGCGCAGTTGACCGCCCCACAAACCAAACATCATCAACATTCCAGAATGAGATTTTCACTCTGCAGCGGAGTGTGCGCTGATACGAAACTTCCTGGCAGATTAAAACTGTGTGCCGAACCGTGACTCGAACTAGGGACCTTAGCCTTTCGCGGGCAAGTGCTCTACCAAATGAGCTACCCAAGCACGACTCACGCCCCGTCCTCACAGCTTTACTTCTGCCAGTACCTCGTCTCCTACTTTCCAAACTTAACAGCAGCTCTGCTGCAGTTGGTAGAGCACATGCCCGCGAAAGGCAAAGGCCCCGAGTTCGAGTCTCGGTCCGGCACACAGTTTTAATCTGTCAGGAAGTTTCATCGTCAACATTGTTCGTATGGCCGGAAGAGATGATCTGCCAGGCTGTCTACTGTTCATCGATGAATGTGGTAGTCAGAGGAAGCAATGTCTGGAGAATACGCCGAGTAGGGTAGGTCTTTGATGTCAGCGGTTCCAAGTATGTTTTCACGGATGTCGCGACATGGGGTCGAACATTGTCATGCTGCAAAGTCACCTTTGCACGTCTGTCGCTGTATTGTGTCCGTTTGTCTTTCAGTGCTCGGCTCAAATGAATCAGCTGCTTTCGAGTACAATCTCTTGTGATTGTTACCGTCGATTTCAGTACCTTAGAAAACTTTCTCTCTCCTTCGATTTCAGAAACACCCTTCGTGAGGAGTGGAAACCATTCTCTGCACGTTCTTTCACTAATAGGTGCCCCACCATAGGTCTTACCCAGCATTTTATGAGTCTCAGCCGCAAACTTGTTCATATTAAAGCAGAAAATTGAAACTTCCCGCAAATTACTAGAATTGAGCCCATAGGTTGATACATTCAATCGAGAATAACTTTATGATGCAATCACAAATCGACTATTGCTTTGATGGTGTTATGTTTACAAAAGCCTAAGCTCAATGCCCAACCCTTACGTCCTACCGTCTGCACCACCACTTCCCAATACAGCCTTCTATTTCAAAATGGCGAAATCAATGTTATTGACGTAGTGCAACTGTCAATAAAAAGCAGTGAGTCTAATGTTGTTACTATTAGAGGTCAAAGGTTCCTATGAGCGAAAAATTGTCTTTCATGTCTGGTAGGACGTTGATTAACCTACTTTTAGATCGCTGGTTCCTGTGGCAAATAAAGTTTTTCGCTTAGCGCTGACGTCCAACATACAGCATAGGTTCAACAGCTTATGCTAGGAGGAGTCGATAGCATTGCTCCAAGGCATATCTGCAGTGTGAATTTAGCAGCGTTGTGATATAAGAAGCACCCATAATTGAGCGGACTATGGCTTCTACACTATCAAGAGAATGTAAGGAGCTGCACCTCCATAGTTAATCAGTAGTATGAATAACGCTGCGCACAACAAATGGATACATTGCTTTCCATTTTAGATTTTAGTTACACTCCAATAAACTATAATTGTAGGTTCATTGAAATTTTCATAGAGGGTCTCCACTCCTCGTCTGTTTCTATCATTTCAACACTATCAAAAAGAAAAAAATACAGTCCGTTAGCCGACCATTATTGGTTTAGTGTGAGCGATGTGTTTCAATGCTTATGATTTGTTTTCTGCCACTCGATGTTGAAAAGATGGGAGCCACCCGTCAATTAGGTGACGAGAGCACTTGACGCGGTATAAACGAGCAATTCAGTAAATTCGTCAAGGCGAACTTGGCAGCAATTACCGGCTAAGAGGCACCCCTAATGAGTGCTACAGCGCCCAATGGAATGGGGACTACGCTACCGCCCCAGTCTAGCGGTTAGCGCAGAGGGCGCCAGGTGGCAGCACAGGTTGAAGGGCTGCAAGTAGTTCGCGCTGAGGCCGCTAGATGGACGCTGCTGTGCGAAACTTGACAGATGTCGATCAATACGAATTCGGGGGCGTGGTCGCTTAAGTTTTCTCTTGTGGAACGGAAATAAATAAGTATTTAGCCCCAGATATTCTGATCAGAAATGTTTCTCTTAGAGTCCTTATTTTCAAACTTCACTGACATGAGATGACGAGAACTGTGATGCTTGTTCAAACGGATGTGACACTATTCTCTTATAAGCATAAAAGACTGGTACGCATCTTTTTTATTGACTGTCAAGGCGATAAGTGATGCTGTCCATAGGAAAGTACTACTGCCTCACAATCATCCCTCAGTTACAGTACTGACGCAGTACAGCAAAGAATATAAACATTGAAGGGTAAGGAGCGTGTATGTATCTGATGACAGATAAAGATTAATTCCATATTAAAATGTGGATGGATTTCTTGTATCATCCAGGTGCTAGTTGGTGCAGACAACATCTGTACCTCATTCAAGATGAACTCTGACGTGCATTCGTAGTTCCACTATGTGAGCTAATAATACCAAACATATATCTGATGTTCATAAGAAAGTATGATTATAACATTATTTTATAACTGTTAATTTACGTGACCTACTTCTCTTCGTTTTCGTCCTGATTGTATACTATTATAGGTCAATCCCTCTTTCTCTTTCTTCCTGACAGAATCCTTGGTGGGATACCAATTAACCATAATGTTCCGTGGCGAAGAACTTGACTATTTCTCGATCTTTGATATGCAACCAAAACTGTTGTGCTTTATGATATCCGTAATGGTTCACTGTATTTTCTTTTTATTTTAATGAAAAAAATCTAGAATCACCTTCATGGGAGCAATAACTTTCTGATTACTGCGTAGTAGTATACTGCATGTTTCTCTGATAATAGTATTAAAATAATGTTCTCCAATAATATTGTAATCCCTATTTTAAGTACAAGAAATGAAACAAACAATCCGCTCCAGTATAGTTCATTTTATAGTTATTTCACTTTGTTTTTTACTACTTTAGTCCGAGTAGATATGAAGTTTTGAATTAATTGTCTTATTGAATTCTACTTCAATTTTCGACTAAATTCAATGGCTTTCTGATTCATTATGCTAACGAAAATTTCACATCCTGTTCTGAGCTCGAATTGCAATGATATTAAATGTTACTAACCGCCCTCCACGAATCAGCGTCGGTAACTAAACCGACTCGTCAACTGATCTGCGGAATAGCTTTGATCACGTGGTGTCTCCTTCATAAAAGCGGAAAGGTTGTTGTTCTGCGTTCATTTCTTGCAAATAGATACTTTTATTTTAAACTGGAAATGCTCTGTAGAAAAATATTGTCTCATTTCAACATGCCCCTACGTTTCATGCCAGTATCTGCAGTGTACTTCATGTGGCACTGGACTACCAGAGATTCAACGTACAAACAATAGTTAACGCCATAAGCATTTCGGAAAAAAGTGTGATGAATAAGTCACTCGAAAAATTATCTAAGTGAGAGCTTTGTTGAACGCTGATAAGACGGAATTCCGAGCAGTGTCTGGACCGTCTCAGTATCGACCAAAATCTCTTGTTGAGCAGATGTATTACTGTAAATTGGACATGAACTCAGAATTCCACGAAAAAACGGAAATAACATAGGGTGAGACGGTGAAAGTCGGTGTCTCTAAACCAATAAGGAGAAACCAGATTTTATCTGGAGGAAAGAACATGGCAAGTGTCTGGACCGATTCTTCTTTTGGATACTTTTCAATGGGCAAATAATAACAAGTGTATACTACTCAAGTAAAGTAACTATACCCAATTATGTGCGAAGTGGCCTGCATTGGAAGAACCGTAGCTGAGCATCTGACCATAAAGTGGCTTTTTCGATGGGAAAACTGAGAAATTTGAAGCGCTGATACATTTTATTCGCGTTATTTAGTACCCTTTGTCTTCCACTGATGGTATTCTAACATCTCAGGAAAATCGTGAATGAAAACTTCCACCTTGTGTCGAAAAGTTTCTGTTAACTGTCAATGACTTGTTTGCGGAACTTACAGATGCCACTTCTGAGACATTAGATTTTTTTCTTACGATCATGGATATCCCTCTTTTACCGGTCTCCTCATCTCAGAGTAACATCTACATCTTGCATCTTTAAGCATCTGCTGTACTTATTCCAGTCTCTGCCTTATCCTAAAATATTGATCTCTACAGCTGTATCTGATGGAATGGAAGTTGTTTCCTGATGTGTTATCATACTATCCTTCTCTATAGTTAGCTTGCGTGGAAAATCTCGTTTTCTATTACCATTCCTGTCAGTTTTCAGCTTCCTTCTCTATTATCACGTCGCAAATGCTTCGATTCGTTTTCGGATCTTCACACAGTCCATGGTTGACTTGGATCCAAAGCTGTGTTCTAGAGGCACTTTCTAACAAATTTGTCCCTCGGGCTTGTTTTAGAAAGGAATGCTGTCTTTGCTTGTGTCAGTCTGCTCCTTGTATCCACTTTACTTCGTCCGTCATGTGGAATTCTCCTTCCAAGGTGAGACATTTCCGTTACTTCGACTACTATATAGTCCCCAATTTTGAGGCAAGTTTGTCATTAACATCATTTATGTACTTCTTGATGTTTTATTCTATCTCAACCCGTATTCTGTGCTCAGAAAGCTGGTCATCTCGTCCAATAGGCTATGTAATTCTTACTCAGTTTTACAGAATTTTGTCATCGGTAGCTTTTTACCTTAAATATTAATCCCACTTCTGAACACCCCCCCCCCCCTCCCTCTTGATTCTTGTGCACACACGTTGATCAGCAGATGTGAAAGATAGCATGGCGGTCTCCGAATGCCCTTTACTTGTTGCTCCATTCCTACAGTTCCATTTTGGTTCTTGCACATGTTGTGTGTTACTCCTCGTTCCCTGTGGCGAATGCCTTTCTTTTCTGTAAATTTCAAGCATCTTGCACTACTTCACATTGCAGAACATTCTTTCTTAGTTGACAAAGCCTACGAAAAAATCTTGCTTTTTCCTTAAGCCTTGCTTCCATTATCGGGCTTAGTCTTAGAAAATCCTCTTTACCTATCTTAAAAAATCCCTGATCGGTATGTAATGGAATTTACAAACTCGAAAACGTTGGACAATGCACGTACACTGAAAGGAAACTACGTGCATTTTTAGTTAAAAAACACTCATTACAAAACTCATAAATTTTAACGAAGCCCTCATATGAAAATATGCCTAATGTTCAGTAGGTATGACGGAATCACATAAATTTACGTAAATTTTAAGGCGTTGGACACTACGGGAATGATGAGGAGCGCCAAGTGTTGACATGCAGCCTACATTAGCAAGTTGTATATGACAAATCACTGGATCCCACGTATAGCACGAGTCTCCGAGAATCGTCCCGTCTGTAAATTCGGACATTTAGCATTTTGTGGTGCAATTGACAGCGAGGTACAACAACGGGAACCCCATGAACTTCTTATAATAAACTGTTAACAGCACGCAGTGACAAATGACTAGCTAATAACAGCAAAGTCGCATCTCTGAGGGTAACGCGTATCTTTCCTCTCGAATTTTATGATCAAGTCACAAGAAATATGCTTTTAAATAGTTTAAATAAAATCGTAAATATTTGTAAGCGTATGTGTGACGCATCTCCCTGATAGTGGCTTCTTCATATGTTGTACTTCACTGATGGCGTGCGATCCGCATCATCTCCAGCGGTATTTGTCTCATTGTGCTTTTAAAAAAATGGTTCAAATGGCTCTGAGCACTATGGGACTCAACTGCTGTGGTCATAAGTCCCCTAGAACTTAGAACTACTTAAACCTAACTAACCTAAGGACAGCACACAACACCCAACCATCACGAGGCAGAGAAAATCCCTGACCCCGCCGGGAATCGAACCCGGGAACCCGGCCGTGGGAAGCGAGAACGCTACCGCACGACCACGAGATGCGGGCATTGTGCTTTTAAGCTCAGAGATTTGGACATGTGTGAAGCGAATAAATGACGCGAATGTTTTATGCTCAATTGGGACATAAAAGGCTTAAGTATTTCACTGTGATATCCGATTCCGGTTTTTCCCACCCAGCAGACCCATACAGCACTGCTTCGATACACAGCGGTACGATGAGTTGGAATGTGGGCTATGGAGAAGAGATATTCGGTGTGGAAGCAAACGAGCTCCCCAATATTGCATTCTTTGAATTTGTATCCGTGGAATTTCGTAATCGAATACCTTTGGAATCGATGTATTGGTGATACGTTACACAAACGTGGTTGGTTACTATATAAAAGGTCCTCGCAGCAGATCGTCTTGAAACGGAAGGTACCAAAATGAAGGCTGAAATGCTAATTCTATCTGGCCTAAACCAGTTCCTCCTATTGATAGCGTCAAGGACGCTTAGTAAGTGAATGCGGGATTAAATGACAAATGAATATACCTCATAATACGGTTACGTGGAGGAACTGGCTCCTTTTCCAGTTACAGTCTGTCATAGGTAGCTGGAACAATGCAGAGTCGTAAATGACTGGAAAACCACACAAGCGTTAAGATGGTTTGCAGAAACAAATCTACATCATACAGGTCAGACAAATAGAATTATGCAACACCTTTTACGTTAGCACTCGATTTTTTTTCTGGGAGGGGCGTCTTGAAAACATTTGTAAAAGAATCATTACGAACTCCATAAATATTCATAGCGTGAACGGAACTGTTGGTGAAGCCGACTGGGGAAAACATCCATTCGACTTTGTATAAAGGTAGGAACACGCAGGGTAAAACTTTTCTTGTGAATTATCATCTAAAACAAAGCTGAAATGAGAGAAAACTTCAGTTATAGCATTCGTAGAGTCAGAAAGAGCTTTTGACAATTTTTACTATAGTATACTCTATCAAATTCTGAAGCTATCGGAGGCAGAATGCAGTAAGCGACAGTTCATTTACAACGTGTGCTGCACGTGAAAAGGAGACCGTTTTAGAGAAGAGGTTGAGACATATTTGTAGCCTATCTCCAGTTGTTGAATCTGTACATAGAGCAAGCGTTAAAGAAAATAGACGAGAAATTTAGGATAGGAATAAAGGTTTGGGGCGAAGAAATAATAGCTTCAGGGCTCACTTAGGTCATTTTTTTTCTGTCACAGAAGGTGGAGAATTAGCCAAACCACCACACACTTTAAGAAAAATCGTTCAAATGGCTCTGAGCACTATGGAACTTAACTTCTAAGGTCATCAGTCCACTAGAACTTAGAACTACTTAAAGCTAACTAACCTAAGGACATCATACACATCCATGCCCGAGGCAAGATTCGAAACTGCGATCGTTGCGGTCGCGCGGTTCCAGACCGAAGCGCCTAGAACCGCTCTGCCACCCCGGCCGGCCACACACTTGACAAGTTTATATTTTCCTCTTGTCTGGACTGTTAGACATCCAAGTAGCAATTCCAAATAAGGCTATCCCCTGAAACAAGTATAGTCAGTACAAAAAAAAATACATATTAATCTATCTCTCACGTACAGAACAGCGTTTCTTACTTTATGTCTATCATTATTTCAGTTGTTAATGTTTATCTTATAACAACTTTTCAAGAGACTGAGATGAACATTAATAAGAGTAAGACAAGGAGAGTTGTTTAATTAAACCGGGTGAGGATGAGTAAATCACATTAGATAAGAAACATTAAAACCGTTAGCCTATATTTGCCTTTTGCCCAGGAGAATAACTGGAATAATGGCACCGGCGGCGGTGGCCGAGCGGTTGTAGGTGCTTCAGACCGGATCCGCGCGACTGCTACGGCCGCAGGTTCGAATGTGTGTGATGTCCTTAGGTTGGTTACGTTTAAGTAGTTCTCAGTTCTAGGGACTGATGACTTCCGATGTTAAGTTCCATAGTGCTCAGAGCCATTTGAACCATTTTCTTTTTTTTTTTTTAAATACTGTCGAAAGTAAAAACGACATAAATTATATTCTGAAAGAGGTTTTCCTGAACAGAGAAAGTAGGTATAAATTTATCTGATTAGTGCTGAAATGTGTTCAGCTAACACTCTAACAATCCCAAAACTATCTGACCTCTAAATTCCGGTAGATTCAGATCCAGAATCGGCGTAGCTTCCTCACTTCTTAACAGCTACTAACGAGTATGCAAATTACTTTTTACGAATATGATTGTAATTATTCTGAAACGCATCTGACTGTAAATTAGATTCCATAAAAGAATGATTCATAAAACACTCAGAATGGCCAACAGTTACATAATTTGAAAGTGACCTTTTACAGAAACGCATCTATTGAATTTACATGGAATTTCAGTAATAAAAACTGGTCGTAATATTCTGCTGAAAAGGTTCATTTAGATCTTACAAACATTTCTTCCCTGGCGATGGATAACTTCACTCTGCTCTGGCTGCGCTGCAAATAATGAGTGAAATGTATCTCTGAGCTGCAGTTTGCCTTCTTATTAAATTTTTTTTCTTTTCATGTGATGCTTTGGGAAATAAGGTTCTGATAATTATTATTCACGTAAGAGTGCAATGTGTGACAACGCAAATTTTACCGAACACGTTTCTTTGAAGAGTGGAATATGTTTGGTGAAATATCTACAAATTGCAAAACGAAGTACTGTGAAATTATTTTAATAACACAAAAGTGAACTTCGCATTAAGGTACTCGATAATACTTGGTTCTACCAAATATTTTTATTACAAAAATTTGCTTTCTTGAATTCCTACTAAAATATTATTTAACTAACTCAAATGAAGGAGGGTGCATTATAATACTGAACACGTGATTGATAGTCCTTCCTGACTGCCAAAACATAGATATTATTGTTCACAAAGAAATCTTGGCACAGCAATAATTCTGAACATGCAACTGACATACCCAATATATGTTGCTTTTGGTGAAGTGTTATCCCATTGCCTAGTCACCTTAAAAGCCATCCTTCATTCCTAGGTTATATATATATCATGGAATATCTCAGACAGAAACCTGTGTGCGGCACCTCCGCTGTCCAAGCTGCTTTTTCTGCTATGATCCAGCGCCCCCTCTCTCAACGACTTCGCAACAAGGACTACAGCGCAGGCCTGCGACTCGACAGTCACCTGCTAGCTTGCACGCGCTTTTCGTAATAACGTAACCTCTGGAAACCAGCGACCGTGTCTTGTTCATGTATTTAGTACGCAAAAATATTAAAAGTGGCGATATTCGGAAAGAAAAGGTGATTTTCATTATATTTACATTCAAAGAGACACCAAGTGGTAATGTACGAAAAAAAAACTGATTTTGCTTATGGATTTTTCCGTCACTTCTTCGTAGAACAATTCCATATTTAACATTAAATAACATGTAAATTGTTTTACTTGTGCTTATTTAGATTAGTAGAACAAAAAGAGTTTACTTGTTATTCAGTTTCATATAACTGTAATTTACTATTTTATGTAATGTATAAAACTTTCAAGGCTATCATGAATATAAACCAGGAATTTTTTTCTGATTCTATTTGTCTGGAATGTAGCCTTCCATCAAATTACAACGTGGATTAGTTGCCCAAGAAAGAGGGGAATATAAACTACAGGAGAATGATGAAGATTACGTAGGTAGATTAACTAATTAAGAAATACAGGATCTAATCGGGGAGAAAGAAATCTATGGCACAACGCAACGAAAAGAAGACATAAATTCTTGTGCATCAAGAAATTGTCAACTTGGAAATGGAGGGACTCGCTGGAATGAGAAATCGTATAGGCAGGGCCAAGAGATCGCTGCAGTACGCACGTCTGACAGATCCAGACTACAGTAGCTCTGCGGAGGTGGAGGTGCATGTACGGGACGAAGTAGCGAGTGAAGCTGCGTTCAACACGTCAAGCTCAACCCCTTCCGGTTGTTCTCGAGATCGTGGAGGATACGCTGACGCCTTCCAGAGGAACTCTGCTACCGTTCAAGTGGTACCTAAGTGACTAACAAGACAACGTTTGCAGAGCTCCAGGGCTGTTCACAGATGGTGATTCACGAAGACTCAAATGCTTTCAGCGTTACTTGTATGGATTATTAGTTGACACTTGGCCTATACAAACGTAAAGTAATGCGCGTGAATAGACGAAAGGTCTCTGGTATCCGTCAAGCTGTCTAGTTTCTACGAGAATTTATCCGGCGCCCCACGGTAAGGCAGAGGCCACCCTGATATCAGTTTTTATCGCAGGAATAAGTGGACATATGACGCACCTATGAAAGATCTTGCTCAATAAACACTCGGTCGATCTATTCTTAAGTTCTGGTCGTCATTGCGGGACACTTACAAAGTGACATCATGCAGAACCTTGACACATTTTCCAATAAGAGTTAAAAAATTCCTAATTTCCTCCAACACAGAAGAAGAATGGAATGACTTGTATAAGCAAACGTGAAAGAAGGTCAGTTTGTGTTCCGGAGAAATGTAGGTGCACGTGAGGCAATATTTACGTTATGACTAACCTTGGAAGATAAGTTGAAAAAACACAAATTTACCTTTACGACATTTGTAGACAGAAAATTTTTCCTCAATGTTGACTGTATTATACTCTTTGAAATTCTTGAGTTTTCACCGGTAAAATACTTGGCGTAAAGTGTTATCGACAACTTCCACAGAAAAAAGACTTCACTTGCAAGAGACGAAGGACATGAAAGGTAGCGAGTATTTTAGAAGTGAATGGGCCAGGTGTCGTAGCCTATCCCTAATATTATACAGTCTATTCACCATTTGGATTTGCAGCTCCTTGTGTTTTCCGTGTTCATAGTTAAAATTGTTCCATGTAGGATCCGCCAGTCATGCAAAACACCGTTTTTTCCAAGTTCCCGAACACGTTTCGGCAACACTGTGCCATCAACAGTGGGTTTCAGTTTTATTTAATGTGTAATATGAACATTTTTACTAAGTGATTACACATTTATGTGGATATTTAGTTCAAACAACAATTCGTTTCTTTTTGTTAACACTTGGTGTTCATGATCTTTCACGACCACTTGTGCGTTATTTATTACAGGTAGCTTGTCATCTGCAACCAAAAGATGTTGATGAGAAATTTTGTTGGGCGTTAACCTATCATTTTATTCTCCATTTAGTTTGTCGCGATATTTCTGGCGTACATTCGTTTTTACTTACGATTTCGTGTGGCAAGCCCATTTATTCTCAGCATCATGGTGAGTTGTTGTGCAGCACACGCAAATGTATTTCCACAAATAAGGTCGTAAAAGCACCAAAACACAGTGTAATTGTGGTTGTTGTGTGTCCCAGCCTAGTCAGTGTTCTTTTGTCCGCCTGTGAGTTCGGCGACAAATTTTTTGTTTACATTTTACACTACGGGCCATTAAAATTGCTACACCAGGAAGAAATCCAGATGATAAACGGGTGTTCATTGGACAAATATATTATACTAGAACGGACATGTGATTACATTTTCACGCAATTTGGGTCATAGATCCTGAGAAATCAGTACCCAGAACAACCACCTCTGGCCGTAATAACGTCCTTGATACGCCTGGTCATTGAGTCAAACAGAGCTTGGATGGCGTTTACAGGTACAGCTGCCCATGCAGCTTCAACACGATACCACAGTTCATCAAGAGTAGTGACTGGCGTATTGCGACGAGCCAGTTGTTCAGCCACCATTGACCAGATGTTTTCAGTTGGTGAGGCATCTGGAGAATGTGCTGGCCAGCGCAGCAGTCGAACATTTTCTGTATTCAGAAAGGTCCGTACAGGACATGCAACATGCGGTCGTGCATTATCCTGCTGAAATGTAGGGTTTCGCAGGGACCGAATGAAGGGTAGAGCCACGGGTCGTAACACATCTGAATGTAACGTCCACTGTTCAAAGTGCCGTCAATGCGAACAAAAGGTGACCGAGACGTGTAACCAATGGCACTCCATACAATCACGCCGGGTGATACGCCAGTATGGCGATGACGAATACACGCTTCCAATGTGCGTTCACCGCGATGTCGCCAAACACGGATGCGACCATCATCATGCTGTAAACAGAACCTGGATTCATCCGAAAAAAAGACGTTTTGCCATTCGCGCACCCAGGTTCGTCGATGAGTACACCATCGCAGGCGCTCTGTCTGTGATGCAGCGTCAAGGGTAACCGCAGCCATGGTCTTCAAGCTGTTTGCCCATGCTGCTGCAAACGTCGTCGAACTGTTCGTGCAGATGGTTGTTGTCTTGCAGAAGTCAACATCTGTTGACTCAGGGATCGAGACGTGGCTGCGCGATCCGTTACAGCCATGCGGATAAGATGTCTGTCATCTCGACTGCTAGTGATACGAGGCCGTTGGGATCCAGCACGGCGTTCCGTATTACCCTCCTGAACCCACCGATTCCATATTCTGCTAACAGTTATTGGATCTCGACCAACGCGAGCAGTAATGTCGCGATACGATAAACCGCAATCGCGATAGGCTACAATCCGACCTTTATCAAAAGTCGGAAACGTGATGGTACGCATTTCTCCTCCTTACACGAGGCATCACAACAACGTTTCAGCAGGTAACGCCGGTCAACTACTGTTTTGTGTATGAGAAATCGGTTGGAAACTTCCCTCATGTCAGCACGTTGTAGGTGTCGCCACCTGCGCCAACCTCGTGCGAATGCTCAGAAAAACTAATCATTTGCATATCACAGAATGTTCTTCCTGTCAGTTAAATTTCGCTTCTGTAGCACGTCATCTTCGGGGTGTAGCAATTTTAATGGCAAGTAGTGTATCTTTGTGTGTGTGTGTGTGTGTGTGTGTGTGTGTGTGTGTGTGTGTGTGTGTGTGTGTGTTTGCGGGTAGACTTTATCTGTTTGTGCTTTCTTTTTTGTGAAGTTCCTTTAATTTGTTACATACTGTGCCCTTGCAGAGTGTAGTGTATTCATTTATGAGCTGTTTTCCTTCTGTTATTGCCTTCTGTATGTGGACGCTTTCCTCAATGATCACTTTGCTGTATATGCTGTGGCTACGTTTTAGTTTTCTTAAGTTTGTTTCTATTGTAGTTGGGTGGTGATTGTGGGCTATAAGGTGGTCAGCATATGTGCTATGGGAGCTGTTGCTTTTTAAAGCTCTGAAATGTTCTGAATATCTGGTTTTGAAGTTTCTGAGTGTTTGTCCTGTGTACACTGACTGGCAAGTGTTGCATGTGAGTATATATATTCCTGATCTGTTAAATTTAGCCGTGGGTATCTCTTGTGTTCTGATCTCTTTCTGCGTTGTGTTCTCTGTCCTGTATCCTATTTGGAGCCCCTTTTTCTTTAGTATGTTGCCTATTCTGTGAACAATCATGTTATTGTAGGTGAGTATCTGCCACTTCGTTTTGTGTATGTGTTGTTGCTCTGTTGTGTCTTGTGTGTGGTCATTGTTTGTGTTTTCTGTTGTACTGTGTTGGGTGAGGACTTGTGTGGGTGTGGTATGATCATTTTTGTAATGTTTACATACTTTTTTATTTAACTTGTCTACCAAATGGGTATCATAACCATTTTCTACTCCTATTTGTTTTATTGTGTTTAGTTCTTGTGTGTAGTTCTGTTTGTTGAACGGTGTTCTGTTTAATCCATGGAGCATGAATCTGAAGTTTGCTTGCTTACGTGTCAATGGGTGATTTGACAGGTTGTGGATGGTGGTGCTTGTGGTTATCGGTTTTCTGAATATTGTGAAGTTGTGTGTGTTATTTGTTTTATGTATGGTGAGATCTAGAAAATGTAGTGTGCTCTTAGTTTCTGTTTCTACTGTGGAAAAACGGTGTTTTGCATAACTGGCGGACCTTACATCGAACAATTGTACAGTCTGTACGTTGAGCAAGAAGTAAAGGGAACCAAATTTGAGAAAGGAGTTGACGAGGAATAAGAGCTATTTTTTGTCGATGACATTGTAACTGTCTCAGAAACGGCAAATTATTTACAAGAATTGTCGAACGGCGTGAATTGTGTCTTACGAAGAAGGTAAGAGTTGAAAATGAACGAAACGTAAAACAATTGTAACGTAGTGTAGCTGAATTAAATTAGGAGATAATGAGGGAATTAGTCAGGAAATGTAACAGTAGAAACAGAAGACAAAAAATGGCCCAGCAAAATAACTGTTGATGGAAAAAGTTCAGATGGCGTAAACTGGCAAAAAGATTAAAAGCTTGTATGCAAAAGAGAAATATGATAGTGACAAATATAACTTCAAGTATTCGAAAATCCTTGCCAGGAGTATTTCTTTGGAATGTGGTCTTAATGGAAGTGAAACGTGGACAGTGAATAGAGCAGATGAGAGAAGAATAGTAGTTTCTGAAATGGTGTGTACAGAGGAATGCAGGTCATTTGATGGGTAGATTGAATAACCAATGAACAGATACTGGGTCGAGTTGAGGAGAAAAGATCTTTATGGTAGATAGTGACCGAAAAAAGAGATTTCTTTTTATGACATATCCTGTGGCAACAAGGAATATTTAGTGTTGTAACGGTGGGAAGTGTGGAAGGGGTGGGGATTAGGGCGGGGTGGGGGGGGGGGAGGTAAATATTGTAGAGAAAGACTAAGACTGACTACAGTAATCACATTAATGTAGATGTTGGCAGTAATAGGTAAGCAGAGAGGTTCGAACAGCACAGATTAGAGTGCAGATAACGTCAAAAAAGTCTTCAGACTAAAGAGCAATACAGTAGAACTTGTCGAGTAACGCCCACTGAGGAGTATGAGAGACCATGCCCACACAGCGGTATCCCAACACACTTTCTCCCGCTGGAGCAGATAGGGAGCCAAACGGCTCTGACCCATCACGCACGCTCCGCCACAACTGCCCGGTGGCCTGCGAAGGGCAGAGATAGGTTGTGCAGGTGCACATGTAGATGAACCTGTCACTCGCAAACAACTGCGTTACGTTACTTACTGACAGATTCGCCATTCTCGATTTTCCTACTGGAAAATGTCACTAGGGACTGAATTATTATTATTAAAATTATTATTATTTACTATTATTGCCATGGATAGTTAAGAAGTAAAATAACGGTAGTTATGTCAGCATACCACAATGTTTCGTCCATACTGCCACTGTCGAAGAAACGGGGGTAGCAATTTTATTTTATTTTTATTTATTTATTTAAATGCTGTCTTGCCAGAGTTTCCGGCCCCTTGTTGCTGTTCTTCTGAAGTCACACCTGTAACTAATGACGTGTAGAACTGCCTTCTCTAAAAACAACGTTGCCTTCAACATTTAATCCTCGGGGAATTTCCCTTACACTGGTGAATTTCAAGCAGATTGAACAGTCCGTTGAACCGAATCTGTAATTCATTACAATTTTCGATGAGGCTGCAGTTGGAGATCTGAGAAATCCAAGCCCAGAAAATCTAGATGAATTTCCTTGGATCACAAGGGAAATGAAGGTGCTTTGTCGACTGGGGCATTAACATGCGAATACAGTAAAGGGCGGATTGCATAGCGTTGCCGCAGTGTAGCCGCTACAATATTCTTTGATGTAGACGAGCAGTAAAATGTTCCTATTATCGTCCTGTTAAGCAGAAACAATGTGGAGGAGGTGTGTTCATCTGTTGATGTAATCGTGGCAGCTTACCATTTCCATGTGTAGTAGCGGAAGTAGGATGATTCTAGGTAGCCAACAAGATTGTTAGATATATGACAAAATGTTGTTCGACGTGTGTTTGGCTCGAAAATTCAAGAGGAATTAAGAGAGTAGTTCCTACTAGGAAATGTATGACATAATGGTATAGCCAGAACATTATGTCAGCCTGGTTTATATTGTTTTGAGCCACTTTCGGAACGCAATATAACAGCGACTCTACTTGGGTTGAATCGTCAAGTCGTTGCTGAGGTTAAGCAAGTACGAGACAGCACATGTCTTCACATAAGTCACGCAATCCCTGTGATCGATAATATCAAACATAATATCCGTCGGATTGAGATCAGGTGAATTTGGTGGCGAAGACATCGAATTGGGTTCACTGTCGTGTTCCTCAAATCACGTAGCACGATTGTGGCCTTTTAACAAGGACAGTCATCGTGGTGGAGGATGACATAGGCACCGGGGAAGACACCAAACGTGAAAGGGATGCAGGCGGTCTCCAGTAATGTTCACGTACTCCTTGGCTGTCATTGTGCCCCTCATCACTACCACAAGTGAATCACCCCTAGTGTGTAGTACTACACCCATCGTTCTGCACCTGTAGTGCGGCGTGTGTTTCTGACAACCGTTAGCCTGGATGCCTGCGCAGCCAGGCACGACCATCGGACTGGTGTCAACAATAAACGTGATGCGTCCGATTAGGCGACGCGCTTCCACTGAAACACAGTCCAATATCATCAATGCGGTGACCACTGCAGTCGTAACTGACGACGTCCTTAGGTGATCTACGTAGATACTTCGCGAGCCACCGTACAGTACGTGGCGGAGGGTATCCTGTACCACTACTACTCATTGCCTTTCCTGTTCCATTCGCAAATGTAGTGAGGAAGGAAAAACTGTCTATGTGCCACCGTATGAGCCCTAATTTCTGGTATCTTACCTTCGTGGTCCTTACATGCAGTCTATGTTGGCGGCAGTATAGTCGTGTGGCAATCAGCTTCAAATACCGGTTCTCTAAATTTTCTCAATTAGTGTTTCTCCTAAAGAAAGTCGCCTTCCCTCCAGGGATTCCCATTTGAGTTCCCGAAGGACTTCCGTAACACTTACGCGATTTTCGAACCTACCGGTAACAAATCTAGCTGCTCACCTCTGAATTACTTCGATGTCTTCTTTCAATCCGTCCTGGTATGGATCCCAAACACTCGAATAATACTCAAGAACAGGTCGCATTAGCGTTTTATATGCGGTCTCCTTTACAAGTGAACCTAAACTTTTCCCAAAAACCAGAAGTTGACCATTTGCCTTCCCTATCACAGTTTTCACATGCTCGTTCCCCTTCATATCGCTTTGCAACGTTATGCCCAAGTATTTAAACGACTTGACTATGTCAATCAGGACACTAGTATTACTGTACCCGAAAATTACAGGTTTCTTCTTCCTGTTCATCCACATTAACATATTTCCACATTTAGGGTTGTCTATCATTCATCACATCTACTATAAGTTTTGTCTACCTCATCTTGTATCAGCCTACAGACACATATCTTCGAGACCTTCTTGTACACCACAACATCATCAGCAAACAACCGCAGTTTGCTGTCCACCCTGTCTGCCAGATCGTTTGTGTATTCTTTCTCTGCCCAGGGACTGGTTGTTTGTGTTGTCCTCATCATTTCATCATCATCTTCGTCGTTCGTGACAGTGGCTAGAATGGACTGTGAAAAGCACTGGATTGTGAAAAATATTTGGACTTTGTACGGCCACTGATTACGGCGTAGTTGAGCGCCCAACAAACCAGACATCATCATCTTCATTTATGTATTGAGAAAATAGCAACGGTCCTATCACACTTCCCTGGGCCACTCATCATGCTACCCCTGTCTCCGAGGACAACATTCTTCTATAACTTAAGAAGGCCTCGAGCCAGTCACGTATCTGGGATCCTATTCGCGTATGCACCAGCTTCGTTAACGGTATGCAGTGGGGTGTCGTGTCGAATGATTTTCGGAAATATAGAAATATGGAATCAGCCTGTTGCCCTTCGTCCATAGTTCCCAGTGTATCACATAAGAAACGAGAAGCTGGGTTTTGCAAAAAACGATGCTTTCTAAAGCGTGGACATCTGCTTTTCGGTCTCTACGAAATGTATTACATTCAACCTCAGAATATGGTCTAGAATTCTGCAGAAAACCGTATGGACGACAACGAAGTAAGCAAATCTGGTGTAGCGCAGGGTAGCCGCGCGTCCCCTTCGGAGGTTCGAGTCCTCCCTCGGGCATGGGTGTGTGTGCTGTGCATAGCGTAGGTTAGTTTAAGTTAGATTAAGTAGTGTGTAAGCTAAGGGAACGATGACCTAAGGATTTTGGTTCCATAAGATCTTGTCACAAATTTACGAGTTACAAACCTGGCGTAGAGAAGCAACTAAATGATTTTAAAGCAAATACGCCGCCAGGTCCTGATGGAATCCTAGTCCGATTTTATAAAGAGTACTCTACGTCAATGACCCCTTACTTAGTTTGCATTTATCGTGAATCTCTCGCCCAGCACAGAGTAGCAAGCGATTGGAAAAAAAGAGCAGGTGACTCCAGTATATAAGAAAGGTAATAGAACGGACCCGTAGAATTACATTCCGATGTTTCTAACTTCTGTTTTCTGTAGAATGCTTGAACATATTCTCAGTTCGGATATAACAAACTTTCTTGAGATTGAGAAGCATAGTGTTAGCGTAGCGAATCTCAGCTTGCCCCTTTCTCACATGCTATATTGAGAACCATGGATGAAGGGCAACAGGCAGAATGCATATTTCTAGATTTCCGGAAAGCTTTTGACTAGGTTCCCCTTTGTAGGCTGTTAACGAAGGCACGAGCATATGGAATAACTTCACAGATATGTGAAAGTATAAATAATAGAACCCAGTATGTAGTCCGCGACAGCGAGTGTTCATCAGAGACAAGGGTATAGTCAGGAGTGCCCCAGGGAAGTGTGATGGGACCGGTGTTGTTCTCTATATACATAAACGATTTGGGACTGTGTGTGCAACAATATGGGTTCGTTTGCGAGTGGAATAGGAAAGGAAACGACGAGTTGTGGTACAGGATACCCTCCAGCACACACGTTATGGTGGCTTGCTGAGTATGTACGTAGCTGTAGACTGTGGCTTTATCACTAAACAAGATATATGTTGCATGTGGAGTATCATGACTTAATGCCAATGTACAGACGTTAACATCTTTTACACGCAGATCTTGACGGAGATATGTGATAGGGACAGAACCTACGTCGATGGAGAATACGTACGACACTTGCGTCGCTCGTGCCACTCCCTCGTCTGACTGCGGGGGACCTGAGGAGCGGATCAGCTGCAACAGCAGCAACAACATTAATTTCTCCCTTTTCTGTCATCATCTGTTCCCTTTAGTTACGTTGTCGAACTTTTAGCCCACCACTTTCACGCAATTGGTTGAAGAGGTTGATAAACAATTGCCGAAATGGTTGTCATCTATTAAGATATCTTACCACATACGCCACACAAAAACGAACGACATTCTTCCTATTCTCTCCACACACCATGAACTTACCGCCTTTTCCTACATTTGTAAATGCTGTCATCCACGCATGACCATCTACTCGGATAGTCACACACTAACCCACTAGGAAGTCGCAATGCGCTCAAGGAACGCACTAGCACACTGTAAGTAAATATAACGTCTTACATAGTAACTACGCAGGCAGAATGACACAAACAAGCTTCGATGTTGAAAGTTTTCAAAATACGATATCTTTTAAACGACTCGCACTAGAACCCTACCACAAGCATCACTGACATTCTAATTTATCCTACGTTCAGTTTGTTATCGTTAGTAGCTCCATGTAAAAAAGCGTATGTTTGCACAAAAATACACTTCTAAGTATTGTTACAATTTGCTGATTTGCTAAGAATCCATTGTGTGAAAGCCGCACATCAATAGCCCTTCCCATTTCCGCAATATCTGCGGTGTAGCTTTTAGGTGATTCACACTGTATAATGGGTGTCCCACCTAAATTTGCCACCTCACACGCTTTCGAAATGAAACGGAACGTGAAAAATACAATTTGCTGGGAATGCACCTAAGTTAAGGCTCACACAATGGGCAGGAATGCAGAATCCATACAAGTAAACAAACATCACTTTCAAAACAAAGTTATATTTTTTTCAAATGGCACACATGTTTTTTAAAACTATAGATGTAATGTTGGCACACTTGGTTTCACTTCTGTAAACCGTATACGTTCTGGAATAATAAGACCTCATATAATTACGGCAGAAACTCTGGCGCCGTTACCATCCCTTAAAGTCTACGAATTTCAGAAAGCATGAAGTTTAGAACAGTGAAAAGAAATCTGTCGTCATTGATAGTTATTGTAGTTTCCATTTCCAGATATTTGATGTATGGTGATTCTATACATTTGCTCCCTTAATCCCTAACATACGAAGTCTAAGTCGTCGACGCTGCTTGCAAAGATGGGGTCTTCTGGGGACTTTCTCAACATAGTAGTGTAGAAGATTGCGCACATTACGTTCTTTGGATTTCTAAACATATATTTAAATTAAATAAGTATTATTGACGTGTTGGTTTATTGTCAAACCTCAACTGAAGCTACAGTCTGGAACCGCGCGACCGCTACGGTCAAAGGTTCGAATCCTGCCTCGGGCATGGGTGTGTGTGATGTCCTTAGGTTGGTTAGATTTAAGTAGTTCTAAGTTCTAGGGGACTGATGACCTTAGAAGTTAAGTCCCATAGTGTTCAGAGCCATTTCAACCATTTTTTTTGTTCAGAGTAGCATTTGCATTGCAAAGCTGAGCAACACATCACTGTTCAGCAGTGGCAAAGGTGCATATAGTAGCTACAGTTTGGTCAACAAAGAACACCTTGCGACTCCAGGGACTGTGAGTGCAAGATCACTCGCATACGTTGGCGCGGGATATTCTTTGACAATGTTATAGATTGACAATAGAAACTCACAGGAGACACTAAACTGTTCCAGTTTCGTCCTGACTTCACAATAAACTCATTTTCTTCTTCGGAATTCCCGTCACAATTTCCGATGGCAATATTTCTTCTTAATTTACTTAAACGTCATTTCTCGGTTCTAATGCATCTTGTTCTGGAATGAAGTCCTGACCTGGTTCTCCCAAGACGTCTTGCACGTCACTGAAAATCACATTCACCCAGAATCCGAAGAATATCAACTTGTGAGATTTGTTTCCGGGCTATTTTAGAAAATTTTGTGGCATTCACATTATGAAAAACAACAAAAAAGTACATCAAACTATGTAGCATGGTAACACCAAATGGGGTACTCTCAGGGCCCCAACTCTTTTCTTAGTTTTTATATTTCTGTAACGAATGCATCATAGATATCATGAAGTAATATTCATCATATAAAAATTAAGAATAGATTGTTCCTCACTGTTACAGCAGTATCACTAAAAATGAATCTCTGTGGGCCCTAGAGGATCCTGCTTCGTATGTTAAATGTTAATCACATCTCTCGCACCCTGTGAGTTTGCAAACTCAGACGGCCCACCTCTGGGCAGAAACCACCCCTCCAACGATCCACAATCGAATAAGCACGTTGGCGTGACCACCGAAAACGCTCCTAATGCGATATTCAACGAGCGGCACACACGCGTGGCTAGCCGCCCCCAGGGTGTCCGGCGTCAGCAGTCTGTCTGTGCCTGCTGCGGCAGTAGCTGTGAGCGGGCGGGAGGGAGGGAGGGAGGGAGGCAGGGTCGCACACTTCTCACTTCGGGTGCACAGCAGCGGGTACTGGCCCCCACCACGCTGCCTAGCATTTGGACGAATCGTGGGCGACACTTTATTATATGAATTACGAAGAACTGGGTTCTGGAATAACGACTGATTCCGGCGATCGAAACACGAGCACCACGATATGTCTCCTGGAGATGATTTATTACAAAAAATTGAACCAATATATTCTAGGAATTGTTCTTACCCCGCCAGGATAGCCGAGAGCGGTAACGCGGTGCTTCCTGGACTGAAGTAGGCGCGCCGGCCCCGGATCGAATCCGCCCGGCGGATTAACGACGACGGCCGGTGTGCCGGCCAGCCTGGATGTGGTTTTTAGGCGGTTTTCCACATACTACTAGGTGAATACCGGGCTGGTCCCCACGTCCCGCCTCAGTTACACGACTCACAGACATTTGAAACACATTCACACTATTTCACGATTTGCACTAGACGCAGACAGCTGGGGTACACTAATTCCGTCCTGGCGGGGAGGGGGGGTTACGGGGTGGCGGGAGGAAGGGCATCCGGCCACCCATTACAGTTAACATGCCAAATCCGGTTAACCATGGCCGACCCTGTGTAACCGCTGGACAAGACGCAAGCAATAGAATAGAATAGAATTCTAGGAATTGTTCTTCAGTTATGCGTTAAAGAAAATCACAAAAAGTCACTGAACAAAAACCTTCGCGTGATATTTCCATTTCTTTTTCACAACACAAAACTAAGTACTGCACCAATTTTTGCGTCACCATAGTATTAACAACAACAAACGACAGACTTTAAAAAAGAATAATGTCGCGTTTTAATAGCGACATAGAACTGTCGTTCCTAAGAAAAAAAAAAGTTACAGAATACGTGATTCAGAGACGCAACTGGCAATTCGAAGTGTGTCAGATGCCTTCTTTCTCTCGTCTAAGAAGTGTTTACGGTATTCAGTCTCGTTTTCAACTAATCAATTTTAAAAAATAGTAACAAAGCATTGGAAACAATCTGCCGAAGAAGGCGAGAGCACGAGGAGCATTGAAAGCATCGGACGATCGACCTGACATCACTGTTTTAAATTACTGACCAGCTTAATACAGAATGTTAGTGTAAGACGATGAGTTTGACTTCAAGAAAATTGCAGCAACAAACAAAGGGCTTCTGCTAATAATTACAGGAGCATTAAAGAAAAATCATGGCACTGGTGGTCTCAGAGAAATCTTTAGGTTTTACTCAGTAGTACGGAATTACGAAAGCAGTCAAGTAGTCGACAGAAACCAACTTCGAGTAATAATGGTGAAACTGACGGCATAGTTGGTCTAACACTAACGACGAACGAAGTGAAAGAAATTTTCAGAAAACGTAAAGAGAGCTTTAAATAACAGACAGATTAATGAAACACGGACTATAGGAATAGTAGAAAATATGAGATGCATTACATGGGAGAAACATACCAGACTTACGGATAATACTACAAACGTACGGGAGCTCTATCTCTTGAAAGACATCGGCAGAAAACGTAAAGAGAGCTTTAAATAACAGACAGATTAATGAAACACGGACTATAGGAATAGTAGAAAATATGAGATGCATTACATGGGAGAAACATACCAGACTTACGGAGAATACTACAAACGTACGGGAGCTCTAGCTCTTGAAAGACATCGGCACAATGTCTGGATAACGGCAGTCGAACACAGTCAGCACGGCTTTATTATAATGTACAGTCATGATCACAGTTATGTGGCACAAATTTCCGCATTACCAGCTTAGGGCTCTCGCAGTTATCAGTTCAGTTTCAGCGTTATGTTCGATGGAGACTGTCTCGTTATGAGCATGCTACAAGAACCACGCACTGTGGCTGCGCTATGGTTTATGGTATTGCCGGAGGAAGATAGCACTGTGAAGACGGTGGATGGACTAATTAATCAGCTGTCAAACTAAAGTAATAAACGGCTCCTTATACAGATGCGTAGGCGTTAAAGGACAGTGTCAGTTTAAATGTAACACTCTTCCATATTTATGCCTTTTCATTTTGTAACCTAAAAAACTGTGCAGGGAAATCTTAAAAGAAGTACTTGTTCCTCTTCGCCATTGTGAAACACATCTGTTCTCTTGAGAAAAGTTCCATTGTTCTTCAGGTATTCATTTTAGAGCTCATGTTTACAAGAAGTTTTTGCTTCCAGTGATCGTTCCGGTCACACAAAACGGGATTCTGCAGGAATCAAGATTGGCAGGTTCTGATGACAGTCGTCAACACGCCATCGTATTTCCGTTGTCACAGACATTGGACTGTTGAGTTACGAGTCGAGATAGTGATGCCGGTTATCGAGTGACAACCGAAATAAGCTGGTGTAGAGGGACGTCCTCATCACAACCCCACACTTTACTGACCCTGAAGATGAAGGTTTTAAGATGGTCGAAATGTCTACTGTGTTGTAAGAATAACAGCAACACCCAGATTCTTTAAAGAATCCAATTCCCATGTATAAAACAGCTTTAAGCGTTTGGTTATGGTTACAGCAGGGTTAATGTGTTAAATATGACGTTATGCCAGTAAGATCTTCATGGTTGAAGACGGAATACCCTAATTACGTGTCATTTATTATTTTCCGGTTGCGCACTACGAGACTAGTAAAAAAAACTTATAGAAGGTTTAAAATTATGTTTAAAGATTGTTGGAAGTCGCCAGCTGTCTTATTATCAAACAGTAGGTCATTATAGTCAGGGTAATTGGCACTCCATTTTAAGAAAACACGAATGTCAATGCTTCTGACATATTTCCAGAACTATGTATCGTCCAGTGATAGAATTTTGCGGGTACATTTGATGGTACATGTAGATACTGTCTGCAAAATGTATTGCGAATGGAGTTGGTAATAAAGAAGTAATAAATTATAACTTTGTGAGAGGCACTGAACTTTTACTGCGTCTTCTTCCTGAAACGATTCTGCTTATGAAGGTCATTTACAAAGCCAATCTTCTCTCTTCTCCCAGTCTACCGATCGGCATTTCCTCCCATGTTAGTCCTCTTCCAAGTCATACCATCTTTGACCTGGTCTCTTCATATCGATTGTGGTCTGCCAATAGGTTTTCTTCCATATTCTATCCACTCAAGTGCTCTTCTTTGTGGTTAATCTTTTCTCATTCTTTTGACACGTCGAGAGTATTTCACAGAATTTCTGTACATAGTTCCTGTTAGGAGACCTGAAGTGTGTTTCGTATTGTATTATTTCTTATCCAGTCCCTTCTCATCTTAACCGAGATCCCTTCTAAAATCGCAACTCTTTTGCTGGTATTCTACTCAGCTCTTTCTTTGTCCAGGTCTGACATTAACATCTGTAGGTCAAAAGCGGTACGTAATATTATTCATGTATTTTGATCATCCAGGCAGGTATTTTACAATTCCTAATTACATCTGATGATCAACAGACAAGGGAGCGTCGGACCAAAACCTGCATCGAAAGTGACAATGCCTTTAAGCGGACCTATCAGGTATAACGTCCACGACGGCACAGATAAAAGACGGATTTGTCAGAAGAAACAATTTCACTGCATGAAGAGTGAAAATGTAGTAAGTGATCAACTTTTCCGCTTTCATTATGTTTGTCAGCGAGGAAACGGTGCGAAAAGGTTTGAAATTATGTATCAAGTCCGTTAGAAATCTTGAAATTATCCCATTGTCAGGTAATAGTAGAATATAGTTTGGATATTTGGCACACCATGAGCTATGCTGCCTCAAGATATATACACAGTTTCTAACTTCAGTACTCGAGTTGCTGTGTTAAACCATTAACTGAAGGCTACACTTCCTAATGATAAGATTGTTACAGCACGTTGAATTTTCAAATTTTGTGACTAATTATATGAACTACTGAAAATCAAATTTTTGTTCTCCTTGGCGTTTGTCAGACAGGTGACCTGCCCCTTGGACCGTCCATCGTTCTAGGCGTTTAGCAATAATATGCAGCATGATTTGGTTACCCCTACCGATGTCGTCTCGCCTTCAAAAATCACGTGAACGATTTTCATATTCTCTCGCTCGCTAAGCGCAAACTCTGTCCCATATAAAAAATGAGCCGGACCTTTTCGAAAGAAATTTAATGTAGTTAAATTTTTTACTGTATACGTCTACGCATGAGGGCACTGTTTTCGAGTTATTCAAGAAAAACGTAGAAAAGTAACCTTCAAACGCACCACCGTACTCTTCCCCGCCAGTTGCGATTTCTAGTACGTTGTTCACGCCACTCCCAACACGAATTATTCCTCACATTCGACGTTTTTTGGTCTTCATTAATTGGTCATATTACGCCCCAGCTTAGTAGATAGATTACAAATTGTAAAATTGAGGTTTATGTAAATTTTGCCTAACGGTTTTGTGAATTTTAACACTATGAACGAAAATATCACTTCGTTGTATTGGTCAGGCTTTCTGACTACGAAATACTGTGCTTGTAAGGGCCAAGCTTGAATCGTGCTGTCAACGTAATTAATTTTAGCGTAACGTTTACAAAAGTCGTTTTTCTTTCTTTACCGTGATGGGTACGTTTCAATTAATAATGTAGACGAAATAGTCAATTATGCTGGTGGCGTAATAGACCAAATACTAGAGTCCAAGCCGGCCGAGGTGGCCGAGCGGTTCTAGGCGCTACAGTCTGGAACCGCGTGACCGTTACGGTCACACGTTCGAATCCTACCTTGGGCATGGGTGTGTGTGATGTCCTTAGGTTAGTTAGGTTTAAGTAGTTCTAGGTTCTAGGGGACTGATGACCTCAGCAGTTAAGCCGCATAGTCCTCAGAGCCATTTGAACCATTTTTGGAGTTCAAAAAGGTCGAATGTCGGGAATAGTTCGAGTAGTCGGAAATTTATGTGCAGTGGAAAGAGGGAGTGCCACGCACAACATACTATAAATCCTTATTGGTGCTGGATAAGTGTGGGGGCGGAGATGCGTTTTTGGGTGACTAGAAAACTTTGGCCTCCAGCGAAAACGTATCGCAGTACAAAATTTAAATACGTTACATTTCCTACAAAAAGTTGCTGTTCATTTTTTCTGAAGGATTAATAGTTCGCTCGTAGGAATCGAGAGTATCAAATTCTCCCGCGTGGTTTTTGAAGGTCAGATAATACATTGCGGGTTGCATAATACGACATAAGTAGGGACAGCTGAATTACTCTTTATAGCTGTATTAGTGTTACGAAACTACGCAGCCTAATATCGAAAAGAATTTTACTGAGTTGACAGTTTCATTTATGAAGGTCCGTAAATTATGCCTTGGGGGCCGCCCTTTTGCGGGTCACTCTTTGGGCAGCGCTGCCCCGGGCTGCGTCACGCCGTCCGAGAGAGATGGATAGCCCACGAGGCGTGCCGACCCATGCGAGGCGCTGATCGTCGCCCTCAGGACACCTCCCCCTCCCCGTCCCCGTCCCGGGACAGCCCCACCCCCACCCCCAGCCCTTATCGCAGTCGTTAGCGACACCGCCAGCGGGGCGTCGTTACCCTAGGCGTCTGCTGCCGGCCGTCGAGTTGGAGGTAGCCGTGCGTCTGCATACAGAGTGCCGTCTACCGAGTGTACACAGGGGAAAGTGTCGCACTGTCCCGACTGCGTCATTATACGCCGGTTAGTAGGCGGGACCTTTTCTAAGGGACAGTACTACAGTGCGGCTAAAAGCGGAAATTATTCCAGCATTATAACCACTCCTCGGCCTCGTTCAGCGTTCGAGGTGCGGAAGAACACTGTAGAGGTACAGTGATGTTGGTGTATGGTAGTAGGTTGAAAGTGTGTCAGCTCCTCTGTGTTTATGTATTGTGGAAGAGGGAGAGAGAGAGAGAGAGAGAGAGAGAGAGAGAGAAAGAGAAAGAGAGAGAGAGAGAGTTGGAAGAGATGTGGAAGGAGAAGGGTAGGGAATGGTAGATGGATTGTACATTCCTCTGCGATTTGCAGGATTGGGAGCAAATCGTAAAATTCAGGAGGGACGCAAGACTGCCAGGGCGATTTAGTCACAATGTCGGCATATTAGTAGTTTTATAGCTTTACTTTATTGTAGATCCATCTACTTAGCCGAAGTCACTGACACACTACTGAGCAGTGGCGCTCGACGTCCAGGTAAGACGGTTCGTATGCTGATGGTGCAACATTTTCACTTCCAGTATTTGGCCGCAAGGGGAACACAGAGAGTGATGCAAAGCTCGTAATCACCAAATCTCTCCGCAGCGTCTCATGAAGTAAGAGCATCCGTCAGATGGCCTCCTCTTTGCTGCTACTGGAGAGGAGCAACCTATTCGCTGGCACAGGCACCCTACCCCTTCCCTTCGTCCAGAACAAAACGTCCAACCGTACACTGTACAAGCACTCGCGGCAGTCATCCACGCGACACAGATGCACGCTTGACACTTGGTGAAAGGTCTAAGCAGGCAACGCCAGACTGACTGCACCAGGACCTCGGCAAGAGCGGCGATGCTCCGACAGCGCTCACGTGTTCATTATGAGACCACTTCGATTTGGCTGCTGTGGGCTTCCTTTTGGTTGGTTAAGAATGCGAACTCCAAGGTATTGTAGTGTTTGTGACAATAGTGAAACGGTCGACCTTAAACACGAGTGATGGTATACACTGTATGAGACGGTCGTATTCGCGATGATTTGGTGATGCGAACTACAGTGCGCAACAGCAATGGATCACTTTTTCAAAATCTAGTAATTGTCTCCCATTGTGACGCATATGTTTGAACTTTGGCTCAATAGTGGCTACAACCTTCCCCTGTGATGGTACAAAAGTGTGGCGCCCCGTGACTTCACCCCTAGGTCGGCGACGTTCCAAACAGCAAGGAGACCACACATGCGACAAAAAGGCCACAGTTCAGAGGTACATGTGAGCTATCACGTGCGTTAGTGATGTCACATTGGGACCAAATTTTACCACAGTTCAGCCCAACGCCACCATGGACGTGTCGCACGATGGGAAGGTCATCACACCCTCTCTGACTCACCTTTCACCCCTTCTTCCGATGCCCCTGCCATGGAGCCAGAACCGCAACATCTAGCGAAATTACGCGGTTTTCTAATGAATGGCTGCAGAAAACGTTTGTCACATCGCTGTGCAAAATCGACACGAAAAGGCCTCAGTAAAGAGCTTCAATGAAACCATCCGTTGTATGGGAACGCTCATTCCTACACATTTCAGGTTCGAAAACGGCAGATCGCAGTGCGCTGAACAGCAGGACAACGTTCTTGTAAACGTTCGAAACTGCTGACACCGCCAGGAAGATTCACTTCTTCTCGAGGGACGCCACGGGCCTGCAGCCGCACTGAACTTGATCTCACCCCCTCGCAGTGTAACGCGACCGCAATTTTCAGTGGAGCCAATGTTGACCGTTCATAACCGTTCGATGAAACTTAAACGTGCTACGAAGCAGCAAAGAATGTTTACGCTTTTCCAGCCCTACTCTTTCGCGGCCTTCTGTGGCGTGTTCTGGGCGGGGAGGAGTTGCGACGTTAACACGAGTGTGGACAGTACTGGAAAGACCACCCTGCTTGGCAACACTCTCGGCGTCATTCACGCATATTTGTCGAGAGAGTTGAAAACGTGCCTGTGAGGAACTTCAACACCGGCTCAGCCTCGCGGCTGCCCCAAAGTCCGAAGACAAGGAAATACCACCCAAAGAGCGTCGAAGAGGCTGCCTAACCACCAGGCGCTAGAACAACCTCAAAGCTGAAACTGTTCTATGTTTCTAACAGGTTTATTTTTAACGTCCTCAAATAAGCTGTGGACGTCACACCGAGAATGTTGCCGAACTGGAGGATCCTAGAGAGACAATTTGCCGTTTTGTTCACGCACATGTTACTGTTGCGACCCCCGTGTTGACACCACACGAGGGATCAAAAATCATTTAACCATCTCACAGCTTAAATGACTTCTGAGCTGTGGCCTTTTCTCCTAGGCTTCTAAGCCTAGCTGTTTGAATCGTCGCAGGGCGCCACTATTTTGCCTCGTTACAGAGGACGGCAGTAGGCACATTTGAGCTAAATTTGAAACTTACGCATAGCATACGAGATAATTACGCGGTATCGAAAAAGTGATCCCTTAACTGTGTAGAACAGTCTACTAATGTATGAAATACAAAAAATAAAATATTTGCGATCTGGACTGGACATATTTTGTAAAACCATCTGTCAACAGATAGAGCAGCGTATCAAACTCCAAAAGGTTTACTTAGTATAGAGTGTGTGTACAGTACGCGAGAACTACAACACGCCTGAGCCCCTGGTGGGGCCTTCTTCTGGTCCCCAGAGGCTACAGGAAGCGGCACCGCCCACTTGACCCTGACTCACCATCGCCATCGCCGGCGCCGGCGCCCTTCTACAAAGTGACATCCCGACGCTGGAGGCGGCGGCGAGGCGGACCGGTGTCTGCCGACCCCGGGGCCTCCAAGAGGCGGGCAGCGCCGCGATTTATGCCCCCGTGGGGAACCCCCGCCCCAGTCTCCACCAGAGCGTGGCGCCGCGCCGTGCTCCGCTTTATGGAGTGTAAAACGTTCCGCGAGATCGCACGCCGAATACCCGAGGAGGGCCTTCCGACGCGTGTACGTGGAGCTGCAAGCGTGTGCTAGCAGCAGCAGCAGCAGCAGCAGGAACAGCGGGCGGCTTATCGGTCGCGCTGCACAAAAGCCGCAGACACACCACCCACGGACAAAAAGTAGAGTTAGCGGCCGAGCTCCGGACGGCTTAAGCGCCTGGCTTAATCGAGACCGATGTGGTTCCGTGCCGCGAGAGCGCAAGGTGTGCTCTTCCAGTGCAGCGATAGAAGCGATTTTGTCCCTCTCATGTTGCGTAACAGTATTGGAACAAAGTCCATTTTCAGATTTCTTTTTTGCCTACAACTAGCTGAGTTCCCAGCATTACCCCGGTATGTACTCCCATCCTTTACTTCCCCGTTTACCCTCTGTCCATCTCCTCATCCCCCCTCTCTTTCCTTCTCTCCCTCTGTCCATCTCATCCCCCCCTCTGTTTCCTTCTCTCCCTCTGTCCACCTCCTCGATCCCCCAATGTCTATCTCCTGCTGTATCTCTCACTGTCCATCTACTCCTTTCCACCCTCTACATCCATCTTCTCCTGCCCCTCTGTCCCTGTGCTTCCCTCCACCATGTCCTGCTACCCCTCTGTCTCCCCCTCACTGTCTTCATCTTCTTCTCCCACTCTCTCTGTCCACCCCCTCTTCCCCTTCTCTTTCTCTGTCCATTTCCCCCTCTTCCTCGATATCTCCATTTTCTCCTCCCTCATATATGTTTCCATGTCTTCCTTCCTCCTATCTTTTGGCCCATTCTTCCCTCTTCTCTCTCCACGTTACCACTCCCAAACCAATAGGAGACTGTTGTTTCTTACCCGCACAGAATTTCTTTAGTGATAGTAGTACATTGACATAAAAAATCGCATCACCAAAAAAGAAAAAAGAAATTAATGTAGAATAATGAAATTCTGCGAATACACTTGTCTAGGTAACATATTTACAGAGTCCATGTAAGCGCGAAATAAGGCATTGCAGATGTGAAACGCTGGTACATTAATAACCGGTGTAACCGCCAGAATGATGAATGCAAGGATGCAAACGTGCATGCATTGTGTAGTGGAGGTGCCGTTTCTGATGTGATGGAGTTCAATGCCTGTTGCACTTGGTTGGGCAATACAGGTACGGTTAATGCTATTTGTGGATGACGATGGATATGTCTACCTATCATCTCCCATATGTGCTCGATTGGAGAGAGATCAGCTGATCGAGCAGGACATGGTTACATGTCGATAGTGTGTAGAGCATGTTGGGTTACAAGAGCGGTATGTGGGCGATCGTTTTCATGTTGGAAACACCCCGCGGAATCCTGTTCATGAATGGCAGCACAACAGTCGATGTGCGTGGGGTAACCACGAGAATGGCCCTGCTGTCATACAAAGTCGCACCCACTTGCAGGTTGGTCGCAGGCCCTCAGCTGACTCCCTCCTAACCAACACCTGGGCTATCAATGACAGCGAGGCAGAACTAGCTTCTATGGCAAAACACAACAGCCCTCAATCTTTCCCTCCAATGACCTCTCGCTTGGCACCCCTTAAGTTACAAATGGTGATGGTCTGGCGTCAGTGGAGTGCACTCCACAAGACGTCCGACTCGGAGTTGTCCTTGGAGTAACCGATTTGCGACAGTTCGTTGTGTCACTGCCGTGCCAACTCCTGCTCAGAGTGCTGCAGCAGATGCAGTACGGTGCGCCAGAGGCATACGCTGTACAGTAGGCTCTTCCTTCTCAGTAATGCCATTTGGCCGTCCGGGTTCCGCTCTTCTTCCGACCGCATTTTCTCGTGATCACTGCTGCCACCAGTCATGTACAGTGGCTGCATTCCTGCCAAGTCTTCCTGCACTATCGTAGAAGGAACATCCAGCTTCTCGTAGCACAATTACGCGACCTCGTTCAAACTCCATGAGGTGTTGAGAATGGCGTCTTTGTCACCTGAAAGGAATTCTTGATTAACATCAACTCGCCGTGCCCAATCCAGAATGTAACTAATGCTCAAGACCGTTAGAGAGTGTGTTTAGAGCAAACCTGATTTGCATCCTCAGAGGGGCGCTACTGGTACAATGCTTATACGACTCACCCGAAATGTGAATCGACATCATCTTCCAGATGTAGATACGCGCCTACCAATTTTCGTATATGTCGCACGACTCCTTCTTCATGTTGCGATTTTTTTCCGCCAACATATATCTACCGATTTGGTAGAAATCGATCCAGGGGTTTAGTAGCAGCTTCTTAGCCGCTGTTTTGCCAAATTCCACAAGTCTCACTTGTGTCTGACGTATGTTTTACATATTTCACACATATCTGTACACATATTTAGCGAATTTCATCCTACAGTTTCGATTGCACGCGTCTCAATCTCTATGACGAGATATTCCCTGAACAATGATGTAATTTTGAAGATATACTGAGTGGTACGAAGTGTGTTGCGAATAGAGTTAGTAACATATACGTGATGCGGCATTTTTCCATGCATCTCAGCGTTTATGACGTCATATTCCCTGAACTACGCAAGGTAGGTGGTTCTTATCCTGATAACATCTGAGCATTTGTTTAGGAGGAGTTGTGGAACATAAACAGATACATACATACATTCTTATAACATGTATGGATTCAGCTTTACTTGCTGACACGCCGACGTTGTCTGGAGATCGTTGACGTGCGCTTTAGCGATGGTGCTCGTTTCGGAGGTGGCCGGCTGGAATTCTGCGTAGACAGATGCTGGGGTAATATGGTTCAAAGTAGTCAACTACACAATCTGCGTGTCGGAACAGTAACAAAAAATTGAACTACAACCTACCCATCACCGTGCACACTTCTACGTTGACACTGAAAGAAAAGTTGAGCAGAATGGATTGCGCTTGAAAAGTTATTATGAAGATCAGTAAATGTAAAACAAGGGCAACAAGACATAGTCGACTCAGATTTGGTGATATTGAGGGAAACAGACTCTAAAAGCATGTAAATTGAAGGGGGAGTGGGGAGAAAGGAAAGGAAATGATTACTGATGTCAGCTCCATAGGGACATAACGTGGAATCAGCGGCAACGACTGAAAATGTATACCACACAGGGATTCGAACCCGGGATGTCCTGCTTACTAGGCAGGTGCGTTAACCACTGTGTCATCCACGACACAGTGTCATCGCAACTACGCGGACTAGCTGGGAACGTCTCACGGTCGAGCCACACTCCCATGGAGTTGCGAACTGCGCGTGGTGTCTGTTCTTTCCGACATGTCCGACCACCGAGTCTGCACTAATGCGTATCCCTCTGCAACACTGTTGCTCGCGTTGTTCAGGATCCCACGACTGATGGATTCAGGAGGACCGTCTCATCTCCATCGAGTAACCGAATGTATCCAAGCGCCTAGGCCCGAGAGCATAAACATAGTGTTTGCTTAGCTGTGCAGCACCGTACAGCAACGTCATCTACCTTCAGCCTGAAGCTGAACCGTGTCCACACGGTCAAAGGGACGACACCTCGAACAGCGCGGACTGTCGTTACGCCACCACTGTAGCGGATTACTTTGACGCATCAGTGGAGAAAGCAACGTCCCCATAACATTGACGTCACAGCAAATTTTCAGACAAATCGTCATTCTTTGTACAGCATGACGAGGGACGTAACCATGTGTTGAGGCTCCGAGTAGAGCGGACGTCGCCAGGGTGGATTCGTCATCGTCATTTAGGCCAAATACCTTGTGTGATAGTACAGAGTGTCATTAGATAGAGAAAAAGATCACCCCTCAGCATACCCAGTAGTCTGTAGAACAGCCATTACACAAGGAGCATGAATTAGACACGCAATTTTAATTCAGATGTGGATCACATCTCTATGTCTAACGTTAACCTACTACGAAGAATCTTGTCCATTAGTCTTTCCCCAACTGTCACTTGCTTCTCTTCTCGCAGATAAGTAATTTATTGCGCGAGAAAATTTCTCCTGTCACCATGAGCATGACGGCGTAGGGATTCTCGTCTTACTGGAGATGTTCCTGCCGAAACTTGCTCTGTATGATGGGACAGGCAGGACGGTTACTGACAGGAAACAGTTAGTAGAATTTTCAGTTGATTAAGTTTTATTCTTCAGTACAAATTAAAGTTGAGGCAGTCTATCTAGTTTGGGTGCCACTAATTCGCAAGACAGGGTTATAAGTGGAAACATCCCTGTCACACACGTGAAATTGTTAGAACAGAGTAAGTATGAAATCGGTAGGAAAGTCCGCCAAGTCCAGCCCATAGCTTATCGTGGCGTCGACTTCAGGCGTGCGTAGTCTCCACTCTGGTACCTGTCGACGCTATATTCTCTCTACGCGAAGCAATTTATAGTAAGCCTAGACTTCGCAACCAAAATTTAATAGACAGCTAATGGTTCTCCTTCTCTCGTAATAGCCATCTGTCTCTAGCCCAATCTCATCCATCCCCCATCCCTCCCCCCCGTAGGCAGAGTTCTCTGGTTAAATTCTAATCTTACGTATCAACCACTGTCAGTGTCAATTGAAACATCCCCTCTTGTTTTATCTCATCCCCTTCTAATAAAGCTAAACATAGCTTCAAATCTGCTGAACTAAACTACACCATTGTTAATGCCCTTAACTGTCATTATTATTGTCAGTTTCAGTTATTAATGTTATTATTAATAATATTACCAGTAATTTTAATATTAATATTGTTATTATTATTATGATTGTCGTGAATATCTTTTAATATCTTTAGTATGTATTGCTCCTGATCAGCTGCAGGACCTTAAAGTCCTAATCTGTGAGACTAAGTAAGCAATAAATAAATAATATAAATGTAATGGATCCGTGAATGAAGGCATTCGATTTGTCGTTTCATCAACTGTGAGAATCTCTTACGTCACGTCAACAGTCTGGATTGTTAAATCTTCTTTGTTTGTATTTGCTGGATTTGGCGGTTGTCTTGCCATTGTTAACATGAGTGTGACTCGCTGTGGGGAGGTCTGTCATCTACGTAATTCACTCTAACATGACATAAACTGAAACCGTTAGCTGAATACCCATTGTATACACGTAACACGTGACAATTATTGAATTATATCAAAAAGAAACGTAAATTATTTACCAACTACGGCGTGCACACACGTTATTCAACATGTAAACGCCACAACAGATATTCGGATTTAGGTTATGACATGTTCGATATGCCTCCCATCATTGGCGATGATGTGGCCCAGACGAATAGCAAAATTCTGCATGACCGACTGAAGTGTCTGAACATTGATACTGTCGATGACCTCCTGAACGGCTGTCTCCAGCTCAGTAATGGTTTTGAGGTTTTTCCTGTACATCTTGTCTTTAATACAGCCGCACAAAAAGGAGTCGCATGTGTTCAGATCCTGAGACTATGTCGGCCAATTGAGGCCCATGTCAGTAACCTCTAGGTACCCCAGATCCAGAATGCGGTCCCCGAAGTTCTCCTCCTCCTTCAAAAATGGTTCAAATGGTTCTGAGCACTATGGGACTTAACTGCTTAGGTCATCAGCCCCCTAGAACTTAGAACTACTTAAACCTAACTAACCTAAGGACATCACACACATCCATGCCCGACGACCGTAGCGGTCGCGCGGTTGCAGACAGTAGCGCCTAGAACCGCTCGGCCACTCCGGCCGGCACTCCTCCTTCGATCGAGTCGAGCTCCGCCTTTGCATGGACCACATCTAGTCGAAATCAGGGTCACTTTGGATGAATGATATGAAATCGTCCTCCAAAAATTTCATGAACCGTTCGGGAGTCAGTGTGTCGTCTAGGAATATCGCACTGATTATTCCGTGACTGGACATTGCTCACCACACAGTCACCCGTTCACGGTGAAGAGAGTTCTCGATCGCAAAATGCGGATTCACAGTCTCCCAAATGCGCCAATTTTGCTCATTCCATGTGTAAATGGCCGGCAACAACAATTCGCGTGCGTATGCGCATACTAATTCTCATCATGCCCCGCGACCAACCATGCAGTTTGAACATCCTAACAAAGACCGTTCAGAAGTTATGACGATTTTATTTCAAGTAGTTCAATAACTGTCACTATATGTTCCGATCCTTTGGTCTTATTCAGTTTCAGTTGTTCCTTCTGGGACATACTTACTTACTTTAATTCCATCCATAATACTGCGTGTACCTCAGTAGAAACGGCACCTCGGTTAAATGAGCGACACGAATCTGTCTGCAGATACTGTGGCTCAGTCGAAGAACTACACTAGGCACCAACTCGCTCGCTTAGCTGCACATCGCCTGGAAATAGCTAACTGCAGTGAATTTTTCGCAAGCTGCCTTTCCCCTCAGGGAAATTAAAGCTCGCTGTAGTTAGTCGAAACCGGAAAAGAACGGAGAAGGGCAAAGTTGTTCCTAAATGCAGTTAGCGTGTTAGAACAAAGTTCTGAACTTTCTACCATCTAGACTGTTAAAACTTTCTTCCCTGCAAGCGATACAAACATCTGAATAATTTATTGGTACATAAGCTGCCAGAATGCGAACTACGTTCAACTAGAATTCTTTGATAGTTTCAACTTTCTGCTACGCTAGCACTCTCGCCGTTACATTCGAAGTTCTTGAGAAATTTTATCGCTTATTTTTTTCCCGAATATAGTATCTAAATCCAGGCAGAATACACAGTTGCAGAACACATTATTCAAGGCTGCAGTTCCTTTTCCTCCGCCATATCAGCCGAACAGTACAGTCGCCATATTTTGTTCTTGCGATGCCGACTGCGACATGAAAACATAAGCCTCTGCATTGTCTCCTCAAGCACGAGCGGCTTAGAACTGCGTTACTGGCAGCAGGAACTGCTGTAGTTCCATTTCAAAAAGCGAAGTTGATACCGATATATCCGTAAATTATGTAGCTATGAAAGACGTTCATACATCGCTTAGTGAGGACTTTACCACATTTAACCTGGGTCAAAACAGAATTAATATATCTTAAACAGTTCAGGAAATGTTGGTGGTAAACAGTTTAGCTGTATCTTCCTGCTCGGTTGAAATCGTTCGAAGCTAGGAACTTTTCAGTCCACACAAGCTTATATACAGCAGCGTACGAATGAAAATAAAAGCAAGCGAGATGTAAGACAGGGTGGACAAAATATGAGAAGAGGTCAGCTGAAAACCGAACACGCTCCACAACGGGACCATGGAATGTTTCCAATCAAAAGTAATCACAACTTGCGTTTAAGGCATTTATCCCGCTGAGAGGCGAAACGGTCAGTTCCTGTTCCGTAGAGCGCGGTCGGCCGCAGACTGCGCTGTAACTGTCTGTGTGTCTAGTGTAGTGTGTGTGTGTGTGTGCAGGAAAATAATTACTGAAAAATGTGACCACTTAGGTCCTGTACTGCACAGTCGAGTGGACAGTGGTGTGTCCCTGACGTCGCGGTGCACAGTTTTCAACAGCTCAAAAATACACCAAAATCGAACCAATTAAAAAATTACATGTCGGATGAACTACTAAATTTTGTGTGAATAATTCATCCAAATCACTTTAATAAAAGTCTACTGTTGATTTACGTACCTAACTCAGAATACGAAAAATGTTTCACGCACTGATATGTCAACATGTTCACTGAAATTTACTTTGTATAACAAGAAAATGACTTCGAAACTGAATATAAGTTATCCGATCTAATCACTGATCAACTGTGTAATGGTGTTGTTCTGCATATGTACTGTAATTGTGATTATGGCCCTGAACTATTCTTCCACTTACCGTACCTCGGTACAGTAGAAGTTCTTGAAAATTGAGCATAGCAACCAGCGTGGGCCACAGTAAAGCAAAATTAAAATGGTAAACTAAAATGATATACAAGCGTCGGTACCGCCACGTGCAAAGCGGTCACAAGTAACATAGTATTTCAAGCATAGGAATAATTCTGTGTTCTAATGTTCTGCAAAATGTTCTTCTTATACCGAAGAATTACCTTACAACTTCAGTGTCAGGATCGTGAACAGTATTGACCTTATACAAAAATGACTGGTTTCAGAAACAGCTGTAACAGGTTCATAAGTCAAAAATTTACTTTACACAAAAGATTAATCTATCCAAAATGATCTCGTTCTTTCACGAAACGTATATGTGGGGGAGAAGAACTAACTTCCCTATATAAAAGCTTCAACCAGATCTCAGAACGACAATTACCCTTTCCACACAGCGCTAACTATCTGCAAGTACGCAAACCTGTGAATTTACCTTGACTCACAGTTCTTCACTAAACTCTTTTCAAAATCCATAGATACCCTCAAATAGTCTTATTCAATCGTTTTCATCACATCAGTATTCAATATTTAGCAGCTCAATTCCAGATAAATATTTCGTGACATTCAGTTCAACGTTTGCTTCCCAACACAGATCCACTATTAATAACTCTACCTCAGTGGGCGCCCTTAGCTAGAGACAGTGTAACACAGTGACCAAGAGGACATGCCCACGTCACAACCCACAATCGCACCCACTCTTGCACTTCCTCGTCCGATTGAAAGCAACGTCCACGCATATCTTTCTCCAGACCGCCAGAGATGTGAAAATCACACAGTGAAATATCCGTGCTATACGGACGATGTAGCAGTGTTTCCCAGCCATTTCGCTGAAGCGTAGCCTTCGGCCGATCAGCATTGTGGGACCGGACATTGTTGTGCAGCAGAATGATTCCGTCCAGCAGCATTCCAATAGTCCGAGGGCAAACGGCAACGGTGGGAACATTTCACATCTTCCCCGCCACAGAAATCCAGAACCGTTCAGTCTAGTTCCGGTAAGGCCACGATGACCTCCTCCTTTGACTGCAGTGGCCTTGCGTTCGTTGAGTTCCTCGGGCGTGGAACGACAATGAATGTGCAGTGCCATGGAGGCACTTTGATGAAATGGCCAGGAATGCCGTCGGACGGACTCGTTTTTTCACGATAACGCCCGCCCCACACTGCCAATCCAACGAAGGCTACGCTTCACCGATTTCGCTGGGAAACACTGAAAGTTCCTCCGCACAGCCTGGATCTTCTAAGTGTGACTTTCACATCTCTGGCGATTCTAAGAAAGACCTGTGTGCACGTCTGTTTCAGTCTGACGAGGAAGTGCAGTAATGGATGCAGCTGCAGATCCGTCAGCGGACGATCGCATATACGAAACAGGAATTGAACGTCTTACCTCACAGTGATGTAAATGTATTGACGCATGTGATGACTACTTTTGAGTGAAACCATTCCTTGGTCACATTGTGGTGGTTGTTCGGTTTCCATTTGACTGCCTCTTATAAAAACTGGCTCAAAAATGTTTCGTGCACCTTGAGATAGGCAACCCAATTTAGGTTATCTGCTTCGAATGTGGATGACGTAAGTTGGGTAGCTACCTTAAGGTGCAAGAAATATTTTTTTTTGGGGGGGGGGGGGGCTAGTTTTGTTCTGACCATTCCATACACCCCTTGTATCCTCGGGAAGAGAATGTTGACCTACATCTAACCTGAGCCCTAGAGGGTGAGCTGATGGGCCCACCTGCAGATGGTCAACTGTATTGTTTGTTGACTTGCAACGCGACACTGCACAGCTAAATATTCAGAAAGGAGGAGCTGCTTGTTTTAATAGCGTCGCAATTCTTCTATGAAGACTGTCCTTTCCATCCTTATGACCACGGGACTTCGGAGACTGCTCCAAATTATTTCCTTTTCGACCGCGCAGCTGTTTGAATAGATGGCATGCAGACCTTCTGGCCACTTTGGAATATTCCCCACAAGCTCAATTTTCATCAGAGTTATCAGATAGAGTCTGCAATTATTTGATACCAACTAACGTATATAAAATATATGAGTAATAAGGAGCAATATCACAAGGTATTTAACTGGCAAATTAGCTCTTCCATAAATTATCGTAAACGGTTAAACTTCAAGAAAATGAACATTTGAAGTATATGTGTCATATATTTTTGGTGTGTAACTTTCTCCGAAAGAGAAATGCTGATTTCCTTCGATTACAGAGCTGTAACACATCTCCAGTAGAACATAACGTATTCTATGCCTACGACATTTGAGTTTATTTGCTCGGTAAGAGGAACTCTGCCACTTTCGTGCTAATGTTACTGCCCTTCCTCCGAATTAGAGTATGACTGAAACGCACACAGAGGATAAAAAAAGGGCAAACACAGAAAGGGAACTGGAAATGGCTGTTCATAAATGTTTCCAGCCTTCTTTGTCTTAAAAAAGAAATGGTTCCCTTAAAAGTCATGCATTTTTATCGCTCGCTTTTCCCGAGTTATCAGTCGATGAAATCGTTTTCCCTTTCAAACGAGACTTGCATCTGTTTCGATAATAGTGCCAGTATTGCCAAGGACCATTCATATTTGCTGAGAAGTTCAGAGGAAAGTGCCGTTCGTTAAAACTTCCGCACGCGCCGGAGAGATAAATCACCAGAGACAGAATAAGGGCAATTTCTATCTCAAGAACCAGAATAAGCTTCAGCCGTATTTTAGACAGAGAAACGAAGATGCTGTTGAGAAAATATTGTTTCAGAAGTCAAACTGCCAGAGAGGAATAAGTGAGCAACATTTTATTTCCTCAGGAATCAAATTTTCCTGAACTGGCTTGTTATTTAAGAAATGTTCTTAACTTGTTGCGAAACATCGAGACTGAGTACTTTTTCAGTATGTTGAAATGTATGGAAATTTCGTCACTGCATTTGTAATATTACATCGAAGGAATTGCACGATGTCGCATCTCGTCTTCACCACTGAAAAAGTACCACGGGATCTATAAACAGCAATGATTTAGCTCTTGACTTCCCCAGAAGACGGTAACAATTTTCAACCAAACGCAGACAGTAGTTACATATTGATCTGTTAGGATCCCGTGAAAACTTCAACTAATTCCATCAGGAACTAAGTGGATTCGCACACGTTTACACGGCTGGTTTCATCTGGCGAATGCTTCAGTAAATATATTACTTCAGATATACATATGCATCGAAAAATTCGTTTAAATTTGACAGTTAACACCATACCCTGCTCAGATCTTTTTATATAAACATTTCGGTTGTAAATACAGGGTAATAAACGACATACAGTTAAATTAGTTTAGAAGCTTAGAGATATCATTTCGTACCGGAAACTTCACTTGATGAAAAGTCACCAATTTACAAGTTAAGAGAGCTACAAGTGTCTGCTGTCAATCATCTCGTTCCAGGCGAAACGTATCACAGATGCGAATACGAAGGTAAATATGCCACCTGTAGCTTAACGCAAATCTCTTACAATGGTTTGATTGAACCCGAGCTGTCATGGCGGGCAGTCGTATGCTCTGAACATTTCATTTTCAGAGTAAACACAACAGTAAAGTCATTATTTGTTTAATGTGATCAGGTATACGATATTTACGAGCATGTAGTTAGTTGCACTTGCTACGTTGGAGAAGTAGTGTTTTTATCTGATCCACTGTCGCACTTCGCTTAAGCGCGTGACTGTGACGTCATCACTCGGTATATTGTTCCAGTGAGTGACAGAGGCACGCAAGATGAGCGATACTTTCGATGTCGGTCAACTTCTCGGTGACCAGATCATCTTGGTCACACGCATCGAGTACACCATTCCCAGAAACTCACAGGCACTGGGGTTTTCAGTCGAACCACGATGTCAGAATCATACCACAAGTGCTGCATGACCCTCATCACTCACAACTGGCATTATGGTTTAGGCCGTTTTGGATTCCTAATACTCCATCCATGTTTCGTAAGGGTATCAGGTCAAGACATTGGATTCGCATCCGGCAGGCTGCCGTTTCAAATCCTCGTGCGGACACCCAGCTTTAGGTCTTCCGTGGTTTCCCCTAGGCCGCGTAAGACAAACTTCTGGCCGATCTGACTGAGTATCCTGCGACATCCCAATCCCGTGCTCAGTGTGTAATGACTTGGTCGTGGACGCGACGTGAAACGCTAATATTCCTTCCTTCCAGTGAAATCGCAGTGTTCTCCGCCCTGATGGTTCTGGTTAGTGTGGATACAGATAATTATGTCTGGATTTTGTTATTTTTCTTCTCACGTAAACCTATGCTTGATAGAATGTATATGTTTTCCGAAATTCCTTCACCAGGGAAGACGAATGGAATATTCCAGAATTTGAAACACGAACAGCTGCTAACATGAGTTTCTTAGAAGTAGATACCTTACTGGTTGCGAAGCAACTGAAATCGCTTGATACGGGCAAGTCTTCAGGTCCTGATTGTATACCGATTAGGTTCCTTTCAGATTACGCTGATACAATAGCTCCCTACTTAGAAATCATATACAACCGCTCGCTCACCCATAGATCCGTACCTACAGATTGGAAAATTGCGCAGGTCGCACCAGCGTTTAAGAAGGGTAGTAGGAGTAATCCATCGAACGACAGACCTATATCATTGACGTCGGTTTGCAGTAGGGTTTTGGATCATATACTGTATTCAGACATTATGAATCACCTCGAACGGAACGATCTATTGATACGTAATCAGCATGGTTTCAGTAAACATCGTTCTTGTGCAACGCAGCTAGCTCTTTATTCGCCCGAAGTAATGGCCGCTATCGACAGGGGATCTCAAGTTGATTCCGTATTTCTAGATTTCCGGAAAGCTTTTGACACCGTTCCTCACAAGCGACTTCTAATCAAGCTGCGGGCCTATGGGGTATCGTCTCAATTGTGCGACTGGATTCGTGATTTCCTGTCAGGAAGTTCGCAGTTCGTAGTAATAGACGGCAAATCATCGAGTAAAACTGAAGTGATATCAGGTGTTCCCCAGGGAAGCGTCCTGGGACCTCTGCTGTTCCTGATCTATATAAATGACCTGGGTGACAATCTGAGTAGTTCTCTTAGGTTGTTCGCAGATGATGCTATAATTTATCGTCTGGTAAGGTCATCCGAAGACCAGTATCAGTTGCAAAGTGATTTAGAAAAGATTGCTGTATGGTGTGGCAGGTGGCAGTTGACGCTAAATAACGAAAAGTGTGAGGTGATCCACATGAGTTCCAAAAGAAATCCGTTGGAATTCGATTACTCGATAAATAGTAAAATTCTCAAGGCTGTCAATTCAACTAAGTACCTGGGTGTTAAAATTACGAACAACTTCAGTTGGAAAGACCACATAGATAATATTGTGGGGAAGGCGAGCCAAAGGTTGCGTTTCATTGGCAGGACACTTAGAAGATGCAACAAGTCCACTAAAGAGACAGCTTACACTACACTCGTTCGTCCTCTGTTAGAATATTCCTGCGTGGTGTGAGATCCTTACCAGGTGGGATTGATGGAGGACGTCAAAAGGGTGCAAAAAAGGGCAGCTCGTTTTGTATTATCACGTAATAGGGGAGAGAGTGTGGCAGATATGATACGCGAGTTGGGATGAAAGTCATTAAAGCAAAGACGTTTTTCGTCGCGGCGAGATCTATTTACGAAATTTCAGTCACCAACTTTCTCTTCCGAATCCGAAAATATTTTGTTGAGCCCAACCTACATAGGTAGGAATGATCATAAAAATAAAATAAGAGAAATCAGAGCTCGAACAGAAAGGTTTAGGTGTTCGTTTTTCCCGCGCGCTGTTCGGGAGTGGAATGGTAGGGAGATAGTATGATTGTGGTTCGATGAACCCTCTGCCAAGCACTTAAATGTGAATCGCAGAGTAATCATGTAGATGTAGATGTAATACAGTACGTGGATAACGTGAATTTGTAAGTCTCACACATAAACATACGTGCAGCCACGAGAACATAAGTAAACAATATTCGTATCAAGAAATAGTCGAACATTCGTGTCAATAAATGTGTAGTGCTGCAAGCCAACGTGAAATCAGGTGAAAAATGTCAGTGCGAAACGCAGGTTCAAATGGTTCAAATGGCTCTGAGCACTATGGGACTTAACTTCTGAGGTCATCAGTCCCCTAGAACTTAGAACTCCTTAAACCTAACTAACCTAAAGACATCACACACATCCATGCCAGAGGCAGGATTCGAACCTGCGACCGTAGCGGTCGCGCGGTTCCAGACTGAAGTGCCTAGAACCGCTCGGCCACAGCGGCTGGCGCGAAACGCAGGAGTATGTGGCTTATGTGTGAACAGAGACCACTTCTAGATGTAATTGGAAATCATTTAAAACGTCAGAGGTAGAATCTTGTCTGAACAAAGGAGGATGCCCGCACGGATTTTTTATGGATTAAAAAAATGGTTTTCATATACCTTTGATAACTGTAAAGCAGCTACGGTCGCCACGGCTACACATATGAGTAACTAAATGTTTAATTTTCTGCCAAATATTTCGTTTACGATTGTTGCCAATCTGCTGTTCTTGACTGTCTGTTACACCGTACTTTCTCCACAGCCACTTGCTGGGCTTCTCAAGTCTTTAGATTCGTTTACATTCAAATACAGATTGTGCTCAAATACAGTATTTCACAAATAAATAACGGTGATGACTGGTAGAGCAGATATGCATTCGTATTTTTACATCGTCTTTATTCGCGTTTAGTCGATCGCTCTGGTGTACTCCTCTTCTTAGACTCTAGAATTTATTTAATTTATGAGAAATTGAGTGAGCTGTGACATTACAAAATTCATGTTTAGAAAAAAACTCTAATTTTATAGTTAATTGTCTCAATTTTTACCGCAGTTTTTAATAGATTTGGAAAATTTTAGAGTTTCATACACCTGTAAGTATGGTTTGTACGCTGTGCAAAATTTATTGAAGAATATCTCTTACGTATGAAGAAAAGTGTACCTATAACATCAAATTCCGCCAATAGTAAGTAAAAAATGGTGATATTTCACATGCAGAAAACATTATTTTGCTATGTTTTTGAACTTCCACTGTTATAAGTGTGAATTCCGAATCATTCCTGGTCATGCAAACAAAGTTTTATGAATTTATTTGTAAAACTACCTATCCTGCTCCAAGTCCGGCCGTTTGACGTCCTACCCCCATTAACACAATAAATCACATATATAAGTTATAAACATGTGTATATGTCGTAAGGGCAACGTAAGTCAAGGCGCGCAAATCGGGCAGACTATAGTCGTCCAGTACTTGAGAAAGAGAGTAGCCTGCTGAGCGACATTCAACATGTTCATACTATCATAATGTCAAATGTTTTCGAAATTTTTTCTCACTGACCACCACCCCCTGCCACGGGCCACGCCAAATACAAACATATACAAAAATTAGAAGAGGGAAGCATTTATCGCTCACTACATTTTCGCTCTTCATGCACTACAGCTTCAGCGTGAGACATGACGTTCTAATTTATTACTTCTATATTACTACATGTATTCGCAAAACATTCTGCTGACAGTATGTGCATATTGCGCTGAATGCACCTCCAAAATTATGTCACTGTACTACACACAGTACAGGAGATATGACGTCATAAGCATTGGATGGATGGTTGGTTTGGGGGACAAGAGCTAAAAGTGAGGTCATCGGTCCAATCGGATTAGGGAAAAATGGGGAAGGAAATCGGGCACGCACTTTAAAAGGAACAATCTCGGCATTTGCCTGAAGCGATTTAGGGAAATCACGGAAAATCTGAATCAGGATGGCCGGACGGTTTGCCGAATGGGAGTTCAGTGTGCTAACCACTGGGCTACCTCGCTCGGTCAGAAGCATTGAGATGCGCGCAAGACTAGTATTAAAATCAGCGCAAATTATGCAGACTATATTCACACAGTGTTTGATAATGAGAGCATATGAACTCATTTGTGGAGTACTCGGGATTCTCAAGTTATTTTACATATGAGAATTAGATTCTTTAAACAATCCCCATGTTTAATCACAACGCCCGTAATATGTCACGTACAGGTGTGACGATTCGTGCTTGGGAGGAGACCACTAAAACAGGGGAATTTTGTAGTAAATGTTTACCGTGCCAAGAAACATTTCCGTAAGTACGAGGCCTGTTCAGAAAGTAAGCTCCGATTGATTGCCAAATTGAAACCACAGTGAACATCAGAAATGTTTTACTTGTAACAAGTAGCTACACCTTTCAGCTACTTCTCTACGTAGTCGCCGTTCTGACTTAGACTTTTGTCATAGCGTTGTACCAACTTTTCAACAGCCTCATCGTAGAAGGCAGCCGCCAGTGCTTTCCGCCAATTCTCCACGCTGGCCTACACCTCGTTGTCTGTGTCAAAATGTTGTCTTCAAAGACAGCGGTTCATGTGACCAGAGATGAAACTCAGGGGGAGACAATTGCGGACTGTATTGTGGGTAATCTCACATTTCCATTTGAAAACGATGCAGGAGCATCTTCATTGCTCCTGCAGAATGCGGCTGAGAATTGTCTTGAAGAAGAAACAGCACGACAGTTATGTAATGTTAGCTGCATAGCTTCAGGCGAAATTTCTCACCAGGCCCTCATACTTGGCGGCAGACACTATTTTCTAGACATCTTTACGCACTCACTGCGAGCTCAGAAATGAGAAGAGCGACGTGATGCTAACTGGGGTTATACTAGAGACACTATCCAACACATCTGTGCAAAGCTTTATCGGATTTTCATAGTCGTTTCCATTTCGCGACCGATCGGAGCTTACTTTCTGAACGCCCCTCGTAACTTGTGTCTGGCTGTCGTGACATTTGGTAAAGGTGACTTGGAACGTGTGTCTGAGCCTGCAGTGGCTGGCCGAAGTATTCCTGTGAAGCAGCGGGCTGTTTTACAGTCGATGCAACGTCAGGCGACACACGCGCGGGCGATCGATGCTGTGAGACACGCGAAGTCTGTAATCGCAGTGGCCCGCCGTCGTTCGCAGAACCTGCCCAGCGGGCTGGGGCTACGCGCGTCCCGACAAACGCTGTGAGTCGGCAGTGCCATCCAGCGAGGCCGTCAGGACACCGCGCTCTCGTTCGAGAGGATCGGTGTTCAAACCCCAGTCCTGCAAATCCTGATTTAGGTTACCCACAGTTCCTCTAAGATCGCTCAGATGAACACCTGAATGACTCCTTAAGAAAGGGCACGGACGATAACTTTTTGTAGTCCGGTAAAATTCTAACTTTGGCCCCGCGCCTAATGACGTTGTCTGCGATCGTACATTAAACATTACTCTTCTTTCCATAGTGCTGATCACTATCAACACTGACGGATCACTGTCAACACTGCCACAACATTAAGCACTGCGGATAAGCGTGGCAAACTGTCATAAAGTCCTGCGAGCACCATCTCTAATTCCCTTCCCACCGAAATTGTAAAACTGAACATTTCCCCCACTTACAAGATTAGAAGTGATTACGTCTAGGCGTAGGAATTCCTAAAGCCCGTCTCCCACCATGTAAGGTTCTCCGCAAGTTTTCTAGATGGCACGCACGGCTGCCGGCAAGTAAAGCTCTGTATAAAGGAAAGCATGGCCATACTTTTCCCCTGAAACCCAGTCACGTGGACCCAAGCATTACGTGTGAAGCATAGGAAGTGCTGTGTATCTTCGAAGTTTAAAGTAGAATAATGCCTTAGTGCTGTGCTTTTGGCTGTTCGTTTTGAGGCGTAAAGGGAGGAAAACTGTACAGAAGATGCAACAAGGACAACATTGGTCGCAATGGGAAAGTTTGCAGGAACTCGACTTAACCATTCAGTTAATTTTATTCATTTTTGGCCTTTGTCTCATTATATTTCTGTTACTTAGTTTCCACACCATTCGAACAACAACAAAAAAGTCAGAAGAGGTAACAGGAATGTTTAATGGTAATTTCATTACAAAATAGAAATGTTAGAGATAAAACTGCCACTCTTAGCACTTAAAACGGAAAACAATGAATGATACCCTACAAAGTTATCATGAACGGTAAAAAAATTGACCTGATTTACTGTACAGTATGGTTAAACCTATATTTATGACGCTCACAATAATAAATTGTAGTTTGTACCACACAATGTAATGTACAAAAAAGAAAAAATTGTTCGCACTAGGCTAGTACCGAACCTGCGACATTTCGTTTAGTAACCATTAGCGTTACCAGGAGCCTATTATTACTGTTGCAACGTATCTGCCATTACAGATAAAGTTGTTACTGTTTCTTACTGCCTACTTTTGATCGTAGGCCTAGTTTTATCCAAACACATTTTAAAAAAATTTTATTCTCTTGTACTTTCGTAATCATTCTCCTAATGTCATAGACAATTGCAGACAAAATTTTGTGGGGTAGGTCTGACAAAAATATAAAGAATGTATAATCAAATTGGCACGTTTATCAGTTGTATTTACTAAGGTACCGCGCATATATATTGAATCCAATGCCTTATTTCGTATAACAAAAGAGACATTGGGCGAATTTTAGTAGTACCGAGTAGCAGCAACAAGAAGTAAGTCGATACACAGCTTTAAATTAGTGATGGCTTTTTCCTTGTACTTACGAACTAATATTGGTTACATTTTGTCCTGCTGACTATTGAATAGGACCAGTTTAACGCTAATTTCGAAAACAGGTTTTCAAACTCTATACTGCAACAAGAATTGCGAAATCTGCTTTCGCCATTAATAAAGGATAGCAGTAAAAAAGTCAATGTTTCCTGCTCGCCACAACAAATGCTTTTCGACTCATTTGGCTTAAATTTGTTGACATTTTTTGTTGCTAAATATCCGAGATGTTCCGTTTGAAGCCACTGATATGTTTTATCAGTGCATTAGACGATTGAGTGTACTTCTTTAATATACACGGCTAAACATACTGCAGAAGTCAATGTGTCACCAGCGGCGCAATGGGCCCAAAATGGCGACCACTCGCAAGTTGGCCGTACTTTCCCTCTGGCGGCAAGCAATGGGGGGGAGGGGGAGGGGGGGGATGACGGCCACCTCGCACGTAAACCCCTCACATGGTGTAGGACTCGGCGCAGAAGCTAGCTGGCTGGCTTGTCACCGTGGACGGCAGAGCGCGTGTGTCAGCTGAACTGCAGTCTTTCTCAAACGATTGTAAAGAAACTAAAAAAAAATTGATTCTCGCACATATTATAGCTTCATGATGAACTGCGTATCATTTCGTTAATGGTCATATTTATTGCAATATTTTAGGATTAAGTAAACTATTTCAAAAATGTCGGAAAATTTGCGATGAAAAATAGAGGTTGCTATGAATTTGCGTTTGGCGCATGTTAGCTCATATGTTGCTGCTACCAAGTGTATCCAACACATGGAATTTTTCTTTAAACTTTGAAGGATATTGCTGTCTCTCACCAATCTCGAGAAAATGAATTGTATGCAAAGCGCTTCGTTCCGAACTCAAACACCAGCGAAACAGCCACAATAAAATGTTCACAAAAATCCTCGTATCTCGTAAATGGTTTTACATATCAAAGTTCTCACCCTGTAGATTGTGACGACTCCTGGTTGGCCAGTGCAGGCAGCATGCGGGGAACCCGACTAGGCCCCACAAGAAAAGTAGCAGTGGACTTCACCACAGGAAACACGCACGGCTCCCTGCAGGCCCGCCGGCCAGCAGACGGCAACGGTCTCTAGGGAGCCATCGCAGTAGCCCGCTAGTAAGACTGTAGCGAATCTTACTCCGTGCAAGACGCCTTAAGCATTAGCTATCAGGGCTTATGCCATAAACGGATAGGTGGAATTAAATATGACGTAGATGCCGCATAAAATACATGGCTAATTATATGTAGCACTACGACCTGATGAACCATGACCGATCAACATAGCGTCCCATCATACGGTGCCCTATGGACACCAGCATGGAAGTTCTCCACTATCCTGGCCAATAGCACGGAGTACTCGCCTGCGTAGCCCAGGCCACTGACACACTCTTGTGTGCTGGTACCCCACCCAGAGGACACTTCATCGGAATCTGGGTGGTGCATGAAACTGTTACTGTCGGTATCTGGTCGGCAAGGGATGCAGAGATGGTTGCAAAAGTCTCTGATCACCTATCTTCGCGTCAGTGTCCCCCGTTAAATTTCATCGTGTCTCATGAAGTGAGGGCCCGTGACACTGTTGATGGTGAACCGTCGGTCGGCTGAGGACAGTAAGCTCTGCTGCCCCCTAGGTGCTGTTCGAGAAAAATAGCCTGTGTTTTGACATTTGGTTTCACCCTCTCCATTCTCCCGCCATCATCATACGACACAAATATAAGACGGCGATGTATAAGCGTCCATTACACTCAACTACATTGCACAAATACACATACGATACAACTCCCACTTATTCATTTATTTAGCGTATGGCTCATAACATCACAGTAAAAATACAACTCCCACTTATCTGCAAGAAAAGGAGGCAGTGTGCACAGAAGAAGAACACCCTTTAACAGCCTTTCCAGTAGGCGGCTGTAGTCTACCCCTTGGATTTGCCAGGAAAAAAATGTCATAAGGCGTTTAATTTCATTTTAATACAGGTTCGGAACCGCCAATCACCTTCACTTTCTTTCTTCTCGCTGGTCTGAAGGGTCTCTAATTCCTCTTCTGCCAGTGTCTACATCTCTAGTTTCCTCCAAAAGGAGGCGTTCTGTGGAACTTACTCCGTGATACGTTAACATATGCCTTATCATCTGGTCCCCTCTTTTTATTGTACATACTCCATTCCTCGCCTATTCTGCGCAGGACCTCCTTAGCACTTATGTTGTCAGTCTTTCCACAACTGATTTGTTGTTGCACATTTCAAATGCATCGATTTTTATTTTGTTTCTGGTTTCCACACAGTCCAAGATTCAATGTCAGCTTAGTACATGTGCTTGTGAGTGAGAATCCGTTTTAAAATTCAAGTGATTGTAGCGAGAGGTAAAACATTTCTAAAAATATTTATTCTTCAGATGTCTTAGTCACGACTGAAACGGCCTTTTTTTCAATAAGGATGTCGTATGTACTATTCATCGTCTTACATCGTTCTTACTTCGTCCCTCATGTGGCTTTATGCTTCTCAGTTAGCACAAATAACTTGACTTCACTTACTATGACGTCCTGAAATGTTATTTAAATTTCTCTCTAATCTCATTCCTCCAGACAGCTGCCGAATTCTCCGCTGTGACATCTGTGCGTCCCTCCCATTCCCAGCATCAGTGGCCAAATCTTGGTAGGGACGGTAATCAACATCCATGCCTTCGTATGACAGCCGTACACAAGAACAGCTCGTCTGTGGAGGACTACTCGTATTTGCTAAGACAGACATCAGAAGAGGTAGTGGGTAAAATACGTAAAAAATGACGTGAGTGGGTTGCCTGTCCTACCATGCATGAGCTACTTTCCAGGCGAGGTTTATTTTGCTCACCGTGAAAATTTGTATGCAGGCCGCCGCAGAGGCAGCTCACAGGGAAAGATAATTTATTTTTTAAATTGAAACTTAGGTATACCAAATCGGTCCGTTAGAACATGCAGGGCTATTTTTCCGTCCAAGGCATCAATCTGCCTCTTCCACAAAAGGCGGGCCGGAGAGGCCATGCGGTTCTGGGCGCTACAGTCTGGAGCCGAGCGACCGCTACGGTCGCAGGTTCGAATCCTGCCTCTGGCATGGATGTGTGTGATGTCCTTAGGTTTAAGAAGTTCTAAGTGGCTGGCTCTGGGCACTATGCGACTTAACTTCTGAGGTCATCACTCGCCTAGAACTTAGAACTAATTAAACCTAACTAACCTAAGGACATCACACCCATCCATGCCCGAGGCAGGATTCGAACCTGCGACCGTAGCGGTCGCGCTGCTCCAGACTGTAACGCCTAGAACCGCTCGGCCACTCCGGCCGGCGCCTCTTCCACAAACTGCTGACTAATTTAAAACAAATTTTATACGCAGTAACACATTTTCTGACGAAGTAGTTGGTAAATATCACGACCATCTATCGGTACCTCTTCCAGGAATGTGGCATCTCGAATAATGAATTTGCGCTCAACGGCTTAGTGTGCATTAATCATGGATCTGTATGTTTTAACCTCAATCGTTGCTCGATGGGTGGGAAAAAGGTGTAAATGTGACGCCCCGTTTCTGTCGAACTCCATTCTCTCTGCCAGGTATCATTTCACGAGCACTTTGTTTGGCGCCTTTCTAGAATGTCCTCCCCCATAATTTAAAATACCTTGCCGCGTCTACCTTTACTTAACTAGTGCGCTGTTGCTCTTTGACGAATGGCGATGTGGATAGGGTCGGTCCACACTTCCATCACCAGCCGAGTACAGCACCTAGATCGACAACGGCTGGGACGAGTGTGGGAGCTGCAGCCGCGGCCCGGCGTCGCGTCCCAACGCCCGCACCACTCGACAGCTGCCGCGCCGCGCCGCACCCGGCGGGCTTCCGAGGCGACGCGGGGCGCAGCGGCCGCGGCTGCCGCTTAATGAGGGCCGCCCATGCCGCGCCGCGCCGCGCCGGCGGGCAGTCTGTCAGCGTCGGACGCGATCGATGGCCCCCGCGACGCCCAGCGCCGGAGTCTGCGCACCGCCCCCCGTCCTCCAGCTGGCGCCCTGTCCTCGCAGGGCGTCCGGTAGCCGCTGCCCGACTGCCCGACTACTGTGCACTGCCGACTGCCCGCACGCTTGTCGCGCCTTACGGGGTCGTATGAGTAGGCCACTGGATTGCAAAAGAGACAGAGGGTACAGGCCACACCAGAAGCCTATCCGAGGGTTCACCAGCTTGCCTACATCTACAGCTATATACAGGGTGGTCCACTGATAGTGACCGGGCCAAATATCTCACGAAATAAGCAACAAACGGAAAAACTACAAAGCACGAAACTTGTCTACCTTGAAAGCAGATGGCGCTATGGTTGGCCCGCTACATGGCGGTGCCATAGGGTAAACGGATACCAACTCAGTTTCTTTAAATAGGAACTCCCAGTTTTTATTACATATTCATGTAGTACGTTAAGAAATATGAATGTTTTAGTTGGACCACTTTTTTCGCTTTGTGATAGATGGCGCTGTAATAGTCACAAACATATGGCTCACAATTTTAGACGAACAGTTGGTAACAGGTAGGTTTTTTAAATTAAAATACACAATGTAGGTACGTTTGACCATTTTATTTCGGTTGTTCCAATGTGAAACATGTCCCTTTCTGAACTTATCATTTCTGAGAACGCATGCTGTTACAGCGCGATTGCCTGTAAATGCCACATTAAGGCAATAAATGCTCAGAATGATGTCCGTCAACCTCAGTGCATTTGGCAATACGTGTAACGACATTCCTCTCAACAGCGAGCAGTTCGCCTTCCGTAATATCCGCACATGTATTGACAATGCGCTGACGCATGTTGTCAGCCGTTGTCGGTGGATCATAATAGCAAATATCCGTCAACTTTCCCCACAGAAAGAAATCCGGGGACGTCAGATCCGGTGAACATGCGGGCCATGCTTCGACGACCAATCCACCTGTTATGAAATCTGCTATTCAATACCGCTTCAACCGCACGCGAGCTATGTGCTGGACATCCATCATGTTTGAACTACATCGCCATTCTGTCATGCAGTGAAACCTCTTGTAGTAACATCGGTACAACATTACGTAGGAAATCAGCATACATTGCACCATTTAGATTGGCATCGATAAAATGGGGGCCAATTATCCTTCCTCCCATAATGCCGCACCATACATTAACCCGCCAAGGTCGCTGATCCACTTGTCGCAGCCATCGTAGATTTTCCGTTCCCCAATAGTGCATATTATGCCGATTTACTTTACCGCTGTTGGTGAATGACGGTTCGTCGCTAAATAGAACGCGTGCAAAAATCTGTCATCGTCCTGTAATTTCTTTTGTGCCCAGTGGCAGAACTGTACACGACGTTCAAATTCGTCGCCATGCAATTCCTGGTGCACAGAAAAATGGTACGGGTGCAGTCGATTGTGATGTAGCATTCTCAGCACGGACGTTTTTGAGATTCTCGATTCTCGCGCAATTTGTCTGCTACTGATCTGCGGATTAGCCGCGGCAGCAGCTAAAACAGATACTTGGGGATCATCATTTGTTGCAGGTCGTGGCTGAACACTTTGTTTCCTAAATTATGTAACTATCTGGCGAACGGTCCAGACACTTGGATCATGTCGTCCAGGATACCCAGCAGCATACACAGCACACGCCGTTGGGCACGTTGATCACAATAGCCATCCATCAACACGATATCGACCTATTCCACAATTGGTAAACGGTCCCTTTTAACATGGTTAATTTATCACGAACCAAATACCGTCCGCACTGCTGGAATATTGCGTGATACCACGTACTTATATGTTTGTGACTTTTACAGCGCCATCTATCACGAAGCGAAAAAAGTGGTCCAACGAAAACATTCATATTTCTTTACGTACTACACGAATATGTAATAAAAATGGGGGTTCCTATTTAAAAAAAAAAAACGCAGTTGATATCCGTTTGACCTATGGCAGCGCCATCTAGCGGGTCAACCATAGCTCCATATGGTTTCCCCCTTCAAGCTAGACAAGTTTCGTTCTTTGTAGTTTTTTTTTTTTCCTTTGACACTTATTTCGTGAGATATTTGGCTCGGTCACGATCAATGGAACACCCTGTATAAACTAAGTAAACCACCATATGGTGCATGGCGAAGGGTATCCTGTACCACTACTAGTCATATTCTTTTCTGTTCCACTATATGCCTCCGTACAAGCCCTAATCTCTCTACTCTTACCTTCGTGGTCCTCACGCGAAATGTACGTTGGCGGCAGTAGAAGCGATCAGCCTGAAATGCCGCTTCTCTAAATTCACCCAGTTGTGCTCCTTGAAAAGGGCGTCGCGTCGCCTCCCCTCCAGTGATTCCCATTCGAGTTTCCGAAGCATCTGCGTAATACTTGCGTGTTAGTCGAACCTACCGCTGACAAATCTAGCAACCCGCATCTGAATTGCTTCGACGTATTTCTTTAATCGTTCCTGGTGCAGACGCCACATCCTCGAACAGTACTCAAAGGAGAAGCACAATTTACTAAAATTCTTCCAATGAACCGAAGTCGACAATTCGACTTTCCTATTGCAATCCCAATATGCTCGTTCCATTTCATAGCGCTTTGGGACGCTACGCTCACATATTTATTCTACGTGATTGTGTCAACAAGCCCACTACTAGTGCTGTATTCGAACATTATGGCTTTGTTTCTTCTCCTCATCTGCACTAACTAACTTTTTCTTCATTTACAGCTAGCTGCCATTTTATCTAAGTCATCCTGTATCCTCCTTCAGTCACTCAACGACGACTTTTTCCCTTACACCACAGCATCATCAGGGAACAGCAGCAGACTGATGCTTACCCTGTCCGCTAGGTCATTTATGCATGCAGAAGATAACAGCGATCCTATCTCACTTTCATGGGGCACTGCAGACAAAACCACTGTCTCTCACCAACACTCGCTGTCGAGCACAACGTAATGGGTTCTGTTGCTGAAGAAGTCTCCTAGGGACTCATATATCTGGGAATCTATTCCACCTTTTTGCACCTTCTTAACATTTGGTGTTGTGGCACCATGTCAAATGCTTTACGGAACCTTAGGAACATGGGAGCCGCCTGTTCTCCTTCATCCATGGTTCGCAGTATACCCATGTGAGAAACAGGGAAGCTGTGTCGCTCGCGAGCGATGCTTTCTAAAACCGTGCTGATTTGTGCACAGACGCTTTCTCGTCTCATTGAATTTGTTATACTCGAACTGACAATATGTTCAAAGATTCTGCTGCAAACCAATGTTAAAGGTGTTGGTCCATAATTTTGTGAGTCTGTTCTTTTACCATTGTTGTGTGCAAGAGTCACCTGCACTATTATCCAGTCGCTTGGTACTTTGTGGTGGGCGAGGAATTCGCGATTAATTCAAGCTAAGTAAGGCACCAGTGATGTAGAGTACCCTACGTAAAACCTAAGTGGGATACCATCAGGACCTGGCGACTCATTTGCTTTCAATTCTTTCAGATGTTTCTCTACACCAGCGATGCTTATTGCTATGTCCTCCGGACGGGAGTCTGTGTCATGGCCAAACGACGGCATGTTACTTCGTGAACGATTTCTTAAACTCGGAATTTAAAACTTGGAATTCACTTTTGCTGTCTTCTACTGCCACACCAGACTGTTCAACAAGTTACAGGAAAGAAACCTTAGACCCACTTAGGGATTTTACGTACATAGGACCGCCCTATCGCATAAATCTGTCGGGAGAACATCCCTCCATTGCCGATGTCGGTAACGCACACATGCGAAAAGTATATTTTTGTAGCCCTTGTGTCAGCTTAAATTCTTAAAAATTAAATTAGGCTCCGATTTAATTAAATTTTATTCAAAAATCTCGGATCCCGAGCGTTAAACTTCAGTAATAAATTTTACTCGCGTGAATAACAGTTACAAGGAGGCCTAAAACATAAATCAATTGAAGAACTTAAGTTACCAGTATAGCAACTTGCGCTCCAGTATTCGCATATGACAGCATTCACTAGCGTTAGACAGTTCCGTAAACCGCTTTAAAAGCAAAGAAAAATGTAATACGGACAGTACTTAATTCTCTCAGGCTTAATGCCGCAGTTGGACGCTGCGTTAATCTGATTGAAAATAAGTAATCTCATGCTAGTCCATTTTGTAAATCAAACGCCGGAATCGCGAGAACAAAAGAGAATATATATTCTTGAAATAATACAGGTTGCATAAAAAGAAAACTATCCAGTGAAATACACTAAGAGGAAAAAGAGATAACGACCCACCACAAAGGAATTATGGGACGGACGGTGGATGTGGTGTACTGTACATGTGCAGACAAACAAATCATTCCAGATTCAGAAAAAATGGATGATTTATTCAAGAGGAGGAGCTTCACATATTGAGCAAATCAACAACGCATCGGTCCAACTCTGGCCATTCAGGTACCCAGCTTGGTATTCACTGACGGAGTTGTTGGAGGTTCTTCTGAGGCACGTCGTGCCACACCCCACATTCTGTCCAACTAGCGCGTTACATCGTCAAAATCACGAGACAGTTGGAGGGCTCTGCCCACAATGCTTGAAACGTTCTCAAATCGGGAGAGACCTGGAGAACTTGCTGGCTGGTCCGAGCACGGGGCTCACAACCCGAATCAGCCACCACTGTGAAGCACTAATGAAGGACTGGGTCCCTTACTTCGATTGCACATAATTCATGAAGGTCAATCCAACACATTTATTTCAAATAACATAAATGAAGTTACATTTGAATCTGTCGGACATTAAACAGGAATAAAAAAAAAAACAATTTCAATATCAGCCGATTTAGTGCGTGAAGCGCGAGTTACGCCATCAACCAGGTAAACTAAACAATTCACCGTAATTCAAATGAAAGAGAAAAACAAAATTCAATCAATACACCCCACTGACAAATATACAAAAAACCTTACAATACTAGTCAAAAGAATACACTGAAGTGGGGAGCAGTCATTCACCCGACAGAACACTTCAAAATGTGTTCAATAACACAGCTGCGTGCCCCAGAAATCACCAAGACATTAAATACACTTCATTTGACGATTAAGAAATACTCATTAACATTACGCCACTCCTGTTTGAACTGCAGTGTCCCAAAGAAACAGGCGCTTATTCTGAAAGAACAATTTTTCTATATGTTTAAATTACAGCATTAAGGAATTCCAAATCTTTCCCCTTTATAGGCGGAGGCTGAGCCAGAAACAGAGTGCCACAAAAACACAGTTTTGCTGTGAAATATTACAGGACACCCGGAAGCAGTAACAGCAAGGGGTCGGCACCACAAATAACACAGGCTATGAGTCAGGCTGGGAGCACATCCTACGAGAACTTGTTCACACTATGCTCACCGCAAACTGTAAACATTCCAGCCGAATATCCGCTTGCGGTGGCTGCCAGAAGGACGAAGAAACCGACAGACCCACGCCGTGCTTCTCACACAGGCACCTCAATTTGTACAAACATCTAAACCAACACCAACTCCGGACTCCCCTCTCACTGCGAGGCTTTGCACAGTTTATACGAAATGCCTTCCAGGAAACCAGTAACCGCCGCAGGAGTTTCACGATTAGCAAACAGCCCCAGCGTAACAGACATCACACGTGTGCTTACGCCCGAGCCACAACTCCGCTAGTCTCACCGGCCGCCCCAAACCGACTGCCTTTCGCCGTCCCGCGCGCCCCAGCCGAAAACGCAAAGATGCTCTTGCGCGGGGACGCGCCAAAAATAACAAGCCGATCGCTGATGATCGACCAGCGATCTGGCTCACTGGCCAAGTCAGTCGAGAATGGCTTGCAATGAAGGGCAGCGAAAGTGGGCGTAGAATATCGTCGACCTACCGCTACACTGTAAGGGTGTCAGGGATGGCAATCAAAGGGGTCCTGCTACGAAAATAAACGGCATCCCACAGCGTCACTCCTGGTCATCGGCCCGCACGGCGAGTGACAGTCAGGTTGTATCCTACTGCTCTCCGGGACGTTTCCAGACACATCTTCGGCCTGGAATCTCATATGCTGGAATTGTCTTCAGTGACGAGTCCCGTTCCGAAGTGAACCCCGATGATACGCGAAGACACGTCTGGAGACGTCCAACTGGACAGACTGCCACGATACTCCTCAGGAGGACATCGAACTAAACTATCAGTCAATGCCAAGTCGAATATCTGCTTGTATAAGGCCAGAGTTGGACCAGCACGTTATTGACTTGCTCAATTTGTGAAGTCCTCCTCTTGAATAAATTATCCATTTTTCTGAAACTGGAATGATTTGTTTGTTTGCACATGTACATACATTTATTGATTTCCGTCCCATTCGGATAATTATTTCGTGGTGCGTGGTTTTTTTGTCTTACAGTGTATTTTGCTGTCCGCTACTATTTTGCTCATCCTCTATTATCGGCAGTATACCTCGTAGTTACAATTTCCTGACAGTCTCTAAGAAAATATTAACAATAAACGCAATAGCCGTATCCTGGCGCAAATATAATCACGCCAATCTAGAACGAATACAATACAAAGTCACTAGCACAATATCTTAATTTTCTTGTTTTGTAGGAAATCGGCGGCTTGTGAATCTTATGTCTCTTAGCCGAGTGTTTCGCGCTTCCGCTACATCCACATCAGTTCTCTTGGCACTGCAGTCTCGCCAATTTGAACCTGGGTGGCGGCTCGGATGTTCTTATGGGACAGAAATATTAATGAAAAGATTTTTCCTCATATGTCGCCACTCTACCATCACTCAGCGTCAGTTCCAAAACACACACATCAAAAAAAGTTTTGCATCACCTCATTTCCGAGAGTTCATGAACCTGTACAGAAAATTGGAATAGAGAGCAACAAACATAATTTCCAACCTTTCTATTGTTCATGGAAACCACACATTGCATGTTGTACCACCATACAGCGAGACCTTCAGAGCTGGTGTCCAGATTGTTGTGCACACCGATGCCTATAATACCCACTAGCACGTCCTCTTGCACTGATGCATGCCTGTATTCGTCGTGGCATACTATCCACAAGTTGATCAAGGCACTGTTGGTCCAGATTGTTCCACTCCTCAGCGGCGATTCGGCGTAGATCCCTCAGAGTGGTTGGAGGATCACGTCGTCCATGAACAGCCCTTTCCAATCTATCCCAGGCATGTCCGATAGGGTTCATGTCTGGAGAACATGCTGGCCACTCTAGTTGAGCGATGTCGTTATCTTGAAGGAAGTAATTCACAAGATGTGCACGATAGGGGACGCGAATTGTCGTCCATGAAGACGAATGCCTCGCCAATATGCTGCCGATAGGGTTGCACTATCGGTCGGAGGATAGCAATTACGTATCGTACGGCCGTTACAGCGCCTTCCATTACCACCAGCGGCGTACGTCGGTCCCACATAATGCCACCCCGAAACATCAGGGAACCTCCACCTTGATGCACCCGCTGGACAGTGTGTCTAAGCCGTTCAGCCAGACTGGTTTTCCTCCAAACACGTCTCCGACGATTGTCTGGTTGAAGGCATATGCGACACTCGTCGGTGATGAGAACGTGATGCCAATCCTGAACATCTGTACCGCGCTGCATGGTGTCGTGGTTGCAAAGATGGACCTCGCCATGGACATCGGGAGTGAAGTTGCGCATCAAGCAGCCTATTGCGTACAGTTTGAGTCGTAACACGACGTCCTGTGGCTGCACGAAAACCATTATTCAATATGGTGGCGCAGCTGTCAGGTTTCCTCCTAGCCGTAATCCGTACGTAGCGGTCATCCACTGTAGTATTAACCCTTGGGCGGCCTGAGCGAGGCATGTCATCGACAGCTCCTGTCTCTTTGTATCTCCTCCATGTCTGAGCAACATCTCTTTGGTTCACTCCCAGACGCCTGGACACTTCCCTTGTTGAGAGCCCTTCCTGGCGCAAAGTAACAATGCGGACGCGATCGAACCGCGGTATTGACCGTCTAGGCATGGTTGAACTACAGACAAGAACGACCTGTGTACCTCCTTCCTGGTGGAATGACTGGAACTGATCGGCCGTAGGACCCCCTCCGTCTAATAGGCGCTGCTCATGCATGGTTGTTTACATCTTTGGATGAGTTTAGTGATATGTGTCTGTGTCTGTGATGCAATATCCACAGTGAACGTCTATCTTTAGTTGTGAGACCGGGGTGATGCAAAACTTTTATTGATGTGTGTAATATTTTGCTAGCTTTGTCTTTCAAATTAATATTTTATTGGAGAACAAAGTAATGAACGTAACTGGACAGCTACACAGTGTTCCTCTAGCTGGGGGAGGACATATGCTGGTATTAGGCCATGACGGTGGGGTAGTGGTTGAGGAGTTGAGGGGGGAGGGGAAGTAAGGGCAACTGGGAGCACTGCTGGGTTTAGGGACATCACACAAGTGGTCCTTCTGGCGCATTCTCTAGTCTCTTCCAAAAGAGTGAATGTCATAAACGCGAATTTAATTCGTGGAAGTTTCTAGCGCTAACAATACTATCTTGTAAAATTTATAAAATACTTCGCCGTTGCTTAGGATTGGATTATAGAGGGTTCAGGAACGTTTCGGCACCAGTTTTTGGCCGGAAACTGGAGGAGAGGTGGTGGCGTGAAGTTACTGATCACTCAATCCCTGTGTTCCGCTCTAAACCATAGTGTCCCAGCCATGTGGATCTGTTGGTGGTGATCCGTCTGTTGGATGTGAATGTTTGGCAGACATCACGCCACACTATACACACAGTATTTACGGTTACCTACGCAATTAAGTTACATTTATCCAGTCTGACACATGAGCCACCCAGTAAAGTAACGAGTGCATCACGTCGAATAACATGTGTGAACCGCTGAGAAGAATGACAGAGGAACACGATGCCTCGTCTTGCCGACAGCGATATCACAAGGAAAGTGGCACCAATCCACATGGAATGGCTAATGATGCGGACCGTCCTTATCACAGTTATCATCGTGATATTTACTACACGCGAGACTGGAAAACCACCGGAAACATCACTGCAGATGGCCGGTTGTCGATCTGAACGCCAATCCTTCCATTTTCAATCAAAGAATGAGGTGAGAAGCATTGTAATCTCATTTTGTCCTTGAGGATGTAGTTTGTTGCCGCTTGAGATATCTCTGGTATCGGAAGGGATCTGTAGCCCGTGTGCTACTTTATTTGGTAGAAGTCACGGAGCTACCGTAGACTACCAGAGTCGATGTCTGTGATGCAGAAACCATTCAGGTACGGTCAGAGGAAGTGGCGCTACAAACTTACGCTGTACGTTGCTCTGAAGCCGGCGCCGTCATGCTAAACGCCCCAAGGAATTAGCGGACTACGATTTACTACTCCTTCTTGTTCTTAATTTTGTCTTGTGCACGCAACAAGTGTTTCAAACAGTAATTATAGCAGTGCTTCCGTGCATAACACAGTATTAGGAAGAAGTTTTTCTGGTATTCAGTGCATATTTCATCCAGTAACACTGTAACGCAGCAAGTTATTACGAGATGACATTCGTTGCAGTAAGTTACGCAGCCGTCTAGCACGGTGGCTGCAGGATGGCTGTGTTTTCTTTCGCTCTGCTCGCAGCACAGCTGACGCCGCCTGCCGTGAGAAGTGCATGGCGTAACATTCGGTCGATACGAAGATTCATACCCTCTGCGAATCTAAATAATCCATATTAGTTATTATGCGATTTTCTTCAAATTTGGTACACAGCCTTTTGTTTTTAATGGAATGATGCTGTCAAAATTTCAGATTTTTATTTATTATAGTTCCGTAGATAAAGAGAATTACCTAAAAGTCCTAAACCCTACGCTTGTTTTTTTAATTTTTTTCTAAACCAAGTTAGGAACAACAATAACAGATTGACTTTCATTATCATTTGAAGCCATTACAAAGTGATCAGTGCATAAAAATCAGTTAATTATAATTTTCTTTTTAAAATTTAGTCACTTTGAATTACGTAATACAAAAATCGGTCAAAATTATTATTTGATTATATTTTGTTGTGTGAGGGCGTGAGAATGATTTAGAGACTGTATTTGGAGCATACGACGAAATTTAATATTTCATTTTACATAAAATCTTGTACAAACGAACTGTGGGAAAGTTATGTTGCAACCACAATTCCGGTGACGTATGTCTCCGTGGGCATGCTTTTGTATAAAAGCAGCCAGGATGGAAGTTAGAGGCGGAGTAAGTTTATTTATCAATTTGAAGAATATTTAGCACTTTGCTTATTTTGATTAATCATAATACAAAAATTTGAAGTTTTACTGACATTAATTACTACCAAACTAGTTTTGGGTAAGTCAAGATTTGCCGCGAGAATGATCAGGAAGGAACGTTCTCATTGGTCGTTTAGATCAACAGCCAATCAGAATTAAACTGTTCCCGCGCGAATAGAGAGTACCTGGAGAGAGTCGCTTGCTAGCCAGCCTACGGATACATGTTAGATCGCTCTTTCAAAATACTCTGTAAGATGAGGAAATAGTGAACTAATTTCGGTTAGAACATATCGTGACTGAAGCGACTGAAGTTACGAACATTTTAGAGAAAGTTTGGTGTTTCTATGTCAAATAGTTTGAGAGATATGAGCGTGTGAACTTTCTGGTCGTAGTAACAATTCCGCATGTCGTGTTTCGTGCTCTGTTCGAACATTTTGGTGAGCACTTATTACGAAGAAGACCACTGAAACGTCCGAATGTTTAACTCGCGAAAAGTTGTGGTTCTGTGACTGGTAGAACGTGAAAATTCGTCTGGTTGGACTTGCTAAAATTCTGGCTGCTTTTTCGAGTGAATATTTGTTATACAGACAGTGAGCTTTCAACGATAATGTTTCACCATATTAAATACAGAGTTAATCCCATTTTAAACGCTTTTCTGCAAGTAGGCTGAATATCCCGAACGCCCGATTTTTTAATCATGAACTTTCAGGTACTGACGTTCAGCTAGAGTTACGCGGCCTCTGCGTGGTGTTTGCATCAACGCTGCTTTACACTGCCTAGCATGTATCTGCCAACACAGAGTGAAGGAACATCGGCAAGAATCCTATCGAGGCAGGTAGACTGAACGATGGCGTAAACAACAAACAACACAGATGACCGCCCCCGTCCCGCTGCAATATGACTCTTTTGGCTTTATCAATATAAAATCCTTTTTGTCTTAAAAAATCAAGAAAAGTACGTGATGTGAAAAGGTTTTTCATAATCCAGCATTTTTGTTATTATTGACTGATGAAACTGATGTTAGGTCAATGTACCAAATGGTTCAAATGGCTCTGAGCACTACGGGACTTAGCATCTGAGGTCATCAGTCCCCTAGAACTTAGAACTACTTAAACCTAACTAACCTAAGGATATCACACACATCCATGCCCGAGGCAGGATTCGAACCTGCGACGTTAGCAGTCGCGCGGTTCCAAAAATTCAAATGGTTCAAATGGCTCTGAGCACTATGGGACTCAACATCTGTGGTCATAAGTCCCCTAGAACTTAGAACTACTTAAACCTAACTAACCTAAGGACATCACACACATCCATGCCCGAGGCAGGATTCGAACCTGCGACCGTAGCAGTCGCGCGGTTCCTGACTGAGCGCCTAGAAGCGCGGTTCCAGACTGAAGCGCCTCGAACCGCTCGGCCATAGCGGCGGCGGTCCATGTACCCTTTCACGAAAGTGCCGACAACATATTGTACGATATTTAGTTGGTTTACGAACATTCCTTCTTACAGAAGTCACCCAGAGAGCTTTTCCAGTTGGAATTACAGAAAATCTAAAGTCGAATGACATAAATAAAACGACTCCAGTAAAGTAAACAATACAACTAAAATATATGTATAAATAAGAAAATTTCGCTTGACTGAGTCCATTTACGAGTGAAATGTGATTTCCTTTACACGTTAGACAACAATGAGAACGATAATTACATCCGAAAACGACCAGATCTGGAATTTTTTATCAAAGCACTTCCATCAGAAGCTAATGTTTGGGGCAGCTAAGATGGCTGACGTCGGCTTCAAATCTGTAACCTCGTGATAACTTCGCTCATTATACATCCATGACAAGAACAATGGTAGCGATGCCGATTTCTATATGTGTTAGGTAACTCAGCTTATTTCTCTGCAACCATACTGATACATGAAAACAGGCGCTTGACGCTGAAAGGCCTCAGGGAAATAAGCTGAGTTATAACAACACTAAATTCTAATTACGACAATACTAGCTTTCATGCGCCAAACTGTAGAATCCTGCGTTCTAAATACTGTAATTTTTCCGAAGCTTCTTATAGGATTTTCAACAGTGAAACATTGTCTTAGAACTACGAAGCTAGCAATTGAAATTACTATCGTTTCTTTCAAAATGCGACATTGTCACAGATGTCTAGATAATTATTTAAGTTGTAAAATGATACTAACCATCATATTAGGGAGGACTTTGTCACAATTCATTAGGATGAAAACAGACTGACGATATCTTGAACTGCTCTATATAAAAGGTGATTCATTTGCCCCTACCGACGTCGTTTCATGCAACCCACATTGTTATACAGGATGGTCCAGCTGAAGCTTCAGATGAGATTATCTCGAAAACTGTACATCAGGTAAAAATAGTGAGCAAGACAAGTTCATAAGCTCAAAGGGAGACATCAAATGATGCTACATGTGACCTCCAGCCCCCGCCCGCCCCCCCCCCCCCATCACCAGGGTTGGGCGGGGGTCAACTTTTAAATCTTAAATGGAAACACCCATTTTTTGTTGGACATTCGGATTCTCCATAAAAAAAAGTAATAAAGTTCTGTCTGAAACATTTTTTAAACCATTGGCAGATGGCGCTGAAATCGAGAAAAATTAAAATTGGGGAAGAACTCTGATTTATTTAGAACTACCCGCGAAAGACGCATCAAATCGATAAAAATGTGAGCCAATTCTTTCGTTACGCCAAATTAAGCTACTTTAGTATAAAATTCATTTATTCTACTTTTAGCGTTACCCAGGAACAATTATATGGACAGAACAGAATTATGTTTCCATGGGGTTCTCCATTAGTGTGAGTCCCCTGGTCTCTCACATGTTGCGATGCTTCATTGATGTGAGTCCCCTTGACTCTCACATGTTGGGATGCTTCATTGGTGTGACTCCCCTTGACTCTCACATGTTGGGGTGCTTTATTAGTGTGAGTCCCCTTGACTCTCACACGTTGGGGTACTTCATTAGTGTCAGTCCCCTTGACTCTCACATGTTGGGTTGCTCCATAACTCTCACATGTTGGGGTGCTTTATTAGTGTGAGTCCCCTTGACTCTCACACGTTGGGGTACTTCATTAGTGTCAGTCCCCTTGCCTCTCACATGCTTGTAAGAGTTAAGTCTGGATCGAATTGTCGATGTAATTAGTTTTATAGCCCTAACGTTTACAAAAGTCTTTTTTCTTTCATTGCTCTTGCTGGCTCATTTAAAATAATATATCCAACGAAATATCTGTTTTTGCTGGTAGTTAGCCCGATCAAAATAGGTCGACTATCGGGAATAGTTCGTATAGATGGAATTCTTTGTACAGTCGTAGGTGGAAGTACCACGAATAATATACCATAAATCCTGATTGGTGAAGTATGAGTATGGGGATGGAGGTGCGTTTGGAGCTCACATTTTCTTGAATAACACGAAAACGGTCGCGTCCAGCGGAAACGTACCCCATTACAAACTCTAACTACGTTATATTTCCTAGAAAAAGGGATCCCTGTTCATTAGTTCTGTAAGACTAATACACTCCTGGAAATTGAAATAAGAACACCGTGAATTCATTGTCCCAGGAAGGGGAAACTTTACTGACACATTCCTGGGGTCAGATACATCACATGATCACACTGACAGAACCACAGGCACATAGACACAGGCAACAGAGCATGCACAATGTCGGCACTAGTACAGTGTATATCCACCTTTCGCAGCAATGCAGGCTGCTATTCTCCCATGGAGACGATCGTAGAGATGCTGGATGTAGTCCTGTGGAACGGCTTGCCATGCCATTTCCACCTGGCGCCTCAGTTGGACCAGCGTTCGTGCTGGACGTGTAGACCGCGTGAGACGACGCTTCATCCAGTCCCAAACATGCTCAATGGGGGACAGATCCGGAGATCTTGCTGGCCAGGGTAGTTGACTTACACCTTCTAGAGCACGTTGGGTGGCACGGGATACATGCGGACGTGCATTGTCCTGTTGGAACAGCAAGTTCCCTTGCCGGTCTAGGAATGGTAGAACGATGGGTTCGATGACGGTTTGGATGTACCGTGCACTATTCAGTGTCCCCTCGACGATCACCAGTGGTGTACGGCCAGTGTAGGAGATCGCTCCCCACACCATGATGCCGGGTGTTGGCCCTGTGTGCCTCGGTCGTATGCAGTCCTGATTGTGGCGCTCACCTGCACGGCGCCAAACACGCATACGACCATCATTGGCACCAAGGCAGAAGCGACTCTCATCGCTGAAGACGACACGTCTCCATTCGTACCTCCATTCACGCCTGTCGCGACACCACTGGAGGCGGGCTGCACGATGTTGGGGCGTGAGCGGAAGACGGCCTAACGGTGTGCGGGACCGTAGCCCAGCTTCATGGAGACGGTTGCGAATGGTCCTCGCCGATACCCCAGGAGCAACAGTGTCCCTAATTTGCTGGGAAGTGGCGGTGCGGTCCCCTACGGCACTGCGTAGGATCCTACGGTCTTGGCGTGCATCCGTGCGTCGCTGCGGTCCGGTCCCAGGTCGACGGGCACGTGCACCTTCCGCCGACCACTGGCGACAACATCGATGTACTGTGGAGACCTCACGCCCCACGTGTTGAGCAATTCGGCGGTACGTCCTCCCGGCCTCCCGCATGCCCACTATACGCCCTCCCTCAAAGTCCGTCAACTGCACATACGGTTCACGTCCACGCTGTCGCGGCATGCTACCAGTGTTAAAGACTGCGATGGAGCTCCGTATGCCACGGCAAACTGGCTGACACTGACGGCGGCGGTGCACAAATGCTGCGCAGCTAGCGCCATTCGACGGCCAACACCGCGGTTCCTGGTGTGTCCGCTGTGCCGTGCGTGTGATCATTGCTTGTACAGCCCTCTCGCAGTGTCCGGAGCAAGTATGGTGGGTCTGACACACCGGTGTCAAGGTGTTCTTTTTTCCATTTCCAGGAGTGTATTATACGCGTAGCGACCGAGAGAATATGAAAATCTGGCGTGTGGTTTTTTAAGGCGAGAATCAACATTGACGGTTGCCTGAAACGACATCGGTAGGGAAGCTGAATCACCGTGTATATCAACGCATGTCTATGTCGACTTAAGGACGGTATTTGCGAAAGAGCTAAATTTATTAGTGCCTCTTCCCCATGATGTGACGCTATACTTAGTGGAAACGTACTGTTCGTATGTCTGTCAGCGCAGCTCCCTATTCACTGCAATGTTTTCAGCCAGCCCAGCATCAGCACAGCCGTGCGAACTAACAGGATCTGCGCCCGGCCGCCGTCATGTTTTCTCCCTGTCTTCTCATTTAAGACACGCCCTTTGTGCGCGCCGCCCCTTGCGTCAGGGAGTCGATTGTGCGGCATTCTTTTGTCTCCGCGTCTACCGCACAGTCGGCTTCAGTTCTCGACTTTCTTTTGTCTGTGGAGAGATTTGTTACGTGGCGCGTCATGCGCCAGACGTGTTTTCACACCACCAGCCGTTTTCCCCTGACATTGCTGTGCGTTTTCTGCTCTGGTTTTAGACACCGAGCAACTTCTATTGTACAAAAAAAATCGAAAACCAACTCCCAAATAAATTCTTTTGTGTAGCAATTACATTATCCTCTAAAGCGTGCTCACACATTCGTTAACTTCATCGCTGCAAGTTACAGTACTATTTTATTTGTTTGCCTTAGCATATACCCCGTCACTGAGTAATAAAATGCACCGGCGCTTTTCCATCAGAAATGTTTTGTGATCACTGTAACTTAGCACTTCTCGCTTGGTATGCTGCGAGCGGATATCTCGGTAGGTTGTCTTATAGAGTTAAGCACCTACTTCAACTGACGAAGAATAAAGATTTAAGTCGCACTGCCAAGTATTTTGTTCTTTGAGTTTCGATTACACTAATTCGTTGAAAGGACCGTAATCTATGTGTGTGGGTTCTGCGTTCTCAGGGACGCAGAGAACTGGTATCAGTTTGTTTCGTCTGTATCTCGCCTACCCTAGAAGACTAGTCCAGGTGAGAGACATAACCACTTCCAGCAGCCCCCACACCAAGTGCCAAAGTATTGAGAGCATATAGTAACACTTTTGCTATACATTATAGGTTCTTCAGATATAACTTGGTTATTATTTGACAGGCAGGGGACTAATACACAAACATCAATAAATTTCGAGTTGCTTATGAGATCTGTGGTTGAACACGCGAATCTGTTGAAAAAAAATAATGCCCTCAGGTTAGTCAACATACGACAAAGAAGTAAACTGCATCTGTAAACTACTGTCAAGTGCCGGGCACTGTGTGCATCCCGTGGTACCACTTTGGGGAAACTGCCCTACCGTCTTTACATTTCGGGAAAGTGCCCTGCATCGTTACTAGCAAATATTTAAATATGACCCTTGCAAAAAAGTCTTCCGAATATTATCTCATTCTGTAGTATCAGGCCTAATAATTAAAGCGTTGAACATTACCGACGGAAAATATTGTTCTAAATTTCGGGATTTAGGGTTTCCTAATTACGGTTTGTACCAAACGTTTGCTTCAGAAGTAAAAAGTGCCGCATAATTGTCGGTTACTCTGCAGAGGTCACCCATAACAAGACAAATTTTAATCTTTGTGTTTTTTGAAGCAGAAGTCACATTTCATATCATTCCAAGTATCATCGTCGACACCTGTACAAACCTCATAACGCCAGCGAAAAGTAACCGACGCACTTCATACACGTCTGTTCAGAAGCATCAGTTGACTAAAGAAAATGTACTCATCGTTCCCTTGTCATTCAGACGAAGAGACTTTCAACACGATTTCATCAACGCTTGAATCGGACTCTTCCTCACTGTGATTTTGTTCCTCCGTGGCTCTCTGATTCTTTCTTACGAAGAACTTCCTGCTGGTAACCCCAAATGTTGAAGGTCCATCAGATGCATCAAATGAACGTCCTACGGTAGATTTAGAAGGTGGTCTCTCTTTCTGTAGTATTGTTGCTTGCTTTCCTTTCTTTTTATTTTAACCAGGGACTGCTCCAAAGCTTTTTTAAAAGAAGATTGGGTCAATATTGCTGTTTTACCTGCTCTTGGTGGCGGGTTTGATGGTGGAAGCAGAGGGGTTAACTGACTTCAAAAGCAGAACTGATGTTTCTTCCATTCAAGTAACTAGAGTCGACAAGGGGCCTGCTGCAGCATCTGAAGTCTTGTCAGCATACGCTGCAGATTTCTGAGGAGAAATTCCACAGGAGAGATCTCACATTTTTTGAAACCACTTCTATCTTGGGGCTCTGTATCACGCCCAAATCATGTCACCCAACGTCTTTGTTACTCAAACAGTACAGAGGTGGCACCTGGAATTAATGTCAGAATATCTGTTTGTATAAACTGACCCCAAATTTCGGGCAGCCGAAATATTAAAACCTGTTACTACCCGCTATTAGAGACGATACCTTACTTCTATTTAGCCACAACTTAACCCTTAAACGAATGGTTCACGACACTTTCATCAATTAAGAAATAGCATGCTTCAAATTATTGTCTCATATGAAATACTTTGCAAGTACGCCTTACCTGACTTGACATATTACTTCCAATTGAACACTTATGCTGACCACAATGCAAAAACAGATGTGGCGAGCGAACAGCACTACGCCAAACTCACAATGGCGTATCTGAGCGACCTCCGCTACTGGTTGCTGGAGCGAGCTACGGAATCCAGCACCAAGCAAGGGACGTATACAGCTACCTGGAACTAGGGACCCACCGGAAATATAGGCTCTTTTACCCTATTAGGGAAACCCCAACTGCTGTTCTGTTCGCATACGGAGCACTGGGAGACTGACTGTTCAGGTGCCACTTTGCAAGATCTAATTATGTAATCTGGACTTCGCAGCTCCTACGGGAGCGATATGTGGCGGGGAGGTAGGGGGCGCGGGCGGGGGGTTGTAATATATTTTTAGATTCCTTACTTAATGCTTATTCCTGAAGCTTTGTAATCAGGCTTTCACGGTGTAGCTGGCGTTTGTCTTCAAGATTCTATCACTTCAGTTTCTTCAGCATCTCCGCAACTCTCTCCCGTGAGTCAAACAAACCTACGCCCAATCGTGGTGCCCATTTATGTATACGTTGCACATCCACTGTTTGTGCATTAGGTATGGGACCCACACACTTGAGTAACGTTGTTGGATGGGTCGCTCGAGTGTTTCGTAACAAATCTCCTTCGCAGACTAGTTGCATTTTCTCAGTATCCTACAAATGAACCGAACTCTGCCATCTGCTTCATTTACAGCTGAGAATGTATGACCATTCCACTTCATATACTCAAAAATTGTTACACTCAGATATTTTTACTAGGGAACTGATTCCCGTTGCGATTAATTCACATCGAAGTCAAAGTATACAACGTTTTGTTGTTTTGTGAAATGTGCAATTTGACACTTCAAAAAATTTAAAGGAAAGACCAATCTTTGAACCACTTTTAAATATTATCAAGATCTGGCTGAATATTTTCAATGCCGGATTAGCGAATAGTCGTGCACTACCAGACGGCTTAAGATTTTTGACTTTACTACGCAACTGTGGAGGTTAACAAGTGCAAGGCTTGTAGAAAGTGTCTTATAGTATCGATCATTGCCTTTTTCTGTGACAGCATCGGCTCTTAATGACACAATACATTGATACTTACAGAACAACAATAGAACACATAAGTATGGTAACTAATTGTTACCCTTTCAGCTCAGTTCACCAGTTTTTAGCTCAGTGTTTTACAGAGATCGTATATAGAATGCAAAATACTCTCCTGATCCACACAGTCAACAAATTACCAGGCTCTGCACTTGATACACAGCACCCAGTCTTCTTCAGACACCTCCACACACACTTAGTGCACTTTGAAGTCTCTTCTGTTCACCCATAAACTCCAGTAAATTCCAGTTTTTTTTTTCGCCACTGCGTCATTGGCTCTCCATAGCCACCATTTGTGTGTTTATTTTCGTTTCTAACAAGTACTGCTTTCTTCAACATTCTTTTAGAGTTTATTTTCTCTGCTTTTAATCTCTTCCCTTTGGTGGTGATACTTCCTTTCCTTCAAAGCGCTTCAGTCACCTCCCACGCGGACAGTCTAGTAGACATAACTTTTCTCGTAGCCATTTTCATGCACTGTTTATTCCGTTTTCCTCTTTCTTTTCTCATTTTCTGCCATTTCAGTCTGAAAGTATATGAGAAGAAGAAATTAAAAACTAGAATTATTTCGGTCGATACAGGAAGACGATCGGGTGGCCGCTACAGCACGACAGACACGGAGTAGGATGTTGTCACACTGTACGTTCCTTTATATAAATAATCGGTAGGTGTCATTCCTTATGTAACACAGACAACCGAAATATAGCAGCAAAATTAATCACTTATCTTAAAAACGGGTACAACAATATATTCCGTGCGCACGGAACAGACAAAGCCTGAAGAGAGGAGGAAAATATCCGGTTCGAGTGCACATCGATACACAAGCTTACTTCTGCTTGCTGACACTACCGCCATTTGCAGGCGGAAAGGGAAGTCACAGCAGTGGGCGGTACTATGAGTCCTCCGATACGGCAGTTAAAAATATAGTTTGCTACCCCATATGGACGAATTTTTGGATAATAAATGTTGCTGTTGCACAGAATGAAGTGCTCTTAGGTTGTCAGGGAACAATGCATCCGCATGACTAACTTGCTACGTGGCTTCCGGGGTGTCATGAGAGAAAAGCGCTGGTTACGTTTCGCATGACCGATGTTTTCGGAATTCGTGTATTCGTACTACAAGTGCCGGGACGGTTTCTTTCTACGGACACGGACGATTACCTTCCCCATAACTGACACAGTCCGAGGTCGTGCTCCGTCTCGATGACGACGGAACGTTAAACCCACTTTTCCTTCCTTCTTTCCTGTATTCCGTGTTGACTGACATGGAGCAGGTCATTCTGTTAGAGATGCCTCATTACGTTTGGTCTTATAATATCTTCTAAGATTCTACAACGCATCTATGTCAGAGTATGGAACGGTTACTTACCTGATCACTTCTGCTAATCTTCTTGTTGATGGGTGTGGTCAACTGCGAGGTATAGTTTTGGTTCGAGGGATTTACGTTGTATGATGATTAAAAGAAATTGCAGTCACATTGAAAGTTGGACGTTTATAATTTTGCTGTGTGCGTACACAAACTTTGACTCTGAGATATTATTATCGCGAGTAGCAGCGAGCGAACAGTTGTCAAGAGGAGTCGGAAGTCGTCGGACTCAGGGTGCGCTGGAGAGAAGACGCGCGGCATGAAAGGTTGTAGCCGCGCCGGAGGAGTATTTGGTATTAATTGAGGATTTCTGGTATTTTGCCTTTTCGCTGCACGTAATTGTTGGTTGCTTGCACACTGAAGGGATTTTCTCAGATTTGTGTATGCATACATTGAGAGTAATAGTCGTGTCTTTGTTGTGGCCAGAAACGTGTTTAGGGAGCATAGACATTGTGGAATAATTAAAAGTCTGTTTAAAGTTTGTCAGTGTGTAAGTAGGCTGTTTAGGTTTTCTTATTGGTAACCGCCACGTAGCGCTCTGTATGAAAATCACTGGCTGTGCTGTGCGCAGTCTGTGGATAGTTTGCATTGTTGTCTGCCATTGTAGTGTTGGGCAGTTGGCTGTTAACAGCGCGTAGCGTTGCTCAGTTGGAGGTGAGCCGCCAGCAGTGGTGAATGTGGGGAGTGAGATGGCGGAGTTTTGAGAGAGGATGATCTGGACAAAGACAGTAAATTTGTAAGGCTGGATGTCATTAACTGATATATATATATATATATATATATATATATATATATATATATATATATATATATATATGACTTTTGACACTTTTAAGGTAAATACATTGTTTGTTCTCTACCAAAATCTTTCATTTGCTAACTCTGCCTATCAGTAGTCAGTGCCTTCAGTAGTTTGAATCTTTTATTTAGCTGGCAGTAGTGGCGCTCGCTGTATTGAAGTAGCTTGAGTAACGAAGATTTTTGTGAGGTAAGTGATTTGTGAAAGGTATAGGTTAATGTTAGTCAGGGCCATTCTTTTGTAGGGATTATTGAAAGTCAGATTGCGTTGCGCCAAAAATATTGTGTGTCAGTTTAAGCACAGTCATGTATAATTTTTGTAAGGCGACGTTTCAATTGTTTAAATAATATATTGCAAATATAATAGACTATAGACTTTATTGATTTCTTTCATTTTTTTTTACACTGTGTAAGGGTAGTTGACCAGACCCCTCCTGAGCGATCAGTTTCTATGTATATAAAAACGTGTCATTAGTTGCTGCGGTTAGTTCATGCATTCCACTCTGCATGGATCGCAGTATTGCGTTTGAAATATTTCAACATGTTCCTTCCTCATCAGGCTGTTGCAGCGGGAGGTCGAGGTAAGTTGTCTGCTGCGCATAGGAGCATTGCAGAACAGTTGTTAGGAGGAGACATTAGAGAATTTTAAAACTCGCAGTCAGATAGTTGAGAATTTATTTCTTTATAATTCGTAGGAAGGTAATAACAGTGTATGAGTATTACTTTGTAGTGCAAGTCTGTGTGTGTGTTTCATGGTGATAGTAACTCACAAGCATAAACTGGGAAGTACGAAAAACTATTTACTGTAATGGTGATTTCGGATTTGTTATGATTTAGCCAACTGGATTTCCTATAGCGAACTGGAGTTTTCTATGCATTTCAAAATCGTTCCATAGAAATAAGCCATTGCTAACTTCTTGTTATTTACTTATCATATATGAATATTCGTAAAATTAAATAGTGTCTAATGTTTTTTCCTATATTACTGTAATTATATTTATTATTTTCACTTTATTTGTGCTGTATCATGGTAGGCTGCCATAATAACGTGGTAGAAAAGTTGCACCACCCAGATACAGCATGTGGTGTAATTTTTCTAATAGAAGTAGTAAACTTACTTGTTTTGTAAGTTCGTTAGCGCACATTGTTCAGACCTATAAAAACTTATTGTGGGAAGGAAACTTCTGTCAGACTTAGAAACTTATTTTTTGGAACTAGGTGGAAAGAGTATTGAAATCTGCCTGTAGGTTTTGTCGAGATTACCCCCCACCCATAATGAAATAATAAAAAATTGTCAATGAAATGCCAGCTTTTTTATAGAAATACATCAAATATGCATGTGGCAGAAAGAAATATTTTTAGTTTCGATATTTAAAATTTCACCGAAAACTACTGGTCTATTTTATAACACGATTCAATAAATTTTGATTTTTCAAGGCATTTATATGTAATGAATAAAATATCTGAAAATTTGCGTCCATGTTGTGGGAAACAATCAAATCAATATTATAAAAAATAAATCAGTTTGAAAGATATAATTAAAAATCATTAGCCGAAAACATAATACTACAAGTAACATACACTTTGTAGAGCTGGGACACTTGTTTTGGAGCATACATCTTCAGGGCGAATAGTTACAGCAGTTCCTTGTCATTCCAGATCTGCATGTTAGAAGAGTCCAGGGGCATGAAAGGGAAGCAGTGGTTGGGAAAGGAGTGAGACAGGGATGTAGCCTCTCCCCGATGTTATTCAATCTGTATATTGAGCAAACAGTATGTAACCTCCCCCTCACTTATCGACCTTAATGACAGTGAAAATTTAAACCACGTGTACCTAATGGAAATTTGGGAAAAGCAATCGTCACCGAAGTTAATTTGTCGGTAAAGAGGGAGGAGGAAAGGGTTACATCTAAATGAAAGGAAAAATGCAAATGAAACTGGTGGAAATTAATTTTGAAAAGGGGTAAAGTTAACATAGAAAGTAAATGTGCGGCCGTTAGGTCAACAATTAACCAGCGGTAATTAGATATTTGAGATTTGGGGGAAATTACGGTCGCCAGTCCTAAGGACAATTACTATAGTAACTGAAAAAAAAAGGTTATTACACATATAATTAGCACTAGAAGCGTGGCAACTGAAGGTTGACACGTGTAGTGTGAAAACTGAAAGTTTGTCAGAAGTAATAAATTTCGCTACACTCTGACTTAATTTAGCAGAAGAATTAATAAAACCAGAAAATTGAAAGTTAATTTAGTGACTGAAATTAATAGTGAACTTTGTTTCTGAAGCATATTGAAATTCAGTAAAATACAGTTAGTCTTGGGCTACCTCAACAATCATTTCAAAAGCTGCTTGAATCTACGCAATTTAGAAATAAGAGATTTAACTTCGAACTTGAATTAAATGATTCTGAACAATTAACAATAGTAAAATTTAGTACGTACCAAGCTGAGCTGCAGTCACAGGTAAGCTAGAATATGCTAACAAAACTCGCACTCTTAATTTGTGCTCGTGTAATCTAAATATTGTAGCCAGCTATGAATAATTTAACTGAACTTTGAAATTAAGGCAGTGAAATTGAATTATATTATTTTAATGCTGGCGTTTGAATTTCAACGACACTCGGGTTCATTTCGGAAAAGGAAGGGACCTTGCTTGGCAATGCAATTGGGACAATGAGCAACAAAGGTTCATGCTAAGTTGCTGTAATTTTGTGATGCAAGAATTTTAAAAGCTGAGGTCTGCCATACAGTTCTGAAACTTTACGTGCTTTTAGTCTTCCTTGTTGGCTGATTGAAGGTTTGAAGTCGTCGATCGAGGAGGTGGCGACAGTAACTCATTGTCGGCCGTCGTTGTTGCAGAATCTGGATGCTGGCGCGCCTTCTTCTCGACACGGTCACCAGGCGAAAACGGGCTCTTGATGTGTGCCAGCTAATGCTTCCCGTCCGCGACACCGTGCTAGAAACTACCATAGCCAGTCGATCGCAATTACATGCTGCCAAACCCCGAAAGCCCGGCAACTTGCGGGAGCGTCACACAACACACCTGCTCAATCGCACTACTCCAACCAGACTCTCCCTCGCTGCCCGCGCTCCACGCGGCAGAGTTAACACTCCCAAAGATCCTACACACTTTCGTTCTTCACACGACCTATCGATGTATTCGTTCGATAGCATAGTTTTCCCTAGGCACCCAGCGTAAAATACAAATAATATTTATAAAACAAACCAATTATACATCGACATAAATGCATAAGTATATATGTATACAAATATTAAAACAATTACAATATATAAAGACACAGAAATGTTATATCTTCAGGTAATAAAATAAGGAAAAAATTATGGTACAATAGATGGAAATAGGAGGATATGCATTTCCGGCGTTACACGTGCCCCACATTGTCTGAGGATGTTCGTGTAACCTAAACAGACTCAGAAAATGTCCCAAAAAAGAAACAGCGGAAATGCATATGGTCAAAGCATCATCAAAATTTAGCATTCGTCTAATTAAGCATAAATCAATTTTTAGACCATAATAATTGAGTGGAGACACTCCTAATCTTATTCCACTCTGTCATCTTGCACAAAATAAAACAGGTTGACAACCTATTAATATTCATAGAAAACATAGAAAATGGTTTAGCTATTCTAAAATCGTCAAAATTCGTAACACTATCAAGAAACGGAATATTATTTACAAAATTAATCAGAGTACATGGCCATGAAAACAGGTAGATCAAAATACGCAAATTAATTATTAATTACATATTGTACACATTTTTATATAACCTTTTCATAATTAATATTCTCATCATGAGAGTCCAATTAAAGCTAAACTAGAAAATAATATTTAGCAGATCGACAAAAACATAAATATTGAGAGCAGAATTCTTTCACATCAGCTGTCCGGGAAGAAAAGCTATTCCGCCTTTCGTACCCGCAAGTACAAAGAATGCCGACAGCGGCACAAGAGCCGACAGCGGCACAAGAGCCGACAGCGGCTCCGCCTCGCCAGTATTGTTGCGCTCGCCTGTGCGGCACGCTTGATCTCACTCGCCTGTGTAACGGAATTTCCAGAACGTCCGTTTCACTGAGTTCTTTCGGAACAACTCACTCCCGCGTAATCTCAAGGAGTCCATTAATTCTATCACAGTGGATAACTCAACACTGTCCGTCATCACACGCATGTACTAGCCTGAAACTTAAAACAGCGTCTAAGTACATCGGCAGTGACTAGTAAATCACATATTTATGAAATCTTACAGCTTGTTACAAAATCATATTTACATTCCTTAATCTACAGTGACTCAGCTGAAAACTTAAACTAGCAGCTTGGATTTTTCAAATGATTATTAATCAATTCCTCTTATATCATTCAGTCAAAATTAATTACTTATTAATGACAACTTCTTTAATGACCTCTTGGTCAGGCATAAGCATGGCAACCTAGCAAATCCTTAAATATTACACTCTATATTTACATACTGTACAAATTACCCATTGTGTGGTATTAATCAATCCTACGTAGGTACAATTTCAAGTCTACAATGTTCCGTATACCTAATAGTTTCCCAGAGCTTGGATACTCTAAGCAATAAGCATTCGTGTGAGGTATACCAATGACTTTATATGGTCCATTATAAACAAACTTAAATTTCGAGATTTCATTGTCTATCTCGCTCGATTTCTCATGAGCTTTTACAAGTACTAAGTCTCCGATTGCAAACTTAGCAAAACGCGCTTTAGCGTCATGACGACGTATGCGAGCATCGGCTTTTAGCTTCATTACTTCTCGCAAACGATCTTTTTTCACACCAATACTAATGTCAATCCGTGGAGGGAATTTGATTATCTCTTCCACTAAACTTTTACTTCTGTCATCCAACAGGATTTCCTCTGGAGAAAATCCCGTCGATTCATGTCTCAAGGTGTTCATAATTCTCTCAAATACTGCTACATATTTGCCCCATGCCTTATGGTTGTGATGGCAAAAGGTACGGCACAGTCGGCCTAGCTCGCGCATATACCTCTCAGCGGGATTCCCAGCCGTACAATAAGCTGAAATATGGATCATCTCGACCCCATTACTTTCCATGCCTTCATTCCACAACTTAGAAGTAAATTGTGCCCCATTGTCTGATAGAATCGCCTTGGGCTTACCAATATGAACAAAATAATCGTTCACAAGCTTGCTATAGACCGCTTTGGCTGTAGCTTTCCTAATCGGGTATAGCTTGATGAACTTGGAAAAAGTTTCTAGCACTACTAAAATGTTGGCAAAGTTTCCTGATGACTTGGGCAAAGGTCCGTACAAGTCCACGCATAGTAATTCAAAGGTGTCGTTAGGCCTTATACTTTGCATAGGACCACGACTTGTACAGTTGGTAACCTCCACCTTCTGACATAAATCGCAAGTTTTCACTCTGTCAGTAACGCGTTTTAACATGTTGTTAAAATGCACTACTTCACTCAGCTTTTCCGTACATTTCTTTGATTCCAAAGTGACCATACGCCAAATGGTAGTAGTCTATTATTTCCGTGACGACTTTGGTGGGCCAGCATACCCGCCAAATATTACTATCTTCACCCTTACATATGTACAAGATATGATTGTATATCTTGTAATACTTCCTTAATATCTCTCCTTCTGGACTCCTTTCGTCATATCGGGTTTTCACCATATTTAAACAACCGTCCTCGTTCTGATGACGACGTAGATTCTTACAGACGTTCATTATTAATTTACGTCCCTCAACTTCTTTAAAATAGTATAATTTGACCACTCCATCTGCCTCATCTTTCAATAGATCTTGATTAGACTTGGGCAACCGCGACAGTGCATCCGCTACGCAATTGTCGGTCCCTTTTACATAACAGATGTCATAGTTAAATTGTTGTAAATACAGTGACCACCTAGTCAGCCTTTCGTGAAGTAGTTTACAATCCTATAGATAAGTGAGCGCCTTATGGTCCGTATGAATAATCACCTTACGGTCCCCACACGATAGCGAGACACTCTTTCTCAGAAATCGTGTAGTTTCGCTCACTTTTTGATAAAGTTCGACTCGCGAACGCTATCGTCCGGTGTTCCTTATCCTCTCCTTTACCAACTTCTTGGAACAGTTCTACTCCCACCCCGTAATTCGACGAATCCGTTCCCAGATGGAAGGGTAGCGATAAATCAGGATGAAATAGTATGTTAGATCTTAACAACTCGTCTTTTAATCTCTCGAAAGCGGCCTGACACCCGTCAGTCCACACAAACGGAACATTTTTGCGTAAGAGGTTATTCAAATTTTCATCATTAAACACTTGTCCTTTTACAAATTTACGGTAAAATCCTGTGAGCCCTAGAAAACTTTTTAACTGTTTCCTAGACTTGGGTGGAGGACAATTCCTTATTGCCTCTAGTTTCTCTGGGTCCTTCGTAATACCAGCAGTGGTAATTACATGCCCTAAAAATTTCGGTTCCTGCTCACAAATTCGCATTTCTTTAGCTTTAGAGTCATTCCGCCACGGCGCAATGCTCTAAAAACTTCATCTAACTGGTCACAATGGTCATGCCAGGTGGCATTGGCCAACAACAGGTCGTCAACATATACAGTTAACCTTGAACTCAAAGCCGGTCCTAGCACTTTATCTAGGGCCCTGATGAATACGGACACAGATATATTAAGTCCAAACGGCAGTACTCTATACTGATAACACCTGCCCGCAAACAAGAAGCCGGTGTATGGCCTAGATTCTTCTTCGAGTTCTATTTGCCAGTAACTAGCCGTCAGATCGAGGCTAGTCATGAACTTAACATCATGAAAACGTTGCAAAATCTCCTCCATACTCTCTGGTCTGTCTGTTTCGCGTTGAACGACCCTATTCAACGTGCGTGCGTCAATCACAATACGCACACTACCATCCCGTTTTGCTACAATGACCAAACCGTTATTGTATGGACTCGTACTTCTTTCAATCACTCCCCATTCGATCATCTTATCTATCTCCCGTTGCACTGCTTCCTTTTTGGACAGCGGTATAGCATACGGTCTCACGAAGAATGGTTCGTGCGGAATTACATGCAACTTGCATTTATATCCTTCCACAAGTCCCGGTTTGTCTAAAAACACACTCTTATTCCTCATTATCACTTCATACAGGCCTCGTCTTTGTTCGTGTGTTACGTTTGACACACCGTCTACAATACTTTCCAATTCACTTTCTACACTATTGTCAATACCGAGATTCCTCACATTACAGTAGTTCAAATTCATACATACATCAATACCATCCGGCCAGTTAACAATGTGTATAGGCTGGTATTGCCTCTGCACACCGTCTCCTGCCTCGTCAAAACTAACTACTATTGTTTTATTTTGTGACGTACATGTCAAAGTTTTGCTTTCGCAATTAATCACTGCACGGTACTTTAATAGCCAATCCAACCCGATAATTACTTCCGTAGTTAAGTCTGGCACGACGACAAACTCTTGTTCAAATCGTGCCCCACATATCTCGAAGTTGACAAAAATCTGTTTTGTGACCGGTTTACTGGCCTTCCCAGTAGCACCGATAATTTTCACTCCTGTTACTGGCATAACTACGATGCCGGGTCTGTCTTTCAGTAACTCAAATATTTTCCCAGATACAGCACTCAATTCTGCACCGGTGTCAATCAACACGTTTAGTTGTAGGTCGTGCATATTAACAGACTACTATCTGTCTACACTTGTCCTCGACTGTTTCTTTATTTTCCCACAGTAAATCCTCGTCTATATCCAGGTCATTCCAGAAAAAACCATCCGGCTTTGATCCTAAATCCGGCTTATCTGGCGGCTTTTTCAGCTTCTGTTCACATACAGTTTTAATTTGAACACGTTTGTCCTGAGGCTTAGTCTGTAGCTTCGCCTCCGATACAGAAACCTTTTCCTGTAACCCGTCAACTAGTGAGTGTTGCTTTGCTATCAATTCACTAATTGTCACCTTCGTTGATTCCACTTTGGTCAGATTGATCTCATCTGCCAATCTACCTGGAGGAATGTGCCCAGTAGTATCTGCAATTACTTCCTCTGGATCTGCGCAACCCACACTGCTACCGTCTGACCGCATAACGTCAGCTCTAACCTCATACACGCTGTAATCTACGTGCTTTTCTACCAATCGTGTCCGGCTATCACTAAAATTTTCGTAATCTTTCTCCTTAATACTTTCGCAATTTTTAAACTGGGGTGTTGCGTCGGATGGGTCGGCTACTTCTACCACTATAACTTTCGGTAAAGTCTGCCGGTTAGGGCCAGAACTTTCTATCACTTCACAAATACTATCTTCCTGTGGGACGAGACGCGGCAAATCCTGACCGCACTTCCCATAAACACTTCTCCCGTACAGGCCCCTATAATCTCTTAGTTCGTCGTATAAGCGACCGAATTGCCTTAACCAGACCTCATCCCTCTCTGCATCCCATCGCTCAGTGAAGGACGTGTTATCCGACAACTGATCTTCTCTCAACAATTGCGAATCATTCTTAAACTCAATCTCCATTTCCGCTGTGGGTGTTACAGCTGCCACTTTATAATCGATTTCCGGAACACTACTTAAATTGTTCTCACTGACAGTGAATGTATTTTCTACTGCCGTGCATACAGCTGATCTACTACTTGTGGGCGCACTCCTTTCTCTTAACACTGGCACACTCTCTCGCCGTTGATTATTCCATACGGAATTTTCATAACGACGAGACATGGATTTTCTACTGTTATTGGGCCTCCAAAATTTCTCCACGCCCGGTCGGCCCCTCACCGGCGCGGCTAATGGTTTCCCTGTCTCGTCCCAGCAGATACGCTCCCCGGATGCTGCTGAGGCGGCTGATCACACCCTCTGGCATTATTACTATTCTGCGAAGCCCGTATCACGCTAGTATGATACTGGTTTCCGTCATTCCTGTTATTATTTGCATTGTATCGATTGTCATTACGGCCCGAACCACTATTGTTATTGCTGCCAAGATTGCGGTATGCATTATTCCAATAGTTGTCGTTGTCGTTGTTGCTGTGGTACCCGTTGTTGTTACCACGGCCTCTACCACTGTCGCGATTATTGCGCCAATTGTCCTCGTCCTCAACTCTTTCCAGGAAATCATTGATTGTCCTGTAATTGCTTCCTATGTAGCGTTTTGTATCATCTGGAAGCTTCTTGTAGAGTTCCCAGACTTTTTCGGATTCCGTGCGGCGATCACGCAAATATTCCAACTTGCGGATCCAGCCCTCACAAAACTCCTTCATCGAGCCGCGCGAATTCGCATCGAAAGGCCTCTATACGACAAATTCGCGCCAGACGCTTTGCTGTTTTTGCTCTGACCAGTATTCAGCCAGAAACAAATTTTTAAACTCGTCAAAAGTCAGGTTCGTAATGTTGAGGTTTAAGCCCCAACGCTTGGCATCACCAGCCAACACATCAATAACCGCATTAATTATTCTGTCATTAGTCCATGATCTGGGTAAAACTCTTTCACAATTTTTAATGAAATCCGTCGCGTGTATACCGCCTTTTTTCAAGGGGTCGAACCGCTCCCCTTTCGTCAACAATTCCGAACTATGTGCACAGATTGGCACGTAGCTCTGTTTTTCGTCAAGTTTCTTTTCTAATTCCGACACTCTCGTAATTACTTGGCAAGTGGTTGTCGCAAGCGTTTCTACTTCCTTTTTTTTCTCTTCGCAGGTATTAGCCTGCTTCGTCACTTTGGTATCTACTTCGGATACTAAAGCCTTTAAAGTTTCCACCTTCTTTTGATCCTCTTTTTTCACTAATTGAATTTGTTCCGTCACCTTATTCTCGATGATCGGAGCAACTGCTTCTCCTACACTTTTTTCGATTCTGCTAATTTTGGAATTAAAACGCGTATTTATGCTCGCAATTTCCGCCTGAACGCCTATCATTTCCTGTTTAAGATTACCGATTTCGGTATTAACCACAACAATATCTTCTTTGATTTTATCTACTTTTGCGTTAACAACTCCAACATTGTTGTTAACAACATTAATAGCTTTGTTCTGATTGTCTAGCTTCCTGTCAATTTTTTCAGACTGAACTTCTTGCTTGGCAGACTGAGCTTCTTGCTTGGCAGCCTGAGCTTTAATTTCTGACGATTGAGTTTCTATCTTGCTAGACTGAGCCTTGATTTCGTTAATCAAAACATTCAAAAAAATTAGCTAAATTCCCGGAAACTACCGGTTTTACTTCTGTAGCGGCTTCCTCTTTAATTGTCCCCGCGTATTCGTCATCAAGGGGTTCACATTTGATTTTCACTTCCGATTCCGAAACATTTTCTAAAGTTTGGAATTCCATTTCTGCTCTTTGTTGCGTTTCGGCGGTCGCGTCTTTCACGCTATCCGCCTGCCCCTGAACAATGGGTACCGCGGTGCGTGTTTCCCACTGTTCGACCGATTGTTCCGTATCCAAGTGTACCAAATTTTGGTAATTGTTGCCTTCACTCATTTTAATAATTTTCAATATGAATAACAAATCTCAAATCTCATTAGGATTCCTCCCACTACTTAATCTCGCTGACGTAACTATCTGTTCGTAACCAATACTTTGTTACGACATTTGCACCAAACAAAATTCGTGTCCAGAACAACCTCAAATCTGAAGATTGTCCTGTCACCAGGTCGCCACGTGTAACCTCCCCCTCACTTATCGACCGTGTCTACCTAATGGAAATTTGGGAAAAGCAATCGTCACCGAAGTTAATTTGTCAGTAAAGAGGGAGGAAAGGGTTACATCTAAATGAAAGGAAAAATGCAAATGAAACTGGTGGAAATGAATTTTGAAAAGAAAGTAAATGTGCGGCCGTTACGTCAACAATTAACCAGCGGTAATTAGATATTTGAGATTTGGGGGAAATTACGGTCGCCAGTCCTAAGGACAATTACTATAGTAACTGAAAAAGAAAGGTTATTACACATATAACTAGCACTAGAAGCGTGGCAACTGAAGGTTGACACGTGTAGTGTGAAAACTGAAAGTTTGTCAGAAGTAATAAATTTCGCTACACTCTGACTTAATTTAGCAAAAGAATTAATAAAACCAGAAAATTGAAAGTTAATTTAGTGACTGAAATTAGTAGTGAACTTCGTTTCTGAAGCATATTGAAATTCAGTAAAATAGAGTTAGTCTTGGGCTACCTCAACAATCATTTCAAAAGCTGCTTGAATCTACGCAATTTAGAAATAAGAGATTTAACTTCGAACTTGAATTAAATGATTCTGAACAATTAACAATAGTAAAATTTAGTACGTACCAAGCTGAGCTGCAGTCACAGGTAAGCTAGAATATGCTAACAAAACTCGCACTCTTAATTTGTGCTCGTGTCATCTAAATATTGTAGCCAGCTATGAATAATTTAACTGAACTTTGAAATTAAGGCAGTGAAATTGAATTATATTATTTTAATGCTGGCGTTTGAATTTCAACGACACTCGGGTTCATTTCGGAAAAGGAAGGGACCCTGCTTGGCAATGCAATTGGGACAATGAGCAACAAAGGTTCATGCTAAGTTGCTGTAATTTTGTGATGCAAGAATTTTAAAAGCTGAGGTCTGCCATACAGTTCTGAAACTTTACGTGCTTTTAGTCTTCCTTGTTGGTTGATTGAAGGTTTGAAGTCGTCGATCGAGGAGGTGGCGACAGTCACTCATTGTCGGCCGTCGCTGTTGCAGAAGCTGGATGCTGGCGCGCCTTCTTCTCGACACGGTCACCAGGCGAAAACGGGCTCTTGATGTGTGCCAGCTAATGCTTCCCGTCCGCGACACCGTGCTAGAAACTACCATAGCCAGTCGATCGCAATTACATGCTGCCAAACCCAGAAAGCCCGGCAACTTGCGGGAGCGTCGCACAACACACCTGCTCAATCGCACTACTCCAACCAGACTCTCCCTCGCTGCCCGCGCTCCACGCGGCAGAGTTAACACTCCCAAAGATCCTACACACTTTCGTTCTTCACACGACCTATCGATGTATTCGTTCGATAGCATAGTTTTCCCTAGGCACCCAGCGTAAAATACAAATAATATTTACAAAACAAACCAATTATACATCGACATAAATGCATAAGTATATGTATATACAGATATTAAAACAATTACAATATATAAAGACACAGAAGTGTTATATCTTCAGGTAACAAAATAAGGAAAAACTTATGGTACAATAGATGGAAATAGGAGGATATGCATTTCCGGCGTTACACGTGCCCCACAATGTCTGAGGATGTTCATGTAACCTAAACAGACTCAGAAAATGTCCCAAAAAAGAAACAGCGGAAATGCATATGGTCAAAGCATCATCAAAATTTAGCATTCGTCTAATTAAGCATAAATCAATTTTTAGACCATAATAATTGAGTGGAGACACTCCTAATCTTATTCCACTCTATCATCTTGCACAAAATAAAACAGGTTGACAACCTATTAATATTCATAGAAAACATAGAAAATGGTTTAGCTATTCTAAAATCGTCAAAATTCGTAACACTATCAAGAAACGGAATATTATTTACAAAATTAATCAGAGTACATGGCCATGAAAACAGGTAGATCAAAATACGCAAATTAATTATTAATTACATATTATACACATTTTATATAACCTTTTCATAATTAATATTCTCGTCATGAGAGTCCAATTAAAGCTAAACAAGAAAATAATATTTAGCAGATCGACAAAAACATAAATATTGAGAGCAGAATTCTTTCACATCAGCTGTCCGGGAAGAAAAACTATTCCGCCTTTCGTACCCGCAAGTACAAAGAATGCCGAGAGCGGCACAAGAGCCGACAGCGGCTCCGCCTCGCCAGTATTGTTGCGCTCGCCTGTGCGGCACGCTTGATCTCACTCGCCTGTGTAACGGCATTTCCAGAACGTCCGTTTCACTGAGTTCTTTCGGAACAACTCACTCCCGCGTAATCTCAAGGAGTCCATTAATTCTATGACAGTGGATAACTCAACACTGTCCATCATCACACGCAGGTACTAGCCTGAAACTTAAAACAGCGTCTAATTACATCGGCAGTGACTAGTAAATCACATATTTATGAAATCTTACAGCTTGTTACAAAATCATATTTACATTCCTTAATCTACAGTGACTCAGCTGAAAACTTAAACTAGCAGCTTGGATTTTTCAAATGATTATTAATCAATTCCTCTTATACCATTCAGTCAAAATTAATTACTTATTAATGACAACTTCTTTAATGACCTCTTGGTCAGGCATAAGCATGGCAACCTAGCAAATCCTTAAATCTTACACTCTATATTTACATACTGTACAAATTACCCATTGTGTGGTATTAATCAATCCTACGTTGGTACAATTTCAAGTCTACAATGTTCCGTATACCTAATAGTTTCCCAGAGCTTGGATACTCTAAGCAATAAGCATTCGTGTGAGGTATACCAATGACTTTATATGGTACATTATAAACAAACTTAAATTTCGAGATTTCATTGTCTATCTCGCTCGATTTCTCATGAGCTTTTACAAGTACTAAGTCTCCGATTGCAAACTTAGCAAAACGCGCTTTAGCGTCATGACGACGTATGCGAGCATCGGCTTTTAGCTTCATTACTTCTCGCAAACGATCTTTTTTCACACCAATACTAATGTCAATCCGTGGAGGGAATTTGATTATCTCTTCCACTAAACTTTTACTTCTGTCATCCAACAGGATTTCCTCTGGAGAAAATCCCGTCGATTCATGTCTCAAGGTGTTCATAATTCTCTCAAATACTGCTACATATTTGCCCCATGCCCTATGGTTGTGATGGCAATAGGTACGGCACAGTCGGCCTAGCTCGCGCATATACCTCTCAGCGGGATTCCCAGCCGGACAATAAGCTGAAATATGGATCACCTCGACCCCATTACTTTCCATGCCTTCATTCCACAACTTAGAAGTAAATTGTGCCCCATTGTCTGATAGAATCGCCTTGGGCTTACCAATATGAACAAAATAATCGTTCACAAGCTTGCTATAGACCGCTTTGGCTGTAGCTTTCCTAATCGGGTATAGCTTGATGAACTTGGAAAAAGTTTCTAGCACTACTAAAGTGTAGGCAAAGTTTCCTGATGACTTGGGCAAAGGTCCGTACAAGTCCACGCATAGTAATTCAAAGGTGTCGTTAGGCCTTATACTTTGCATAGGACCACGACTTGTACAGTTGGTAACCTTCACCTTCTGACATAAATCGCAAGTTTTCACTCTGTCAGTAACGCGTTTTAACATGTTGTTAAAATGCACTACTTCACTCAGCTTTTCCGTACATTTCTTTGATCCAAAGTGACCATACGCCAAATGGTAGTAGTCTATTATTTCCGTGACGACTTTGGTGGGCCAGCATACCCGCCAAATATTACTATCTTCACCCTTACGTATGTACAAGATATGATCGTATATCTTGTAATACTTCCTTAATTTCTCTCCTTCTGGACTCCTTTCGTCTTATCGGGTTTTCACCATATTTAAACAACTGTCCTCGTTCTGATGACGACGTAGATTCTTACAGACGTTCATTATTAATTTACGTCCCTCAACTTCTTTAAAATAGTATAATTTGACCACTCCATCTGCCTCATCTTTCGGTAGATCTTGATTAGACTTGGGCAACCGCGACAGTGCATCCGCTACGCAATTGTCGGTCCCTTTTACGTGACAGATGTCATAGTTAAATTGTTGTAAATACAGTGACCACCTAGTCAGCCTTTCGTGAAGTAGTTTACAATCCTACAGATAAGTGAGCGCCTTATGGTCCGTATGAATAATCACCTTACGGTCCCATAGGTAACCCTTGAACTTCTTGAATCCCCACACGATAGCGAGACACTCTTTCTCAGAAATCGTGTAGTTTCGCTCACTTTTTGATAAAGTTCGACTCGCGAACGCTATCGTCCGGTGTTCCTTATCCTCTCCTTTACCAACTTCTTGGAACAGTTCTACTCCCACCCCGTAATTCGACGAATCCGTTCCCAGATGGAAGGGTAGCGATAAATCAGGATGAAATAGTATGTTAGATCTTAACAACTCGTCTTTTAATCTCTCGAAAGCGGCCTGACACCCGTCAGTCCACACAAACGGAACATTTTTGCGTAAGAGGTTATTCAAATTTTCATCATTAAACACTTGTCCTTTTACAAATTTACGGTAAAATCCTGTGAGCCCTAGAAAACTTTTTAACTGTTTCCTAGACTTGGGTGGAGGACAATTCCTTATTGCCTCTAGTTTCTCTGGGTCCTTCGTAATACCAGCAGTGGTAATTACATGCCCTAAAAATTTCAGTTCCTGCTCACAAATTCGCATTTCTTTAGCTTTAGAGTCATTCCGCCACGGCGCAATGCTCTAAAAACTTCATCTAACTGGTCACAATGGTCATGCCAAGTGGCATTGGCCAACAACAGGTCGTCAACATATACAGTTAACCTTGAACTCAAAGCCGGTCCTAGCACTTTATCTAGGGCCCTGATGAATACGGACACAGATATATTAAGTCCAAACGGCAGTACTCTATACTGATAACACCTGCCCGCAAACAAGAAGGCGGTGTATGGCATCGAAAGGCCTCTATACGACAAATTCGCGCCAGACGCTTTGCTGTTTTTGCTCTGACCAGTATTCAGCCAGAAACAAATTTTTAAACTCGTCAAAAGTCAGGTTCGTAATGTTGAGGTTTAAGCCCCAACGCTTGGCATCACCAGCCAACACATCAATAACCGCATTAATTATTCTGTCATTAGTCCATGATCTGGGTAAAACTCTTTCACAATTTTTAATGAAATCCGTCGCGTGTATACCGCCTTTTTTCAAGGGGTCGAACCGCTCCCCTTTCGTCAACAATTCCGAACTATGTGCACAGATTGGCACGTAGCTCTGTTTTTCGTCAAGTTTCTTTTCTAATTCCGACACTCTCGTAATTACTTGGCAAGTGGTTGTCGCAAGCGTTTCTACTTCCTTTTTTTTCTCTTCGCAGGTATTAGCCTGCTTCGTCACTTTGGTATCTACTTCGGATACTAAAGCCTTTAAAGTTTCCACCTTCTTTTGATCCTCTTTTTTCACTAATTGAATTTGTTCCGTCACCTTATTCTCGATGATCGGAGCAACTGCTTCTCCTACACTTTTTTCGATTCTGCTAATTTTGGAATTAAAACGCGTATTTATGCTCGCAATTTCCGCCTGAACGCCTATCATTTCCTGTTTAAGATTACCGATTTCGGTATTAACCACAACAATATCTTCTTTGATTTTATCAACTTTTGCGTTAACAACTCCAACATTGTTGTTAACAACATTAATAGCTTTGTTCTGATTGTCTAGCTTCCTGTCAATTTTTTCAGACTGAACTTCTTGCTTGGCAGACTGAGCTTCTTGCTTGGCAGCCTGAGCTTTAATTTCTGACGATTGAGTTTCTATCTTGCTAGACTGAGCCTTGATTTCGTTAGTCAAAACATTCAAAAAATCAGCTAAATTCCCGGAAACTACCGGTTTTACTTCCGTAGCGGCTTCCTCTTTAATTGTCCCCGCGTATTCGTCATCAAGGGGTTCACATTTGATTTTCACTTCCGATTCCGAAACATTTTCTTAAGTTTGGAATTCCATTTCTGCTCTTTGTTGCGTTTCGGCGGTCGCGTCTTTCACGCTAGCCGCCTGCCCCTGAACAATGGGTACCGCGGTGCGCGTTTCCCACTGTTCGACCGATTGTTCCGTATCCAAGTGTACCAAATTTTGGTAATTGTTGCCTTCACTCATTTTAATAATTTTCAATATGAATAACAAATCTCAAATCTCATTAGGATTCCTCCCACTACTTAATCTCGCTGACGTAACTATCTGTTCGTAACCAATACTTTGTTACGACATTTGCACCAAACAAAATTCGTGTCCAGAACAACCTCAAATCTGAAGATTGTCCTGTCACCAGGTCGCCACGTGTAACCTCCCCCTCACTTATCGACCGCATCTACCTAATGGAAATTTGGGAAAAGCAATCGTCACCGAAGTTAATTTGTCAGTAAAGAGGGAGGAAAGGGTTACATCTAAATGAAAGGAAAAATGCAAATGAAACTGGTGGAAATGAATTTTGAAAAGAAAGTAAATGTGCGGCCGTTACGTCAACAATTAACCAGCGGTAATTAGATATTTGAGATTTGGGGGAAATTACGGTCGCCAGTCCTAAGGACAATTACTATAGTAACTGAAAAAGAAAGGTTATTACACATATAATTAGCACTAGAAGCGTGGCAACTGAAGGTTGACACGTGTAGTGTGAAAACTGAAAGTTTGTCAGAAGTAATAAATTTCGCTACACTCTGACTTAATTTAGCAAAAGAATTAATAAAACCAGAAAATTGAAAGTTAATTTAGTGACTGAAATTAGTAGTGAACTTTGTTTCTGAAGCATATTGAAATTCAGTAAAATACAGTTAGTCTTGGGCTACCTCAACAATCATTTCAAAAGCTGCTTGAATCTACGCAATTTAGAAATAAGAGATTTAACTTCGAACTTGAATTAAATGATTCTGAACAATTAACAATAGTAAAATTTAGTACGTACCAAGCTGAGCTGCAGTCACAGGTAAGCTAGAATATGCTAACAAAACTCGCACTCTTAATTTGTGCTCGTGTCATCTAAATATTGTAGCCAGCTATGAATAATTTAACTGAACTTTGAAATTAAGGCAGTGAAATTGAATTATATTATTTTAATGCTGGCGTTTGAATTTCAACGACACTCGGGTTCATTTCGGAAAAGGAAGGGACCCTGCTTGGCAATGCAATTGGGACAATGAGCAACAAAGGTTCATGCTAAGTTGCTGTAATTTTGTGATGCAAGAATTTTAAAAGCTGAGGTCTGCCATACAGTTCTGAAACTTTACGTGCTTTTAGTCTTCCTTGTTGGTTGATTGAAGGTTTGAAGTCGTCGATCGAGGAGGTGGCGACAGTCACTCATTGTCGGCCGTCGCTGTTGCAGAAGCTGGATGCTGGCGCGCCTTCTTCTCGACACGGTCACCAGGCGAAAACGGGCTCTTGATGTGTGCCAGCTAATGCTTCCCGTCCGCGACACCGTGCTAGAAACTACCATAGCCAGTCGATCGCAATTACATGCTGCCAAACCCCGAAAGCCCGGCAACTTGCGGGAGCGTCGCACAACACACCTGCTCAATCGCACTACTCCAACCAGACTCTCCCTCGCTGCCCGCGCTCCACGCGGCAGAGTTAACACTCCCAAAGATCCTACACACTTTCGTTCTTCACACGACCTATCGATGTATTCGTTCGATAGCATAGTTTTCCCTAGGCACCCAGCGTAAAATACAAATAATATTTACAAAACAAACCAATTATACATCGACATAAATGCATAAGTATATATATATATATATATATATATATATATATATATATATATATATATATATATATATATATTAAAACAATTACAATATATAAAGACACAGAAATGTTATATCTTCAGGTAACAAAATAAAGAAAAACTTATGGTACAATAGATGGAAATAGGAGGATTTGGCCGGCCGCGGTGGTCTCGCGGTTCTAGGCGCGCAGTCCGGAACCGTGCGACTGCTACGGTCGCAGGTTCGAATCCTGCCTCGGGCATGGATGTGTGTGATGTCCTTAGGTTAGTTAGGTTTAAGTAGTTCTAAGTTCTAGGGGACTGATGACCACAGCAGTTGAGTCCCATAGTGCTCAGAGCCATTTTTTAGGAGGATATGCATTTCCCGCGTTACAAGTAAAGGAAACAAAAGAAAAATTCGGAGTAGGTATTAAAATTCATGGAGAAGAAGTAAAAACTTTGAGGGTCGCCGATGACATTGTAATTCTCTCAGAGACAGCAAAAGACTTGGAAGAGCAGTTGAACGGAATGGACAGTGTCTTGAAAGGAGGATATAAGATGAACATCAACAAAAGCAAAACGAGGATAATGGAATGTAGTCGAATTAAGTCGGGTGATGTTGAGGGTATTAGATTAGGAAATGAGACACTTAAAGTAGTAAAGGAGTTTTGCTATTTAGGGAGCAAAATAACTGATGATGGTCGAAGTAGAGAGGATATAAAATGTAGACTGGCAATGGCAACGAAATCGTTTCTGAAGAAGAGAAATTTATTAACATCGAGTATAGATTTAAGTGTCAGGAAGTCGTTTCTGAAAGTATTTGTATGGAGTGTAGCCATGTATGGATGTGAAACATGGACGATAACCAGTTTGGACAAGAAGAGAATAGAAGCTTTCGAAATGTGGTGCTACAGAAGAATGCTGAAGATAAGGTGGGTAGATCACGTAACTAATGAGGAGGTATTGAATAGGATTGGGGAGAAGAGAAGTTTGTGGCACAACTCGACTAGAAGAAGGGATCGGTTGGTAGGACATCTTTTGAGGCATCAAGGGATCACAAATTTAGCATTGGAGGGCAGCGTGGAGGGTAAAAATCGTAGAGGGAGACCAAGAGATCAATACACTAAGCAGATTCAGAAGGATGTAGGTAGCAGTAGGTACTGGGAGATGAAGAAGCTTGCACAGGATAGAGTAGCATGGAGAGCTGCATCAAACCAGTCTCAGGACTGAAGACCACAACAACAACAACATGTTAGAAGAATTAGACAGTTGGTGTAGTCCTTCCAGTATGTGACTGTTATATATCAGTCTATGAGCAAATCACTTTTCGAGCAATGGAATCGGAAATTTATGTATTTATGATTATTACACTAACCGAGCCGAAACAAGTACTTCTCGGGAAATCAGTCCAGAGAGAAATATGATGCCGCATAATGAACACTGACAGCAACGGCGATTCGTCTCCAGTGATAGTACTTAGCTGAACTTCTCATTCTCAGACGAACTGTAGATAAATGCACAAAAATTAGTTTTCATTGGTATATTGTGCATGGAATGAATTTATATGTTAACCTTATCGGGAATAGGGAAAATACAAGACCTGTGTGACTCAACAATTTGCTGGAGAATTACGGGCCATATTTTTTATTGTTGTCTTCGATACTCTTTCACATCGTAGTTGCATACTAAACAAAATAACATTCTTTCGAAATATCAGAATTCGAATAAACACTGTTTGGATGACAGATCTCAGCACTTCCTTCGCAATGGAAACACACTGTCAACAGTGAAACTGGAATTCGGTGTACCACAAGGATGATATATATATTCCACGGTTTGCATCGCGTATGTGTTCGACACATCTACATCTACTGTGCAATTCACAATTAAGTGCCTGGCAGAGGGTTGACCGAACCACCTGCACGCTATTTCTCTACCTTCCCGCTACCGCACAGAAGGCAGAAAAATGAACTCTAATGTCTCTTATTTTATTATGATGGTCATTCATCCTCATGTAGGTGACCGCCAACATAATATTTTAACAATCGAAGAAGAAATTTGGTGATAACAATTTTACGAGGATACTGCCGCAAAGAAAAACGCCTCTTTTCTTTAATGATTGGGGCCCCAAATCACGTATCATGTCCGCGGTATTTTCTTCCCCATTTCGCAATACTACACAACGTTCTCACACTGCACAGCAATACGCGAGAAGAGAGCGGACAAATGTGCTGCAAGCAGGCTCTTCAGCAGATGTGTTGGACTTTCTAAATGTTGTACCAATAAATCGCAGTCTTCAGTTTGCTTTCTTCACAACATCATCTATGTGATCGTTCCAGTTTAAGTTATTCGTAATCATAATCCCTAAGTATTTAGTTGAGTTTGCGGCCTTTAGATTTGTGTGATATATCGTGAACCGAAATTAGGCGGATTTCTTTCAGTAGTCGTGTGGATGACTTCACATTTTTCACTACTTAGTCATTTACCCGTTTTCGCACTATACAAATATCTCAACTAAATCATTTTGCAGTTGGTTTTGACCATTTGATGACTTTACAAGGCCGTAAATGACATAATCTGCAAACAACCTAAGAAAGCTGCTCAGATTGTCTCCTATGTCGTTTACGTTGATCAGGAACAGCAGAGCTCTTACACTTCCATCGGGAACGCCAGGCAGTACTTTTGTTTTACTCGATGAATTTCTGTCAATTACTATGAACTGTGGCCTTTCTGACAGGAACTCACGCTTCCAGTCGCACAACTATGGCGATAGTCCATATGCACTCAACATTATTAGAAGCTTACGATGAACGGTATCAAAAGCCTTCTGGAAATCTAAAATTATGGAATCAATCCCCTGTCGATAGCTTTCATTACTTAGTAAGAATAAAGAGCTAGTTGTGTTTCACAAGAACAATATTTTCTGAATCTGTGCTGACTGTTTATCAGTAAATCGTTTTCATCGAGATAATTTATAATGATCAAATGCAGTATATGTTCCAAAATTCTGCTGCAAATCGAAAACGAAGTCAGTGATATGGGTCTGTAATTCAACGGATTAGTCATATTTCCTTTCCATCTATTACACGCAGTTCTTTCGGGGAGCGAGCGACTGTTCCGCACCCCCTCCCCCTCCCCGATTCACTGTGTCGACATCTACCGTCCCCATCTGTCCACCTCATTATCCCATCCGTATCTCTCCCTCTCTCTCTCTCTCTCTCTCTCTCTCTCTCTCTCTCTCCCCATCTCCTCCTCGGCCCTCTTTGCCCATCCACCACGTCTCTACTACCACGACTTCATCCCTCTTCCTCCCTATCCATATCCTCCTCCATTGTCTCTGTCCATCCCCTCCTTCCCCTCGCTCTCTATCCCACCCCTTTTCTTCTCTCTCTCTCTCTCTCTCTCTGTCCATACTCTCCTCCTCCTCTCTGTTCATCTCCTCCTTCCCTCTCTCTCCAACGATATACTCCTGCCGTTTCTATGTCGACCCCTCCTGTTCCCACTCCCACTATCTATCCCCCCTGTATCCATCTCAACCTTGCCAATCCATACACATAGCCCCAGCAAAGCAGGTTGATAAAGAGGGCCTATACTAGGGACAATATAAGTGCAAAAAGAGAAATCCGACAGTGACAAAGGGTATCTCGGTAACGGTGAAGTTTCTCTGTTATTGCGACCTACTGTATTAAGCATTTATGGAAATCCGTCTGTGAATTTGCAATTTCAAGTTCCTCAATTTTCGTTCCTTTCTTGTCTACGTGCATCACCTCTAAATCCTTTTTTGATCTTTTTTGAGGTTACCATTAGTACAGTAAATGTGAGCGGTTTTGCGTCGACAACCATTAGTAAGTTATCTCTTCATGTCCTTTGTAAACATCTTTGCAATATTATGGAACGTCTGATGGCTCAGTGCAGTCTGTTGGGGCGCACGCATGTCTACTGAGCTAGCCGGTGCACAGAGATACAGTTAGTGGGATGTGTGTCTGATGCGACTGGTGTTCACTGCTATATGAAAGGAACGCTTGGTGGATGGGCGCTACCATGGATACGTGGAGCAGAGTTTCTGGTGTTGCTGTAAGTAAAATGAGGACTTCATCTCCAAGTAATTTAATTTGTTTTCATTTTTTGAATTTGTGTGTTGTTTTTAAGTTGATCTTTAGGTAGGGTTAACAAAGACATGCAAATTATGACTTTACCCCCGAAACTCGTTGCTGAGGGTTATCTTCCTAATATTAGTTGTTGTATACTAAAGTACTTTAATTGTAACTATGTATGGAAAGTGGTTGAAGAACGGTAAAATAACAAGTAGGTGACAAGGTTTTGAACAAAAAAATGGCTCTGAGCACTATGGGACTTAACAGCTATGGTCATCAGTCCCCTAGAACTACTTAAACCTAACGACATCACACAACACCCAGTCATCACGAGGCAGAGAAAATCCCTGGCCCCGCCGGGAATCGAACCCGGGAACCCTGGCGTGGGAAGCGAGAACGCTACCGCACGACCACGAGCCGCGGACAAGGTTTAGAACATCCACGCCTCATCACAGAGAGTTGATGTCAGAGGCTAGCCATCTCTGTAAAGCAGGATACGGCAGATCTGACGACATAGTACAATTCTGGTGCAGGTAAGCGTTTTGATCCACAATGTTCAGTGTACATTGCGGAACAAGGCCCTCTGCAGCAGACACTGTGTGTTCTCACGTCCACCCAACTACAACGTCAACTACGACTGCAGTGGTTAAAGAATCATCTGTATTCGACCGTGGGTACCGGAGGAAGGTTGCCTGGTCGGCTTAATAATGCTTCTCGGTGCAACAAGTCGACGGTCGTGTCTCAAAAATCCATCATTCACCTGAATGTCTGTCCGAAATGTGCACCGCGCCGCGGGATCAGTCAGATGGGGGCATTATTATTGCTATGGGAGACATTCACTTGGTTTTCCATGGGGATTGTTAAACTAATATAAGGTACCATGGCACCTGTGGACTATGTAAATATTATTGCGAACCACCTGCCTCCTTTCACGCTTGATATCTTCCCTGAAGACGACGGCATTTTCCAACATGTTAACTGTCCGATTCTCAATACCAGAACCGTGCTACAGTTGTGATCGTGATCTTACGTTCACATTCGCCTGTTGTGGACGCGACGGGACACATTTGAGACACAGTAGGCTGAGGCTCCGCACTCGGAAACACAGGACAGTAATTTGCGGGAGTTACGTGACTGATACGTAGACGTTTGGTGCCACATACCTCCAGCAACCTTCCAGGGTCTTATCAGTGCGTGTCACGCTAAATTGCTGTTTAACTGCTTTCCAAATGCCGCGCCAACACGCTGTTGCGCAGCTGGTCGTAATTTTTTACCTCGGCAGCTTTGCCGGGTCAGCTTGTGTTTTGAGGGTCGGTGGCGGGGACGGCGGCAGCACGTGGCCGCGTCGCGGGTTCACTGCTCGCCTCGGCGCCCACTGCCTCAGGGTCGGCCCTGGGCTATTGACCCACCGCTGCCCCCTCTGCTGTTCCCTCTATCAGATCGCGCGAGCGGCCGCAATGAATATTGAACAGGAATACGCGTGTCTTGTAATAATAACAATTTTTCCTTATCAGCTGCCGATCTCCGCGCAATACGGGTTCCGTGTCGCTGCTGGAATTGGAGCAATAATTTACTAGAATTGCGAGGCGGTATGCCGGCCTTTTTGTCGTGTGCTTTTCACTTCAGTGTGTGTGTGTGTGTGTGTGTGTGTGTGTGTGTGTGTGTGTACTACAACAGCAAGGGAAATTGGAGAACATTGACCACTTTGTGATCATGCAACACCTTTTTTTTGTTCGAACTGAATACAGTGGCACTACAAGCAGAACCTGATGTCTCTTGACTCAACACTTAAAGGGGGGCGGGGGGATGGTACATTGTTACTAAACCATCGTAAATTTTATTACTCCACATGTAATTCAAAGTACACCATAATTTATAGTTTATGCACTAATTAATCACCGTTATAAGGTCTCTAGTAGTATGTCCCATACAAAATGAGTACAAAATGGTCCTGTTTCACACCCTGTACCCACGATACCAGATTGGCGGGAAAAGCGAATTGATGACAACTGTAATTGGACACTTCGCGGTAGTTCAATAATCTTGTGTTACTGACAGATACAATAGGCTGCAAATGCTCTTCTAGAACTCTTCAGTACTTCTTGGAAATTTTGTTTATAATTACTACAAACACACCAGCGGAAAATCGGAGAACACTACAGTAAATACTTTAAAAGAGACCGTTTCCCTCATTTGTTAATATGTCGCTGCATATGAGGTCAAATTTTGACCAGAATTACGAACATCGAGCACGAATGCATAGACTGCAATTTTTGAAAGGTAAAAACGCCGAAAACACCTGGATAGACCCAAAACCAACACGGAAGAATGGTGCCAAAGTACGTTAGGAAAGAAAAGAAACTACGGTATTTAGTTTGGTTCAGATATACACCTGAACTTCCCTGCGAGAGAAATGGGGATAGAAATAGTGCTGGATCGAGACCAGTCGGATACACTCGGCGTACCCGGAACGCCAACGGGTTTTACCAGAACCAACAACTACGTATGACAGTTTACTTGTGAACTTTCAAAATAGTAAACACCACAGACATTTTTACGAAAATAACTGAACAGCCGATAAATATTTTCGTTTTGCTGCCAAACGTTTTCCTCTCTGAACCTATCTTTTGTTCACAGTATTGTCGCCATCAGTTTCAGAGATCGGGTGTGACCCCTGTTCCGTATTCTGGAGGCAGTTTCATTCGTGCAACATCTTCTTGCGTCTTCTATCACTTGTTTTCCCATGTGGTACGTCTATCTTCGCTTGTATTGGTAATAAGCAACTCTGACATTCTTTCCACATCGTCGTCCCATTAACTTCTTTCTTTTTTCATCTATTTGATTATTGGTTCATCTTATGTGCATCAACATCTACGCCGCGCAAGCCCTCTTACGGTACATGGCGGAAGGTACTTCTAGTAGAACAGTCTGATCCCCCATTCACTGCTCCATTCGCGAATGGCGCGTGGGAAGAATGGTGGACAGTAAAGCTGCGTATGACATGTAGTTACTCTAAGTTTCTCGTCGTGCTGGCCTTTGTGGCCGAGCGGTTCTAGGCGCTTCAGTCTGGAACCACGCGAACCGCTACGGTCGCAGGTTAGAATCCTGCCTCGGGCATGGATGTGTGTAATGTCCTTAGGTTAGTCAGGTTTAAGTAGTTCTAAGTTCTAGGGGACTGATGACGTCAGATGTTAAGTCCCATAGTGCTCAGAGCCATTTGAACCATTTTTTATTCTCGTCGCGAGAGCGTTTGGGAGAAGCAACGTATTGCCCGTCTCCTCTTGCAAAGTACGTTCTCGAAATTTCAACAGCAAACATCTCCGCGTCGCACAACACCTATCTTATAGTCTTCGTATATCCATAATTGAAACGGACGACTTGGGACGTCAGCTAGAATAATATATATGTTAAAATATGAAGAAGTTCCTCCAGCTGTATTAAGGTGTTGGTTTTATTGGCAACTAGTTTCGATGTTGTTACAACATCAGCTTCAGGCCCATACTTGTTGACAGCAACCGTATGTGTCCAACACGTCTATCTTATAGCGCCTGCCTTTGGAGTTTTGTAGAATATCTCAAGGCTCTGGCGTCGAACAAACGATCCCTCAACGAAGCCCTTCGCTCATCTATGGACCTTCTGTACACCTTCTGTTTACAGTATTTCATAACGGTCCCAGACGAATGAACAATATATACAAGAAGTACTTTATATGCCTCATTTTTCGTGCACGAATTACTTCACTGAGATTCTCCCAGTGTATGACAGCGTGGCATCTGCTTAATGTACTGTTTGTTTTATATCGCCATCCCCCTTTAAATCGCTCTGGATGGTTAATTGAAGGTAGTTCACGGTAATTATTGCTTCCAACGACTTGTCGCTGACAGTGTAATCGAACAGCAGTAGATGGGTCTGCTTACGGGCAGTTCGTTACGCTTACTTACGTTCAAAGCCAACTGCCAGTCCTCCGTCCGCTCGTCGGTCCTCTGCGGCTCTTCCCGTATTTCTCTGCAGTTTTCTGGCGTCGCCGCCTTTCGACAGACAACAGCATCGTTCACGAATATCCTTAGCGAGGCTCCAACGTTGTCCGCTTAGTCATTAAAATAAACTGAAAACAGCAAGGATCCTGGAACGCATTTGCTGATTTTGTCCCGTTAAGAACACTATGTTGAGTTCCGTCTGCAGTGAAGTCGTGAATACATTCGAAAATCTGGTCCAACACTTGTTAAGTTCGTATATTGTTCTTTTGTAGCATTTTAATTTTATAGTTTAATTTTGTACATCATTTCACAACTCTTAAAAATTTCTTTCCGGAAGCTTAATCGTATTTACTTGTCACTTGATAAGAGTCCAGGACTCGCAGCCGTAGAGAACTGCTATAGTTTAATCATACAATGTAGGCTTACGGTCAGTCTTCATGAAAAACGGATATACCAGGAAATAAATTGATCGAGCCCTCCATCAAAGAAGAAAAGAAGCCAGAAGTCGAGAGCAACAACGGTCACCTACTAGAAAAGTTTTCCTACCCGTTCATTAATAAAGTCACAGACCGTATCGGGAAAGTTCTGGCCAAGTATGGGATCGAACCAATCTTCAGACCCACCAAGAAGATTAAGGAATACTTAAGAACTGAAAAAGACGCCCGACACCCCCTAGCAACACCTGGGATATACAAAATTCTATGCAGTTGTGGACAAATACATAGTGGAACAACGAAAAGAAGTGTAAACACCCGCTTCGGCGAACATAAGAGAAACTGTCGGTTAGGGCACGTCGAGAAATCGGCCGTAGCTGAGCATGTTTTTCGAGATGCGAATCACGAAATTAAATTTAATGAGACAAGCGTTCTATCACGAACATTCCATCATCATGCGCGCATGTATAGAGAAGCAAGAGAGCTTCACAAACGCCATAACAATTATAATAGAAAAGAGTAAGTTTTAAAATTAGACAAAATATGGATGTCGACGTTTCGCCAGCAGAATGACAATCGATTACTCTTAATCGAGAATGACGACGCCTTCCAAAAATAGGCATACCGTCGGCATCACGTGACGAATGGTGGTGCCCTCTATGCGCTCTATTAATGCGAGAGTACCTGGAGCCGCAGTGGCAGTAGCCGGACGACCATAGAAGGTTAGCAGGAGAGCTTCTGTGAAGTTTGGAAGGTAGGAGACGAGGCACTGGCGGAATTAAAGATGTGAGGACGGGGCGTGAGTCGTGCTTGGGTAGCTCAGTTGGTAGAGCCCTTGTCCGCGAAAGGCAAATGTCCCTAGTTCGAGTCTCAGTCCGGCACACAGTCTTAATCTGCCAGGAAGTTTCGACCTCAGAAGATGTCTCCCGCAGATGGAGACGAAACGTTAGGTGGAAATTTTATACAGGGTGTCACAAAAAGGTACGGCCAAACTTTCACGTAACATTCCTGACACACAAATAAAGAAAAGATGTTATGTGGACATGTGTCCGGAAACGCTTAATTTCCATGTTAGAGCTCATTTTAGTTTCGTCAGTATGTACTGTACGTCCTCGATTCACCCCCAGTTGGCCCAATTGAAGGAAGGCAATGTTGACTTCGGTGCTTGTGTTGACATGCGACTCATTGCTCTACAGTACTAGCATCAAGCACATCAGTACGTAGCATCAACAGTTTAGTGTTCATCACGAACGTGGTTTTGCAGTCAGTACAATATTTACAAATGCGGAGTTGGCAGATGCCCATTTGATGTATGGATTAGCACGGGGCAATAGCCGTGGCGCGGTACGTTTGTATCGAGACAGATTTCCAGAACGAAGGTGTCCCGACAGGAAGACGTTCGAAGCAATTGATCGGCGTCTTAGGGAGCACGGAACATTCCAGCCTATGACTCGCGACTGGGGAAGACCTAGAACGACGAGAACACCTGCAATGGACGAGGCAATTCTTCGTGCAGTTGACGATAACCCTAATGTCAGCGTCAGAGAAGTTGCTGCTGTACAAGGTAACGTTGACCACGTCACTCTATGGAGAGAGCTATTGGAGAACCAGTTGTTTCCGCACCATGTACAGTGTGTGCAGGCACTATCAGCAGCTGATTGGCCTCCACGGGTACACTTCTGTGAATGGTTCATCCAACAATGTGTCAATCCTCATTTCAATGAAAATGTTTACGTGATCAAATTATAAATTTTCACAGTCAACACGTGTGGGCTGACGAGAATCCGCACGCAATTGTGCAATCACGTCATCAACACAGATTTTCTGTGAACGTTTGGGCAGGCATTGTTGGTGATGTCTTGATTGGGCCCCATGTTCTTCCACCTACGCTCAATGGAGCACGTTATCATGATTTCATACGGGATACTCTACCTGTGCTGCTAGAACATGTGCCTTTACAAGTACGACACAACATGTGGTTCATGCACGATGGAGCTCATGCACATTTCAATCGAAGTGTTCGTACGCTTCTCAACAACAGATTCGGTGACCGATGGATTGGTAGAGGCGGACCAATTCTATGGCCTCCACGCTCTCCTGACCTCAACCCTCTTCACTTTCATCTATGGGATCATTTGAAAGCTCTTGTCTACGCAACCCCGCTACCAAATGTAGAGACTCTTCGTGCTCGTATTGCGGACGGCTGTGATACAATACGCCATTCTCCAGGGCTGCATCAGCGCATCAGGGATTCCATGCGACGGAGGGTGGATGCATGTATCCTCGCTAACGGAGGACATTTTGAACATTTCCTGTAACAAAGTGTTTGAAGTCACGCTTTTACGTTCTGTTGCTGTGTGTTTCGATTCCATGATTAATGTGATTTGGAGAGAACTAATAAAATGAGCTCTAACATGGAAAGTAAGCGTTTCCGGACACATGTCCACATAACTTCTTTTCTTTCTTTGTGTGTGAGGAATGTTTGCTGAAAGTTTGGCCGTACCTTTTTGTAACACCCTGTATATCGACCACGGCCTCTCAGCTCGGAAGTTGCAATTGAAGTGCTATAGTTTCCTTTCTCTTTTCACTTTTTTTAAGTTGAAGCTACAGTAGAGAGTAGTAAAATTTTACAATGTTATTCCACACAATTGACAGTTTCTGATCTCAGTTGCTTCGAAAGAATTTTGAGTTGTAGAAGAGTACGAAACTAATACAGAATAAATAGAAGAAAATTATGCTACGAAATAGTGCAATTGGTTGTTTAAAGCAATGAAAGGAAGTTAAGTGTAGACACATCGTTTATTGTGCGCGAAATAAAACTTCGGGACCCTTGGTATCAATGTGGAAAACAAATGCGTACGTATTTCCATAGAAACATACCACATGTGTTTTTTTTAAAGTAATAATGGATTTGCGGTGGCCTCTATTGCAGAAGGATGCCTTACGTAGTTATGACTCAAACTACTGTAGCTTCCGCATATTTAGACGCCTGCGGCAGGTGTGGACAATATGGTGTCCGGCAGAGCGCCAAGGCTGCCGGCGACAGCTTGCGCCCACCTGCTCTTCCAAGATGTTCCTGATATCTGACTCTGCAGCTTCAGCTCGAAATCCGCCATACTGTGTATTGCGCAGGGCACTAATTGCACCGTATAAGTACACAGCTCAGACGAAACATTATGCCCCTGTGCTTAATCTTCTCTTGTAGCGATTCTGCGTCCCACAGATTCGGTAGGTTGTTGGTAGATTTCCTGACGTATGCTGCACCAGGTGTCTACGCAAGTAAATTACGGGCCTGCAGTTAGCGACCGAGAATTTGGCGCCATGTAGTATCCTAGATGTGTTCTAAGCGTTTCGGTTCACATAAATTTGGTGGCCAAGGTATCACTATGAGTTTGGTATCACGCTCTTCAAATCAGTGTAGTGCCATTCAGGCCTTGTGACACGGATAGTTATCCCGCTGGAAAATGCGATCTCCATCTGGGTGACATCAATAATGAAGGGATGCCGATGGGCCTCTATAACTTTTACATAGTCCACAGCTGTCATGGCACCCTCGATTACTATTATAGGTTCCATAGAAAGTCCAAGTGAATGTCCGCACTAACATAACACTGTCCCCATCGGCCTACGTCGATGGCGCGGTACAGACATCACTCAGTATTGTGACAGTGTATCTGGACACGACCACGGACCTCATGTAACAAGAAACCTGATCCATACGACCAGGTGACACGTTTTCCTTGATCCATGATCCAGTCTCGATGATCGCGTGCCCTATTCAGTTGTAACTCACGACGATGTCGACGATGTAGGATCAGTATCGGAACACGTAGGAGTTGTAAAATGCAAATCCACATATTCAACAATGGGCACTGAGCGGTGTGCGCCGAAACTCATTTGCCTCTACGAGCGTTATACACTGAAAGATTTGCTACAGATCGCTGCCTATGCTACTTCACAGAGCTGGCAAGCTTTCGACTTCTACGTTACTTGGTGAAGCGTGGACGTCTAACACTTTCTCGCCTTCTTGTGGTTTCACATTTCTTCAAAGAGCTAATCAGCTTTGCCGTTTCCGAGATGTTCGTTCACAAACACGGGACCAGAACAATGTACCGTTTCTCAAAGTCGCTTATGTTAGTATATTTCCCAATTTGCGGCCTGCATCGTTCTTTCTGCTGAACTTCTGTACTTCCAGAAGATTATGGCCACTGACTACCTCTAGACCGACTGCCCATTCTGCGGATACACAGAGCCACGAATCCGTAGAATGGGCACTCAGTCTAGAGGTGCCAGTGGCCATAATCTTCTGGCTCTACAGTGTATCTGATCATTGCGAAAGTAATTCACCCCTTCGCCCTTGCATTGCGTCGATTCATTGACAATTTTGATGAGTTCCTGCGGATATTTTTTACTCGTTAGGAAAAAGAACTTTTGCAACACAAGTGGGATGTACTCGGAATCTCACACTTGTTCAACAAGTCGTCCAAGCTTTACATTCATGTCACTATCCAAATAACTAACTGTTCACCAGTTTATGTTTGCGGACGAATATAGTCGTCTGTGGAAATGAAGGTATCCTCTTTCGCACAGGTATGCACCAAATAAAAGTGTCGAATGGATCATTGTGATTGGTATGAATAGTCATAAGACCGTCTTTGTTACCTTCTACAGATACATCCAAGCTGAGAAGCCATTGTCAATGTAAAAAGCCATTTCGTGACGATTCGTCTCCGACGGCGGGAGCCAATGTCGAAGGCAAAACGGTAACTGCGTTAAGGGATAGAGGGGCCTCGTGGAAAATAGGCACATGCCACCTCCGCAGTGATTCTGTGATTTTGTCACAGGAAGACAGCCGATGCCACCTATTTTTTAAATTAACTCCACCCCCATCTACCCTCCTGGATGATGTCATGCTTTTCCTGGGTCAGCATGTGGGTCCCTCCCCCTTACCCTCCCTCCTCCTGCCCCTTCCCCTCCCCCACTACCCCCGCCGGCGAAACATTGCACTTGACAGTTCGCTTTTTGTCTAGTTAGGTTGGCTATACTGCAATAGCGATGTTGCAACAGCAGCCTCTATACACACAGCAGACGATACAGTTGTCCGTCCCGTCTCGTAAATGCAAGCGATTGAGCAATTACAGTGTATATAAAAACTCGTTTTTAGTTGTACTACAATGACAGGAAGTAAACAACCGTATAATAATACATGTAAATGCATAACAATGCGCACCCTTTCGATAACGGAGAAAAGAAATACAAAAAACAAGCATCTGACGACTGGTACTTTAAAATCAATAATGTACGTAGTTTACAAAACAAATAATAACCGAGATTGCAATAAATAACCAATATTAGTAATTTTTCACTCACCAATTTACAGCGATAATGGCGCAATTCCATCCAGTTCGCCATCGTCACTGTTGTCCGATTCATCGCCAAAACCGTGTTCATCGTCGTCATCATCAAGACAAATCATTAATTGTTCATGGCCACTGATAATGCCTTCTACTGTCTGTGCTGCTCGTATAAGCTTCTCGACGTGCTCTACTTTTTTTCTCCATGAGGCTGCATCCAGTCACAAGAGCTTCACGCAACAGCTTTTCCACCTCTCTTATTGTAAAGGACTTACTGTTGTTCCTTACATACACTTTTACATCACTCCATATTAACTCAATAGGGTTGAAATGGCAGTGATATGGTGGCAGCCTTATTACAGTATGACCCTGCTCCTTGGCAATTTCGTCTACTACATATGTAGTAGGCTTATTTTCTTTAACAAGAGAATATAACAGAACCTTTGTCATACTCATATCCGCTGCAATATTTCGAGCCTGTAACCACTGCACCATAACTTCTTTCCGATCATTTGTGATTGGGGCTTTGTTCTGTATCACCGAATGATATGGAGCATTGTCCATTACAATTGTTGTAGGGACAGGAAATTGGTTTAAAAGGTTCCTGAACCATTCAACAAATCGTGTGTGATCCATATCTTCATGGTAATCACCAGTCTTTTTTGATCTAAAAACTAAAAGTGCGTCAGGGACAAAACCACTGGAGGAGCCTGCATGGACCACAATTAATCTAGCTCCTCTTCCCGTCGGCTGATGGCCGCTACTGCTGGGTGTGTAATCCGTCCAACATTTACTGACAGCTTCCCTGGCATTAACTCACGTTTCGTCTGGCCAAGTTATGGAATGAATGTCTCTGCCCACAATTTTGTGCAAGAAAATGCTACGAGCGGTAACAATATGTGCCCTCTCTAACAGTACTTTGCGTCCGTCTAGCGTTTTGTAACGGAAATCCATATTTTTTAGCACAATTTTTAGTGATGTTTTACCACCCCTGAAGAGTTCACTTTCTTTTAAAGAGATTAATAACTTAGCTACAGTCGGATACTCTTTTTTGCTGTAGTAAGCATAAACATGCCTACGAACTGCAACAGTCTGGAAAGAATCTAAATCTGTGATAGGACTAGGCCGCTTTTTCTTCTTTCCCGGGGTTGATAAAAATGTATTTTTTGATCCAGACAGCTCGGAATCATTACGGCTCACTTCAGTATCTTCCAAGTTTTGTAGTAATACTCCCTTACTTGCACTGATACCAAGAGTTTCTGACGTACGTTCCACCACTTTGTCGGCAGGAATTGATGGCTGTCCATGAATGCTTATGTAGTTTTTCTCCTGCTCGTAAAACTCACATGTTCTGCGTAGTAACTCCAGTGCCTGGCTCTTTAGCGGCACCCCTCGACGCAAAGGATTGTCAGTAGGTGAACGAAGTCTTTTCGGTGGCATTTTCCAAGTATGTAAACTCACAACATAACAAAAGTCACAACGATATAGCACACAGTACACGAAAACACGCGGTAAACAACATACAATTCACGTTGTATACACATTCACTAAACAAAGCCGGCAACGCGGGAACTTTGACGTCACAGCACGTGAGTAACAGCAGTGCTCACTGTGCTGTGATTGGCTGGCGCCACACGCTGAACGCCTAGCGCCGATCGTTCTTCACTTCTTACTCTGTTACGCTGCCAACTTCATACGCAAACGTCAAGTGCAATGTTTCAGCGGCCCGGGTATAGTACCATAGGTGAGAACTTCTAGCAAAGTGGCATGTGCCCGTTCCTTTAAAGATAGCGTATTATATTTGCTGTTATTTAGGACCGACACATTCCCAGTGGAAAAGAGGCCCATGACAATAGTATCTCTGTGTCTCGTGAGTCTATTCGTCTGATTGGTTGACTTGGTTTCCGAAAGCCGATCAGAAAGCATTTCTCAAATGTTATTTATATGTTTCCAAGATGGCGTCAATAGGCGTTGCTATTAATGCTACTCACGAAGAAAATGCAACAGTACATGTAAATTGAAAAGAATTCGCAAAGAAAATGAGTGGAAAGATAATAAAAGGAACAGGTTAAGAAACAATGGAAAACAATATAAATCCCGAAAAAATAAGATTGTGCGCGAGAAATAGATTCGCAGTGTCAGTAATCCATGTTGCAAAACTAGTTTCTGCAAATACACAGCATTGAACGAATAGTAGGAGGAGTCGATATTTATTGAGCTTTATCGGTTGGGACATTATAATAAGCGAAATTATTATTTATTTTGATTAGTGCGATGTGATAAGTGAAAAAAGTGTGTCCAAAGCAGAGTAAGGTTCCAACAGTAAGCCAGAGGAACGTTTCTTTCAGGTATTTCATTCGTGACACACCAGTTACTGAGGTTGAAGTGTATAGGACTGTAGTTTTAGCTGTTCATGGCATTTGTGTTAAACGTTTGAGGACTGTCCGTAGCAATGAAGAATGTGATACTAAGAGACATGAATCTACAACACATGTAGCTGTAGGTACACCTACACAGGATAGAAGAGGCAAGCATTCTAACAGACCCCATGCCATTGCTAACGAGAGAAAAAATAAGATTAGAAATCACGTCGAAATGTTTCCGAGGTACACATCACATTACAGTAGAGCGCATAATCCGAACAAGTCCTACATAGCCCCTGTTTACTCGACTGCTAGAACGTATCGCTTCTACTGTGAAGATCTTAAAAATACAGATGAAGTCCCAGTAAAATAACATGTGTATGAAACCATTTTCAACACGGGATACAATATTGGTTTTAAATTGCCGTAGAGTGCGTATATAGTGCTCTGAAAACTGACTCATATGAGTCAAAAGAGGATGGTAGTGATGCACTCGTTTTGTGCATGGAGTTACAACAAGCATTGCTAACACCACATATTTCGACGGAAATGGTTATTTATAAGAGACAATTTTGGACATATAATTTCTGTATTCACCGTTGTAGTGATGAGAAGGCAATGATGTGTATCTGGAGCGAAAATGTTGCACCTTGAGGGGCCGATGAAGTCGCCAGTTGCGCTTTAAAGGCTTTAGACATGGCGAAGGAAGAACGTCATCCAAGTCTCAAAATTTATTCTGATTCGTATGTTGGACAAAATAAAAACTATATTATCCTCGATCTGTTGTTGTATCCCCTAGATAAAAAATGTTTTGATATTGTTGAGTACGTGTTCCTACTGTGTGACACGAATTTTGTAGTAACTGAGAAGCTGAAAAGAAAGAAACTGTGTACACTCCAGCAAAATGGGGTGAGCTTATAAGAAAGAGCAAGCAACAGAATCTATCTACTGTGGTTGAAATGAAGAAAAACGACTTCGTGTTTTTGCCGTCTATAATGAACATTATCGTCAAACGTAACATTACTGTTGACAAAAAGACTGTAGAGATCAGAAACGCAATGGTGTTTAGATTAGTGAGCGGTGAACATTCTATATACATCAAATATTTACACAATCAAACTGAGATACTTGCGCGAGGTAGTTTACAGAAGTGTCGTAGACGATTTACGAAGATTGCAGACAGCCAGTTGGTTCCTAAGTATCCAAATGGACGTCATATTAAGGCAGCAAAGTACAAGGACCTTCAAAGCTTACTGCAGTTTGTGCCTCCAATATATTCAAGTTTTTATCAGTCATTGATAAATGATGGTTTGACAATACGATGGAACAGAGAAACATTGATGAGGAATTTGACTACTAATGACATGCTATGTGTGGTGTCACCGCCAGACACCACACTTGCTAGGTGGTAGCCTTTAAATCGGCCGCGGTCCGGTAGTATACGTTGGACCCGCGTGTCGCCACTATCAGTGATTGCAGACCGAGCGCCGCCACACGGCAGGTCTAGAGAGACTTCCTAGCACTCGCCCCAGTTGTACAACCGACTTTGCTAGTGATGTTTCACTGACGAAATACGCTCTCATTTGCCGAGACGATAGTTTAGCATAGCCTTCAGCTACGTCATTTGCTACGACCTAGCAAGGCGCCATTTTCAGTTACTATTGATATTGTGAATCATGTACCGTCAAGAGCGACGTTCATCCTTAATGGATTAAAGTTAAGTATTCCACCAGCTACGTCCGTTTTTTCTAAATTCTAATTTCCTTGACCTGTTCTAGACGTCACGCCAGCCTGCGTGAGCTAAAACGCGTGCATTTCGGCCTCCTCTAGTAACACTGTGTTGGCTCTCCTGCCAACCACAACAGTATGTAATGTGTCTACATGTCAAGGATTTCATTTCCTGTACTTAAAATTGTAATAAAGTGGCCTAATATTTAATAGTATTTGCAACACACCAACTAGTTATTGTAACAACTGTTGGTATCACAGCAGGAGTTCACTAAACAAACTCATATTTCCTTACTTCCCATTTCCTGACAACATACTCTGGTAGCATGTGCCCATTTTCCACTGTGCCCCTCATTTGTAGAGCTGTGTGGAGCAACGCAGTTTTCTTCTGAGCTGTCGCTTCATCTGATTAATTAGTCCGTAAAAAATTGAACATCTACAACGGCATACAAAGAGAATGAAATCACACTACGAAGTCGTGTCCTAGGAAACCGCGTGACACGTACAAGATGTGCTGAAATATTTCCCGTGTGGTCCTCTCTTTTTTTTAATTGAATTCCTGCGTTTAAATTCACTTTTGGGATTAAAATGACCTTCCATAAGTTTCCAAACGGTGCTTCGCGGACGGTACTTGGCGTATCATTATCACGTCTCCTCTAGCTTTTCCATTCCGTTGTCAAACATCCCCAAACGCCAAATGGCAATCAGGTAAGTCTGTGCTTTGCTTCATGGAGGGTAGTGTGGATTACGATGTTTGCATTTGAAGCCCGTGTTTGGTGGTTTTTATATTATCACTTACGTATTATGAAAATATGCTGTATGAAATGAGCAGCACATTGAGAAAATCTCGTAAACAAGCCGTTTTCGGTACGATTTGTTATAATGAAACGAGCATTCAAGGCGGTGCAGTCATGGGCTGCGCGGCTGGTCCCGGCGGAGGTTCGAGTCCTCCCTCGGGCATGGGTGTGTGTGTTTGTCCTTAGGATAATTTAGGTGAAGTAGTGTGTAAGCTTAGGGACTGATGACCTTAGCAGTTGAGTCCCCAAAGATATCACACACATTTGAACATTTTTTGTTATAATGAAATGACAGGGAATGAGTCATTGACAGTGAAGAATTTTCGAGCTTAGAGCTTTTCATGTTATATTTCGTGAACAACGAAATGCCGTTTCAAGGCACTGGCGCATTTATCTATAAAAATCGCGTCCTTGTTTGTATGGTTTGTTATAATAAAATGTCAGCTAATCACATCGCTCGCTAAAGCCTTCAGGACATCGTAAGATGAAAGACATAGACTCAAACTGACTTGTGTAACTGCAGTGTATTGCATATAGTGTGAAGGGTTGCCTGATCGCTTCCTCCTTTCTTTATATGTTTTGAATTTACTTTTACGTTTTCTGGGACTTCCTTAATAATTTATAAAAGCACATTTGCAGTATTAGATGTAATGTACACTAGTGAGCAAAACTTAAGGACGATGTGTCACTGCGAAGCAATGTAGCTCGATGAATCTTGGGCCATACATTGGAAGAACTGCTGTAGTATAGTGCAGGAAGTAACTAAAAGAAATACACGATGGTACGAAAATAAATGACTTTTATTCAGAGACAATAATTAGGCTGAAGTCGTCGCGATCTATCACGGTCGTTACAAAGCACGAGACATGGTCCATAACTGCTGTAGCTTCTCGTTCCGGCAGCAGTGCATGTGGTTCGAAACGCTCTCGATGCACGTGAAACAGCGCTGAGAGCAAAAGTAAACTCCTAGACTGCACTTGCCACACATCGTCCTTCTTCCAGTTTCCCGTGGTTCGTAGCCGCCTGAAGTCATGGAGATGTTGTCCCCGGATCAGCCCTATTTGGAGCTACAGTCATGCAGACGTCACGCCGAGACACTCGAGAAGACCGGCCGTGGCGGGTACGTCACAGCACGTGACACCGCACGCCTCACGAGGGCCACACCAACTGTCTTCGGCGGGCAGTGAGTGACTATTTCAGACGAGTTTAATAATTCCTGACAGCGTGTTTAAATGCGTGCAAGTTCTCAATCGCACACGACAAGACTATGAAGTTGAGTATGTTTTCCATTAAATATTGATTTCCCCTGGGCCCTACATGGAGCCCATTAGTGTGACGCCACAAGTTCATTGCAGGGCCCGTAGATCTCGTTAGCGTCGCGTCAAGCCGTGCGTCTTCCCGGGTACGACTGAGAGATCTCTGGAAACCTGCTGTCGCACCTTCACCCATAGTCCGCCCCGGTAGCTGAGTGGTCAGCGTGACAGACTGTCAATCCTAAGGGCCCGGGTTCGATTCCCGGCTGGGTCGGAGATTTTCTCGGCTCAGGGACTGGGTGTTGTGTTGTCCTTATCACCATCATTTCATCCCCATCGACATGCAAGTCGCCGAAGTGGCGTCAAATCGAAAGACTTGCACCAGGCGAACGGTCTACCCGACGGGAGGCCCCTAGCCACACGACATTTCCATTTACCTTCACCCATTTCTACCGGGAGTTAATATGTTACTTTACTTAGAGCGCCTCGTCAAATTTTGCACAGCTGTGTAGGTAGAAGAGCGTTCTTCGTTCAGGAGTGACTTTGGGCAAGTGTGCGAGTGTCCAAGGAAACATGGACCATTCAGTTGCAAAGATTGCTGTTTGTTATGAATACATGTAGTCACAAACACACACACACACCCAAACATCCGCGCGCGCACATATACACCACACACACACACACACACACACACGCACACACACACACACTTGCATAAATTACAAATAAATTAATGGTAAGATTGAGATTGCAGTAAATAATTGATGTTTTGGCTATATCTACAATAGAGCTTGCACTACTTGCAGTAGATTTTGCATTTCCCGTTTCAAGTCTTTTGCATTTCTCTTGTTCCAAAATCTCTGCTATTGAATAGAAACAGTGACCTCATAGTACTGCCTTTAGTGTTATCGTAAAAAGTTATAATAATATACATTAAATAATTTCTATATTACGTGAAGAACCATCGAAAATTGGTGTCACATCAATTCTAATGGAAGTTTGAAACCCGACGCTCTTACTGACTGTACATGGAACTTCTTTTTTGTCTACTATCGTGAACATGGATACTGAAGTTTTTATTTACATATAATACGTACAGAAAATATGGCTAGCACATCGTTACAGCGCGGAAGTGCTCTAAGAAATATATATATGAAAAGGCCACATGCAGAATCGAGGTTTGGGGGATCTTGGTTTTTGGTTCCTATTGGGGCTATGTACATGGGGTGAAAATATTTTGGTTTAGTCCGGACATGCGGCCATCTGTGTAGCCACTTGACCATCCGTCTTACTGAAGCTGTGCTACAGTATATTAAGCAAGGTTTAAACGAACTGGAGCTGGCGCCCGGGCATATCCATCAATTCCTTTTGCAAAATTAATTGGGCTGAAATTAATGCTCAATTAATGCCACGATTTGCATGAGCAACCTTTGGTTTTAATTTTTTAAACTTGTACGAATCAGTTCAAACTTTGCACGAACGTGGATAAGTGGATAAGTCAAAACGAACATTTTTCATCCAATAATCTTCATCCGTTTTCGGGATACGATGATCTAAAGTCGCGCTAAATGCAGCACGTAAAATTCGTTCGTACTTGAACTGAATGTGCGGAAACTGTTTAAAGTGAGTCAAATAATTAAGAAATGCATTCATACAATAAATTAAAAATCGCTTTAACATCTAGGGTCATTCGGATATTACGTGCGAAAAGCACGTTTTTGGCGAGTTTTCTTTTATGCGAGCCACTTCTGTGTTTCAGACTTGTACGAATCGGTTCAAATTATCTAAGAAAAACTATATGTAATTAATGGTCGTTCTGTTATTTTGTCAAAACATTATCCATTGTCACGATCTAACCAACATGTTTAGAACCATAATAACAAAACCCATACCAGATCAGTAATTTCCCGAGTAAACAAAAATTAACATCGTTCGCCAAGATATGTCGGTCTAACGGCAAAATTATGATAGAGTGAAAGTTGGGAACCAGAATGAATACTGCTCCTGTCATAGCACAAAAAAGACGAATATGTCCTGGACACAGTTAGAGATGTAAGAGAACGGAACTAGCTTTTCGACTTATGTGGCAGTTTCTAAGACATTCAAATTAGAACATCTTGACATATTCGCACTTTTTTACGAGTTAACCATACCTCCCAAGCGCAGTGATCTCTCTTAGCTGCAAGATGTTGGCATCCCTGTATCTTGCAATTTATAGGCTCAAGTGCCCGATCCTGTGCTGAAAATTCATAAAATTCACCAGCCGTATGATGACATGAGATGATGACATGTGTCATGTTATACCAGATGACATCCTGTACCATGTTACCTTACTTTCATTATGTTACATGACATGGGTACTACTACTAACACCTCTGCAGGTGTTCCTGCAACTCGCTACAATCTAGTGTTGCTGGCGTCTTACAGACAACCACATCGTCTCCATACAGCTTCACGGAGCTTCCAGCGTTACCTGATAGATCACTTATACAAGCAGCAGTCAAGTGAAAACGAGCCAGATGGAAAAAAATTCGGGTACGTGCAACTGAGACTCGTGTACCGGGGCTTCCGTACAAAATGGTTCAAATGCCTCTGAGCACTATGGGACTTAACTTCTGAGGTCGTCAGTCTCCTAAAACTTAGAACTACTTAAACCTAACTAGCCTAAGGACATCACACACATCCATGCCCCAGGCAGGATTCTAACCTCCGACCGTAGCGGTCGCGCAGTTCCAGACTGTAGCGCCTAGAACCGCTCGTCCACACCGGCCGGCTTCCGTACAAACTTAATTGCGTATATACGAGGGTCGTTCCAAATGTAATGCCTCCTATTTTTACTCATAGAAACTCCAGCAGCACAGTTAAACAGAGCAATATTTCAGCTACAGACTGTCATATCTCCACGCAGTCACCATTATTCGTTATGCACTTTTGCCAACGATGAACTTGCATGCCGCGGTTGCAAAAATCAGAAGTAACTGAGGCTGACCATTTTCTTACAGCTTTGACAACAGCATCCGAGTGCTGATAATGATCGTCACGTAGTCCTTCTTGTAGAGGTCCAAAGAGATTGAAGCCTGAAGGCGCAAAATCGAGACTGTGCGGCGGATGTGGTAACACAGTCCTTCCGAATTTTGCAATGAATTGCGTGGTCGCAGAACTCGTGTGGGACCTGGCTTTATCGTGTTCCTGGTGGAAGTTGGTCTTCTTCTCTGGCTTTACCCTGGAAATTCGGTATTTTAGCGTAGTTAGCATGCTCAACTGATAGTTTCTCCAAGTTACAGGACATGCAAAATCACCATACCCTGGTTATCCCAGAAGACTGTGCACATCACTTTGCCTGCGGACAGTTGGGTCACGGATTTCTTCTTCCACGTATGTTGCCATTCCATGGACTGTTTTTGGAAACCGGCTCGTAGTGGTGACACTACGTCTCATCTCCGGTGACGATGCTATTGAGGAAATTGTCACCTTCAGCTTCATACTCTTCCAGCAGGTTCCGATGAATTTCAGTTCGATGAGTTTTTCATGTTCGGTAATCACCTGCGTGACCAACTTCGCACAGAGTTTGCGATAACCAAGTTATTACAATGCTTACGAGTCAATACAGCCGACCTGTACTCTCAAACCTTGCTTCTTGCCACATTTCATGGTTCTTTGTCAACATGAAGTACCCAACAAGTTCTGACGCGTGAGTTTGTGAGTATCAAAATATGTGACATAAACGGCATTCACGTAAAAGCTTGAACTTTTACACTGCCAAGGACAATAGTCCTTAGCATGTGACAGAAATCTGACTTTTACGCCTCCATCCGTTCCCCAGAAAAAAGGGTTATAAAAAGGCGGAAAGATACAGAGAGACGGACAAACAAACTTATCCCATAAAGGGTTTCATTTTTACCAACTGAGGTAGGGAACCCTAGAAAGTAAGTAAACTGTTCATTATCTGAAAAGTAGTCGCCATAAATGGAACACATTTATCACACTGAGAGACGAGACGGTCAATACCTTCATGGGAAAATGTTTGCCGTTGCCTACGGAACCGTGATCGGGTCCACGCGTGCACCTCTTCGTCCGGAGCAAATCGACAGCCACAGACATTTTTCTTCAGGACTCTAGAAATACGGAAATCACGTGGGGCGAGATCGTGACTTGATGGAGGATATGTAAGGGCTTAGGAACGAAACTTGTGCAGCGTACTCTAAACAATCTTGGCACCGTTGGCAACACGTGGGCCAGTCGTGCGTGAGCATGCTTCACTGAATTTCACTGCGGTGTCAAAGCTACGGAAACGGGAATCTACTGAGGGCGCCTCAGGTCGATGTTGTTCACGGGTGTAAACTAGCAAGTGTGCAAGTAACTGTAGGTTTACCTCGATGCTATAAGGACGTTACAGACCACGAAATAATCAATGGCCGAATAAATAAATCTCATGAGGATGTTCCCGAAAGATGGTGTTGTGTATAGGCAAGTCCCAAGCTAGGAAATGGTAGTGGTGTGCGCGGACTCCTGCAACGGATAAGGGAACACCGAATCAACTCTCAGTATTAACTTACATAACGTACAGCGCATAAACTGTGGGAATAATCATTATTCTTCTTCGATCACACATTTTAGGGTAATTACTCAAAACTACAGTAACCATGAAACACTTATATATATACATCCGTAATGATTCGAAATGAAACAACTTCGGAAAACTTTACAGGGAAGGTGCAAACCAATTTGCGGTACATTTGAAGGACATCAAGGAAATATAATTCATACACGAAGGCCGTACCTAATAAACTACTTGATCGACGGGTTCTTGAAATTTGCTTATCAAAAAAAATGGTTCAAATGGCTCTGAGCACTATGGGACTTAACATCTGTGGTCATCAGTCCCCTAGAACTTAGAACTACTTAAACCTAACTAACCTAAGGACATCACACACATCCATGCCCGAGGCAGGATTCGAACCTGCGACCGTAGCGGTCACGCGGTTCCAGACTGAATCGCCTAGAACCCCACGGCCACACCGGCCGGCATTTGCTTATCACACAAGGCCACTTGGTTAGGTACGATTGATAGACGAGGCATGGAAGAGCCAAAGAGAAACGGCAACTTTTGTCACGGCTTCCCTTACGTCGTCCTTACACGGGACATGTATCTCATGGCCAATTACTCCAGATTTCACATTCTTCGTGGTTGGTGCACGCTTAGGAACGAGCTGGTACGGCACAAGAATCGTACTTTTTGACTTATCTGGCAGCTTCTAAGACATTCAGATCAAAACATCTTGACATATCCGCGCTTTTTTTACTTGTTAGTAGCAGTACTATAGTCATGTAACATAATGCAAGTAAGGTAACATGGTACAGGATGTCATCTGGTATAACATGACACATGTCATCATCTCATGTCATCATACGGCTGGAATGTTCGCATAAAACAAATTCCAGGAGGAGTTGCGGCCTGGCTGAGATTTTTGGAAGAACTTTCAGGAAATGTAATTCGCCCAAGAAAGAAGTCGTTTACAAAACGCTTGCTCGGCCTATTCTTGAGCATTGCTTAAAAGTCTGTGAGATACTTACCTGGTTGAATAAACAGACGATATAAAATTGATGCAACAGAATGTGGCTCGTTTCGTCGCGGGATCGCTTACTCGGCGCGATAGCGCTACAGACATACTGAATAAACTCCAGTGGCAGACACTACAATAGGGGCATTGCGCATCGTGGAGACGTTTACTGTTCACATTAAGAGAAAGTACGTTCCGGGAAGAGTCAAATGACATACTGCTGCCTTCCACATACGGCTCGCAAAATGACCACGACGAGAAGATCCAAGAAGTTAGAGCCTATAAAGAAATTATTCCCATGCGCATGGGTCGTCAACGGGGGGAAAAAGTAGTGACCACACTCCGTGATATGGCATGCGCAGTGTTCCTGTAGATGTAGATGAAGACGTACCTGTCGTTCCGCTCTGCTAGAGAACAGAACTGCCTCTCACTTGCTGGCGTCTCACTAACATGTCACTTCTCCTACCATGCATCGACAATTGTGAATACTGTCTACTTTTCTGAGTTAATGTTTCATGGTTCCCAGTCCTGAGTAAGGACTGCTGTTTTTTTTTTTTTGTTTTGGTTTTTTAGGGCGCAAAACTGCTATGGTCATTAGCGCCCGGTCCGTGACTTAGGAAACAGTAAAAAACGAAAATGGAAACCAGCTGCATTAGGAACGAAACTGAAAAAATTGGAGAAACTAAAAGCAGAAGGAAAGCTTAAAAATCCACTACAGAAAGGGGTTGGTTGTCCGCAAAAAAAGCTTCAAATGACTGACGTCATATCACTGGCACTAATAAACTCGAGAACGTGATCGGCCGAGCGCGTGTCATCTGTAGACGGGCACGTAACGGAGTAAAATAGGGGCACTCAATTAAAAGGTGTCTTACCGTCCACAGCTGAGAGCAGTGGGGACAGAGTGGGGGAAGATCGCCGCTTAAAAGATGTCGATGGCTAAAAAGATAGTGCCCTATCCGGAGTCTAGTTAAAATTACCTCCTCCCGACGACGCGTTCGGGAGGAAGAGGTCCAATCACAAGGAAGAGCCTTCACGTCCCGCAATTTATTATGGGGGAGTGTTGACCAATGTGCGTGCCATAAAAAACCAACACGACGACATAAAGCGCTCCGTAGATCGGCGAAGGGAATCGATTGAATAGCTGGCCGAGGAAGAGAGACTGCAGCCTTGGCTGCTATATCGGCCGCCTCATTTCCACAGATACCAACTTGTCCCGGGAGCCAGAGGAACGCCACCGAGACGCCCCCCAGGTGGAGCAAGCGCAGACAGTCCTGAATCCGGTGGACCAGAAGGTGCACAGGGTAAAGAGCTTGGAGACTGAGGAGAGAGCTGAGAGAATCTGAGCAGATAACGTACTGTATCCGCTGATGGCGGCGGATGTAGTGGACAGCCTGGAGAACAGCGTAAAGCTCCGCAGTATAAACCGAACACTGGTCGGGAAGCCGAAAGTGATTTGGGGTGTCGCCAACAATATAGGCACTCCCTACACCTAACGATGTTTTCGAGCCGTCGGTGTAAATAAATGTGGCGTCCGTCATTTGTGCACATAGAGCAGCAAATGCCCGACGATAAACAAGTGAAGGGGTACCATCCTTGGGAAATCGACAAAGGTCACGGAGCAGGCAGATCCGGTGACGGAGCCAAGGCGGTGCTGTACCCCAAGTTGTCAAGAAGGTTTTAGGAAAGCGGAAGGAAAGAGAATGGAGCAGTTGACGGAAGTGGACTCCCGGTGGTAGTAGGGAGGAAGGGCGGCCTGCATACCCTACATCCAAGGAGGCGTCGAAAAAAATGTGATGGGCTGGATTAGCAGGCATGGAAGATAGATGGCTAACATAACGAGACTGCTCGCCCATTGGACAGCGGAGGTTCAGCAGTATCAGCATAAAGGCTTTCCACAGGGCTGGTGTAAAAAGCATCAGACACTAAACGTAATCCACGGTGGTGGATAGAGTCGAGACGCCGAAAAATAGACGGCCGAGCAGAAGAGTAGACTATGCTTCCATAGTCCAATTTCGAGCGCACTAAGGCGCGATAGAGGCGGAGAAGGACCACACGGTCCGCTCCCCAGGAGGTACCATTCAGGACACGGAAGGTGTTGAGGGATCGCAGACAGCGAGCCGAAAGATAGGAAACGTGGGAGGACCAGCACAGTTTTCTGTCAAACATAAGACCCAAGAATTTAGCGACGTCCGAAAACGGAAGGTTGACAGGTCCTAGATGTAAGGAGGGAGGAAGAAACTCCTTACGTCGCCAAAAATTAACGCAAACGGTCTTACTGGGAGAAAAACGGAAGCCGGTTTCGATGCTCCAAGAGTGCAGGCGATCGAGACATCCTTGAAGACGTCGTTCAAGAAGGCTGGTCCGTTGAGAGCTGTAATAAAAATGATTCAAATGGCTCTGAGCACTATGGGACTTAACATCTATGGTCATCAGTCCCCTAGAACTTAGAACTACTTAAACCTAACTAAGAACAGCACACAACACCCAGCCATCACGAGGCAGAGAAAATCCCTGACCCCGCCGGGAATCGAACCCGGGAACCCGGGCGTGGGAAGCGAGAACGCTACCGCACGACCACGAGAGGAGCTGTAATAGATCGCAAAATCGTCCACAAAGAGGGAGCCCGAGACATCCGGAAGGAGACAATCCATAATTGGCTTTATGGCAATGGCAAACAGTACAACACTTAGCACGGAGCCCTGGGGTACCCCGTTTTCTTGGGAGAAAGTACGGGAGAGAGTAGTGTTCACCCGCACTCTAAATGTGCGCTCTGCCATAAATTCGCAAAGAAAAAGGGGCAGCCGACCTCGAAAGCCCCAAGAGAACAGTGTGCAGAGGGTGCCTGTCCTCCAACAGCTATCGTATGCTCTCTCCAGATAAAATTGTTCATGATATAAGTGGAGAGAGCAACAAGATGGTAAACTGCAGAACGATGCTTTCGGAAACCGCATTGGGCAGGTGTTAAAAGACTGCGGGACTCCAGCCACCAAGCTAAACGGCAATTCACCATACGCTCCAAAACCTTACATACACTACTCGTGAGAGAAATGGGGCGATAGCTAGAGGGGAGATGTTTGTCCTTTCCAGGTTTCGGAACAGGAACGACGATAGCTTCCCGCCATCGTCTGGGAAAAGCACTGTCGGTCCAAATTCGATTATAAAGGCGAAGGAGGTAACGCAGAATATGGGTTGATAAATGCAGCAACATTTGGATGTGGATACCATCCGGTCCTGGGGCGGAGGAGCGAGAAGAAGAGAGTGCATGTTGGAGTTCCCGCATGGAGAAAACAGTATTATAGCTTTCGCGATTTTGAGAGGAGAATGCTAGAGGTTGCACTTCAACTGCACGTTTCTTCAGGAAAAACGCTGGTGGGTAATTTGAAGAGCTCGAAATCTCAGGAAAATGTTGACCCAATGAGTTAGAAATTGCGACGGGGTCCACTAACGTATAATGCACGACAGTGAGCCGAGAGACCGGGGAGAAACTAGGCGCGCCAAATAACAGTCGAATCCGACTCCAAACTTCCGAGGAGGGAGTGAAGTTGTTAAATGAGCTAGTAAAGAATTTCCAGCTTGCCTTCTTGCTATCGCGGATGACGCGACGGCATCGCGCACGGAACTGCTTATAGCGGATACAGTTGGCCAAAGTAGGATGGGAGCGGAAAACGCTCAGAGCACGCCGACGCTCACGTATTGCGTCACGGCATGCCTCGTTCCACCAAGGAACTGGGGGGCGCTGGGGCAATGCGGAGGTGCGTGGTATTGAACGTTCCGCAGCTGTAAGAATAAGGTCTATAATATGTGTGACCTCATCGTCGACGCTAGGAAAGTGACGGTCATCGAATGTCACTAGAGACGAAAAAAGTGTCCAATCGGCTTGGACAAACTTCCAGCGTCGCGGGCGCATATATGGCAGTTGAGGCTGCAGTCTAAGGACACATGGAAAGTGGTCACTCGAGTGTGTATCATCAAGGGCGAACCATTCGAAGCGCCGAGTTAGCGGAACAGTACCGACCGAAAGGTACAAATGAGAGAAATTTGTCGTGGAGGCAGACAAAAATGTAGGGACCCCAGTGTTGAGGCAAACTAGATTCGCTTGGTGGAAGACGTCTAGCAATAGTGAGCCACGTGGACAAGGATGTGGAGATCCCCAAAGCGGGTGGTGGGTATTGAAGTCCCCAACCAGCAAATAGGGGGGTGGAAGCTAACCAAGAAGATGAAGGAGATCAGCTCGTGCCATTGGTGTGGACGATGGAATGTATACAGTACAAAGAGAAAAGTTATATCCAGAAAGGGAAAGACGGACAGCAACAGCTTGGAAGGAAGTGTTTAAGGGGATTGGGTAATAATGGAGAGTATCATGGAGAAGAATCATGAGTCCTCCATGTGCTGGAGTGCCTTCAACAGAGGGGAGATCAAATCGGACAGACTGAAAATGGGGGAGAACAAAGCGGTCATGGGGACGCAGCTTTGTTTCCTGAAGACAGAAGATGACCGGCGAGTAGGATCGTATGAGGATCGACAATTCATCCCGATTGGCTCGAAGGCCGTGGATATTCCAGTGGATAATAGACATAGGGTGAACAGAAAATGGAGGGATGTGACCAAGGTTGCCGTCAACTCAGTGACTGCTCAGAGCTTGCGTCCGACAGCATGGAATGGCAGTCAGCTGAAGGCAGAAGATCCTGATCCATAGGTTGTTCAGGAGCAGCTCCTGCCACCAGCGATCGGCCGGTTGATCGGCCACCAGCAGCGCGCCTCGGCGACACAGAAGACGGCCAGGGGCGATTACCGCCAGGTGGTGCTGTAGATGAGACACGCCTTGGCGGAGGAGGAGATGAACTGGGTTTCTTACTAGCCTTCTTGGAAACATGATGTTTAGATGAAGGAGGAAACGATGGTTGTGAAGTTGGGGTACGTAAAAAATCTTCACGAGTATGCTGTTTTTTCGAAGTCTTGGTGTCTGACTTTTGGGCTCGAGATTTAGCAGAACCCAATGAAGGGTGAGCCATAGAATGGGCAGGCGAAAATGGGGAGATTGAACGGGCGATCTTTGCGCTGGCCGATCTGACGACCGTGGCACTAAAGGTAAGGTCACAAGTCTGCGTGGCCGCCTCCTTTGTTGGCCGAGGAGAGGCAAGGACAGTGCTGTATTTTCCTGTCTGAGGCACGGTGGGCTGTCGACTGGCGAATAATTTTCGAGCAGCAAAGGTCGACACCTTTTCCTTCACTCTGATTTCCTGAATGAGCTTTTCGTCTTTAAAAATGGAGCAATCTCGAGAGGAAGCAGCGTGGTCACCCATACAGTTGATGCAACAAGGGGATGGAGGTGGACAAGCACCCTCATGGGCATCCTTGCCACACGTAACACATTTGGCCGGATTGGAACAGGACTGGCTGGTGTGATTGAACCGTTGACACCGATAGCAACGCATAGGGTTTGGGATGTAAGGGCGAACGGAAATGATCTCATAGCCTGCTTTGATTTTCGATGGGAGTTGAACTTTGTCAAATGTCAAGAAGACAGTACGGGTTGGAATTATGTTCGTGTCAACCCTTTTCATGACTCTACGAACTGCCGTTACGCTTTGGTCAGACTGGTAGGACAATCCGTCGAGGACAATCCGTCGAGGACAATCCGTCGAGGGAGCGAGTATAAACGACCCCACGTGATGAATTTAAAGAATGGTGCAGTTCCACCCGGACAGGGAGTGTGTGTAGCAGTGAAGTACGCAGCAATTTTTGTGCCTGGAGGGCACTGACTGTTTCTAACAACAAGGTGCCATTTCGTAATCTGGAACAAGACTTTACAGGACCTGCAATTGCGTTGACACCTTTCTGAATAATGAAAGGGTTGACTGTGAAGAAGTCGTGACCTTCGTCAGACCGAGAAACAACAAGGAACTGTGGCAATGATGGAAAGACTGTCTGTGGCTGAGACTCATTGAACTTACGCTTGTGAGCTGACATAGTTCAAATGGTTCAAATGGCTCTGAGCACTATGGGACTCAACTTCTGTGGTCATTAGTCCCATAGAACTTAGAACTACTTAAACCTAACTAACCTAAGGACATCACACACATCCATGCCCGAGGCAGGATTCGAACCTGCGACCGTAGCAGTCACACGGTTCCGGACTGCGCGCCTAGAACCGCGAGACCATCGCGGCCGGCAGCTGACATAGTAGAAGATGAGGAAACCATTGCGAAAGTATCCCCCATGATTACCGGCGTCTCCGATGGCGCGCTCCTTCCTTGTGGGGGCCCTCTCTGAGGGCACTCCCGCCTTAGGTGATTGTTCACACCTCAGGTCACACCTCCCGACAAACGGACGGAGGGACCAGTCGGCACTTTCGGAAGGTATCAGCTCAGGTAATCACCCCTCCCTGGGCCTGGACGTTACCAGGGGGTACGTACGTGTCCTACCTGTCTACCCGGGGCGGGGAATTACGCGTTACCCCGTCACCGGCTACGCACGGAAATGCGTGGGTCGGCCTTCAGACACGCACAGGGAGGAAAAAAGAGAAAGGGAAAGGAAGGAAGAGAGGTCTCAAACGCCGCAGCGGAGAAAAGGGCAAAGAGAAGAGTTAAGGAAAAGAGAAGGACAGAGGAAGGACAAAGACTTGCAAGCTGAGAAAGCAAAGAATTTGTTACAGTTTCGAGCGTCCGTCTCTGGACGTAGGCACAAACCATACTCCCAGAGGGGGAAAAAGGGAAGGGCGAAGATGGGGATGGGGAAGGATGTGGAAAGGGAAGGTATGCAGCCCGGAAAGGAAGGAAGGCCACATTAGCTCGGGGTCCCGTGCTTGCTACACACGTATCCACAAAAGAGTTGTGGACCCCCTGGGGGGTAAGGACTGCTGTGTCATCAGTGGAGATGGCCATCGCGTTGTGTGTCTCTGGATACCGTCAAAACTAGAAACCTCAAAACCCTACGCTATGATACTCTCGCTTGTATACTGCATTGTGTTGACTGTTTCCCACTGTTGAGAGGTCTGTTCGTGAAGAAGAATTCTGCTAGAAACAGACCGTCACTAAGTCAGACACTTCAAGGTGACGCCTTTTGCCTGCAGTCCGCAGACGCTCATTTTTTGTGAATACGATGGAGAGAGCTGTAAAAGGGAAAGTCCAATATTAACTTTCTTAAATATGGGACATTAAAGTCAGGACTCCACACCTTACCGACATTGGTCTTAATAGCTTACACAACACCAAACAGTTAGAACATATGAGGTGATGAGGGCTGTGTACTGCCCGCAGCATACACTATACACCGTTAACACTGCAGCCGGTCGGCGCCAGCTGAATGTTCAGTGTCTCCGTGTGATATCTTCCGTTCACGCGTAGTTTCTGCCTTCCGCGGTGCAGTGCCCTCACGTGTGTATGGCAGTTTAGCGCTGCTCCTGTTCGTGTGCTTAAACGACAAGACAGCTGAAAACAAACTAAGGCTGTCCTGTCGAGCGTAATAAAGATATTTTTGTTTTCTGATCCGGCCAACAGTGAAGAACCTAGGAATAGTAAAAACTATGCGCAAGTTGATAAAATGACACGATCTTGTGGTAAATCTCTACATGTGATCACGTGTTTCGATTCTCCACGAAAGGGACAGAAAAGAGAACGGAAATATACCAAGCTGTAGATTTCAGCCACGGCTTTAGTACATACAGCTATACCCCTATGGTATGGTAGAATATTCGAGGGATAGAAAACTATGAGGTTTTCTACTTGAAATATTAATTTTCTGGCTGTGCTTCTCTGGTCATTGCTTTTTGATTCATATAATGTACAGATGGACGAAAAATTTTAATGGTATGCTGTGACACTGCAGCATCAAAAACGAAGTTTTGTAAAAAATTTCCCATTCCGTTGTGGCAGGCTGTTACAGAAACTGATTTAAAAGCGTATCATAACAAACACAGTCTCGGTTGCGAAATTATTACGTATGCAGATACTTTCACACAATTTGTTGAATGTCCCAAAAGGGCGAAACGCGTCCCGGAACCGAGACTGTTGTTGTCCTGAAACGAAGTTTTTGCGTGCTGAGGACAACAGTCTTCTAATATGATAAAACGTGGGTTTCACAAAATGATACGGACAAATACGTTTTGGTTGACTACGACATATCTATTGGCCTAAAAGCACTTTCAGTTACTGTCGTGCAGCGAATATCGGCGATTTTGGTGATGGGTGCCGTGAAAAAATGTCAGTAAGAGCTACAAATAAAAAATATACGGGAGGCAGGGAATATTCTAGCTCATATTAAGGCCAACCGTCGGAACTAAAATACTAGCTGCGGCGTATAAACACTACGAGTCTCTCGTAGATAAAATGGGTTCGTAGGTGACACTGTACGATAAAGAGGTCTCACATGATACCAAAATTAATTTTATAGTTTTCGTATCAACCTTCTCGCTGGAAGTTTTACAAGGTCCCAAGAAATGCATATTAATGAGCGACGACATTTTTCGTTGGACAGGGGGAACAATTTCATATCTCTTACAGTACTTTAATTTTTTACATCGTAACCGTTTTACGTATCTCGTCTCTGAAAATGTTCATGTGTCTTTTTTTTATCAGTCTAAATATATGAATGGTTTCGCTTTTTTCACGGGTTGAAGTAAGAAGTTACTTTTCCTCAAAATATCTTGTGACAATCGTTTTGATTTTTTCCGAAGTATCTGGCAAGTATTCTTTTTTCGAAAGTACTCCATCATAATCGACGCTAAAACTAGAGATGTATAATTTTTATTAACATTTGAAGTTACGACTGCCACTGCTGTACGATGGTGAGATGACCTTGAGACGTCTGTTTACATGGCGGCCTCTTAGAGAGCTAAATTCTGTCCGAGAGTAAAGCTCTCTAACATCTACCGCGAAGAATTTATCCGTCAATGTCGCTCGGTGCAGCAGCCTCCACCTCGAGTACCTCTGCAGCGGGTGTCTCTGGCAGTGTGCTTGCATTCATCGCGGAGCACAGCAGAGCACAGCAGAGCAGCCAGGCTGAGTGGTGCTGGCGGCCGGGCCGCTGTTGACTCGGCAAACATCGCCCGGCGCTGCCGCCGGCGTCTGTACCGCGCCGCCTCGCCCTGCTCTTAAGACATCCGAGAGCCGCCAATAACTGTGTTCTGACGCAGACCCGCGCTGCGGCAGCTCGTCTTAACGAGTCGCCACCGGCGAGAGAGGATGCCGCACACATTACACGGGAAGTTCCTGCCTGGGAACGTTACTGTCACGCAACCGAGAACGGTAGCATCGGACCAGGCCCGGCGGAGAGAGAGTGGGTGTGGAGGGGAGGGAGGGGGAGGAGGCGCTGCAAACCGGGGTATGTGTCCCGGGCGGCAGTTTCAAGGGCCGCCAAATTCACATTCTAGAAGTAAAACATCTTGTTTCACAAAGATCCTAGCATCCAACGCTCACGTTGGTCTCTCGATTATTCATATGAATTTAAAATGTATAAAGCAGACCCCTGGATTCCAAAGTTTATGTTGTTGTCAGGCAGTCAGTCCACGTGAGAAATACTTCGGTATCGAGCGCTCGGTGATGCCGGCGTGGAGGCCTGAGTTCGGAATGCTGGAGGTTGGTGTATGTCATAGAAGTTATTTGCCGCATGCGCTAGCATTGTATCAAATGGGATGTTGCGTTTGAGGAACACTTTCAGTTTTTGGGTTCTGAATTTTATGACTGTCATTGTTTGACTATTTCCATTGTTGCTTCATGTAGTGGAGAATAGGCATACACTCAAGAAAGAATGAAATCGATCTTTACCCCTTTTTATTTTGAAATACTGAATGTAAATTTTGTTAAATAATTTCGTGATTGCAATGGGCTTTTCCTGAAGAATTAATTTCAAGAGCTTTTTGTTTGCTTTTCACGTTACAGTAACCATTATCAATGATGCACGCTTGTTACAACTATTTTATAACTGAACCAAGTTTTGAAATTATTCGATACTGAGCGTCCACATCCCACTGGCTATTCAAAAGTTTTAAATCATAGCAATTCGGACTCGCTTTACAGCTCGCAAGATATGATTATTACTTTCACTGCACTCCGAAAGTTGTACTTAAGTAATGTCAAAATTAGCGTGATTTATTTGAGCATATTCCAGAGAAACGACTGCACTGCAGCTGCCGGTTTAACGGTTGTCGCACAGATAAGCCAAGTGATTATCAGGACCATAATTACATTGTCTTGTGTTTTGGGAACAGCAATTATCAGTTCAGATTACATTCAGTGAAACAATAACGGGTTTAAAGTACATTCTGGTGTAATTTAGTTCAGTGGATCGGTGTTTTTCATTGGAAATCTAAATACTGAGATTACGCACAAAGTTTATACAGCAACCTAATATTCACATGCGGTGGATTGACTGCGGCTTGTGCATAATAATTGCACTTCATGCACTTAATTATGCACGAAGGTACTTTCAACACAGAGTTATATACATAAAATACACAGTCCGGTTAAAATCTGAAGGTTTCACTGAAATGCAAAAGTAAAACTTTCGTTTCAAAAGTTAGCAAAAGCATAAAAGTTACAATGAATATTATAGTTGAAAAGTTGTACTTTTATATGGCTGAAAAGTTACGCTGAGCATTATAGCTGAAAAGTTACAGTTTTCTGAAATTCTTTTCATGCTATTGCCGGTATGGTGATTATATCGTCTCTACTTATTCCGTCATCAGCTATTTTGCTTAATATCGAAACTCGTCGACTGCCTGTAGTGTCCCATTTCCTAATTTAATCGGTCCAACGTCATCTGATTTAATTCGATTACATTCCATTACCTTTGTTTTACATCTGTTGATTTCATCTTATAATCTGTTTTCAAGACACATCCGCGATACATGTAAAAGTTTAAACTGGATTCGCATGGGGCACGTTACTTGTGGAGAAAATACACACAAGTGGCGATAACGTCCAACGATCCGTTTCCTTCTCGAATATGGTTCAAATGGCTCTGAGCACTATGGGACTCAACTGCTGAGGTCATTAGTCCCCTAGAACTTAGAACTAGTTAAACCTAACTAACCTAAGGACATCACACACATCCATGCCCGAGGCAGGATTCGAACCTGCGACCGTAGCGGTCTCGCGGTTCCAGACTGCAGCGCCAGAACCGCGCGGCCACTTCGGCCGGCCTTCTCGAAGAATTTTAGGTGCGAACACACCACGGTGATTCAGTGTAGCCTTCGCTGCAACACCCATGTGCCTTGTGTAGATACCTGCAACTAGTCTTAGCATATAAAATTTAAATGGACTCGCCTCTTAAACTGTGCAATGGACAACGCAATAAAATCATGGTGAAAGGGGTTAGCTAACCAGGGACTTCCAAATTCTGTCTGGGGCACAACCACAGTGGGCTCGATATAAATTACCTGGCATCTGCCGACGACCTGGCACTTCTGTGTAAACATCAGTTCAGTGGTCTCAGGCGATAAGCAGGAAAGATAGAGCTCAGTATGTCACTTGCAAAAACACAATGCATCATGAACAATAGTGATTCGCCTTCCACACTGCACCTGGAACTGCAAGAAATCGAGACGATCGGTAGGTTTAACTATCAGGGAGAGTGACTGGAACCCACAGAGTAGCAATATCAATAGGAGTAAACAAGCTGGAATTGGCATACCAACTGTTCAAGAGCAGTTTTAACTAAAAGTTTATCGCCCATAACACGAAAATGAACCAGACTTGAAGCTTCGCTTGTCTAATACACACTTTTTATCGGATGAAAATTGCCTTATACTTTTCGATATTACATCATTTCCAAAGGCTAAAAAAATTGTGTAGTCAGTATCATAAATAAGTAGTGATTACATTAATATCACAGTGAATATACCAAATTTTGATAGTAAAAAAATCATGCTAAAAACTGTTTACTTGTTCACATATGGGTACATTGTGCCTCGGCATCTGCTGTGAAACGCGGCTAAGTACGAACTGATCGTAGTGCTAGGTGGTCTTAGTTCAAGGCGGTTACAAGAGGGCGCTACCGTAATGATTGCCAACTACCTGCAGCTTGCATACTGAAATTTTAAAAGTTTAAAGAAGTAAACGTAGGAACCATCAGACTAATTATTTTTCTGTTACATGTGTCTTACAACTAACTGAATACTCGAAGAACTGAGTGGAATTACAACACAAACCGACAGATGGCACTGCTTATCGGAAAAAGTGCTAAGCAGAGCTACATCACAAGCCGGTAGCTGGCACTGCTTATGGTAACAAAATTCAGGATTTATATATCAGTTGAACGTATGTACAAGTTATAAATGCAAACGATGCTGATATGAAATGAGTAAAAGTACTTTATATTGTTCTTTAACATATGTATGTGGTGGATTGACTGCGGCTTGTGCATAATAATTGCACTTCATGCTTCATATGACGTATGTGATTGCATAAAAAAACTGGAGAGTTTATTTAAAATGTCTAGAGCCTAGCCTCATTGCAAATATCAGCTACTATATGTAGTTCGTCGTGGACAGCATTATGAATACCTTTGAATTACATAAGATTCATTGATTAGCAACAAAAGTTGCATGTAACCTAGCGGGTGTGCCTTAAGCACAGACTCGATTTTCACATATATTATTTTTCATGTGTACAGGGAATAAAGTGAAATAAGAGCAAATCGTCATAATAGATAGGGGTAGAGATACAAAAAATGAGTGGGGAAATGGAGGAGGGCTGGGGTATATTGGGGGTGGAGTAAATTGAGGATGGGTATGGGGGATGGGAAAGGGTGAAGTAAAGAAAGATAACATTGAGGAATAAGAATGAAGGAGGGAGGCGGGACAAGAGAGGGTGAGGCTAGTAGTTGGAGGAGGGGTTGGGAAATCAGAGGTGGTTTCAAAGATACCAAACTAGCCACAAGATTAGTACATAATCAGCCACATTTGTTGTACAGTTAATTGTGTTGTGACCACAAGAGGACCTCCATCACATAAAAAAATAGAGGGCATTGCTTATGGAGACAAAACTCAATGGGAAGTACAAAGAATCTAATAGATCACTTAGTTCAATCTTTTTACAAGTATATGTGACATGATGCAAATACGTAAGACTACGTAGCAATAAAAATTGTGAAATCACCTTATGCTGACCATTTACCAATAGATATTGATGTTTAAGCTAGCATTTTGTAAATGTAAAATTCATGTACAGTCCAGACTCTTTGTGAACAGTTACTAAGGTCTATAGTTGATCATAGACACTACCATTCATTTACTTAAGTTATATAAATTCAGTGAAGTGGAAAAATGACAACGACGTCTTGCACAGCGTTTTTGCAGACTGTCTTGTAAGCACCACTAGTGTCATCCGACCTGAAGCTCTCTATGCTTGAGAGTGTCAAGTACTGAACAGGAAGGGCCTCCCAGACAAACCAAAATGTCAGTGGAGAAAGATAATGAGGGAGGCAGAGCGACCAGTCAAGAAAGATAGCAAATATAAAGGACGACCAAATCAGCTGTACTAATACTGTGAAAAAACAACGGACATGGCTAGGCCTTCTGAGGACACGTCTACAGGATTCATCACAGTAGGTTGACGAGTAAGTTCTCGCGTGCTGATAGGAGTACTAAGTTACTATGGTTGATGGAAGGGATAAAAGATCTGCAGGAAATGGAGAGGTATAAGAAGTGACCTGAAAGACCGGATATTTGTCAGGAGAATGCTTCGGCGAGTGAGGTTCCGGGAGAAACGACCGAAACAGGAGACAGCGGCGCTCTGGAGAAAAGAAAGGGAGGATGAGCATATACTGAGCGAACATGAAAACGACCTCATTACAAATCAGTTGAATGTCGTAGCCCTCAGTTGGCATGTACGAAACAAGAAGAAGAAGTTACTGATATCTCCTGGAAAAAACCGCATGGTGTGTCTGTGTAGATCTTATGATCCCTTTCCGTGTGTGTGTGTGTGTGTGTGTGTTTGACAGAGGGAGAGAGAGAGAGAGCGTGAGCGCTTGCATGCCGGATCGAGAGAGATAAGCGCCAAGCTAAGCGTTTTCTCACGCCAGTCCTCCGTCCGACGTAAGCCCGGTTTTTTCCACAGCGGGTCCGCCTCGCGTGTCGCACCACAGTCAGTGATAAGGCGTCGCTTGCGCCTGCTGGTCAGCCGCTTGTAGTTGTGGTTGTGGTTGCGTGCGGGTGGCGCCGCTCCTCGCTCCAGCAACGAAATTGCTGCCTTAAATTCTGAATTCAGACTCACGCTGTTGCTTTGCCATAAAATGCGCTAAAAAGAGAGGAACATTTTGATAGCCATTTAGTGCTACCTTTACTGATAACTTTGAAACTTTTATTTACTACCTTATTACCCTTATTTTGGTAGCATGATCCAATCCGATTGTGTCCGAATTTCAGGAGAAACATTTTACTCTTTTTAGGATTCCGTACCTTAACCGGTAAAAACGGAACTCTTACAGGATCACTCTTCTGTCCTTCCGTCAGTGTGTCAAATTGTTAAAAATGCATTTTCTCAGGAACGGGTAGATGTATTTAAATTGATGTCGCGTATTAAGAGCTAAGGTTCGTAGGTGGTATAAAAAATCGATACTTCTAAGTCGATGAAATCAAAAGATAAGGCCATTTATGTGACTCGCTAAGTCACTTATCAAAATCTATAGGATACTTCCCATTGACCTGGAATCAAGATATTTCTTAAAACTCAAGGTTTCACAGTACAAGGAAAGGGCAGACTCCGAAAATTATTAATCTGTATTTATATCGTACGAAAAAAAATAGCAAATTTATCTGTCTGTCTGTCCTGTTGAGAACCTTTTTTCTCGGGAATGGATAAATGCGTATGTTGCCTGTATCGATATCGATTCCCGGGGTGGATGAACTTTTTATGTAATGAAGTTTGTACTGAAACCTTGGTGTGTGTGTGTGTCCTACTTATCCGGATTTGTTTCTTTTGTATCTTTATGTAATCCATCTTCGTTATTGGTCCTCAAATAGTAGTAAGAATTACGACATTGTGATAACTGCAGGCTAGTCATTTGCACATGCTCCATTGATTAGCCTCAGTTACTGCGAATCATCATTCCCCTCTGGGACCTGCTGCCCGCACGATGCGCAACAAAGGCCACTTTCAGTGACCTGTTAGGCTTCTCCTTTGTTGTGTCCACACCGCTAATTACACTCTCTGAGAAAGAGTTCTTTTCCGCTCGATAGAACGCGTTGTCCTGATGTTCTTGCATTTCTCTGCCTGGCCAATTGTCCAGTTGCGGATTTTGTGCCTAAAATTTCTTCTGTTTGACACAACAAGGTCCATTTTTTTTACTGTTTCAATTTTAGTTTTACTGCGGGTTACTTTAAGTAAACTACGACAAATATCAATGACGCTACTTATTGCGAACTTTATGACGAACGAATTGACTTTAATTCTCTACGAATTCTTCGCAATTGGAAGAAATATTGTTACCTCTTAATAGATTCAAATATTTCAGACGACATCAAACCTTTCGTCTTTGAAAGCAAGTCAAAACTGTTCATGGTAACGTTACACACTTCTTCATAATTTTATTTCATTCTCCTCATTCAACATGAGACACACAAGATAAGAAATGACTCCTCTTGGCGTACATTACATTTTATCACAACCATCTTGATACAGACTGACAGCACAGAGTTCAAAACTACACGACAACGCATTTCATTTCTTCAAGAAACGTCGCAATCGGGAATTGACGCGTGAGGAATCTCATTATCCGTGACCGTCGAATGGATGGCGACGTCGACCAGGTGCGCCTACGACTCGTCGGTTGGCTGAAGACTGCCGCCGTCGTCGGTGCTTCCGGCGTCGCTCGTGTGACGTAGAATAGAAAATCGTTTCTAGAAACCAGACAAACAAACATGTTACGATGCACAAACAAGACAATATTTAACAGCTACACTTATCTGTATCCCTTGTGCTGACCAAGAAAGCTATGGAGAAACTCGTACCACTACAAAACAATGGGCATCGATATTTTCGTATAAACTCTAACACGGATTCTTATAATTGTTTTGTAATTAATTTAATGCCCGCTTATATACCACCAATGCTGTAACAGTAAAGAAACACGTCTAAGTACTTGTGGGTTTATTAAACTTGCAGGCAATCGCAATTAAGGTACACCTATAATTAAAATTTTTTAGACTTGTTTTAATAATCATGCTCCAGTAATTTTAATTAAATTTATAGTCCCCTGATACTTTCTGCAGTGCATCTGTCAGTGTCATGAGCAGTGAGGGGGCACTTATAATGGGAAATTAACATCAATTTCATTTCCTTTTTAAGTACCTGTGGCGCACGTTACTGTGTAAAATGTATGTCAGCTTCGTTTACATTTCATAAGAGGAAACAGAATAGAGCGATATTATATTTTGAGAACATGCAACTCTCTTCATATATTGACCTAAGCGTCATTCCATAATGATATGCGCAATCCTGTAACTACTCGAATACAACCAAGAGATTTCAAAAACACACTTTCCGTTAATGTCATACAGTGTTCTATATTTCGCTCATGGAGTGGGTACAGTTCAGGAAGGAGCGCCAACATCGTATGAAGAGTGAATCGCCTAAAATTTGCACTGCAAATATTGCGGAAATGAGAAGTTCTAACGATGCGCGATTTCCAGAGGATGGATTCTTAATCAAGAGCTCGCTTTTTTACCCAAACAACAGAGTCTAATAATACTTATAAAATGTATTTTTTTGTGCAAACATGCAATTTTTAAATTGACGTTAAAAAACTAAAAGTAGCATAAATTAGAATGTCAGTGGTCTTCGTCGCAGCACTGTAGTACGACTCGTTTTCGAGATACTTTCGTCACCGACAGTTTTTTGTGACATTCAACCAGCGTAGCTGCCGGCTCCGATGTTGTCATGATTGCTTACGGATTGCGTGTCTCTTCCTTGAGTGCTTCGCTACACGCTAGTCTGTTAGCGTGTGACAGTCTAAACAGCAGGTCGCGAGTGGACTATGAGATTTACCAATGCAGAAAAAGCAGACATGCTCATGGTGTATGGAATGTGTAGGAAGAATGTAGGTTGTTCTTGTGCGGTATGTGCGGGAATATATCCCAATAGATGTCAACAACCTCGACAGTTAATCAACCTCTTCAACCAATTACAAGAAAGTTGTAGTACAACACCTGGACAAAGTAACAGAAGGGAACAAGTGACGACAGAAGAAGAGGAAATGAATGTTCTGCTGGTGGTGCAGTTGAGCGGCACTGTAGCTCCCGCGCAATCGCACGAGGAATAGGCATGGTTCAGGCAAGTGTCCTACGCATTTCCATCGACAGATGTTCCACCCCTGTTACATCTCTCTCCACCAGGGGCTGCATGGAAAGCATTATGAAAATCGTGTTACCTTTTGTACATGGGCATCAAGGCAAGATATTCTATATGTGACATACATTTTCTTTAGAGGTGAAGCCACATTTACCAATCTCGGCCAGGTAGGCCACCGAAACATGCACTACGCGTGTTGGGCTGTTGACAGTCTCCGTTGGCTTCGTCAGGTGGCACATCAGCGCCCATGGAGTGTAAACGTATGGTGTAGCGCAGTGAATGAACAGCACATAGGCCCGTATTTCAAAGACGGAACTCTGAACGCGCACAAGTATCGCAGTCTCCTAACAGACCATCTTCCACGGATGCTAGTTGATGTTCCTCTGCAGACTCGAAGGAACCTGTGGTACTAACATGACGGTTGTCCAGCCTGTAGTGCTCAAAGTACTACAGCATGTCTTCACGAACTGTTTCTGAATCGTTGGGATTGGATGCAAAGGACCCTGAATTGACACCTGCAGACTTTTTTTTTCTGTGGGGAAAGTTAAAAGACGCTGTCTACAATGACATAACAACTACATCCGACGATATGCAACGACATATTACTGCAGCCTGCTCGGGTATCTCCGCTGAAATGCTAGCGTGTGTACAGTAGTCTGCCCATACCAGACTTGAAGCGTGTATTGCCGCTCCCGGTGGTCATTTTGCACGCGGCATGTGACGGTCAGTTGCCTCGTTACTAGTCAGAACCAGCATAACTAGTGTATACACTTGTGTTGTTCTTTAGTGTGTGCTACTACATGTGTTGTGCAAGTATCGGTGTGGGAACGTTTCAAAACACGATACCTACACGCATGCTCATAAATTAAGGATAATTGCAGAATGTGGTGCCCCACAACGTGCCATTACACTAAAATGGCGCTAATAGCATAGGCACATAGGGAACACAAGCGACAGAGATCTGTACCGTCCCGAAACACGTGTTACAAAATGCCACTGTTTCCTGCGCATGTCCCCCGACATCAATATGGGCTATGATCACCATGCATACGTACACAGCCCGCACAATGGGTTGCCATACTCTGGATTAGGTGGTCGAGCCGCTGCTGGGTTATAGCCTCCCATTCTTGCACCAGTGCCTGTCGGAGCTCCTGAAGAAGGGGTTTGAAGACGTGCTCGACGGGGTTTAGGTCTGGAGAACCGCCAGGCCACTCCATTCGCCTAATATCTTCTGTTTCAAGGTATTCCTACATGATGGTAGCTCGGTGGGGCCGTGCGTTACCATCCATCAGGAGGAAGGTAGGACCCACTGTTCCCCTGAAAAGGCGGACTTACTGGTGAAAAATTACGTCCAGATATACCTGACATGTTACAGTTCCTCTGTCAAAGACATGCAGGGGTGTACGTGCACCAATCATAATCCCACCCCACACCGTCAAATCACGACTTCCATACACGTCCCTTTCAAGGACATTAAGGGGTTTTGTTCCTCGTTCACGCCAGATGAAAACTCGGCTAGAATCACTGTTCAGACTATACCTACACTCGTCCGTGAACATTACCTGGGACCACTGTCTCCAATGACCATGTACTGTGTTATGACACCAGGCTTCACGGACTCTCATGTGGCCAGGAGTCAGCGGAATGCACCTTGCAGGCCTCCGAGCGAATAAACCATGTGTGTTCAGTCTTCTGTAGACTGTGTGTCTGGAGGCACAGTGGCTGAGGTAAGGTTCTGAGCAAGGCTACCTGCAGTACTCCGTGGCCGTCTGCGGGCACTGATGGTGATATGTCGGTCTTCTTGTGGTGTTGTACACTGTGGACGTCCCGTACTGTAGCGCCTGGATACGTTTGCTGTCTGCTGAAATCGTTCCTATAATCTTGAGATCACACTTTGTGGCACACGGAGGGCCCGTGCTACGATCTGCTGTTTGACCAGCCTCCAGTAGCCCTAGTATTCTATCCCTCATAAAGTCATCAATATGTGTCCATTTGCAACCCTGAGTTATCTGTAGCACGTCTGAAAACGTCTGCACACTTACTCGCTACACCGTACTCTGACACGCACCAACACACCTCTGCATATGTGGACTGCTGCTAGCGCCACCGTGAGACGACCTCATGTCAAATGCACCGCATGGCCATACTCCGAGGTGATTTAAACCCGAAAACCGCCCACCAGAGCATTGTTTCACCATGTATCAGCATTATCCTTAATTTATAAACATGAGTGTGGTAAATGATTTGCAACTGCAACAAAGAGCACTGACATTTTAATTTACTTTACTTTAGCTTGTTAATGTCAATAGGCATTGTCCTGTTTAAAAAACAGTGTACGTTTCCACATAAATACACTTCCTAAGTATTATTACAATCTGTTGATTGGCTAAGAATACGAGTCCCTGACTACCAACTCATTCTATGAAAACAACATCTCAGCAGCATTTTTCGATTTCTGCAATATCTGCGGTGCAAGTTTTAGGTGATTCACCTTGTATAATACGAAGAACGTTAGAAGAAATTTCGTATTTTGAGACATGGTTGTGTGGGCAAATACAAGAAAAAATAATCTTGTAATCATGAACTCTAAAATGCATACCGTAAGAGCTTGAGTACTTGTTAATTTTCGCTGCTGTGAAACATCTTTTTTTCTGCAAGTTCTTTGCTGTTACGAACGACCTATAGAATTTAGTAAACAAATGAGGACACACAACTCTGCTATATTCGATGGAGAAGACGTGCAGTAAATATCTGTTAGTGTCATTACTGTAAACTGTATTCACAGTTTTGCGTAAGAGTAGTACGTACATTAGTCGTAAAGGGAACGGTTTGTGTTTTTATAAGCCTGTGAAACGTCTTTTTATTGAAGTTTCTCTCTGCACTTACCAACGAGATGGTGTCATTGTATTATGGTCAGGTGAACTTACTAAGAAATGTGATAACGGTTTACAGTAATAACATAACAGATGTTTACTGTATGCTGTATCCATGGACTATAACAGAGGAGTGTGTTCTCACATTCTGGAGGTTGTCTGTAGCAGCAAAGAGCTGGCAGTAGATGAGATTTTGTTTCACAGTAGCGTAGATGAACAAGTGCCCATACCTCTTCAGGTATGCATTATAGCGTCCATGTGTAGTGTTCTGTCAATATATGGATTTTTTGCTTTGATCATCAGCCTTCTGACTTGTATGATGCAGCACCACACGAATTCCTCTCCTGTGCTAACCTCTTCATCCCAGATCATGATTATTTGCCGGATGTATTGCAATCTCCGTCTTCCTCTACAATGTTTGCCCTCTACAACTCCCTCTAGTACCAAGATTATTTGCCGGATGTATTGCAATCTCCGTCTTCCTCTACAATGTTTGCCCTCTACAACTCCCTCTAGTACCATGGTAAGCAGAAGGGCAGGATGATAGGACATCTGTTCAGACATGGAATGACTTCCATGGATGTCCTGTCATCCTGCCCCTCTGCTTATCAGTGTTTTCCACATATTCCTTTCCTCTCCGATTCTGCTTAGTACCTCCTCATTCATTACCTTATCAGTCCACCTAATTTTCAACATCCGTCTGTAGCACCACTGCTGTACTCCAGACATACATATTCAGAAATTTCTTCCTCAAATTTAGGGCGATATTTGGTATCAGTAGACTTCTCTTGACCAAGAATGGCCTTTTGCCATTGCTAGTCTGCTTTTGATGTCCTCCTTGCTCTGTCCGCCATTGGTTATTTTACTGCCTAGGTAGCAGAATGGAATACTGAATGTTTTTTAACACTCGATATATGGTTCAAATTGCTCTGAGCACTATGGGACTTAACATCTGAGGTCATCAGGCCCCTAAAACGTAAAACTACTTAAAACTAACTAAGGACATCACACACATCCATGCCCGAGGCAGGATTCGAGCCTGCGACCGTAGCGGTCGCGCGGTTCCAGACTGTAGCGCCTAGAACCACTCGGCCACTCCGGCCGGCTCGCCCGATATAGAAATGCAACTGAACACAATTACGTACTTTGACACACAGTTTGTGGGTCGCATCCAATGACTCGCGATGGGACGTGTCCTGCAAAAACACATCTTCGTGAATTACAGAAAGTGTTGAGTGCCCCTCGAAACGATAAGAAAGGATTTAACTATGGAACTTTCTGCATTTAAATATGGCTTACTGAATTTGCAAAGAATTTGACAATCTCAATAGTGCCTGTTTCATCAACGGTGATCATTTATGTATATTTCTTTAATACTGTACTACAAAATGATGGTCAGTCAGCTGTGCTGGACTAGTTATTTGATTTTGATAGCAATTTTCTGGAAAGAGCAGTGTCAAATTATGATCTTTACAAATGGTTCAATTGGCTCTGAGCACTATGGGACTCAACATCTTAGGTCATAAGTCCCCTAGAACTTAGAACTACTTAAACCTAACTAACCTAAGGACATCACACACACCCATGCCCGAGGCAGGATTCGAACCTGCGACCGTAGCAGTCCCGCGGTTCCGGACTGCAGCGCCAGAACCGCACGGCCATGATCTTTACAAAAATATACAAACAAATTATTTTTGGCACGAAACTACGTTAGGTACAAGCGTGGAGAGCTGCATCTAACTAGTTCCTCACTGATGAGCACAAAAACTTCTTAAATTATGTTCAAGCATTCATTCGTCTGCCACTTGCATATTACCTCACGACATTCTATCCCACAGCGATCTCTCTGCTGACGTGTATTTGCACTGCCCCGTCATTGACACCTGCACACTTATTCACCTGATCGATCTGGTAAATATCTATCAGACCTGTGTTTATATCTGTATTGTTAATACCTACTCTATACATCTGTAGTTCATTACGATATTTTTTCTGTTACAAGCTCGCTAACTTTAATGTATCGGTATTCCAAATTAGCACCTGTGTTTCGTGGGGTCAGGCCTCTTAGATGCAACTCGCGCCTGCTCAGAGGCTCCTGTACCACCTCAGTCTCTTACTACTGATGATTGTGTGCCTATTGAACCCTAAGTATTGTAGCCACCGGCCGTGCCCTGTCATAAAGGTAACTTTTCCTTTGCTGGGAATAACGTGATTCATTTGTTGTCTCTCTCTCTCTCTCTCTCTCTCTCTCTCTTCTCTCTCTCTCTTCTTTCTACTTTCCAAATCGTGACCTTTGAAATATTGACTGTACTAGCTTAGGTGTGATATTCATGCCATATACTTCAATTGGCATGTAAGTTTTCAGCGGCAACATCCTTGTACATAGTCTTCCGTGTGTACAGACTGCGTCATAAAATGTATGTGAAATCTTATGGGACTTAACTGCTAAGGTCATCAGTCCGTAAGCTTACACACTACTTAACCTAAATCATCCTAAGAACAAACGCGCACACCCATGCCTGAGGGAGGACTCGAACCTCCGCCTGGATCAGACTGCGTCAAATGTGAGTTAAACGTCGAACTTTCGAAGGTAAACACCGTCTTTTCTGCCAGGAGATGATTGTCTGCCGGGAGCAAGGTCTGCAACCTTTATAGTGGCGTTCAAGCTTGCCACTGGAAGGGCGACGCCGCTTGGTATTCGAACTTGTATTTACGGATTAACGTCACCTGGACGGCGCGATCCACATGCGTAAATGCGAGAAATCAACAGTGAGGTAGTAAGCAGCCTGGTAAAATGTATCTGAAAAATGCGAAGAAGCTTCAACCCATTAAAAACTATTAAATGTACAGATAGTATGTAAACTAAACTAAAGAAAATTCAGAGAGTCTATATATGAAAGGTAAAATCAATGTATACAGAAGATCCACATTCATGTTTCTGAAAGAAAGAAATGAATTTTGAAGGACTCAGAGACTTCCTCTTTTTGTGACTCCCTCTTTTTGTGACTCCCTCTTTTTGTGACTCCCTCTTTTTGTGACTCCCTCTTTTTGTGACTCCCTCTTTTTGTGACTTCGCCGTCGATGTAGCAAGAGGTAATATTGCCGAATCATCTGTTATGTCCTTTTACGAAATAATAATGATTTCTTTCTTGTTTCAAATTCCTGCCAGTTGTTGTAACTGACCTTTTACTATCATAATACTGCTTTATAAATAATGAATTTATATGTTACAGAGGGCTGAATCGGGTAATCGTGCTCACGTCGTTTGCAGGAAGAGCTACGCATAGTTCATCGCGTTGTATCGTTAAGTATTTTATTGTTCAAAAGTCGAACTCGCCGATCTGTTTCCAAGAAAGTCCGAATATTCATTACCACCTTATACCTGGAAGTAAGGAATGATGATCCTCAGTAGCAACCAGGGCCTGAAGTGTCGAAGGAATATAATCGTCGATGGCACAGAAATTTGAAATGTAAAAAAGCAATAGTGACTGAATATCCCACAAGTCTCTCTCTCTCTCTCTCTCTCTCTCTCTGTGTGTGTGTGTGTGTGTGTGTGTGTGTGTGTGTGTGTGTGTGTTAAATTACTGGCCTCGCGGAAAGATACATTAACCCTCCCCATCCAGGCCGGGATTGAGGGTCCAGGGCGATCGGAAATCACGCCAACACATCGCCTTAAGAATTGCAGTTTTTTGTTTTATTTCTTTGAAAATTGTTCGCGTCAGGAGCTCATTTCGAGGCACCACTGAGATCATAATCTCCATCTCTGTTGAAACTCCGTATTAAAACAAGCCCCAGAAATTCGTCCGTGCGCCAAACAGTTTTAATGTTGCCTGGAAACGAGCACATGAGGCAAAGCGTATTCAAAATTAAAAAAAAAATATATTAAAAAAACGGAATTTCTATGGTCATACGAGGGGACTGATTAATTCGTGGTCCGGTGGGGAGGGGAGTGGGGGTGACTGCCTCACTGCCAATTTTCTGCATTTGAGCATTCAAATCCCGGCCTTCGGGTGACGTCAGAGTAGATACTGGAGTACTGAGCGATGCCTCCCGACCAACGACAGGTTTGAACGCCACTGTAAAGGAGGCAGACCTCGTTACCAGCAGTAGTTATCTTCTGACGACGAAAATGGTGATCATCTCCGAAAGCTCGAGCCTCAACTCGGATTTGGCGCGGTTTGCACAACGAGATTTTATGAGAGAGCTGTTTGTTAGAGACGAGGAAACCCGCCAGCGTAGGTGTTTGCCGGGGGCGCCACCGCCTGTTAGTGTGTGGCGCGCTGTCTGGGCAAAGGTCCAGGGCGGTCGGAGATGAGAAATGTGGGCCAGCTCTGGCTCACACATACATACAAACGGACAAACAGGCGGGCAGTGGCGGGCGGGCGCCGATACGGGGCGGCACAAAGCAGCGCAGAACAAAACACCGGCAGCCGCCACTCACAGCGGGCGCCGCTGGCTCCTCCACCAACCGTTGACGCGTACGCCGCACGTTTCTCCTCTTGTCAAACGTATCCCAGCCACCGGGGGAACAGCCCCACCGTGCTTAGACGCTTTGGAGCACAGCTATAGGAGTAGATCTTCTGTACGCAGGAGCATCCGCGAAGCAGCACGCAGCATGTCCAGGCGCACTAAAACGTTTGTCAGAGCCGCATCAAGTAAGTTACATTTATATAGTGTGTCTCAAACGAGTGTTTATATATCATGTGTCAAAACAAAATAAAGGTTGAAGTCTATCAACAAAATCTTTACTTACTACTGAAATATATAGTTTGGGAATTTAGTTCTTAAAAATATGTCATTTAAATGAAATCCAGCAGGCCTACGGCAGTCATTTAAACGATGAATAAAATTTTGCGTGATGGCTCGGCATGTAGACACTGGGACGGTTGCCGCTTTGCTACGGAGGTTTTCCTTCTCTTACTCCAGAGAAGTCAGATTATTGACATAGACTTTAGATTTGACATTTCCGCATAAGAAGGGTGCATGGGGCTCAGATATGAACTCCATAGGGGCTGATTTATGTCGCCATCCTCAATATCAATATGCACTGGACGTGTGTCTCGCTGAAACCAAGTTCTCTGGTTATATCTAGGAAAGTTTCGCATTTCAGGCACCAAACAGTCATTTAATATCTATAAACATAACATTTCGAATTCACTGTAACTGCACGACCGCTCCCGTCCTCGAAAACGTGCGGGTCAGTTATTCCTCGAGCCGACATCGCAGCCCAAACAGTAACTTTTTGCGATTGTAGGGGTCTCTCGTGCTCTGTTTAGGATTCGTTGCACTCCAGAAGCGGCAGTTTTACTTACTGACCGTTCAGGTGAAAGTGAGCCTCGTCAGGAAGCAAGATGATCTTAAACGAAAGGCACTCAAAAACACCATGAACGAATACATAGGAAGATAGATCCCTTATCATTTAGCTACAAAATAGCAGGTCAGCAACTGGAAGCAGTTAATTCCATAAATTATCTGGGAGTACGCATTAGGAGTGATTTAAAATGGAATGATCATATAAAGTTGATCGTCGGTAAAGCAGATGACAGACTGAGATTCATTGGAAGAATCCTAAGGAAATGCAATCCGAAAACAAAGGAAGTAGGTTACAGTACGCTTGTTCGCTCACTGCTTGAATACTGCTCAGCGGTGTGGGATCCGTACCAGATAGGGTTGATAGAAGAGATAGAGAAGATCCAACGGAGAGCAGCGCGCTTCGTTACAGGATCATTTACTAATCGCGAAAGCGTTACGGAGATGACAGATAAACTCCAGTGGAAGACTCTGCGGGAGAGACGCTCAGTAGCTCGGTACGGGCTTTTGTTAAAGTTTCGAGAACATACCTTCACCGAAGAGTTAAGCAGTATATTGCTCCCTCCTACGTATATCTCGCGAAGAGACCATGAGGATAAAATCAGAGAGCCCACACAGAAGCATACAGACAATCCTTCTTTCCACGAACGATACGAGACTGGAATAGAAGGGAGAACCGATAGAGGTAGTCAGGGTACCCTCCGCCACACACCGTCAGGTGGCTTGCGGAGTACTGATGTAGATGTAGATGTAGATATGACCACTGCCACTGGCCACTGACTCCAGACTGTGAGCAACTGTGTCTGATGGGAGAAGAAATCTGTGAGTGGTAGGGTGAGGGGGAGAGTGGGAATGTGAGGGGGAGGACGGCAGGATAGTGGTAGAGGAGGGTGTGGCTCTTATTGTGGGAACAGTAATGGACGTAGTGAGGGCAGGGTTGGACTGCTAGGTTCTCCCACTATAACTTAGTCCAGTCCTGTCATAGGCATCATCTATCCCGTCAAAGGCTGGGCTACAAATGAAAGTAGTCACGTGATCTACGAGCTAAGCTGTAACCCTGTGCAGTTTCCTACATGGGCATGACAGCTAACAGCCATCTGTGTGCATGAAAAGCCGCTAACAAACTGTTGCGAAGAGACAGCTGGACCATCCAGTTGCTGAACATGCTGTCCAACACGATGTACTTCACTTTAGTGACTGCTTCACAGCCTTTGCCATCTGGATCCTTTCTACCAACACCAGCTTCTCTGAATTACAGAGGTGGGATCTCTTCCTGTAATATATCCTATATTCTTGTAACCCCCCTGGCCTCTACGTTCGCTAGTCCCTGTGCTTCACACACCTACCCCATCCGTACTCCCACTCCAGCACTCCACAGATTTCATTTCACCAACAACATTACTAATCTTTTTTACCCTTCTCTCCTTTTCGCTCCCCTTGCCTCTCCTCTTCTTAAACCTCCCAACTGCATCTAGTAGTACTAGATCTCTCCACCACATCCCTGCATGCCCCCACAAGCAGCACTACGTGTTACTCCACCCCTACTCTGCCATCCCACCCCTCCTTGCCCCAGCCGCCCCACCAGTCTTGGACTGCTTCTCCCATCAGGCACAGTTACAGTGTTGCCTCAGTTGCCAGAGACATTGGTCGTGTGTGGGTGAGCTGCGATTGTGTGAATTTGTGTGTATTTTCTATTTGAGAAGAAGGCCTTTAAGCCGAAAGTTAAAATGTATTCTAGTCTTTTTGTTGTGCCTCCTCTGTATAGTCAGCGTCAATATATCCCTTTTCATAATACTGACTTTACTTTTATACAGATGGCATAGAGGATCTAACAAAATGGAGAACCTAGAAACTTCAAGGAACTGCAGAGGATCAAACTGATGACAGGAAGACATATCCACAAGTGTGAGTCCACAACATCACAGAACGTCAAAGTGGCTAGCAGACCAGCCTCTCTGAAGCAAACGTCATGTGAAGATGATGGACCAGAAGATGAACCTCTCCAGGTTCCAATCTTTGGCTCTGGAGGTTTGGGTGGCAGTGAGAGTGGGGAAATTCACGGTTTGTGTGCTATCTGCCACCCCCCTCGAAATACAAACTGTCGTTCCCTTCAATTTTTAACATGCCATAGTGTAAGGTGTCAAACAAATAACACTTATTATGTTGAATTCCTGAAACAATTCCAGTTAGATCGATGTCACATACACAGTTACTTGAAAACGTACGAATTTTATTGATAGGCAAATCGAATAAACAAGCAGGCATTTCATGAATATAAACCACTAACACTCACACTAGTAATTGCACACACGTAATTTCCCAGACCCAACCTACGAGACGCCGTTCTGAGGGAACGAGAATTTTACGACGGCAACGCCCGTCCCACTGTTACAATAAAACCTTCACAGCGGGACATTAAGCGGACACAATGCAACGCTCGAGCCACTGCGCAGACCAGCGGCAAAAGCTACCCTCGTCCCCCGTTTTAACGACGACCCTTTGGAAAGCCTTTCTCCAGGAACACGGCTGCAGATGGCCATAAATGTTTGGATAAATCCAATTCAAAACATTGGTGACTCACTGTAGCCACATGTGTAAAAACCCACATGGAGGAGGAGGAGGAGGAGATGAGTGTTTAACGTCCCGTCGACAACGAGGTCATTAGAGACGGAGCGCAAGCTCGGGTTAGGGAAGGACGGGCAAGGAAATCGGCCGTGCCCTTTGAAAGGAACCATCCCGGCATTTGCCTGAAACGATTTAGGGAAATCACGGAAAACCTAAATCAGGATGGCCGGAGACGGGATTGAACCGTCGTCCTCCCGAATGCGAGTCCCACATGGAAAGAAGCTGCTTATCTCAGTATTACGTAGCAGAAGATAAACTCAGCACCATGAATGAAACGATGCCTGTGATAGGCTACAGAAACTCCAGTGCGTGGAGTTATAATAAGTATGAACGCTCTGAGAAAAAGCGTAGGCGCCAGCTTTGATATAGGCAAATGGCAGACAGTGAAATTCGCTCTTCTCTTGCAGAAAATCGTCGGGTGTTTGAGACGATTGCGATTGCGAGAGTAATTATGTGAACACTTGTTCACTGGCCCGTCTTAACTCTTAAGGAATTAAACTGCAAAGTTTCCAGCCGAGCGGTCTATGGCGCTGCAGTCATGGACTGTGCGGCTGGTCCCGGCAGAGGTTCGAGTCCTCCCTCGGTCATGAGTGTGTGTGTGTTTGTCCTTAGGATAATTTAGGTTAAGTAGTGTGCAAGCTTAGGGACTGATGCCCTTAGCAGTTAAGTCCCATAAAATTTCACACACATTTGAACTTTTTTTTTTGCTGCAATGTTTCCTAGTACGGAGAATTTCGCGGAGCATTGACAGTTAACGGCTGTTAGTGATTTGATGGCAACAGTCTAGAGGGATTTGGAATAGATTCTCAGGTTCACAGCTCGCGCCGAGAGCCGCCACTGCCACCGCCGACGAAAGGTCGACACGCTCACTCGCTCTAAGCCTGCAAGTGATGTTGAATTGACACTCAGAGCTACGGTCGTCCCCGATATTTTTCTTACATTCAGCCATGACCTGTAGTTAAACACATTCACGATTGCTGGGCTTAACTGAAGCAGAAACGCGAGATATCCGATTTAACGGAAAGAACTGATCAGCCACTGTAGAGTGCTTTGTAGTCTGAAGTTATTGAATTGTTTTAATTGTGTACTTCTTTTTGATTTCTCTCTACCGACCAACCTCCATTATTTGGTTATTTTCATTGTGAATTTTTAGATTGATTGATACTTCTGGCACCAATTTTATTTAATTTGTTTGTATTTCATCGACCAACAGACATGGTCATGAGCCATGTTACTATTAAAGAACCTTAGAATAATTAGGAATTTCGCTTCAAAGTTGTAAACACCCAATATCAATATTTTATCATCCTGTACATATTACAATTAAGATTGATGTCATAAAGTCAGAGTAACAAATGAACCTTAATAACGAACATCTAAGATTTTCATTTTTTGCTAACATATAGGTACAGCGGAACCCATACACTAATTTCTGTTACCGATAACGTTCCCATTACAGGGAGTGTAGTGGAATCTACATAGAGATCAATGTCTGTTTACATCATTGTCCACATTGTTGCACTCTTCTGAACTCTCCATAGTGAGCTGCTGCCTTAATACCTTGCAGCCTATAGGTTCAACACAAATTCCTAAAACACTCTCAGAGAATCCTTGCGGAACTGTTGTAGGAAGATAGATCAGAACCAGTCCCACACAATTTAGAACAGATATGTATGATTTCAGTAATGGTTCAAACTGGCTCTGAGCACTATGGGACTTAACTTCTGAGGTCACCAGTCTCGTAGAACTTACAACTACTTAAACCTAACTAACTGAAGGACATCACACACATCCATGCCCGAGGCAGGATTCGAACCTGCGACCTTAGCGGTCGCGCGGTTACAGACTGTATCGCCTAGAACCGCTCGGCTACCCCGGCCGGCATTTCAATAATAATAATAATAATAATAATAATGAGAATAGTAAACCCCATGGAGGACCGGGAAAAGAATAGGCCGCCGGTATGTTCTGCCAGTCGTAAAAGGCGACGAAAACAACAAACCACTAATAGGGCTAACCCCCCTTTTAGTCTGATTAGTTGGTTCAGGACAGAACTAATGGAGCCTCGGACAAGCGCTGTCATGGTCGGGGACGACGCTTGAACCCTATTCCCGTCCACAATCGTAACGACACTGCTAGCGACACGGAAAATGATTTAAATCCAAATAGAGGTGTTTTACAGGATATGCTTCCTGCAACCACCCTAGAAGGAAAACAAACACAGAAGATGAGATGGTCTGATGAAGTTAATCGACACCTCATGTTCTGTTATTACCAAGCAACAAACCTAGGAACCAACACAACTGGATACAGATCACAAGTATACACAACATTTATTACCAGATACCCAGAATTAAAATTTTTAACAGAACAACGACTAGCTGATCAGATCCGTGTAATAATCAAAAATAACAGGAAACCCCAGTCAGAATTAGAAAACATCAAACAAGAAGTACAACAAATACTGGAACAAAATAATGTGCAATCAGAAGAAGAAGAAAATACAGTAATGGACTCAAACATCCCAGAGCAAACAAGCAAACAACAACACGCATCAATTAAACAATCAGAGGAAAACAAAATCTTAAGACAGCCACCAGAACAAGCACAAATAGAACATACAGTGACACACATGTTAGATATAGAAGAAAAATTTCAGCTGACATATATAGAATACAAAGACACAAATACAGACATTAGACCATTCTTGCGCAGACCACCAAATAAGCCACAAGTCGAAACAACAATAAAAACTATCAACACAATCATACACAACAAAATAAATGAAAACACAACTATGGAAGAGTTACAACTACTGGTTTATATAGGAGCACTCACTACACTAAATATACACACTAGGCAGAGATAAGAACCAACCAACACACAGAATAAACCCACAAAACCAGCATGGCAACACAGGCTACAGATGAGAATAGAAAAACTGAGAAAAGACATCGGACAGCTAACACAATTTATAAGAAATGAAATGTCAGAAAAAAAACGAAAAAGGTTAGGTAAAATCTCACAACAAGAAGCGATAGAGCAATTAGAAGAAAAGAAGCAGAAATTACAGGCGTTGGCCAAACGACTTAGAAGATACAAAAAAAGTGAAAATAGAAGGAAACAAAACCAAACATTCAACACAAACCAAAAGAAATTTCACCAGACAATAGATAACGCACACATTAAAATAGACAATCCACCAAACATAACAGACATGGAACACTTCTGGAGCAACATATGGTCAAACCCGGTACAACATAACAGGCATGCACGGTGGATACAAGCAGAAACAGACACATACAAGATGATACCACAAATGCCTGAAGTGATAATTTTGCAACATGAAGTCACTCGAGCAATTAATTCTATGCACGATTGGGAAGCCCCTGGAAAAGATAAAATTGCAAATTTCTGGCTAAAGAAGTTCACCTCAACACATTCACATCTAACTAAATTATTTAACAGTTGCATTGCAGACCCATACACATTCCCTGATACGCTTACACATGGAATAAATTATCTGAAACCTAAAGATCAAGCAGACACAGCAAACCCAGCTAAGTATCACCTCATAACATGCCTACCAACAATATACAAAATATTAACTTCAGTAATTACACAGAAATTAATGACACATACAACACAGAATAAAATTATAAATGAACAACAAAAAGCCTGTTGCAAAGGAGCATGTGGATGTAAAGAGCAACTGATAATAGATGCAGAGGTGACATATCAAGCTAAAACTAAACAAAGGTCGCTACACTACACATACACTGATTACCGAAAAGCTTTTGATAGTGTACCCCACTCATGGTTACTACAAATATTGGAAATATACAAAGTAGATCCGAAATTGATACAGTTCCTAAACACAGTAATGAAAAATTGGAAAGCCACACTTAATATCCAAACCAATTCAAATAATATCACATAACAGCCAATACAGATTAAGCGTGGAATATACCAAGGAGACTCATTATGTCCTTTCTGGTTCTGCCTTGCTCTGATCCCACTATCCAACATCCTAAATAATACAAATTATGGATACAATATTACTGGAACATACCAACACAAAATCACGCATTTGCTATACATGGATGACCTAAAACTACTGGCAGCAACAAATAAACAACTCAACCAATTACTAAAGATAACAGAAGTATTCAGCAATGATATAAATATGGCTTTTGGAACAGACAAATGTAAGAAAAATAGCATAGTCAAGGGAAAACACACTAAACAAGAAGATTACATATTGGATAACCACAGCGACTGCATAGAAGCGATGGGAAAAACAGATGCCTATAAATATCTAGAATACAGACAAAAAATAGGAATAGATAATACAAATATTAAAGAACTAAAAGAAAAATATAGACAAAGACTAACAAAAATACTGAAAACAGAATTGACAGCAAGAAACAAGACAAAAGCTATAAATACCTATGCTATACCAATATTGACCTACTCATTTGGAGTAGTGAAATGGAGTAACACAGACCTAGAAGCACTCAATACACTTACACGATCACAATGCCACAAATACAGAATACATCACATACATTCAGCAACAGAAAGATTCACATTAAGCAGAAAGGAAGGAGGAAGAGGATTTATCGACATAAAAAACCTAAATTATGAACAGGTAGACAATTTAAGAAAATTCTTTATGGAACGAGCAGAAACTAGCAAAATACACAAGGCAATCACTCATATAAATACATCGGCTACACCATTGCAATTTCATAACCACTTCTACAACCCTTTACATCACATAACATCAACAAATACGAAGAAAGTAAATTGGAAGGGGAAGGCACTACATGGCAAGCACCCGTATCATCTAACACAGCCAGACATCGATCAAGCCGCATCCAACACATGGCTAAGAAAATGCAATATATACAGTGAGACGGAAAGATTCATGATTGCAATACAGGATCAAACAATAAACACCAGATATTACAGCAAGCATATTATTAAAGATCCCAATACCACAACAGATAAATGCAGACTTTGCAAACAACAAATAGAAACAGTAGATCACATCACAAGCGGATGTACAATACTAGCAAATACAGAATACCCCAGAAGACATGACAATGTAGCAAAAATAATACATCAACAACTTGCCATACAACATAAACTAATAAAGCAACAAGTTCCAACATACAAGTATGCACCAAACCACATAACAAACCTGACATCATACTCACCAATAAAAAGAAGAAATTAACAGAACTAATCGAAATATCCATACCCAATACAACAAATATACAAAAGAAAACAGGAGAAGAAATTGAAAAATACATCCAACTGGCTGAGGAAGTCAAAGACATGTGGCATCAGGATAAAGTTGACATTTTACCAATTATATTATCAACTACAGGAGTCATTCCACACAGTATCCACCAGTACATCAACGCAATACATCTACATCCAAACGTATATATACAACTACAGAAATCTTTAATTATTGATACATGTTCAATTACCCGAAAGTTCCTAAATGCAATATAATATATACCGAACCGTTAAAAGGAAGTCACGCTTGATCAAGGTCCGCGTCACTTTCCATTTTTGACCAGACATAACGTCTGAGAAGAGAAAGAATAGTAATAATAATAATGAGAATAAAATGTCGTAATATAAAAATAATAAGTTGTTTAAGTACTGTAAAATAGTTTAATGCAAAATCATTTGTTTACATCGGTATATAGTATATTTCTTTAGCATAATGCTCACCAAATTGTAATTCAGAAAGATACAGCCTTTGCAAAGCATACGTCTGCAAATATTGAGAAGTACATGTATCATGTGATTAATTTAAGAATTACAATAGCAACAGTATCTCTCAACTCTGATACAAAGTCAAAGTGAGCACTCGCAGTTATCAGTAATTCACTAATTACTATTCCTAACACAGGTCAGCAAACCACAGCTGTACGCGCCTCTAAATCAGGGCAATGCTGGATCCTTCAGTCGTTTCCACTAGTGTTGGGGAATCTTTATTTCTCCTTAGTGGAGCGTCTTATCCTTTATGCCTGCTTTCTGTGGCTCGCCGTGTCTACCTGTTGTACTGACGAACCCTGTCACACCTGTTGTTGTTGACATCAGGAACAGTGAGCCTGTGATTGGGAGCTCTACCTGGCTGGAATGTCACCTGTCCACGTGCGCAGTCCCTCCCGCAAGCAACTGCAAAATGTCCTGTGTTAAACGTAGCTTCTAACCTTGACAACTGATCCCATTTTCGTGACTCATAGTTCTCGTGACACTTTGTTTCTCTGAAAGTTAGCGGTGATAACTGGGCACTGATATACACGGTGTCTCAAAGCTTTTTGGTCAGACTAGAAAAGGTGATAGTGGATCCGCATCCGATTATAATGAAACAGGAAACCAATTGTTGAAAATGCATATCTATTGTGTTATCAAATTACACAGCATACATCTCATAACAACAACGTAGCTCGTAGTATTGGTTCAATGTGACGACCGCCAGTCTCAATGCACGCCTGGAAATGGAGCACGAAGTTCTGCCGTACTCTTTCAAAAACCCCTGGTGTCGATAGTACCACAAGACAGGCAGCTTGGACCTTATCAAACAGGCCTTCAGCCAGTTCTGCTTGGGTTTCGTACACCAGTGTCTCGACGTAACCCCAGAGGTGTGAGAGCCGGCAGTCGTACTGGCCGTGGGACAGGACCGCTCTTGGTCAGGTGCTCGCCGACACTGACAACGAAGTGGGCTGCTGCACCACAGTGTTGAGGCCACATCCTTTTGCGGACAGCAAGGAGTGCTGTGGCAGCACATTTCGCTGGAACACTAAGTAACGTGGACCAGTCAAATGGGGACGCAGCAAATAATGTCTTATTAGGTGATGTTATGCAGTGTACGTTGTGTTCGTCCGTAATACAATAAGTAAGCATATTCGACCTTAGCTTCCCCGTCTCAGTATAATCAGTTGTGTACCAACTGTTCCCTATTTCAGGGTTTGAGATGCCCTGTACAGGATGGACAGAAAATATTTCATGCATCTCTACGCAGGCAATTCAGCTTACATGATCTGCAAACGGCGCAGATGAAGGAATTAACAAATGAAAAACCACAGTTTCACCCAACCTGTCTTTTGAGTTATAACACATACACACTGAAATACAGTAGGTTAAAATATTAATTTTATTATTTTCAATAATTTTTAAATTTTAATTTATAATTTTATTAATTAATTGTATATTATGACGGAAAAATGTCTCTCAACGTTGTGTTAGTGTACTATTCAGTGATTGTGCACATGTCACGTAACTATACAAACTTTTCCTCCACTACCTCCATTGGATCTGTATGTTAGTTTTACGTTGAAATGTTCAAATGTGTGTGAAATCTTATGGGACTTAACTGCTAAGGTCATCAGTCCCTAAGCTTACACACTACTTAACCTAAATGATCCTAAGGACAAACACACACACCCACGCCCGAGGGAGGACTCGAACCTCCGCCGGGACCAGCCGCACAGTCCATTACTCAGCGCCCTAGACCGCTCGGCTAATCCCGCGCGGCTAGTTTTACGTCATTTGTACTATTTTTGACAACCTGCACCATGTAGGCTCCGTGTACGTTTGCTTACATGAAATTTTTTGTATTTTTAAGCCACGTTGATGGTTCTGTTTGTAATGTTGTACTTCCGAAATTGTCGCCTTTCTTTCAAAAAATGGCTCTGAGCACTATGGGACTTAACATCTATGGTCATCAGTCCCCTAGAACTTAGAACTACTTAAACCTAACTAACCTAAGGACACCACACAACACCCAGTCATCACGAGGCAGAGAAAATCCCTGACCCCGCCAGGAATCGAACCCGGGAACCCGGGCGCGGGAAGCGAGAACGCTACCGCACGACCACGAGCGTCGCCTTTCTTTCTTTCCACCTTTGACTTGAAGATGATCTAGAGGGCAGTTCGAAACCAATTGTCGTAAATAGAAGACACTGTGATCCGGACGACGTCTTTTTTCAGTTAGCAATACAAGTGGGATCACAGATCCTGTCACACGGCGTCAGTCATGAAAGGTATGTGATGGAAGTTGGCTTGCCTGTCTTACGGTGCACGAAATATTTTCCGCCTAACTTATACTTTACCCTCCCTGTACTTAACAATGTAAACGCGCATACTAATCTTCCTTCAAGGGAACGGAGTCCTTCAGTCTTTCCTCTCTTACACCTGTGACTGCGCAATAATTGTGAGAGCGTTTCGGTACAGGGCACCGAGCGCGCGCAAACTTCTCACAACAAAATTGCCTGCAACTTATCAGCAATATATTCTCACCCGTAACTTTCACATTCTCTTAGTCTGCGATTGACGCCTGGACCATAAATTCCTACAAATAAACTTGTTCCCCAGCACACACTCTACAACCTCCCCAAGTTCGCTGGTCGTCTTTTTTGTTATGCCTCGTGTATATAACTTGTTGATACAACATCAAAAAATCAATGCCTATACAGTGCTATACATAGCAATCCAGCATAGGGCATGGCCCAACTTCAGTCGTGCGGAATACAGAGAAGAAAAAATCGACTAAACTATAAAACACACGACATATAAAAGGGGTGACTTATACAAAACGTGAGCGTACACATTAATGAATCCAAGTGACAGCTTTAAAACGTCCGTATAAAATTCAGCAAAACATCGATTTTGCACAAAGCTCTGTGAACATTTATAAGGCAGGAGTACAATAATTATGCAATAAAACTACAGCTAGGGGACCCGAGCGGGCCACCATTCTCGCGTGTTACTGCCATCGTTTGCCCTCTTGGGAGAATCATATTGAAGCATTGCAAGGTAGCTGATCTACTGTAAAATTCATAACAAAAATGGACAGCTTACTGCTACGCCACACGAAAACTCCAAGCCAAGTAGCTATTTTCACTTTAAGTGTACTTCCCAGTGCATGACATTCGTTCGGTCAAGATAGGAAACAAGTACACAAGTAACTGAAGGTGAAGTATTACACTGCACTTAAGCGCTGTGACAATCTTTTCAACAACTCGTATCGTCTATGCGTGACATGCATCGCACAACGTATATAGCCAACATTGGGGGGAAATAAATGCTCTGAACGTTATTGTAATAGGTCCTCCCACTCCATCATCAATAATATGTACTGCGCGAACCGGGCAGAGATAATCATTTTCTCTGTGAATGAACACCGGCATTCCGGTAACAAAATTTTACTCACATTTCTTTTAAGAGCAGGCTAATTAGACGTGGTTTAGTTCGAGCCTTGGACAGCCTCCTTACTGTTATTGTCATACACTAGGTAACCAACAATGTGAAACTGTGGCGCGTAGTAGCGTGTCGTGGCAAAGTTTTATAGGGTTTAGTGACAGAAGAGGATTATTATAGATTTAAGCACATTTCTTTCATACGCCTTGAGTCACTGGTAACGTGCTTAGCTGTAAGTATTATGCAAGTCCTGCATGGTCTGTTTCATCTAATACATCGACTTACAAAGAGTTCAGATGGATTATAGAGCAGCTGAAACGCTGTGGAACGCTTCGACATCGCCAGCAGTTGCACGTTTTCTTCCTTTGTACCTTTCGTGGTCTGAGGCGACGAGAAACTTAGTCGAAGCACGTCTTCCTATTGCGCTCCGAACTACCCTTACAGTGGAAATTGCCACTCGGGCCGGGAGGAAGGAAGATTAGAGTTTAACGTTCCGTCGACGACAAAGTCATTAGAGACGGGGCATAATCCCAGTGTGGGGAAGGAAATCGACCGCGTCCTTTTCAGACGAAGCATCGCAGCATTTTCCTGGAGCCATTTAGAGAAACCACAGGCAAGGCTACAGCCGGATGGACGGACGTGGATCAGCAGCGCTGTATGCGAGTCCCTCAAGCTACCACTGAGCCACCTCTGCCCGGTTCGGGTAAAAATTTCGTGATAGATCTCGCATGTTATTACATAGTACTTCCGTATTTTCGTTTGATGTGCCATATTTATATATACTTCTCATACGGGAAAATTCGATTCACATACGGAACGAGCATAGAACTCATGGATTACGCACAAGCAGATTTTTGTGTAATCATTTTGAAACTTGTATTATAACTGATCACGGGAGTTTGTTTTACTTGTATGTAATGGTAAACGTTCCCGAAAAATTGGCAACTGACGAGTAGAACTGATAAGTGGTTGGTTCTCCGTTCACTAGACGCTTAGCGTATGACGGTTGATTAACCGAAGAAAGTACAGAGGCTGGGCAAAAATATGGAAAGACCGCGACAAATGAACGCTTGAATATAAATGGAGACGTTAGCCAAGCCTGCAGGTGACGCTTTTGTATGTGACCACGAGAGGCACCTGTGCAGTGCTGTCAGTACGTTTCAGGTATCAGCTGTGGTCATAAAAGTGTTCTCTGTAGTTGTGAGTACAATATGTCGAAGTTAGGTAAATTCGAACGGGGGTGGATTCTTGAAGTTCGCACGGTAGCTGCTTCCTTAATAATGGCAGCCGAAGTGTTTTGTATTTCAAGAGGCACTGTACCGACGATTCTTACCGCTTACAGTGGAAAGGAAGAACATCGTCGATTAAGTCACGACGCAGACGAAAGTCCGTGTTGAGTGTTCGTGACAGGCGGTTATTGAAGGGGACTGTGACAGAAAGTAAGAGAGGCAAATGTCACTGTAGGAGTGACTGTAACACTCACGAACCTGCGCCGAAACAACACGAACGGGCGTCCATAAGCTGGGAAGCGCAGCGCGACGTGTAATTCCAATACCGCTCATCAGTCATCCAGCTCCCCGAGACGTGGTGCCGATGCTACAGATTCTGGACTACGAAGTAATGGGAGAAAATCATTCCGTCGGCTGGGTCTTGTTTCACAGGAGTGACACTTGGCGGAGGCTCAGTAATGGTTCGGGCAGCCATACCGTGTTACTTCATGGTTCCCACGGTTACTTTGCTACGTCACATTGCTGCCAAAGATTATGCGAGATTTTGGCCGATGAGGTCCATCCCAACGCATTATATTTATTACACACTGGTGATGCTATGTTACGAGACGGCGGGTTCACTATTCGCACAGTTCGCACCATTCAGTGCCGATTTTTTGAGCACGAGGATAAATTGTCGTCGCATGTCCCCTGTCCACCATTGAGCTTTTGTGGTCTTGTTTGGAGAGAAAGGTGAATGATCGCTGTCCGCTTCCGTCATCGTTACCTGAACTTGTCAGAATTTTGCGGGAAGACTGGAATAAATTCCGGTGAAAATCGTGCAGTACCTGTAGTTATCCATTTCGAGATGACTGGAAGCTGTTTCGCATGGCAACGGATTTCTTACGCTACACTTGCCATGGTAAAGTGTTGCTGATCGAAATCTCATTTAGCAGGATAGAGCAGATAAGGTTATGGTTGTGGAGTATGCCGTAATCAGTTACTGATAGTTGCACAAAACACACAAACCTTTATTTTCCTAAGAACCACTTAATTACACATAGTCTAAAAGGATCAAATCAGAACAATACGGCCGAAGGCCTAGTTAAGAAAACTTGCGATACCTCCTGGGCTGAAGGCCCAAAACCACACCTAAAACAAGATCGGCTGAAGGCCTGATCACAAGTTATAAAAATTGCTTTAAAGGGTACATGCAGCAGAAGGCCTTACTTAAAAAAACTATTTCACGTAAATACTCGGCAGAAGGCCACACTCAAGACATAAAACAACTCAGGGCTTAAGGCCTAAATAACAAAAATTACAGACAGAGCAAATGATTTAAAAAATTAGTTTTAAACAAATAAATTTTCAAAATTTTAATTTAAGACAGCTGAAGGCCTTTTCTTAGAAATATTTCACGTAAAAGCTCTGCTGAAGGCCACAGAGTGGACATTGAACAACTCTAGACTTGAGGCCTGTATAACAAGAATTTCAGAAATTTCAGGTAAAACAAACTTTCAAAATTTAGTTTTTAAACAAATCAATCTTCAAATTTTAATTTAAGGCGGCTGGAGGCCTTATTTTAAAATTAAAACTAAATTAATAGATGGCTCAAGGACTCGCACCGTACATCGGACTAAAATGAAAATCACAATCTAAAACCAACAGAACCATGATGCTCAGAAGTACCCAAGTGTCAGCCTGAGGAGGTAGGTCTAATGTAAGGTGAAGTGAGACAGGTAGCCAAGAGTAAGGTTATATAATCGGATGGTAACCCGCCCAGGGATGGCTGAAGGACTGACCAACAACCTAATCAATTCCCTTCCGCCTGACCAACCGTACGACAACTGATAATATGTCAAGGACGAAGATACCAGCAGCACTACTTCCTCAAAATTGGCGTCCAAAAGCAGCTAAGGCACAAAAACCGCTCTTAAGAAAAAATATGAACAAACAACTAAAAGGCTGTCGAACTACATGCCGTGCCGGACAGCATCAACACACTGCTGGAAAACTATGTTAACGAACAGGGCAAGCAACTGAGGTGTTAACGGCCACAAGGCAGAAATTACCGATGTTGCACTTCACTGATAAATAACAACCAATTTAATAGTTAAAGACCGTACAGGAAGACGGTAGCAAAATTTCGCCGTCTCCAACACACCATACGTGGCTGCTAACTGGAACGGCCCAGGAAGCAACAACTGGCAATGAACAAAGAGATGTCACAGCAGTTGAGGTTTCATAACTGGTTAACTGATCACTCAACTTCAGTGTGCAGATTCGGTGGGCCACGAACTTCGTAGCTCTCGCAGCTAGCGCCTCACAATCCGACCGCGCGGCTCGCCGCAAGCAGTCCTGGCCTGATCTCGCGCCGCACAGACTTCCTCGCTGCTCTGTCCCAACCAACAGCCTGCGACACACACCAGCACACAGAAATAAAGCGGTCACACCAAAGATGATACAGCAGTACTAGTATTGATAAGCGCTGCTGCTGCCACTGACGGAGGCAAGTCAGCAACTCGTTATGGTAGTAACTCAGGGAGAAATAAGATGCCACTCGATTGCTACAAAATGCCAAAGAAGAAACGGCATCATTGGGAGCCAGCCATGGCTCAACCTCCCCCCTCAAACACCAACCCAGGGGTGACCCAATAATCGGGCTAACCAAATTTAACTTGGGTAAGGTGGACCCAGTACTGCTTACCGGTGGTGTTATCCTCAACCAGCAGATTAACCGGGCCTAAAATATGCACAGTGGTACAAGGGCTGAAACAATTGGGAGTGAATTTACTTAGATATCCGACACACAGCTACCTGCTGGAAAAATTACCGAAGTAGACTTGATCTCCTGGCCTTCACTAAAGGCTCGCCAGTTACCATTGTAATGCTCAGCTTGTTTATCATGAGCCCTGAGAATAATATGTCTGGCACGGTTCCACTTCTCCTTGACGACTTCAGGGGTAATCTCCGCCAGAATTAGATCTTGAATTCATTACTTCTCCACCGCGAAGAAAACAGCCTATGCCTCGCACTCGTAGACCTAATACACTCCTGGAAATGGAAAAAAGAACACATTGACACCGGTGTGTCAGACCCACCATACTTGCTCCGGACACTGCGAGAGGGCTGTACAAGCAATGATCACACGCACGGCACAGCGGACACACCAGGAACCGCGGTGTTGGCCGTCGAATGGCGCTAGCTGCGCAGCATTTGTGCACCGCCGCCGTCAGTGTCAGCCAGTTTGCCGTGGCATACGGAGCTCCATCGCAGTCTTTAACACTGGTAGCATGCCGCGACAGCGTGGACGTGAACCGTATGTGCAGTTGACGGACTTTGAGCGAGGGCGTATAGTGGGCATGCGGGAGGCCGGGTGGACGTACCGCCGAATTGCTCAACACGTGGGGCGTGAGGTCTCCACAGTACATCGATGTTGTCGCCAGTGGTCGGCGGAAGGTGCACGTGCCCGTCGACCTGGGACCGGACCGCAGCGACGCACGGATGCACGCCAAGACCGTAGGATCCTATGCAGTGCCGGCCGCGGTGGTCTCGCGGTTCTAGGCGCGCAGTCCGGAACCGTGCGACTGCTACGGTCGCAGGTTCGAATCCTGCCTCGGGCATGGATGTGTGTGATGTCCTTAGGTTAGTTAGGTTTAAGTAGTTCTAAGTTCTAGGGGACTGATAACCACAGCAGTTGAGTCCCATAGTGCTCAGAGCCATTTGAACCATTTGATCCTATGCAGTGCCGTAGGGGACCGCACCGCCACTTCCCAGCGAATTAGGGACACTGTTGCTCCTGGGGTATCGGCGAGCACCATTCGCAACCGTCTCCATGAAGCTGGGCTACGGTCCCGCACACCGTTAGGCCGTCTTCCGCTCACGCCCCAACATCGTGTAGCCCGCCTCCAGTGGTGTCGCGACAGGCGTGAATGGAGGGACGAATGGAGACGTGTCGTCTTCAGCGATGAGAGTCGCTTCTGCCTTGGTGCCAATGATGGTCGTATGTGTGTTTGGCGCCGTGCAGGTGAGCGCCACAATCAGGACTGCATACGACCGAGGCACACAGGGCCAACACCCGGCATCATGGTGTGGGGAGCGATCTCCTACACTGGCCGTACACCACTGGTGATCGTCGAGGGGACACTGAATAGTGCACGGTACATCCAAACCGTCATCGAACCCATCATTCTACCATTCCTAGACCGGCAAGGGAACTTTCTGTTCCAACAGGACAATGCACGTCCGCATGTATCCCGTGCCACCCAACGTGCTCTAGAAGGTGTAAGTCAACTACCCTGGCCAGCAAGATCTCCGGATCTGTCCCCCATTGAGCATGTTTGGGACTGGATGAAGCGTCGTGTCACGCGGTCTGCACGTCCAGCACGAACGCTGGTCCAACTGAGGCGCCAGGTGGAAATGGCATGGCAAGCCGTTCCACAGGACTACATCCAGCATCTCTACGATCGTCTCCATGGGAGAATAACAGCCTGCATTGCTGCGAAAGGTGGATATACACTGTACTAGTGCCGACATTGTGCATGCTCTGTTGCCTGTGTCTATGTGCCTGTGGTTCTGTCAGTGTGATCATGTGATGTATCTGACCCCAGGAATGTGTCAATAAAGTTTCCCCTTCCTGGGACAATGAATTCATGGTGTTCTTATTTCAATTTCCAGGAGTGTGTTTAAGTTCAGCACTGGTTAACCAACAAGATGCATACGCTAATAGCTGCCTATGACCTCCTAACTCCTGGAGGAGGACAGCCCAAATACCCACATTAGATGCGTCAGTTTGCACGATAAACCTTTTATTAAAGTCCGGTACTCCGAGAACAGGGGGGTTGGCAACAGCTGCCTTAACGTGCTCAAACGTGGCCTATTGGGCAGGTCCCCATTCAAAACGCACTCCTTTCTGGCGCAATTCATATAAGGGAGCCGCCAACTGAGGAAAATAGGGACAAAACGCAAAAAATAATTCGCCGTGCCTATAAACCTAGCAATTCCACGTTTATCAGTAGGCGGAGGCAGAGCTGTTAATGCCTTAGTTCATTCCTGGTCGATGTGAATACTCTGTCCTGATACTAGGTGAACTAAAAATGACACCTGCTGCCTGGTTAACGTCAATTTACTGGGTTTAACAGTTAACCCGGCTCCCTGCAGCCTCAAAGAAACTTGCTGGATGTGATCCAACTGGTGCTGAAACCAATGGCTATAAATGATTAAGTCGTCCAAATAATTACACACACAGACTAATTTCAAGTACCCAAGGATATTATCTAGCAAACGAGTAAGAACGGCTGCACAAGTAGCCAAACCAAAGGGAACCCTGTTAAACTCAAACAGATTCCAATCGGTACAAAATGCAATAACATATTTACATTCTTCACCTAAAGGGAATCTGATAATAGGCTTGTTTCGAATCAAGGACAGTAAACCATTTAGCAGTGGCAAACCAAGTAAAGGATTTATGAAGATTAGGTAGAGGAACAGACTCGAGGACAACCTTAGCGTTCAGGCGCCAAATCCCGCCCCTGATACTTAGGGACAAGGGATATGGGGGAAGCACGGGCAGTTGTCGAAGCCCTAATAACCCCTTGCTCAAGCATTTTGGATATTTTAGCTCTCAGTATCTTCACCTTGCGGGGTGAGAGGCGATATGGGGACTGCCTAACAGGAATATCGTCAGATAGACGTATATGGTAATTAAGAACATTTGTAACGCCCAAGCGCCGGCCGGTGTGGCCGTGCGTTTCTAGGCGCTTCAGTCTGGAACCGCGTGACCGCTAGGGTCGCAGGTTCGAATCCTGCCTCGGGCATGGATGTGTGTGATGTCTTTAGGTTAGTTAGGTTTAAGTAGTTCTAAGTTCTAGGGGACTGATGACCACAGAAGTTAAGTCCCATAGTGCTCAGAGCCATTTGAACCATTTTTAACGCCCAAGCTATCACAAAGAAGCTCAGGGAATCTCAGTAGCAAATCCTGTAACTGAGAGGCCTCATTTGGGGAGAGATGGGCGAGATCGAACTCATTAGGCAGAGTCTCAACAGCCAGGATGCCGGCATTTGGATGCACAGTACGTATAGCACACTCTCAGAAACAAAACTTCCCTGCAGGAGCGAACTTAAAGAAGAAGGTGTGCCCGGAATAATCCAACACTAACCCAGTTTTATTGATGAAATCACACACAAAAATTAAATCGACGAGCAGCTTCTTGACCAAGGCTAATGACAAGGGCCACGAGAAATCCCCAACCGATATACTCCCTCGGACCCAACCATGCAGAGGCAACACCTGGCCATTGGCCACCCGACATCTCTTGACTGGAGAAGGGACCGACCGAAGTTTTGTAAGATGACCAAATTCAAGAAACCATTCGAAGCTCAATAGTGAAAAAGAGCTACCAGAATCCAAAAGAGCTCAAATCTGTTCGCCACCTACTCGAGAACAAATATAAAGCTAGGGCGGTGATGCGGGTACACCAAGAATTAAAGGCTCGATCCCGAGGTCGCTGCCCAGCCCGGCGTCGTTTATTGGTTCTGGGCGCGCGAGGATGAGTGCAAGAGCGCACCAAGTGAGGCGTGCTGCCGCACCTGAGGCAACCCCGGGGTTCCCTTTTAACGGCCTCAGCCGATGTGGGTAATTCGGAATTTCCCTTGACAACGCCCGTGGCCTGGCCCTTAACTTCAGGACATTCATCGTTTGCAAGCGGCAACGTAGATATTGCTACAACAGTAGCATGGAGCTCCTCCCAGGTTGAAGGACGATCAGGACAAACAAAGTGCGACTTATCCGCCACTCGCATTCCCCTAAGAACAATAGACACCAACTCCAGTTCTGGCAAATCAATCAACAAGGCCAAGCAGGCCATCTGAACTGTGTCGACATACTGATGTAACTCCTCTTTATCCTGCTGCATCTCCCAAATGTAACGACACTCAAGCTGTTTCCGAACTCCGGTGGTCAATCTCTGGTTAATGACAAGCTCCCTCAATTGCTGTAACGAAAATCCTACTGCCATGGCTCGGGACAGGAGGTTCCGCAACTCACCTCTAGCTAGTGGGTATAATAGTGGCAAAACTACTTGGTGTGGAATGAGAAAGGCAGAAGCATGTTGTTCAAGACGAACCAACAACCATAATAAATTTTCGACCTCCTCAAGTCTATCTACAACTAATTCAATAATATCTCGAATGAAATACTCCAGAGGATTAGGCAATTTGGTAAACACTGTGTCTAACTTTCCAGAGGATATAACACCACCACCACCACCAGGCTGGCTCCTGCTTCCCCCTCGATGTAGCAAGTCTCGCTCTTCAGTAACTGAAATGCATTAAACAAAGACCCCAATTCGAGAGTTAATTTTTTATGATGCTCCTCCAAACATAACATGGCTAAACCGCTATCTGATTGGTTAAATGCACTAACTGTGCCAACACCCTGTCGAGTTGACTGTCACTGAGTTGAGTACCTTCCAAAACACAAATGGTCCTCAAGGCCCCTAACAGCCTTAAACAATAATTCAAAGGCTACTTCTGTCTCACCCATCACCTCAGACATGACGTCAACCTGGTGAAGAACGGTAGCATGCAAGTGGGCAAGTCCAGAACACTGCCCTCAATAGGCTGGCGCCCTATCGCCAACTCTTCAACAAGTTGGTCCTTCCTTAACTGGTTGATCTCCGGGCACTGCCTGACTGCCATTAAAATAAACCTCCTGAAACGATCAACAACCAAAACAATATGGTGCAACACTAACAGAAATAAAATTCAAACTAACTGTAACTGAAATAGCAATATCACAATCATAACCACACTCTGCTACCAGTTGAAATCTTGTTTCGCAGGAAAGAGCAGATCAGGTTATGGTTATGGAGGGGGCCGTAATCAGTTACTGATAGTTGCACAAAACACAAAAACCTTTATTTTCCTAAGAACCACTTAATTACACATTGCCTTAAAAGGATCAAATCAGAACAATACGGCTGAAGGCCTAGTTAAGAAAACTTGCGATACCTCCTGGGCTGAAGGCCCAAAACCACACCAAAAACAAGAACGGCTGAAGGCCTGATCACAAGTTCTAAAAATTTCTTTAAAGGGTACATGCAGCTGAAGCCCTTACTTAAAAAACTATTTCACGTAAATACTCGGCGGAAGGCCACACACAAGACATAAAACAACTCAGGGCTTAGGGCCTGAATAACAAAAATTTCAGACAGAGCAAATTTTTAAAAAAATTATTTGTAAACAAATCAGTTCTCAAAATTTTAATTTAAGACTGCTGAAGGCCTTATCTAAAAAATGTTTCATGTAAAAGCACGGCTGAATGCCACACAATGGACATTGAACAATTCAGGGCTTAAGGGCTGTATAACAAGAATTTCAGAAATTTCTCTTAGAACAATCTCTCTAAATTTAGTTTTTAAACAAATCAATCTTCAAATTTTAACTTAAGTCAGCTGAAGGCCTTATTTTAAAATTAAAACTAAACTAAATTAATAGATGGCTGAAGGTCTCACACAGTACATCAGACTAAAATGAAAATCGCAATCTAAAACCAACAGAACCATGGTGCTCAGAAGTGTTCCGCTGGTACACTTCACTGATAAGTAACAACCAATTTAATAGTTAAAGACCATACAGGAAGATGGCTGCAAAAATTTCGCCAACACACCATACGTGGCTGCTAGCTGCAATTGCCCAGGAAGCAACAACCGGCAATGAACGAAGGGATGTCCCAGCAGTTGAGGTTTCATAACTGGTTAACTGATCACTCAACTTCAGTGTCCAGGTTCAGTGGGCAACGAACTTTGTAGCTCTCACAGATAGTGCCTCACGATCCGACCGCATGTGCACGCCGCAAGCAGTCCTGGCCTGATCTCGTGCCGCACAGACTTCCTCGCTGCTCTGTTCCAACCAACACACACCACCACACAGAAATAAAGCGGTCACACCAAAGATGATACAGCAGTACTAATATTGATAAGCGCTGCTGCTGCCACTGATGGAGGCAAGTCAGCAACTTATTATGGTAGTAACTCAGGGAAAAATAAGTCGCCAGTCGATTGCGACAAAATGCCAAAGAACAAACGGCATCATTGCGAGCCAGCCGTGGTTCATTGCTGTCCCATATTTTTTAAATATGAGTAAAAGCTGTAGCGAAAGAAGGATAATGTGTAATATGTACATGAACCACGAGGAAACAATGAAAACGGAAAACCACGAAAGGCCTTGGAGTAAAGAGAGGGTGAGGCAAGGATATAATCGTCCTTCCATACTGCTCAACTTGTAAATCGGATAAACCATAACAAATATAAGAGAAAGGTTCAGAAGTGTAATTAGAGTTCAGGGTGAAGGGGTATTAATTTTAAGATTCTCCGTTGACATTGTTATACACAGCTGATGTGAGAAATAATTACAGGAATTGTTGAATGGATTCAACATCCTAACCTGCACAAAATATTGGCAGCGAGTAAACAAGAGAAACGTTAAGTTAATTGTAATTAGCAGAAATGAAATTAGTGGCAACATTAGGTTCGAAAATTTTCGTCATTTAGCACAGGTCATGAAGGAATTCTGCTACATTGGAAGCTAAATAACGCATTAGGAACGATGTAAGGATGCCTAAAGGATGAGACTAACACAGGGGAAGAGGGCATTATTCAGTAAAAGAAGACTGCTAGCAGCAAACGTAGGCCTCAGTCTGAGAAAGAAGCTTCAGAATTTGTACGTCTGCAGCACAGCATTGTGTAGAAGTTAATCATGGAATGTTCGAAAACCGAAAAGATAACCGAACCGTTTCAGATATTATGTTACAGAATCACACTGAATATTACGTGGGCTGATAAAATAAAAGAACTAAGAGTTTGTCTGAGGAAAGGAATTTTTCGCACAGTAGAAGGGATGGGATGGCAGGACACGTGTGGAGATGAGAGACGACGAGCCATGCCCGGTACTGGACTGAACTGATGTGTACAATCACTCATGTAGCTTACGGTGTGCCAACAACATGTCGTTTCCACAATGAGATTTCACTCTGCAGCGGAGTGTGCACTGACATCAAACTTCCTGGCAGATTGAAACTGTGTGCCGGATCGAGACTGGAACTCGGGACCTTTGCCTTTTACGGGCAACTGCTCTACCAACTAGACTACCAAGCACGACTCAGGACCCGTCCTCACAGATCCGCTTCTGCCTGTACCTCGTCTTCTACCTTCCAAACTTCACAGAAACTTTTCTTTGAAGGAGAGTGTGAAACATTACAACGGGTCGTTATAACTGAACTGCAGCTGCTCACAGAGGTCCACTGTGGGCTTTAATTACCGTATGGCAGTGACACTTGCTAAATATTCTAATCCATTAATGCCGAATCTGTTTCCAATTTCGGATACCATGTGCAAATGCAAGTACAACATATAGACATGTTTCCATATGTAATGGATTAGGAACAGGTCGTCTGTAGAAAAGGTCAAACAAGTGAGGAGGGCATAATGTATATTTTATTATATACCGCCTCTTGCACAGTTTGTTCGATATGAGCACTGGATACGTCGACAAGGTGATGTAGTGTGCCATATTTAAACCTGGTGGCCAAAATTGAATCTATTTCTTTTCCTCTGTAAATCGGTTCCACGTTAGCATATCTACCGAGTTTCCCTGCCGTGTGGTTATTACGGCCCACACTCGATATAGCTGTAGCTCCACTTTAATTACAGCCACACTGCGTTTTACAAGGGTGACTGATCCGTACAGTAACAGGAATAGAAGCATTAGCTTTAATCATATATAACGAGCAAAACTTCATGCTGTTGCCAGATTTCAACTACGAAGTGCCAACGGCTGCAGGCGAAAGCAATAGCATTTTCTAGCCCTCCGGCAATACTGAAGCTTTGTTAAAGAGATGTTTACAAAATCGGGCAAGATGAGTGGTTCCAGTACGCGCAAGAAGCCGCTACCACTAGCCCAATGCAACTGATATTCTTACAAATCAAAATGGCTCTGAGCACTATGGGACTTAACATCTGAGGTCATCAGTCCCCTAGACTTAGAACTACTTAAACGTAACTAACCTAAGGACATAACACACATCCATGCCCGAGGCTGGATTCGAACCTGCGACCGTAGCAGCAGCGCGGTTCCGGACTGCAGGCGCCTAGAACCGCTGGACCACAGCGGCCGGCGATATTCTTACAGCGAACCGACTATAGTAACATGGACCTTAGGAATGTTGCTGATTGTTTCAACAAAACATCTTACGACAGTCCTTGAGAAACGAGACAACATTTCAACGTAGGTTACTGCCGTGAATAAAATGCTTCAGCTTCCACTAAAAATCGTCAGGAGAGTGAGAAATTGAAATATCAAGCAGGAGTCAAGCAAGAGGATTCAACTGCAATAAAGCTCGGCTAAGTAGTAATAGTTGATGTTTTCTGAACCTTAAAATGGGATAGTGAAGTGACATCATATCGTTTATTCATACAAGAATAGCATCAGCTTAAGTCGGCTACAAAATAAATTGTAGTATTACTGAAGTAGTTCATTTATGAGCCAAAATACAACACCGTTTCAATCCACCTCTGCAACGCAGAACAGCAGTGATTCTGCGTCGCATGGTTTCGAGCAAGTCCTTGGTAGGTTTCTGTAAGAACGTGGCACCACACGTATATGCACAGTAACGCAATTCCCAAAAATTAAGGACCAATGGTTTGAGGGCACAGAAGTGTCACGCAATAGCGTCCCATGTGTGTTCCATCACGTTCAAATCAGGCCAGTTTTGTGGCCATGATATCAAGGTGAGCTCACTATCATGTTCCTGAAAGAAATGTAGCAGGGCTCTGGCTCTGCGACACAAACAATTATTCAATTGTAAAAAGCCATCACCGTCAGGGAAGGAGGACATCAAGAGTTCACGTGGTCCCTAATGATATACACGTAATCACCGTTGTCGTAGTGCCTCCGATTACTACCGTAGGTACCAAGCACGCCCAGGTGAATGTCCTGTACAACATAGTATGAACCCACCGCTCTGTATCTGCGGGGCAGTGCATGTTCGGCTGGCCGCTCATCTGAATGATGGCGTATCCTGTCAGAAACATCAACATTGTGTAACAAGAAACGTGAATCATTCGACCAGTGACATGTTTCCACTGATACACAGTTCTGTGTTGATGATCCCGTGTCCACTGTAATCCTCACTGACGATGTCGCTAGGGCAACGTCGTAAGACTTAGGGGTGGCCTGCTGTGGAGCTCCATGTAAAACGATGTAAATACGCTGAACAGTAGGCCAAGAATCTCTTGTGGCAGCACCAGTTTTGTGCTCTGTCGTCAGTCCTGCTACCGATCGTGGCCTACCCAACGCTACAAAGAGAGGAAGCCTCTGTTCTCCACGTTCTGTGATGAGGTATGGCCATCCATCCCCTTGTAATTTGCTAGTGATTTCACAGTCTTTCAACATATTTCCATAGATTGTCACCACGTTAGAACGCGAAGAGCCTACTAGCTTCGCTGTTTCCGAGAGTTGTGGCTGTAATGATTCCTCTTTCATCTCTGCTACGCTTTTACAGGGTGTAAGTGCAGATGTTTTTATTGGTGGCTGAGACGGTGTACTGAACAACATTACATCAGTATTTACTTCAATTTGCAAATATAACTATAGCTATTTGGAGTACTATGCTTTCAGGGTGATTAGTACATTCAAGTACACATGGCAATAGCAAGCCATTAATGGTTACTTTAACCTGGGTACCAGGTCAGATGTTGAAGTATGGACACATGGTTACATAACGGTTAGTCTATAGTCACAAGCGTAGTCCACTTAGCGGTGCAGTTGCGACCGTGCATAAAACATCAGGTCGTAACTTTTGTGATGTTTGTGGGAACACTCTTTGTGCAGTAGAGAAATAACCAAAAACTTTGATATGTAAAACATAATAATGTTCACATATAAAAATACACTATGAGATCAAAAGTATCCAGACACCCCTAAACACATACGTTTCTCGTATTAGGTGCATTGTGCTGCCACCTACTGCCAGGTACTTCATATGAGCGACCTCAGTAGTCATTAGACGTCCGCGGAAATCACGGACTTCGAACGTGGTCAGGTGATTGTCACTTGTCATATGTCTGTACGCGAAATTTCTGCACTCCCAAACATCGCTAGGTCCACTGTTTCCGATGTGACAGTGAAGTAGAAACGTGAAGGAACACGTACAGCACAAAAGTGTACAGGCCGACCTTGTCTGTTGACTGACAGAGACCACCGACAGTTGAAGAGGGTCTTAATGTGTAATAAGCAGCCATCTCTCCAGTTCATCACACAGGAATTCCAGACTGCGTCATGATCCACTGAAAGTACGTTAGGCAGGAAGTGAGAAAACTTAGATTTCATGGTCGAGCGGCTGCTTATAAACCACATATCACGCCGGTAAATACCAAACAACGCCTTGCTTGGTGTAAGGAGAGGAAACATTGGACGATCGAACAGTTGAGAAACATTGTGTGGAGTGACGAATCACGGTACACAATGTGGCGAATCGATGACAGGGTGTGAGTGTGGCGAATGCCGCTGAACGTCATCTGCCAGCGTCTGTAGTGCAAACAGTAAAATTCGGAGGCGGTGGTGTTATGGTGGGGTCATGTTTGTCATGGAGGGGGCTTGCACCCCTTGTTGTTTTGCGTGGCACTGTCACAGCATAGGCCTACATTGATGTTTTAAGCACCTTCTTGCTTCCCACAGTTGAAGAGTAGTTCGGCGTGTGGTAGGGTGGTTACACGACAAGAACATCCCTGTAATGGGCCTGCCCAGAGTCCTCACCTGAATCGTACAGAACACCATTGGAATGTTTTGGAACACCGACTTGGTGCCAGGCCTCACCGACCGGCATCGATACCTCACCTCAGTGCAGCACTCCGTGAAGAATGGGCTGCCATTCCCCAAGAAACCTTCCAGCACTGAACGTATGCCTGCCAGAGTGGAACCTGTCATCAAGGTTAAGGGTGGGCCAGTATTTCCGATGGAGGGCGCCACGAACTTGTAAGTCATTTTCAGCCAGCTGTCCGGTTACTTTCGATCATGTAGTGAATCTGCATAGTTGCCATTACATCCTGAACGCTTTCCCTAACGCAACATGTGCCCTCGACACCTCCAGGTGGCAATCATTGCTGCTGTGGGTAGTGGTTTCATTGTTTTGGCTGGTTAGTGACCTCACATACTACTGAATTAACATAGAACGCTATACAGTGTGTAAATATCAGCCATGACCGTTATCTCAACAGTGCCACTGCCGAAATTTAAAACTAACTTGTGGCGAAAGGAACCACCATTAATTTCGAAGAAGTGGTTAAAATAAGAATTAGTTACTTTCTTTTTAAACTTTTTTTTTTTACTTACTGTCCCACAGATTTGGAAATCTCATTAGTTCAAGTACTTTGTGACAGGCATGGACAAGCTACGGAACATTTCGCGAAACTGGGGCTTGTGCATTATTGCCCGCTAGCCAGCTGCTGAAATCGAGTTAGCAGCGCTAATAACAGCAGCAAGCAGTTGCGCCCTGAAACGTTGTACGCGTCGGCGGGACACGGAAATGGCCCCGTCTCGCGGGTGTAGTAAATGGAATCGCCAGTTAATCCGTCCCCGGGAGCCATAACCGTGGCGTCGGTAGAATCACGGCGCAGCGTGGCGCGGCCAGAAATTAGCCCGCGGACAAAGCTCGCGGGATCTGCTACGGTGCTGATCCGCCCATCGACAGACGGCTGTGTAAATTGCCTCGCTGCAGGTCGGCGCCGTGCGCAGCGCTAATGCGACTGAATGGGGAGCCGGCACGTCGCCAGGCAGAAGCGGCGGCTATCCGGGGAATCTGCCGCTCCCAGCTGTCTAACGCAGTCCGTCTGCCAGTCAGGGTGCGTCGTCGTTTGGCTAACCCGCTGCAGGCTAATGCGCGAGTAGCAGCTGTCGGTGAGCGAAAAGGACGGTGAAACCCGGCGCTCTGCTCCCATTCCTTATTTACTGGCGACCTTTATCCTCTGCCAATCTCTGAACGTGATAACGAATCTGTGTCCCACATTCTAGCCTTGATCTATAACTCTATCGGTACTTTACTTTGCTTTCTAACCAATCCTCTCTCTGTACTTAGATTTACTTGCGTGGCAAATTAGTATTCACAGGACACATGTGAGATTCATGCATATACGCTACAATGGAGACTTGTAAACGTTACAATATATTATAGTTTCTCCCAAACAAATTCGTAATATGGGACGTCATTAATTATATTTGGTCTTTTTATATACTGAGAGATACAACCTATCTCACATTATATAAATTACAGTTGTTTTCTGACATATGCAGAAATAAAGGGTGACGAATACCTGGAAGGGGTGTTCCGCAGTCTGGGATACTATGACACTACCGTTGACGTCGTAATGCGTCCCGTGTACTCTACAATGGCCGTCTCAGTACACCCATCTCGATCCGCCCATCGGTCCATCAGGGCTGCCCGATCTCCCGTGCTGTTCCGTGCTTTGCTCATAGAACCGTGAACGCCTCTCTGGGACGTCTTCGATGGCCATGTATTCAGCTGCACTGGTTATGCTGACAATCTCGTCATCGTTCTTCCTAGCAGTGCTGACGTCAGGTACTCATTGGCAAACGTTACCACCTACAGCGAAGCTTCTGGTAGCTGCCTTAACGTCCGCCAATCGAGCGTCATGGCAATATGTATGGGGCCTCCTATGGTCAGCGCTATCCCTTTACGTGTAGCTGATGCCATACAATGCTTAGGCACACGATTGCCCTCAACTGCTGGCGGCTACTTTTCCGACTACGAGCTGGGGTCTTAGATCACCGTTTACGAGTACTGGCTCTTCTGCAACGGACACAATATGTAAATGTATACTTGGCGTCACCTATCCCCCACGTGGCACAGACATGGCCCGTTGCATGCTAGCGACATTAGAACCAGTACTTGCTGTTCAAGGTAAGGTACGAGACCCTGATCCTCCGCGATTCAGGGGCTGTTTAGGTCCGTATCACGTGTCTGACAGAGCGGTAGTCCTCTTCTAAGCCCTGACGTGGGACTGTGGGGCCGCTGTCCTTACCAGTCTATTGCTGGACGCCCTCGCACCACGCTCTCTCTCAGCACCGCTTTCGGATGTCCCGCCGCCCTGCTTTTACTCCACCACTCTTTCCTTGAACTGAGCTACGTCCGTACTGTGACGATGCCAGAGCACTAGACATCCATGAAGGCGATCTATCATTTCCTTCAACAACACATGTCACCGAATGTGGCTGAGGGGAAACGTCTCCAATTCGGCTGGCGCGCCGTTTGGCGATCGGTGTGCGCTCCTTGTCTTGACTCTGACGTCCAGTCTGCACAGCACCTTACTGTCAATGGGGACCACATATGCCGGTCACGCCTACACAAGATTAATCTCACAGACACCCCGTTGTGTGTCGCCTGTGATGTTTTGGACACGGATGACCATCGCCCGGTGAACAGATCAACAAGTGGTGTCTGGTTATTGGTGCTACGGATGCTGTCCGTAATTAACCATACGACTCCTGGTCAGATACCTACTCAACTGCTACTTTTTCCGGACGAGGGATAGTTCCCACGAGTGGAGATGCACTCCGTGAAGTGTATTTGTGGACACAAAGTTCACTACTTGTCTGCTGATGGCGTGAAAAATATCCTTGATTTTTGGCACTTCCTTAACGAAGGCCATTCTACAGTTGTCCGCAATCCCAAATAAAATTTTTCTCCGCTTTGTAGTGTGTTCCTTAACCAAACCTAGAGGTCGACGTTCCTGCCATGAGGAGATGATCCCCACCTCTTACACACTTCTAACCGATATATTCTCTGGTCATAGTAATGTACTCCAAAAAACTACGCGTCGATAGTCTCAATGTCTGACGTCTTGCCGCGCACTCCTCCTCGCCAGATTGGTTTCCTGCTTTCTCGGTGGTGTTAACATTAATTTAAAATAAATAAAACAAATAAATAAAGCATTGATCTTCACTGCACTTCTATTCCACGTTCCCTATGCTTACCTTGGTTCCTAGCGGGTGCTAGGGCATCAGAACCACATCCAGCACGGGGTTATGGTTCGAATAATCACGTTCTTTTTTTAGTTTTTAGACGTCCGTTTACTAGTTCTCGTCATTTACAAGCAGGGCATCGTTTTGTCACATGGAAATAGCCTAACACATGGCAATGGGCTCCATTAAACCTCATGGGCGTGTCTACTAACCGCGCAGTGCACAACCATAACCGGTCCTGTCAAGTTCATATAGATCAGCTTCCCGACAGAATACACAAACGATGAATACTTCGATATGATTTTGGTGTTGTGCGTGTGCTGCGCAGTACCCTTAAAGGCACCATTTAAATAAAAATACTTTTCGTCGCCTGGAGCAACGCCTTCGGGAAACCAGTAATCTTTGTCCACAAGCAATGGACAGATATAGTCCGTGGAAAGGAGATACTCTACAGAGGACGCGATTCTTCAGACCGTTCACCAATCATTTCGGCGAAGTATTCGTGGTATCTCAGTATCTCAAGGCAGTTCCATATGTCTCAAAGGCTGGTTGTTGAACTGTTGTGCAATGAAGAACTGCATCCATATGCGTAACACGTTAACTAAGCACCAGCGGCCATGAGACCATATTCGACGAGTGCAGATCTGTGAATGGCTTTTGTACCAAGTGGAACAGAACAAACATTTTATAATAACGTGATATGGACTGACGAATCTAGTTCCTCTCGTGAACCTCGACAACCGCCATTATTGGTCGGAGCACAACCTATTTGTCTGCTGTGAACGTGGCTTTCAGGTACGCTTTGACACAAACCTGTGAGCTCGTATCGCGGGACGGGTGCAATTGGACCCTTACCTATTGCTGGGCAAGTTCAATGTCCCCCTCCCCCCCCCTCCCCCCCGCCCTGCATCGTAACTTTCTTAGCCTGACAAATTTCAAAACGTTCCACTTGGTGTTCGGCGACAGCTATGGCCTCAGCATGATGGTGCTCACCACACTTAGGAATGAATGTGTGTAAGTGTTTAAATGAGGTGTTTACAGGGAAATGGATTAGTCCTGGAGGTGTAATCTGGCCTCCACGTTCCCTGGACCTCAATCCACTAGATTTTTATTTCTGAGTACACTTAAAGAAACAAGTTTTGAGAGGTGGCATGAGCCCCCTCTCATATTTCTATCTTACGATTCTCCTCTCTAGTTGCATGCGGTGGAGGTTCCGTTGTTCCTTCACACGCGGACTTCCCATGTAGCGTCTCTCGCCACCCGGGTGGTCCAGTGACAGGCGGGCTCTTCTCACTATGAAAGGGTAGGCTGACAGGTGTGGGGGCCGAGTGAATACTCTCCGGACGCCGACATTGTCAGGAGACGCGGCCGCGAAAGCCGGAAGTGGCGGCTGGGCTGGTGGTTCCGTTGCTTCGCAGAAGCTTAGCGAAAACACTTTCTGGCGGGCTACCAGCGAGGCGTGGGAATGACTTATGTACCCAGGCAGCTGGGGCGGGAAAATTACCGCGCTTTCTGCAAAATAGGAACTGTGATTGGCTTGCTAAGGGCATAGCTCCGTGACGGGGCAAAATCAGCACAGAAATTGGCGCCAAGAATCTCCATTGGTGGAATGGTAGTGCTCCGGCAATGGAGTGGAATTTCCGCCGGTTTTGGTGTGGCTGATTGGAACGTAACCACGACCACTGTCGTGGGGGAGGGAAGGTGGTGTGTTCGGCCTGTACGGGTGCTCTGGGGAGTCAGCAGTCGCCTTTCGGTCGAGGACGTTGAAGCAGCCAGCCCTCGCCTGCGGTACGCCAGATCGTGTTCTGGGAGATAAGAAGACTGTTGGTAATGTACATCCGCAGCACCGGCAGATAGGGATTTTCCTAGGTGATAATCAGAGCTCAGCAGAGCGCGCCTGTTCATCCTTTTCTAACTTTGTTCAGTTTCGAGTAACAGCAATTACCATTGGGTTAGCTGTGTGTCTCTCTTGAGATTTGAGTGGAAAGGAATTGGCTCCACATACCACTTCGTCTTAAACCTCACGATCTAAGTTAGGGACAACTTCACCTTTATAGTGTTTGTATGAATCTCCAATTTTAGCCAATTTGATGTTTTATAAATTTGCTGTGTTTCTTTTACTATTCTGTGTTTAATCTTAATAAATCATATTGTTAGTTTGAACAGAACTTTCATTCTGTTAATCAATAGAGCAACCCTATCATTCCTCACTATGCTAATGAAACCTTTGTTTATTTAACTTATGTATCAAATTAAATTACTGCAGGTGCCAAACTCTCTTCTACTCCACTAGCAGGGTTGATTAGAGTCAGTTCGCGTATTTTTTTTATCCTTGTGCAACAGCAAAAGTCGGAGTTAGAATAGGGGGGGCTTAGAGCATGATTTACACATGTGGATTCTAGTAGAATTTAGTGATAAATACACTACTAGCCCCGGCACCTCGCATAATATGGCGACCCTTGGCCTCGGATCTTTCCTGTGAATCTCTGATAAACAAACAGGATTCTTAGTAGGAACATTCAATTTTTTTTCTCTCTATTTTTTAATGATTAATACCCAAGTTTTTTTTTGGTAGTTCCGCGTTTAGTTTTAAGTAGCGGCGCATGACTACAGTTTTTGTTTTCAGTGTATATATTTTTTGTTCATTGTTTTTTTTGTGTTTCGCTGATGTGGTGTCTGTACCGCATCGCACTTTGTCGGATTTGTGTGCGGTTTCTGTACCACATCAAATTGTGTTTGTGATTACAGCGTTGGAACGGCGTTGTTGAAATTTTATGTCTATGTGAAAAAATATTGGGAGTAGATGATTTTATTGTGAATTTTAGATAAATTTTGTTTCTCATGAATGATCACGAGAAGTAAGGCACGACTATTATCGATCGAAGCTAAAACAAAAGAGGATAGAATAATGGATAAGGGGCAGTTCACTGACGAGGATAGGTTCAGACATGAGATGGGCACATTTTTAGCAGGACAGGACGCCAGGGTCATTGATGAGGAAGGTGATTTGGACGCGATCTTAGAGCAACGTCGCCGCCGTGATTATGAGAGTGAGGTAGAGGATGAAACAGAGACAGGCACACAGGTCGAGACGGTAGTAGAGGTTTATAATCAAACGAACGAGAGCAGACAGGGGCCAGCTCGGCCACGTCAGAGCTCTAGCGCCCAGGTGTCCAGAGTTACATCACCCATGTGTGACGAGGATCAAAATGATGACATTAACCCAATACTGAGCTTCCTACGATCAATGAAAGAAGAAGCTGAAGAACAGCGTAAGAAGGAGAAAGAAGAAGCTGACGAACAGCGTAAGAAGGAGAAAGAAGAAGCTGAAGAACAGCGTAAGAAGGAGAAAGAAGAAGCTGACGAACAGCGTAAGAAGGAGAAAGAAGAAGCTGACGAACAGCGTAAGAAGGACACGGAGGCAATAATTTCGCATATAGGGGAAATTCGTGGGGAATTATTAACAATAAAGAAAGAATGTGGAGAAGCAAAACAAATGTCAATGGTAGCACAAAAAGTAGCAGGCCTAGCCAAAACGGCAGCAATAGGGGCAATGAAAGTCGCGGAATCAACTTCTAAACTCGCAGGGCGCTTGCGACGTACAACACAATCCCACTCAAAATCCCTAGCATTCTTAAAAACTCAAGGTAATATTGCGGTTACGAACATCACGAAACGAATGAAAGAAGTAGTGAGTCGGATAGCGAAACTAGAGCGAAACGGGCACACGAGCACTGCGCGTTCGGATACCAATGATGGAGTACACAGGAGTGTGTCTCCGAGGAAAAGCCCGCCGTGCTCTAGCCCAGTGACAGAGTGCGGAACTAATAATGCACACGCAGAAACAGCGAGTAATAGCTCCAATAATTATAGCCCACCTAGGAGAGTGAATTCTGAGAGCCACTTCCACTGTGATACAGAGGTAGCACATCACAGTTATCAGCAAGATAGAACAGGACACTCAGCAGACGTGCAAGTATCGGAAACGAGTGACAACACCAGTGCGAGGATCAGACAGGATTTTGATCACAATCACTTCCTGTCGATACTAAAATTCCAGAAGTTCAGAGATAATGGAGGGTCGATGCATCCGAAGAGCTGGGTGACGCAGTTCACTAATTCATTACCGTCATCATGGCCAACCCACGCAAAATTAGAATTCATGTGTGGACACATCGAAGGCCAAGCCGCGGAAAAGATGCGGGGTGTGGCAGCGACGTGTCGGACCTATCAGGAATTTGTTGGTGCATTCCTGCGTACCTACTGGTCAAAGGAAACGCAAGACAGGATTAAAGAGGAAATAATATTTTGTCCTGAACTGGAAGTGTCCGGGCATAGGAACGCAACCAAATTTTTTGATGATTTACTCAAGAAGAATCAGTTTTTAGATAGTCCATATAGCAACGGAGAAATCATTAAATTTTGCTTTTCCAAATTGCCTATTAGGTATCAACAGACACTTGTCGGGAAGTGTGGATCTGACATAGAAGCATTCAAGAGTCTATTGCGCGAACTCGAAGTAGTCTTCGATAAACAAGACGCAAAGGACAGGAAGAAGGCGCAAAATAACAAATACCACGGGCCAGCAAGGGCAGACGACAACAGATCGCATAATCGCGCTCGTCGGTTAGGAAACCGGGGTTACGGAAATCAAGGTTACGCAAGTCAAGGTTATGGAAACCAGAGACACGGAAACGAGAACGTTAGGGAACAAGGTCAATCTAGACAAGGAATCTGGGACAGGAGGAATGACGAACGGCAAAGCGACCGTAATTGGAGAGAGCGAAATCAAGGACAACAGGAGAACCGGGAGATAGAAATTAGACCTCCAAATCCTAATACACGTCAGAGGAGGGGGAGTCTAAGAAGGGATTGACGCTAGTCCATAGGACTCCACCACTTCTCTCACACAAAGAAGTTCGTGGAATAGTAGTAGTGTAAGAAATGTACATAGTAGAATAGGCAAAGATATGAACCTTTTTTCGGGGAACAATAACCGTTGCATTAATAGATTAAGATTGCTAAAGTGTTAACACGCTGCGTTGTCTTGCATAAGAATTTACTGCTGCTATCCTCTTTTTGTTTATGTTTGCGATCTCCAATGTCGATGGAGTAGGAGACACTATCTTTCCATGAGCAATGTTTTAGTCCTTTCCTATCTGGTGTCCATGTTAAGGGATAAGGATGAGTGACGAGACGTCGCACAAACGGGCGCATACAAGAACGTGCTCTTAGAAGCGTTCTGAGAGGTCGTGATACGCTCCATAGCGGCCACAACCAGTTCGTGAGACGTTCATACCAATGCTTGCAGGCACGCGTCAGTGCACTGCACGATTGTGGTATATTGCGCGATTTCGAGGGTGAATATGGGCAGTATAGTTTTTGCAGAGCTGCGCCGGTATCGTTGTCTTGCAAGTCGGGGTGAACCTGTGAGCATTTGACTCTAATGGTGCCCTAGACGAGAGAAATGAGGGCATAAAAGCCTACCATGCTAATGTGCTGGTTGGGGATTTAGCGTGCTGCTCGTTTTTGTCACAGATGAATCACCAAGGAATTGTACTTGGATATTCGTGACATACTGTGTAGCTGGCGTGTGTTGGGTGTCTGAATCCTCAACAGGAACCAGTCCTGGCTTGGTCATATTACATTGCTTCTGGAAAGGTGTACTTTGATCACGAAAACCGCTTCACATAGAGAAGGAAGTTGCAACTATAAATTTATTGTCGTGTATAGCCATGGCTAACCCAGTCTCTGGAGTTTCAGTGAGGCGTAATGAAAACTCGGAGGTCATGTCGTACGGCGCGCACATCACTGTCGTCAATAGCGGCGAGCAGCAAGACATCTCAGCGTAACAGGAACTATGTAAGGGTATTGTATAAGGTAAATAAAAAAAAAAAATAAATAAATAAATAAATAAATAAATAAATAAAATAAAATAAATAAATAAATAAATAAAAGGGAAAGTACGATACTAGGATAAGTTAACTGTAGGATTTAGCAATAACTAGATTAATATTGTGGGGGTTTTCTACCACAAGTGTGGCGCGCGCCTGTTGAGTTGCTATTTTTCAGGTCACCAAACCACAGACCCGAGATGGAGGGACGACGGGCGAGCGAAAGTAGCGTAGTTGCATGTTCTTTATAGCACAGTAAAACTTAGACCTGCATAACAACATAATTTAATTAAAAGACGTAGAATGTAGATCGTTGGGATATGGTAGTTAATTCTTGAAGCATGTCTACTGTCGATCTATATAATTAATAGTAATATTAGTGCGGGCCCGCACATTTAGTTGTTCATCCATTACAAAGCATCAGTTATCACACACCATGTACATACTGAGATCGGTCTCTACACATATATCAAAATAAATTATTTCCATGTCTAGATTAGATGTTATAATGATTGCCATAGATTAATAACTATAAAAGTGAAATAAGAGTGTCGGAAATGACAGACCATCAATGTATCACTATGTAAATTTATTATAACATAGAAGGTCATGGGAAAAAGTTAGGCTTAAGATTTTTGTCAGAACTGTGCAGATGACGGGTATCGTGGCAATGCAGAGGCCAGCCAGCGCAAAAACAAGAGGTCTTGGGCTACCTGCTAGAGGGCGAGCGTCCCGTCCTACACGCTGACAGTCACCCGGCTGCCTACCTGAGGGATTACACGGGACCCTCGCCCCGCCACAAGCGAAAGTGGGGCTGGCCGTTGACCCTGACACGCGACAGCCTGCTAGCTCTCCGGACGCGGCAGCCGCTTGGAGGGATTCCCTGCGGCAGACCACGTTGTCGTGAGTACACGAAGAAGATCACATATCGTGTCAGAACCTGCGCCTCATGTGCCTCAGGACAGAAAGGGACGCTCTATACTCACCTGTTTGGGTTTTTACAACTCACTAGCATTGGCCGATCTGCATACACAAAGCAGTATCGTGCCACACTAACAAATGTATGGTCTCATGTCTTACTTCTCCTCTCTATTAGAGAGCAGTTTTTAACAATAGTCGCTCCTAGTTCGATCCTGTATGGATGACCTCACACACTTGTGGAGTCACTCCACGTGCCATCATCCCTCGTCGAACTGCAATATTGGGAAACGTAAAGTTCTGTCCAGCGAGAGAAGAGACCTAGACTAGTGATGTATCCCAACAAGGAGATCTCAGAGACAATTAATCGACGTGAGGAGAACCTATCACTGTGTCTTCCTACCGTACTGCCGTGATCATATGCGTGGGTCTGACTACAATCTCAACAGCGTACTGCAGACACTCCAGAACTCCCTATTGCTGTTGCCACAACGTAGCAACTACACCCGACGTTTAGCCTTATGTGATGTCAGTACGGTGGAATTTGTGAAGTGCCACGGATATTTCTAACAATGTGATTTAGTGCCTCATTCTCAGCACAGTCGTGAACTTTGTGCAATGTGCACGCACAATTTGATGCCCCATGAACCTTGTTTTTTTTGTTTTTCTTAAATTTCTTTCTCTTATGTTGTTTCTGTAATGTATGTTATACCTTGTATGCGTTTGTGTTTTACACTGTAATTCTTATTACAGATTACTGTATTGTTCTCCACATCATGTTTTTTTTGTATTTTGTGTTTATTGTTGTGTGTATGCTAACAGTGTGCCTGAAGTCCCCATAAACTGAAGCAGATACCACCACTGTCATTGTGAATGGACCATCAGTTCAGGGAACATTTTGTAAAGGTTATTCTTGCTGCAGGGAGACAGAATGAATCGGAGGTTGTAACTAGATTCGGAAAACTCACAAAGAGATTGTTAACTTAAATATTACCATGTGTGAGTGAGGTCAGGTTAGTTTAATGATTAAAATTGTTGTAACATCTTGGGCATTTAATTGCGGAGCACTCCAACTCTGATTGTAAAGAATAAACTGCTCCATATTTGGCTCAGATGCCCGGGCCATGTTTAGAGCGTGAATGTCTGCGTGAATCGGTGTTTGGAAGGGGCTCCCTGGGTATGGATGTGTGATGTGAGTGTTAGTGTTCCATATTAAGAAGGTGAAGTTGGCTACATCATAAATAATCCTCCCTCTATGAGCTGCATTTTTCAGTTGCAGTGATTTTCTTTATAGAGTGCGGCATGTGGAGTCACTTTGTAAGATTGTTCTTGGGCGATTGACTCACTACCTTGCTCCTAAGTGAGCCAACCGCTCACCAATTACAATCTAAAATGGCGTAGGGGCAATGAGAGGTGGCATGAGCCCCCTCTCATATTTCTATCTTACGATTCTCCTCTCTAGTTGCATGCGGTGGAGGTTCCGTTGTTCCTTCACACGCGGACTTCCCATGTAGCGTCTCTCGCCACCCGGGTGGTCCAGTGACAGGCGGGCTCTTCTCACTATGAAAGGGTAGGCTGACAGGTGTGGGGGCCGAGTGAATACTCTCCGGACGCCGACATTGTCAGGAGACGCGGCCGCGAAAGCCGGAAGTGGCGGCTGGGCTGGTGGTTCCGTTGCTTCGCAGAAGCTTAGCGAAAACACTTTCTGGCGGGCTACCAGCGAGGCGTGGGAATGACTTATGTACCCAGGCAGCTGGGGCGGGAAAATTACCGCGCTTTCTGCAAAATAGGAACTGTGATTGGCTTGCTAAGGGCATAGCTCCGTGACGGGGCAAAATCAGCACAGAAATTGGCGCCAAGAATCTCCATTGGTGGAATGGTAGTGCTCCGGCAATGGAGTGGAATTTCCGCCGGTTTTGGTGTGGCTGATTGGAACGTAACCACGACCACTGTCGTGGGGGAGGGAAGGTGGTGTGTTCGGCCTGTACGGGTGCTCTGGGGAGTCAGCAGTCGCCTTTCGGTCGAGGACGTTGAAGCAGCCAGCCCTCGCCTGCGGTACGCCAGATCGTGTTCTGGGAGATAAGAAGACTGTTGGTAATGTACATCCGCAGCACCGGCAGATAGGGATTTTCCTAGGTGATAATCAGAGCTCAGCAGAGCGCGCCTGTTCATCCTTTTCTAACTTTGTTCAGTTTCGAGTAACAGCAATTACCATTGGGTTAGCTGTGTGTCTCTCTTGAGATTTGAGTGGAAAGGAATTGGCTCCACATACCACTTCGTCTTAAACCTCACGATCTAAGTTAGGGACAACTTCACCTTTATAGTGTTTGTATGAATCTCCAATTTTAGCCAATTTGATGTTTTATAAATTTGCTGTGTTTCTTTTACTATTCTGTGTTTAATCTTAATAAATCATATTGTTAGTTTGAACAGAACTTTCATTCTGTTAATCAATAGAGCAACCCTATCATTCCTCACTATGCTAATGAAACCTTTGTTTATTTAACTTATGTATCAAATTAAATTACTGCAGGTGCCAAACTCTCTTCTACTCCACTAGCAGGGTTGATTAGAGTCAGTTCGCGTATTTTTTTTATCCTTGTGCAACAGCAAAAGTCGGAGTTAGAATAGGGGGGGCTTAGAGCATGATTTACACATGTGGATTCTAGTAGAATTTAGTGATAAATACACTACTAGCCCCGGCACCTCGCATAATATGGCGACCCTTGGCCTCGGATCTTTCCTGTGAATCTCTGATAAACAAACAGGATTCTTAGTAGGAACATTCAATTTTTTTTCTCTCTATTTTTTAATGATTAATACCCAAGTTTTTTTTTGGTAGTTCCGCGTTTAGTTTTAAGTAGCGGCGCATGACTACAGTTTTTGTTTTCAGTGTATATATTTTTTGTTCATTGTTTTTTTTGTGTTTCGCTGATGTGGTGTCTGTACCGCATCGCACTTTGTCGGATTTGTGTGCGGTTTCTGTACCACATCAAATTGTGTTTGTGATTACAGCGTTGGAACGGCGTTGTTGAAATTTTATGTCTATGTGAAAAAATATTGGGAGTAGATGATTTTATTGTGAATTTTAGATAAATTTTGTTTCTCATGAATGATCACGAGAAGTAAGGCACGACTATTATCGATCGAAGCTAAAACAAAAGAGGATAGAATAATGGATAAGGGGCAGTTCACTGACGAGGATAGGTTCAGACATGAGATGGGCACATTTTTAGCAGGACAGGACGCCAGGGTCATTGATGAGGAAGGTGATTTGGACGCGATCTTAGAGCAACGTCGCCGCCGTGATTATGAGAGTGAGGTAGAGGATGAAACAGAGACAGGCACACAGGTCGAGACGGTAGTAGAGGTTTATAATCAAACGAACGAGAGCAGACAGGGGCCAGCTCGGCCACGTCAGAGCTCTAGCGCCCAGGTGTCCAGAGTTACATCACCCATGTGTGACGAGGATCAAAATGATGACATTAACCCAATACTGAGCTTCCTACGATCAATGAAAGAAGAAGCTGAAGAACAGCGTAAGAAGGAGAAAGAAGAAGCTGACGAACAGCGTAAGAAGGAGAAAGAAGAAGCTGAAGAACAGCGTAAGAAGGAGAAAGAAGAAGCTGACGAACAGCGTAAGAAGGAGAAAGAAGAAGCTGACGAACAGCGTAAGAAGGACACGGAGGCAATAATTTCGCATATAGGGGAAATTCGTGGGGAATTATTAACAATAAAGAAAGAATGTGGAGAAGCAAAACAAATGTCAATGGTAGCACAAAAAGTAGCAGGCCTAGCCAAAACGGCAGCAATAGGGGCAATGAAAGTCGCGGAATCAACTTCTAAACTCGCAGGGCGCTTGCGACGTACAACACAATCCCACTCAAAATCCCTAGCATTCTTAAAAACTCAAGGTAATATTGCGGTTACGAACATCACGAAACGAATGAAAGAAGTAGTGAGTCGGATAGCGAAACTAGAGCGAAACGGGCACACGAGCACTGCGCGTTCGGATACCAATGATGGAGTACACAGGAGTGTGTCTCCGAGGAAAAGCCCGCCGTGCTCTAGCCCAGTGACAGAGTGCGGAACTAATAATGCACACGCAGAAACAGCGAGTAATAGCTCCAATAATTATAGCCCACCTAGGAGAGTGAATTCTGAGAGCCACTTCCACTGTGATACAGAGGTAGCACATCACAGTTATCAGCAAGATAGAACAGGACACTCAGCAGACGTGCAAGTATCGGAAACGAGTGACAACACCAGTGCGAGGATCAGACAGGATTTTGATCACAATCACTTCCTGTCGATACTAAAATTCCAGAAGTTCAGAGATAATGGAGGGTCGATGCATCCGAAGAGCTGGGTGACGCAGTTCACTAATTCATTACCGTCATCATGGCCAACCCACGCAAAATTAGAATTCATGTGTGGACACATCGAAGGCCAAGCCGCGGAAAAGATGCGGGGTGTGGCAGCGACGTGTCGGACCTATCAGGAATTTGTTGGTGCATTCCTGCGTACCTACTGGTCAAAGGAAACGCAAGACAGGATTAAAGAGGAAATAATATTTTGTCCTGAACTGGAAGTGTCCGGGCATAGGAACGCAACCAAATTTTTTGATGATTTACTCAAGAAGAATCAGTTTTTAGATAGTCCATATAGCAACGGAGAAATCATTAAATTTTGCTTTTTCAAATTGCCTATTAGGTATCAACAGACACTTGTCGGGAAGTGTGGATCTGACATAGAAGCATTCAAGAGTCTATTGCGCGAACTCGAAGTAGTCTTCGATAAACAAGACGCAAAGGACAGGAAGAAGGCGCAAAATAACAAATACCACGGGCCAGCAAGGGCAGACGACAACAGATCGCATAATCGCGCTCGTCGGTTAGGAAACCGGGGTTACGGAAATCAAGGTTACGCAAGTCAAGGTTATGGAAACCAGAGACACGGAAACGAGAACGTTAGGGAACAAGGTCAATCTAGACAAGGAATCTGGGACAGGAGGAATGACGAACGGCAAAGCGACCGTAATTGGAGAGAGCGAAATCAAGGACAACAGGAGAACCGGGAGATAGAAATTAGACCTCCAAATCCTAATACACGTCAGAGGAGGGGGAGTCTAAGAAGGGATTGACGCTAGTCCATAGGACTCCACCACTTCTCTCACACAAAGAAGTTCGTGGAATAGTAGTAGTGTAAGAAATGTACATAGTAGAATAGGCAAAGATATGAACCTTTTTTCGGGGAACAATAACCGTTGCATTAATAGATTAAGATTGCTAAAGTGTTAACACGCTGCGTTGTCTTGCATAAGAATTTACTGCTGCTATCCTCTTTTTGTTTATGTTTGCGATCTCCAATGTCGATGGAGTAGGAGACACTATCTTTCCATGAGCAATGTTTTAGTCCTTTCCTATCTGGTGTCCATGTTAAGGGATAAGGATGAGTGACGAGACGTCGCACAAACGGGCGCATACAAGAACGTGCTCTTAGAAGCGTTCTGAGAGGTCGTGATACGCTCCATAGCGGCCACAACCAGTTCGTGAGACGTTCATACCAATGCTTGCAGGCACGCGTCAGTGCACTGCACGATTGTGGTATATTGCGCGATTTCGAGGGTGAATATGGGCAGTATAGTTTTTGCAGAGCTGCGCCGGTATCGTTGTCTTGCAAGTCGGGGTGAACCTGTGAGCATTTGACTCTAATGGTGCCCTAGACGAGAGAAATGAGGGCATAAAAGCCTACCATGCTAATGTGCTGGTTGGGGATTTAGCGTGCTGCTCGTTTTTGTCACAGATGAATCACCAAGGAATTGTACTTGGATATTCGTGACATACTGTGTAGCTGGCGTGTGTTGGGTGTCTGAATCCTCAACAGGAACCAGTCCTGGCTTGGTCATATTACATTGCTTCTGGAAAGGTGTACTTTGATCACGAAAACCGCTTCACATAGAGAAGGAAGTTGCAACTATAAATTTATTGTCGTGTATAGCCATGGCTAACCCAGTCTCTGGAGTTTCAGTGAGGCGTAATGAAAACTCGGAGGTCATGTCGTACGGCGCGCACATCACTGTCGTCAATAGCGGCGAGCAGCAAGACATCTCAGCGTAACAGGAACTATGTAAGGGTATTGTATAAGGTAAATAAAAAAAAAATAAATAAATAAATAAATAAATAAATAAATAAATAAAATAAAATAAATAAATAAATAAATAAAAGGGAAAGTACGATACTAGGATAAGTTAACTGTAGGATTTAGCAATAACTAGATTAATATTGTGGGGGTTTTCTACCACAAGTGTGGCGCGCGCCTGTTGAGTTGCTATTTTTCAGGTCACCAAACCACAGACCCGAGATGGAGGGACGACGGGCGAGCGAAAGTAGCGTAGTTGCATGTTCTTTATAGCACAGTAAAACTTAGACCTGCATAACAACATAATTTAATTAAAAGACGTAGAATGTAGATCGTTGGGATATGGTAGTTAATTCTTGAAGCATGTCTACTGTCGATCTATATAATTAATAGTAATATTAGTGCAGGCCCGCACATTTAGTTGTTCATCCATTACAAAGCATCAGTTATCACACACCATGTACATACTGAGATCGGTCTCTACACATATATCAAAATAAATTATTTCCATGTCTAGATTAGATGTTATAATGATTGCCATAGATTAATAACTATAAAAGTGAAATAAGAGTGTCGGAAATGACAGACCATCAATGTATCACTATGTAAATTTATTATAACATAGAAGGTCATGGGAAAAAGTTAGGCTTAAGATTTTTGTCAGAACTGTGCAGATGACGGGTATCGTGGCAATGCAGAGGCCAGCCAGCGCAAAAACAAGAGGTCTTGGGCTACCTGCTAGAGGGCGAGCGTCCCGTCCTACACGCTGACAGTCACCCGGCTGCCTACCTGAGGGATTACACGGGACCCTCGCCCCGCCACAAGCGAAAGTGGGGCTGGCCGTTGACCCTGACACGCGACAGCCTGCTAGCTCTCCGGACGCGGCAGCCGCTTGGAGGGATTCCCTGCGGCAGACCACGTTGTCGTGAGTACACGAAGAAGATCACATATCGTGTCAGAACCTGCGCCTCATGTGCCTCAGGACAGAAAGGGACGCTCTATACTCACCTGTTTGGGTTTTTACAACTCACTAGCATTGGCCGATCTGCATACACAAAGCAGTATCGTGCCACACTAACAAATGTATGGTCTCATGTCTTACTTCTCCTCTCTATTAGAGAGCAGTTTTTAACAATAGTCGCTCCTAGTTCGATCCTGTATGGATGACCTCACACACTTGTGGAGTCACTCCACGTGCCATCATCCCTCGTCGAACTGCAATATTGGGAAACGTAAAGTTCTGTCCAGCGAGAGAAGAGACCTAGACTAGTGATGTATCCCAACAAGGAGATCTCAGAGACAATTAATCGACGTGAGGACAACCTATCACTGTGTCTTCCTACCGTACTGCCGTGATCATATGCGTGGGTCTGACTACAATCTCAACAGCGTACTGCAGACACTCCAGAACTCCCTATTGCTGTTGCCACAACGTAGCAACTACACCCGACGTTTAGCCTTATGTGATGTCAGTACGGTGGAATTTGTGAAGTGCCACGGATATTTCTAACAATGTGATTTAGTGCCTCATTCTCAGCACAGTCGTGAACTTTGTGCAATGTGCACGCACAATTTGATGCCCCATGAACCTTGTTTTTTTTGTTTTTCTTAAATTTCTTTCTCTTATGTTGTTTCTGTAATGTATGTTATACCTTGTATGCGTTTGTGTTTTACACTGTAATTCTTATTACAGATTACTGTATTGTTCTCCACATCATGTTTTTTTTGTATTTTGTGTTTATTGTTGTGTGTATGCTAACAGTGTGCCTGAAGTCCCCATAAACTGAAGCAGATACCACCACTGTCATTGTGAATGGACCATCAGTTCAGGGAACATTTTGTAAAGGTTATTCTTGCTGCAGGGAGACAGAATGAATCGGAGGTTGTAACTAGATTCGGAAAACTCACAAAGAGATTGTTAACTTAAATATTACCATGTGTGAGTGAGGTCAGGTTAGTTTAATGATTAAAATTGTTGTAACATCTTGGGCATTTAATTGCGGAGCACTCCAACTCTGATTGTAAAGAATAAACTGCTCCATATTTGGCTCAGATGCCCGGGCCATGTTTAGAGCGTGAATGTCTGCGTGAATCGGTGTTTGGAAGGGGCTCCCTGGGTATGGATGTGTGATGTGAGTGTTAGTGTTCCATATTAAGAAGGTGAAGTTGGCTACATCATAAATAATCCTCCCTCTATGAGCTGCATTTTTCAGTTGCAGTGATTTTCTTTATAGAGTGCGGCATGTGGAGTCACTTTGTAAGATTGTTCTTGGGCGATTGACTCACTACCTTGCTCCTAAGTGAGCCAACCGCTCACCAATTACAATCTAAAATGGCGTAGGGGCAATGAGAGGTGGCATGAGCCCCCTCTCATATTTCTATCTTACGATTCTCCTCTCTAGTTGCATGCGGTGGAGGTTCCGTTGTTCCTTCACACGCGGACTTCCCATGTAGCGTCTCTCGCCACCCGGGTGGTCCAGTGACAGGCGGGCTCTTCTCACTATGAAAGGGTAGGCTGACAGGTGTGGGGGCCGAGTGAATACTCTCCGGACGCCGACATTGTCAGGAGACGCGGCCGCGAAAGCCGGAAGTGGCGGCTGGGCTGGTGGTTCCGTTGCTTCGCAGAAGCTTAGCGAAAACACTTTCTGGCGGGCTACCAGCGAGGCGTGGGAATGACTTATGTACCCAGGCAGCTGGGGCGGGAAAATTACCGCGCTTTCTGCAAAATAGGAACTGTGATTGGCTTGCTAAGGGCATAGCTCCGTGACGGGGCAAAATCAGCACAGAAATTGGCGCCAAGAATCTCCATTGGTGGAATGGTAGTGCTCCGGCAATGGAGTGGAATTTCCGCCGGTTTTGGTGTGGCTGATTGGAACGTAACCACGACCACTGTCGTGGGGGAGGGAAGGTGGTGTGTTCGGCCTGTACGGGTGCTCTGGGGAGTCAGCAGTCGCCTTTCGGTCGAGGACGTTGAAGCAGCCAGCCCTCGCCTGCGGTACGCCAGATCGTGTTCTGGGAGATAAGAAGACTGTTGGTAATGTACATCCGCAGCACCGGCAGATAGGGATTTTCCTAGGTGATAATCAGAGCTCAGCAGAGCGCGCCTGTTCATCCTTTTCTAACTTTGTTCAGTTTCGAGTAACAGCAATTACCATTGGGTTAGCTGTGTGTCTCTCTTGAGATTTGAGTGGAAAGGAATTGGCTCCACATACCACTTCGTCTTAAACCTCACGATCTAAGTTAGGGACAACTTCACCTTTATAGTGTTTGTATGAATCTCCAATTTTAGCCAATTTGATGTTTTATAAATTTGCTGTGTTTCTTTTACTATTCTGTGTTTAATCTTAATAAATCATATTGTTAGTTTGAACAGAACTTTCATTCTGTTAATCAATAGAGCAACCCTATCATTCCTCACTATGCTAATGAAACCTTTGTTTATTTAACTTATGTATCAAATTAAATTACTGCAGGTGCCAAACTCTCTTCTACTCCACTAGCAGGGTTGATTAGAGTCAGTTCGCGTATTTTTTTTATCCTTGTGCAACAGCAAAAGTCGGAGTTAGAATAGGGGGGGCTTAGAGCATGATTTACACATGTGGATTCTAGTAGAATTTAGTGATAAATACACTACTAGCCCCGGCACCTCGCAGTTTATAATATTCCAACCATGTACGTACACGACTGAACAGCTAGCGAGCATGCCACTTCGACAATTTCATGGACGAAACAAGGTTGTCAGTGAAAAGTACACGGTATGTCTTAATGTTTGGATAAAGGTAACATTAGCAGGAGGAAATACACAGAATAGCGCCCTATGGAGGTACCGATTCGATACAGTCCGGTGCTGTAACTGCAGCAGGGTGTTGACCGCGAGCGTGGCTCGAGAGCCAATGAGTCCGCATACCCGTTCCCTCCATCGTAGCCTCGTTTCCGCACTCTTTTCTTTATCCTTCGTATCAGCTGCCCAGTTAACTTCACCTTCGAGTTTGCTTCTAAATAAGTGATCTTACTTTCGTTACGTAACAAAAGGAAATCATTAACCGCATGTTGGTTCTTGTTTTGTACACGTGAAAATGTTCATTTTTTTTCCTGTCTGTGCTTTGCGATGCGCAATGAAACATCTTTGCCTCCGATCTTGTAATGTACGAAGGCGGCGAGCGAAACTATAATATCTGCCTTCGCTTATTTTGCTAAGATGGCGTGGCGCCTTTCTTGATTTTACGTGAATATAGACAAAAATGATAATTGCCCCTCTTCGGCGACAAGATGGATTGAGTCAAATAGCTTTTCCGAAAAGTGCTAATATACTCGGAGCAGTATGTGAAGGAACGTCCTGATGCAACCAATATTTTAGATTCACTCAGTCAAATTTCGTCGCAACGCCCTATACATACAGTACGTATACCCGCGTGATCCTTCATTATAAAGAAAAGATACATAAAGCAATTAGATTTTCTGCGCCTTCCCAGAAATGTTACTATCTAAACAACCATGCCTTGCCGCAATTCTTCCGTCATTTGTACCTCACACGTCAGCTGCCATAAGCTTACACATAGCTCGCATGATATTAACAGCTTTAGTTACTTCGAATCACATTTCTTTACGCCAACTTTATACACGTTCTTCACTAATTGCTAGTAGTTATGTCGTTAAGATCATTATTTTCATTCATTCGATGTCCTGAAAGACATCAAATTATTACTCTTTCTTTACACACTTTCCTTGAACTATCTGATTTACATAACAGTAGTCAAGATTTGGCACGACTAATTGATTTTGTTTTATTAGCAATTAAAAAAGTAATGCGCTGCTATCATCTTTCAAAAATGTTTCCAAAAGCAGCCATATATGCCGATTTTCCGTCTGGATTTACATTTCTGAAATTGGATTTGGTATGGGTAATTTACCTTGAACAATTTGCTTTGTACTCACAAGAATTTCATTTAGGTTTTCCTAATGGGTAGCTGACGTTTATGATGCTTGTTGTATATATTACCGTGCCATTGGCGAAAATACAGTCTCACGCAAAATTACAAAGAAAGAAAATAATTTGACTTTATATATCAGGAACACAAAGTATTTTGAACCAGTATGTGACTGGCTCCTTGCCCTCTAGGGTGTCTGCGCTGGGAATACGAAGTTCACAGAATATTCTATGGAACACACATTCAACAGGGCACAGCATAACATGAAATATCGAGGAAAATACTAGCTGTGGGATACGGAGTAAACACCTCGCATGGAGTTTGAACAGAAAGTAAGTTCCCGTCGTCCGCGAAATGGAAACCGCACTGAAAATCAGATAAAGCTTTGCTCAGATATGTTGGGCAATGTCTCTAGTATGCCCGTCGATCGCCTCACATTACAAAATGTTCAGATGTGTTTGAAATCTTATGAGACTTAACTGCTAAGATCAAAAGTCCCTAAGCTTACACACAACGTAAATTATCCTAAGGACAAACACACACACCCATGCCCGAGGGGGGACTCGAACCTCCCCCGGGACCAGCCGCACAGTCCTTGACTGCAGCACCTTAGACCGATCGGCTAATTCCTTTCATTACACTTTGCAGTTCTAAAAACATAGTAAATATGTAAAGATGGGTAGAAAATGGTTTCTCGGGCCAAGTATGGATGCCTGCCGAGAGATTGCGCCCGATTTCGTGCGACATCACTAACGGAACTGTCATGTATTTTTTTCTTCATGACAATTCTCTGCCGCACACTGGGGCAGTGGTGCCGCTTTTGCAGCGTTTTCGATTGGAAGTGCCTGATCACCAAAGGTACAACCCGGAAGTGGCTCTCTCTGATTCTCATCTCGGCCCACATCATCCGCTGACTATGAAGACAATATTTTGGCACAGACCAGCGTAGAGAATTGGCGGAAAGCGCAGGCTGCTGCCTTCTATGACGAGGATTTTGGAAAAGTGATACAACTTTACTACAGATATCTAAGTCGGAACGGTGAGTATAGGAGCAGTAACTGGAAGCTGTAGATAAGTGTTTCAAATTATACATTTCAGATTTCACTGTGGTTTCTATTTCGCCACCGTATATTAAAGTTATTAAATAAAATTAATGTCTTTAAAAATCAACTGACATAACTGCTGTACATAGCGATGTAAGGAACAGTTTTTGCGGGAAATTGAAACACATTTCCATTCTCTTCTTTCAGTAAAGAAAACTCTTATAATCTCAGACAAGATTAACAATGAACTTAATACGGATCCGAACCAATTTCTCTCACACTTTCAAGACAGGATTATACAGCCAACCGCTTGCAAATAACTGATACACTGACCTAGGTTTCGACACCTACTAATGGTATCTTCATCAGAATGAGATTTTAAAAAATCGTAAAATCACATTGCGGGAAAGCAAGTGTCAGAATTTAGAGCAGCTATGCTCAAGTCAGAAATAAGATAATGCGCGTAGCAAAGGATGGTACAAGTTTTATTTCTGTTTAAAACCGCAATCTCTCTCACTTTCGTGGGAAGTGTACTTCTAACATTGTGTTACGGGATCGCACCGAAGTCATCTATACAAAATGCATCTCCACGACTGAAGAGCGATACTTTGTTCACAGAAAGCTTCACATGCGCCCTTAAATCTCTCTTTCGTACGCCCTAGCCTGTTGAAGGGGAGGAGGATAGATAAACAAGAGATCAGTAGTGATCGACAAACTTCGGCGCCCTTAAGGCTGTGCGGAAACATCGGCAGATAAGTCACGCGATGGCGTATTCCCTGCCATGAGCATCATCCACTATTTGAATTCGCTCTGGTGTACCGTCACAATACGGCACGAGGCTGTACTTTGTGTCTTCTTTTTACCGGCTTGTTTGTTACAGTCCTCTTTTTCTTGGGACGAAATGCTGCCGCCTTACTCCCCCGCCTGTCGGGTACCTGCAGTGCAGTTTTCTGGCAAGACGCCAGAACAAGAGGTTGGCCGCAACGCCTTCCAAGTTTCTTCGTCTCAGGAAGAGTCAGGCCATATTTTTTTTTTGCTTAAGGTACTTTCTTGTTACTGAGGCCTGTAATTTGGGCGAGAAACATCTATATACTGTTGGTCTCTTCTCAGTGTAAAGCTGCCATGAAAAGGAAGTTAATAATTCGTCAGAATCAAGGAAGTGAGATCAGCGTTTGTCGTTACGGTAGATTGTAACGAGAAAGGTAGACATCTGTCATCTTTCATATTCCATTACACATATATCAGTTATTAAATAAGTGGTTATACGGCGAGGCGGTTTCATAGAAGAAAATGTAGCAAGAAAAGACAGTAATTCTCATGGAAGTTATCCGAAAAAAGACGAATATGAACTCACTTTATTGTAGTTTATGGCACTTCCTGTGTACATGTTAGACAATTATGTAACTGTTTATCATTTTCATAAATTCATGTGTTAATTTTAGTACTGACCGGTACCGAGGCTAGAAATAATAGACAGTAGACGCTTCCCATAAATTGAGGCCAAGGTCTCTTTCACTCAAAATCTTCTGTGTCGACCGGTATGGAAGAGACTGAGGTATGTGGAAACGTCCGAATCGGATAGAAGGTAATTTGTGTGGTGTAATCAAGAAATGCGGAGGTTGTCCGCAGAATCAACGAGGGAAGGAATACGTGGAGAACACTGACAAGAAGAAGGGACATGATGACAGGATACCTGTTATAACGCAATAACTTCTATGGAAGGAGCTGTAGTCCGTAAAATCTGTAGAGGGAGAAAGAGATTAGACTACATCCAGCAGATAACTGAGGATGTAGGTTGCAACTCCTGCAGTGAGATGAAAAGTTTGACACAGGAGGGAACTCGTGGTGGGACGCATCAAGCCAGCCAGAAGAGTGATGACTCAAAATGAAAACTGTGTCAGAAGTACAGAGCAAGTTCTGTAGCCGTTGGTGTATCCTTTACGTAGGCAACAAAAGCACAAATTCGAGACATTTCATGATATGTCGCGATAAATGAAACCTCTCCATCCTTCTTGTTGTTGTGGTCTTCAGTCCGAAGACTAGACTGATGCAACTCTACACGCTAGTGTATCACGTGCAAGCCTATTTATCTCTGCGTATCTTCAGGCAACCTGCATGGCCTTGAACCTGTTAACCATAGTCAACTTTGGTCGCCATCTATAATTTTTATACATCCACCCCATTGGTTCCCTTCATTACGAAACTGATTATTCCTATAATGTCCTATTAACAGATTCTTTCTTTTATTCAAGTAGTAGCATACATTTATGTTTGACGGTAGAATATTGCCCTTTTTCAGAAAGGCATTTCTCACTATTGCTAGCCTGCGTTTTATAGCCTCTTTAGTCCGCAGCCCGTGGTCTTGCGGTAGCGTTCTCGCTTCCCGCGCACGGGGCCCCAGGTTCGATTCCCGGCGGGGCCAGGGATTTTCTCTGCCTCGTGATGACTGGGTGTTGTGTGTCTTTCATCATCATTTCAACCCCATCGACACGCAAGTCGCCGAAGTGGCGTCAACTCGAAAGACTTGCACCAGGCGAACGGTCTACCCGACGGGAGGCACCAGCCACACGGCATTTCCATTTCCATAGCGTCTTTACTCCGGCCATCGTCGTTACTTTGCAGCTCAAACAGATAAAATCATCTACTAACTTCTGTCCCATTTCCTAATTAAATTTCCTCAGCTTCACCTGATTTACATCAACTATTTTGCTTTGGTCTTCTTTTAATTTCGTTAATGTTCACCTTATATACTTTGTTAACGACACTAATCATTCCGTTCAAATGCTCTTTCAGGTCCTTTGCTATCTGTGACAGTATTATGATGTCACACCCATGCATTAAAGCTTTTATTTCTTCCCCTTGAATTTACTTCCCCTCCATAATTTTCCTTGATTACTGACATTCAGTAATCAGGCTCTAATCCTGTCTCATTTTCTTCTCAGCTACTGCTTCCCTTTCATGTCCTTCAGCATTCATTACTAGAGTCTGGAGTCTAGGCAATTTCTACATAATCTTTCGTTCCCTGTATTTTCTCCTTGCTATATTTAGAATTTCAGGGAGCGCATTCAAGTTAACATTCCCAACAGATTGCAATAAATATACAAATTGATTGGCGACTCCATGTTGTCATACAAAATACTGATGTTGGAAGTTTACAAATAGACGTTTCAATAACGATACTGAAGTGTCTGAAATATTACAACATCTTTCTTGAGGGCAAAATGTCAACCTTCGACTTTGGCAAAGAAAGCGGGCTACTGGTTCCCTTGTCAATAATTTTTCCGTCTTCTGGATGAACCGTTCTTTGAATATGTCTCATAACGATGCCAGTGCAACGTAATTGAGATTTCTCTGAAGTGCGGAGAGGAGGGGGCAATATTTTTGAATGAACATAGACGGGAATACTTGCTATTGTTGCAGCTAACCGAGGACTAACGAATTCCATTTTTCATTCAGTTCATGCTTTCGTGGTATTAATTATAGCATAAACGTGTTATTTGCAATAGATATTTTTTAATTTCTCTAAATGATACTTCGCATTATGTTAGTATATTTCTGTTCATGTTGTTGTTGTTGTCTTCAGTCCTGAGACTGGTTTGATGCAGCTCTCCATGCTACTCTATCCTGTGCAAGCTTCTTCATCTCCCTGTACTTACTGCAACCTACATCCTTCTGAATCTGCTTAGTGTACTCATCTTTTGGTCTCCCTCTACGATTTTTACCCTCCACGCTGCCCTCCAATACTAAATTTGTGATCCCTTGATGCCTCAAAACATGTCCTACCAACTGGTCTCTCCTTCTTGTCAAGTTGTGCAACAAACTCCTCTTCTCCCCAATTCTATTCAATACCTCGTCATTAGTTATGTGATCTACCCATCTAATCTTCAGCATTCTTCTGTAGCACCACATTTCGAAAGCTTCTATTCTCTTCTTGTCCAAACTATGTATCGTCCATGTTTCACTTCCATACATGGCTACACTCCATACAAATACCTTCAGAAACGACTTCCTGACACTTAAATCTATATTAGATGTTAACAAATTTCTCTTCTTCAGAAACGATTTCCTTGCCATTGCCAGTATACATTTTATATCCTCTCTACTTCGACCATCGTCAGTTATTTTGCTCCCCAAATAGCAAAACTCCTTCACTACTTTAAGTGTCTCATTTCCTAATCTAATTTCCTCAGCATCAGCCGACTTAATTCGACTACATTCCATTATCCTTGTTTTGCTTTTGCTGATGTTCATCTTATATCCTCCTTTCTAGACACTGTCCATTCCGTTCAACAGCTCTTTCAAGTCCTTTGCTGTCTCTGACAGAATTACAATGTCATCGGCGAACCTCAACGTTTTTATTTCTTCTCCGTGGACTTTAATACCTACTCTGAATTTTTCTTTTGTTTCCTTTACTGCTTGCTCAATATACAGATTGAATAACATCGGGGAGAGGCTACAACCCTGTCTCACTCCCTTCCCAACCACTGCTTCCCTCTCATGCCCCTCGACTATTTTAACTGCCATCTGCTTTCTGTAGAAATTGTAAATAGCCTTTCGCTCCCTGTATTTTACCCCTGCCACCTTTATAATTTGAAAGAGAGTATTCCAGTCAACATTGTCAAAAGTTTTCTCTAAGTCTACAAATGCTTGAAATGTAGGTTTGCCTTTCCTTAATCTATTTTCTAAGATAAGTCGTAGTGTCAGTATTGCCTCACCTGTTCCAACATTTCTGCGCAATCCAAACTGATCTTCCCCGAGGTCGGCTTTTACCAGTTTTTCCATTCGTCTGTAAAGAATTCGCGTTAGTGGTTTGGAGCTGTCACTTATTAAACTGATAGTTCGGTAATTTTCACATCTGTCAACACCTGCTTTCTTTGGGATTGGAATTATTATATTCTTCTTGAAGTCTGAGCGTATTTCACCTGTCTCATACATCTTGCTTACTAGGTGGTAGAGTTTTGTCAGGACTGGCTCTCCCAAGGCCGTCAGTAGTTCTAATGGAATGTTGTCTACGCCCGGGGCCTTGTTTCGAATCTGGTCTTTCAGTGCTCTGTGAAACTCTTCACGCAGTATCGTATCTCCCGTTTTATATTCATCTACATCCTCTTCCATTTTCATAATATTGTTCTCAAGTACATCGCCCTTGCATAGACCCTCTATATAATCCTTCCACCTTTCTGCTTTCCCTTCTTTGCTTAGAACAGGGTTTCCATCTGAGCTCTTGATATTCATACAAGTGGCTCTGTTTTCTCCAAAGGTCTCTTTAATTTTCCTGTAGGCAGTATCTATCTTACTCCTAGTGAGATAAGCCTCTACCTCCTTACATTTGTCCTCTAGCCATCCCTGATTAGCCATTTTGCACTTCCTGTCGATCTCATTTTTGAGACGTTTATATTCCTTTTTCCCTGCTTCATTTGCTGCGTTTTTATATTTTCTCCTTTCATCAGTTAAATTCAATATTTCTTCTGTTACCCAAGGATTTCTATTACCCCTCACCTTTTTACCTCCTTGATCGTCTGCTGCCTTCACTACTTCATCCCTCAGAGCTACCCATTCTTCTTCTACTGTATTTCTTTCCCCCATTCCTGTCAATTGTTCCCTTATGCTCTCCCTGAAACTCTCTACAACCTCTGGTTCTTTCAGTTTATCCAGGTCCCATCTCCTTAAATTCCCACTTTTTTGCAGTTTCTTCAGTTTTAATCTGCAGTTCATTACCAATACATTGTGGTCAGTGTCCACATCTGCCCCTGGAAATGTCTTACAATTTAAAACCTGGTTCCTCAATCTCTGTCTTACCATTATATAATCTATCTGATACCTTTTAGTATCTCCAGGAATCTTCCAGGTATACAAACTTCTTTTATGATTCTTGAACCAAGTGTTAGCTATGATTAAGTTATGCTCTGTGCAAAATTCTACCAGGCGGCTTCCTCTTTCATTTCTTCCCCCGAATTCATATTCACCTACTACGTTTTAGTCTCTCCCTTTTCCTACTATCGAATTCCAGTCACCCACGACTATTAAATTTTCGCCTCGCTTCATTATCTGAATAATTTCTTTTATCTCATCATACATTTCATCAATATCTTCGTCATATGCGGAGCTAGTTGACATATAAACTTGTTCTACTGTGGTAGGCGTGATCCTCGTACAATAATGCGTTCACTATGCTGTTTGTAGTAGCTTACCCGCATTCCTATTTTTTTATTAAACCCACTCCTGCATTACTCCTATTTGATTTTGTATTTATAACCCTGTATTCACCTGACCAAAAGTCTTGTTCCTCCTGCCACCGTACGTCACTAATTCTCACCATATCTAACTTCAACCTATCCATTTCCCTATTTAAATTTTCTAACCTACCTGCCCGATTAATGAATCTGAAATTCCACGCTCCGATCCTTATAACGCTCTTGAGTAGTCCCCGCCCGGAGATCCGAATGGGGGACTATTTTACCTCCCGAATATTTTACCCAAGAGGACGCCATCATCATTTAACCATACAGTAAAGCTGCAGGCCCTCGGGAAAAATTACGGCTGTAGTTTCCCTTTGCTTTCAGCCGTTCGCAGTACCAGCACAGCAAGGCCGTTTTGGTTAGTGTTGCAAGGCCAGATCAGTAAATCATCCAGACTGTTGCCCCTGCATCTACTGAAAAGGCTGCTGCCCCTCTTCAGGAAGCACACGTTTGTCTGGCCTCTCAACAGATACCCCTCCGTCGTGGTTGCACCTACAGTACGTGGTCCCTTGAATCACTCAAACCAACTAACCTACAGTAAGGCCATCTGTATCGCTGAGGCACGCAAGCCTCCCCACCAACGGCAAGGTCCATGGTTCATGGGGGTAGGATTTCTGTTCATAATTAGTGAGATTATATTTGATCCACGTAAAAGTAAATACTGGTACTTATACAACAAATTTTCGTAGACTTCGTCCATTTGCGATTACAAACTTATATCGAGCAATCAAATTTTCCTAAAAAACACGTTTCTTCTGTTATGATGCGAGGCAGTAACTGGTCCGCGGCCTGGCGGTTCTTCGTTCGTGGCGATGTTCAAAGAGCCGCCATCGGCGCCCGCAGGTATCTTCGAGGCACCGGCTCCTGCGCTATTGATAAACTACGATACTACACATTCTGTCTTAAGGAAAATTTCTAAGTTCCGGACCACGTGGCCTCTCATCACAAGAACTGACCATGACCTCTTTTCGAGTTACGTGCGAAATACGAGGGTTGCCCGGAAAGTAGTGCACCGCATTTTTTTTCTCAGCCTAAAACAATGCTACAAACGCGAAACACTACGTATGTATTATCTGAAGCATCCCGAGAGATGGTTCAAATGGCTCTAAGCACTATGGGACTTAACAACTGAGGTCATCAGTCCCCTAGAATTTAGAACTACTTAAACCCAACTAAGCTAAGGACATCACACACATCCATGCCCGAGGCAGGATTCGAACCTGCGACCGTAGCAGCCGCGCGCTTCCGGACTGAAGCACCTAGAACTGCTCGACCACAGCGGCCGGCGCCTTCTGAGAGAGAGCGCTAAGTTACCGTCACTTCCAAAAGATAGCGTAGCTGCAGGACAGTTTCAAAATGGCCTCTTCAGGTAACGTACGTTACAAGCAACGTTCAAAAATGTTCAAATGTGTGTGAAATCTTATGGGACTTAACTGCTAAGGTTATCAGTCCCTAAGCTAACACACTACGTAACCTAAACTGTCCTAAGGACAAACACACACACACACACACACACAATGCCCGAGGGAGGACTCGAACCTCCGCCGGGACTAGCCGCAGAGTCCATGACTGCAGCGCCTGAGACCACTCGGCTAATCTCGTGCGACAAGCAACGTGCCGTCAATGAATTTCTCACTGCAGAGAAAGAAACTGTGGGAAATATTTACAAACGCTTGCGCAAAGTCTATGGAGCATCTGATGTCGACAGAAGTACAGTTAGTCCCAGGGCACGGACGGTGAGCCATGACAGGGCGGTGTTGCGGAGCTCCACCGTGACTCCGAGCGCCGCGGTGGCCGAGTACAGGACGCGGTGTATCAGCAGCGAGCGCAGAGCTCTCCTCCACTGTGGCGGTGTATATTAGGGGCCGAAACCGTTCGTGTTTTAAATAACAAAAACCTTAAACTGAAGCGGTATTCTTAGTCACTTCTATAAAGCTCAGTTGAGGATGTTCCTCCGACAGGTCTGTTGGATAGTTGTTGCGGAGGTATTGAAACTCACTCGCGCCGCTCTTACTCCGTACCTGCAACGAAGCACGGTACGTGAAGCAGTGCATCGCTCCGAAAACAGTGTCCTCCCACCGGTGACTGCGCATGCACACACGGATTGCAGACGAGACTCGAGCCCCCTCCCATCACGGTTGGTTAGCTCGCACGAAGGCTGTGTATTGTTCTTGTGACGACAAATTTGTATTAATGCTGATCGACTTATTCATTTTTCCAAGGCTCCATTTAGACAAACAAGGACTGCCATCACACCGACTACTTGACTAGTTATTATGCTTAAATTCCACCTCCTTGCTGTGTCCATATTTCAAGCTCTCGTGAGAAATTTTATGTAGATTATTTATGTGGTGTCACCGCCAGACACCACACTTGCTAGGTGGTAGCTTAAATCGGCCGCGGTCCATTAGTACATGTCGGACCCGCGTGTCGCCACTGTCAGGATCGCAGACCGAGCGCCACCACAAGGCAGATCTCGAGAGACGTACTAGCACTCGCCCCAGTTGTAGGACGACGTTGCTAGCTACTACACTGACGAAGCCTTTCTCTCATTTGCCGAGAGACAGTTAGAATAGCCTTCAGCTAAGTTAATGGCTACGACCTGGCAAGGCGCCATTAACCATTTGTACCATTGCATGTACCTCAAGATAGAGTCTCACTTGTATCATCCAGAATGCTGTATACCAAAGGACAATATAAAAGTTAAGTGTTCTAGTAGCTACGTTCTTTTCTTTATCACATTCATTACGAATCCTGTTCCAGACTTCGCGCCAGTCGGCGTGTGTGTACGCGTGCCCTCTCGGCTACCCGTCTCTGTGGACTGGCTGCCTTGTCAGTCCACTACAATTTAACCAGAGGAAAAAGCTTCTTTCGCAGCAAAAACAGGTGAATGTGCTCTGACTGAAAAGCGGGGTACTAGCTACCTTATTCTACTTTCCTCAGAAGCTTTAAAAATTTGCCGAAAAATTTTTGGCTGAGAAGTTATCAGCGCTCTTTTTAACACCCAACTCACATTTCACTCCCACAAGCTCACGAAAGTGTAACGCGCTCAGACACACTAGTCCATTGCCGTTGGGTAGCTCATACCCATCCACTTCCATTTCCCCACTCTCTCTCACTTACTCATCCCACCTCATTGTCATTATCTCTTTGTCTCTCTGACTCTCACTGTCCCTTGTCACACAGCAACAGTCTCCTTCGTTCTGTCCTACTATTATTGGGTCCTCTCACTGTCAGTGACTCCTTCTTGCCCTCTCTTGCTGCTACCTTCTCATTCATTCTTTCCCACTGCTTCCGTCTCTTCTCACTGTCGCTGCCTCTGCCTCTGTCTTCCTCGTTGTTATTGCCATACACTCTGTCTCTCATCACCAGGAGCTCTCACCCACTTGTACTTCTCCTTTTCTTTATTCCTCTACCACTAGCACTGTCTCCTTCATTTTTTTCCGAGCACTGTTCTGTCACTGTCAGCCATGCTACGTTGTCACTCTGTACCTCTATTTCTCTCATACTTTGTCTCCTGCACTCTTTCTATAATGCAACCACTGCCTATTGTCTTCTGGTGTTTATAACATTTCCGTCTCTTTCTAATTAACACTGTACGTTTCTCTCTCAGCATAAATAAACGCGAATATGTTCGTGTGAGAAAACAATTTTGGAACATGTCTACAGAAGCTAGAAAGGTAAAATAAGTCAGTTGGTACCCCTCTTTTCAGTCAGTGTGTTTTATAGAGGAACGTATTGCCATTTTTGTGGTCCGATAGGAAAAGGTTTCAGCTGGTTGCCTTCTGTTCCCTGCTACAGCGTGACATGTCACTCATACAAATAGCTGTTAATGCGTCAGTAAAATTTTGATAGTTTACGTATGTGAAACTGAAAAACGCAGAACTAATTTTTCTAAATTTCAGAACGAAATTTATGTGCACCACAAACATTTTGCATGTGATTTAGTACTGCAGTGACATGGGGTCCCCAGGACACATCTGACGGTAACTGAGAGACTTCAAAGCATATTTCTCGCTGCTACGTCACTTAATAAACTAAGTTTTCTCCTCACACTGGATCTTGTGCGTATTTTACGTCTACAAGTAGGAACCTTGATATCTCGGATAAAGATATCAATAAATTTTGAAGGCTGTTAGAGATCGGAATATTAGGAATACACCGTAAATATGCTGCGCATAACCGTTTTGGAATCCGCGGCTTGGTTTTCATACCCAAAACCATTTTTAGGGTATTCTCATACAACCTTCGATGAACTAAGCGGTGCACCGTACACCACGTCTAATGGAGAAGGAACAAAACCATTTGCCTAAGATGGAAGTAATGTGTAATATTCAAACTTAGAGTCTGTACTTTAGGATAGTTACAGTAAGATGATCCTTTTGCTAACTATACAAGTGGTGCAAAGCCCAAGGGCTATCCGAAAGACCTGACGCTACCTTCGTATCACCAATACAACACGAGGTATGAGTCCAGGAAAGACAGCGTTTTCATTCGTGACGTTTCGGAATATAAACCGACAGAAAAAATCGCAACATCACGAAGGAATAAACGAAATTTGGTAGGCTTGTTTCTACATCAAGAAGATGATGTCTATTCATATTTCACGGCAGTCGCAGAAAAGTGGTGGTAGTAGCGTCACTATGAGGACCGCTGTAGCGGTCGTAAACTGTAGTTACCTTTCAGAGTGGGCGTAGTGAGTTGATGTTAGTGAACAACACCATTAAGGCGACAAGGACGCCATTGTCAGCACCTCACTGATTTTGGGTAATGTCGTGCAATAGGGCTACGAGAAGCTGGATGTGCTTTCTGCAGTATTACAGAAACACTTGGCAGGAATGTAGCCACTGTTCATAATTTCTGGCAGCAGAGATGACGGTAATGTACGGTCCCAAGAAGACCAGGCTCTTTGGACGGCCACGTGGCGCTACGAAAGAGGGAAGATCACGTTGTTTATTTCAAGCATAGCTCCAAGCCAGACGCCCTGTAACATGCATTCCACTGACCCCAAACCACTGTCATTTGTGACTTCAGTGGTGTCAAGCGAGAGCGCATTGCTGGCATGGTCCAGGTCTGTTGCGTTTCTGATGAGTGCTGCATCTGCGCCACTGCCAGTGATAGCGGTGTGTTACGTAGAATGTGCCTGATTGGCAAATGGTTCAAATGGCTCTGAGCACTATGGGACTTAACTTCTGAGGTCATCAGTTCCCTAGAACTTCGAACTACTTAAACCTAACTAACCTAAGGACATCACACACATCCATGCCGGTGGCAGGATTAGAACATGCGACCATAGTGGTCGCGCAGTTCCAGACTGAAGCGCCTAGAACCGCTCGGCCACAGCGGCCGGCTGTGTCTGGTTGAGGGCCAGCAGGAGCACTCTCGTGGTTGTCCCACGCAGCCTGACTAAAAATGTGTACGTCAATCTGATGAATCCGCCTGTTGTTTTCCCAGTCATGAGATGCGTTCCAGGGGATGATTTGCAAGCACGTAACACTCTCTCTCATACCGCTGTTGTAACCCAACATGCTCTACAGTGCGTCGGCGTGTTGCCTTGGCGTACTCGATCACAAGGTCTGACTGCAATCGAGCATATATGAGACATAATCTGACGGCAACTGCAGCCTGTGTTGGCCGACCAAGAGTAACAGGCATGGAACTCCATCCCACAAGCCGACATTCGGCAGTTGTACAACACAATGCACGCACGTTTGCTTACTTCCACTCAACATTTGGCGGCTAGCCTGGTTATTAACGTACCACCATTTCACGTTTGCAATAGCGTACCTCCGCGTACGTTATCCTGCGACCTTGCAGTGTTGATCACTTAAATAGATTACCTAGAGCAATGTTTTCCTGAAATTTTATTATTCCATGTTAATTATTGTTTGGTGTAGTAATTTCTTTGCGCCGGTGTATTAGGTAGCGAACACTGTTGCCTCCGTACCGATTACATTAGGAAGGGACTTACTCTCCTATACTACCCTGCACGTGTCGCAAGATAGCTCCTGTACTGGCGATATACAGGGTGAAAAGTATTTAAACCGACAAACTCTGGGAGGTTGTAGGGGACATCGAAAGAGATATTTTTCCCTAATGTCATTTTTTTATATGAGGCGTATTTAAACCGGTAGAGGAAGATTTCTCTGGCGGCAAATTAATTAAACCAAAAAACACTTTTTCATTTTTTTATGACCAAGAGACAACACATTAACACAACCCAATTTGAATTACAGTAGATTTTCAAAAATGCCTCCATTGACATGTAAACAATACTTACCCCGTTGGATCATGTTCTGTCTGACAGGGGCAAAACTCCAGGAGTATCCAGCATTGTTCCTGCTGCTGCTACTATCCGGGCAACCAGATCCTCTTCTGATGCAACAGGAGTTGCGTAAACAACGTTGCGCATCTCTCCCCACACAGGAAACTCCAGAGGGGACATATCTGGGGATCGAGCAGACCATGGTGCAGGACCACCTCTGCCAGTCCACGTTTCTGGGAACCGTCGGTCCAGGAATCGACGCAAACGACGACTGAAATGTGCCGGAGCCCCGTCATTTTGGAACCACATGCGTTGTCTTGTAGGGAGCGGGACGTCTTCCGGCAATTCTAGCAATGCTCTGGCGAGACAATTGTAATAGTCCTTGCCATTTAATGGCCTAGGTGGCAGATACGGCCCAATTAAAGTCCCCAACAACACCGACCCACACATTAACGAATAACCGCACTTGATGGGCTCTAATAACTGTGGCATGTGGGTTATCCTCACTCCAAAATGTGAATTGTGCATGTTGAAGACTCCATCACGCCCGAACGTTGCTTCCTCGGCAAACAACATAGAGGATGGAAATGTAGGATGCATTTCACACTGCCTCAGGTAGCACTTCGAAAACTGTGCTGTGGGTGGATAATTAACTGGCTCCAGGTTGTGGACACGCTGTAAGTAAAATGGACGTAACAATTGTTCTCGAAGGACTGTTCTTACATTCGTCTGATTCGTCCCCATGTAACGTGCAATTGCACGAGTGCTGATTGAAGGATCCCGCTCCACAAGCTGCAAGACAGCTTCCTCAAATTGCAGCGTTCTTATCGTGCGATGGCGTCCCTGTCCAGGTAATCTGCTAAATGACCCTGTCTCATGCAGACGTTGGTACACAGCAGCGAAGGTCGTATGATGCGGGATACGGCGTTTAGGATATTGTTGTTGATAAACCCGCTGTGCAGCTCGTCCGTTGTGGTGCGCTACGTAGTATGCACCAACCATATCAGTGTACCCACTCCAGGTGTATCGCTCCAGTAGTAAACAGAGACAATGCACTACTACACTGGTGGACAGTAGTTGCCTACAACTGAAGATCGTAATACGGCCTCTAACAACTGAAGAGTGTAATACGGCTTCCACCGGTTTAAATAATCCTCATAGGAAAAAATGACATTAGGGAAAAATATTTGTTTTGATGTCCCCTACAACCTCCCAGAGTTTGTCGGTTTAAATACTTTTCACCCTGTCTCTTGCTACGCCTCAACTCATGTGCGTACGGACCTCAGTGGGTGTCGCTCCCCAGTTGACAACAGCTCGCTGGCGGCTGGCGGAAGGCCGTCCCCAGCGGCATCAGCGACGGCACGACCAGAGCAAGTGATCGCCCGCCGCACGCCGCCCGCCGGAGCACGTGCACGCGTGCCGCCCACGTGGCGTGCGGCGCCGTTTGCGGCCTCGTTCCGCTGCCCGGCCGCGTCTATCGACGGAGGCGGCGGCGGTGGCGGTGGCGGCGGGCGGCGCCTTGGCGCGCGTGCGCCGTGGGGGGCGGCGGCGGGGGCGGTGGGGGCGGCGGGGGCGGCGGCGGCGGCGGCCGGCAGTGCGGCCTGCGCGCGCCCAGCCTGCCCACGCCACGTGACAGCGCGCCGTCGCATGGCCCGCGCCTCCACCGACGCCGCCGACGCCGACGCCGCTCTCTCACGTAAATACCGCAGCTGCCTTCCGGCTCGGGCGAGCCGCCGCGCCGGGCCTAGCGCTGCTGGCTGGCTGGCTGGCTGGCTGTTGTCACCCCGTACCGCGCCGTCCGCCCCCAGCCCGCACCCCACTCCGGCGTCTACCGTATGACAAACTGCACCTCAGCTGGTCGGTCGTACCAATTGTCGCGTCATACGGACCTGACACTGAGTGTGCATTTACAGCGAGTATCTGAAATTTTCTGATGTGCTATCACACGTTGTCTTTTACTGTTTGCAAAGTGTTTTGAAGTGAAGAATCTTCGTCATTAGCAGCTAGTTACAAAAGCTTTAGTTCGGTTTTTTACCTAAATTATCTTCGTAATAGTACAGTGCTAGGAATAAGTACACACACATGAAAATAGATAACATGTACTATGCGTTACATGTTGCCACACCTGTTCCGCACATCAGCCGCTGAACTGTACGAACCGTAAACTCATACGAAGAATGATACGCATATATCTGAATCTCTATGTCCGGAATTTATATGATCTCTTCTAGAGTACCCTCACTGGAGAGTTACTGGTGAAGAGTTTCAATGTCAGAAGTCTTGCTGTCGAGTGGAAACTTGCAGAGTAATGTGTTTAGATTCTCACATTAAACACTTTTCTTTCGTAAAAGATATATGTGCATGGCTACACCAGCAACTACTGTGAAAGACTTTAATAAGTTGCACTAATTTCCGCCTATCAATTGGCTTTCTTCTGCCACTGATCGAGAAAATTGTCACTACATTTCGTATACTGATGCATTATACGTAGTTACCGTTATATTAAGTTAAATAGGCAAGCATCAGTGTGATAATTACGTGACACTTATTCACTCTTGATATCTTGACACACCTGTACTTCCGTTGCAAAAGATGGCAAGTATGCTTCTTGTAAGACTTACCCAAGTTTTTCTTAAGGATAAGGAGGGTATTTACCATATTTTGGAAAGAAACTACATGTGTGTCCAGATAAAATTGTGTTAGTGGCATGTAACTGTAACACTGATGCTTGCCTATTTACCGCAGTATTAAAACAAATATATGAAATGCGTAAGAAACCAAACGCTGTATCGGATCACTATCAAATGATGCTGCATGTATAGATGGAAACCAGTAGCAGCTGAATACATTTTTTGACAGCAGCTTTCGTATAAGATATTGCACCTATAGACCTTAACCTTACAAAACTATTTCAAATACTTTTGTGACGGTATTGCACATTCGTAGTTGTCTAGCACGGAAACTGACTGTAATTCGTAAAGTAATAATGAAACTAATTATAACGTTGTCCAAAGCCTAGCACGGAATCTGTATGCTTATGGAGAAACTGAACTCTTCCGACACACTTTCCCATCTGTATAAATGATGTTTGTCGAGTGTTGCTACTTCAATAAACCTTGTTCTACGGTGGCTAGTTACAAAGTAAATCGTTCGATTTTGTTTTTGGCTCTACTGCATTTGGAACAATTGAAGCTCAGAAAATAAGTGCAGTATCAAATATGTTTTTCGACATTGAATTCCCATTTCCGACTGCTGTAAGAGTTTTCAAAAATTCTTGATTCGATGTCTGCATGTCTGTCATTTAGCCTATCCTGCCCTGTAGTTGGATTAGTATCATCTCAAGGAAATGTGCCTCCTCTGTCCTGCAGAAATTCACACACACGAACCGGTCATTCATAATGTTTGTTTACGTTCAATGATAACGTTGTACGACGCCAGGGAAACGGAGGCAGAACGACACACGCCTAAACTTATACGCAATACCTATGTAAACTCTGAAAGCACTAGAAAATGCAAAGCGACGTATCACAGGCATTAACTTTATCACTTAAATGGTTAATAACGAAATTGCAGACATTCCCAAAACGAAGTTTATAATGTGTGAAAGTAATTTGTATTGAGTTTGTAAAGAAACCTATCAATTGACTAACTTTATGTAATGCTGGCAACGAGCTCTTTCTCCATATCCTCTGCAGTTTTTTCTCTCTAATTTTGTTTCCGGAATTCTTAGACTTGCGTAAGCAGGGATAGATCATGCTTAGGTTTGTGTATACAAAGTCTCCTGATTTTCCTGAGCGTCTGAGACACAGCACGCCGCACCGCTTCAGAATGCAACGTGGCAATGACTGTACGGATTTTAAACAACGGTTCTGTATTTATTCCTATCTACTGTACTGTACCCTAACAAGTTTCTCACAGTACTCGTTGTCCTTTTCGTATGCATCGTACTTCCCTACCTGTCTCATACATGAAACCTGGTGTTGAAGAGAAAACTGAACCGTGTACAAGAGCGTTTACCATTAGTCAGTGTAAACAGTTTCTCTGTCACCACGATGTACGCACCGGATTGCACGCAGTTTATCAGAGTGCTGGTATTGTCAGTACAGTTGAGTAACGAAGGAAATTAAGGCAACAAATCGAATGAGTGACTCTATTGAGACACTCTGGAGGGATTCTGATGCTAAGAAAAGTCCACAGACATGTAGTCAACGCAGAACGTTCTCAGTAGCGTTCGGACTGGCACTGCAGACCGCTTTTTTCAGCTTGAAAAAGCTATCCAGTTGTGTTTTGAGAAACAAATTGAGTTTCATATTGCTGTTTATTCAGAATGTTACCGAAATGTTCAGGCGTAACAAATGACCTGGTATGAGTCTCCTAGTGCTGGATAGGGTAACTAATTGTACACTACTTGTTTCAGTCTTGCACATTTCTTCAGGTACAGATCTCGCGCGATAACAATAAATTACTAACGGTAGGTTGCAAAAGGCAGTTACAAAAAAGTGTTTTCTGGATGGAGAAGTATGTCTTTCAGAATTTCCACATATCATATTTCTTTTTCACAGCAACTTTTTTCCTGAACATTTCGCTTTCTTTCCTTACACTGCAATTGTCATCTCCTAAGAACTGTTGCTACAGATCGACACATGGACAGAACCCGTTGTATTCAACTGAATCGTTATCGACCGGCTGGTAGCGAACTTTTCATTACAGGCTCACCAGGTGAATCATACGTCAGTATCAACAGTGATTTGTGACGTGGAAAACAGAGTACTTCATTGATAGTTCCTTCTCTTCAGGCTGCTATCACAGACGTAAAAATTATTGCGATAGTATAAAATTTTCTGCATTATTATTTATTTCCGCAGGGTGTAATTTTCGGCTGATATGTCACTTTCAGGCGGTATGTGCAAAGATCGCACCGCAATGGCATGCAACATTAACAAAGGAAATAAAGAAAAAAATGTTGTCCGTAATTAGGGCGCCCAGCAGCGGAAAACTTATATTACAGTGTGTAAAATTTAGTCATTCCACACACTTCGCTGATGCTTTCACTGCATGGAAACAAAGTATGTTTTCTGATATTTCTTTAAAAGGTTGTGTTTACCCCTGAAGTATTCCGGTTTATATTTTTCCTTATGTAACAAGCTGTACGAAATTACAGTTCGCATCTATCGTAAACCACTGCATTACTTACCGTTTCTTTAGGCATACGTTACTAAATTAGACTGTCCGACATTTACATGGAGTCAGCTGCATTCACTCACACTAGTATTTAACAATGGTAGCAGCTGCCACGGCTCTACGTTAGAAACTACCTCGCACGTAACGTGGCTTCATGTTAATTCGTTTAAAATGATTATACACTTACATTTTTTAAATAAACTAATTTATGTAGCGTAATTCATCAATTTTTCGAGTTTGGGTACCTCTGAATCCTTACGAGAATTCTAGACATTTCTGTCGTGTCCCTTGCAACCACACTCGCGCTAAACATTGTCAGTGTTTAAGTAACACTATTATTAAACTTACAATTGTGTAGATTATAGGAGAAAAGATAGACAACTTTCCGTTTCGTATCTTGTAAACAGGAAGCGGGAAGTCTTTCGCTGAAACCATCAAACAGTAAACTATTTTGAATTCGCCTATAAGATGGTGCTGAAAAGTTTTTTTTTCCTCCTCAACTGATTCTCCTGCTATATATTAACGTCCTACCGCACAATATTATTTGTTATTTTTTTAAATGAACACACCACCTTTTGACTGTATTGTTGTTTATTTTATTACGACCAAGGTTTCGACCTTTTGTGTCAATTTCAAGAGATTGAGTTTATGTCATTAACACATATTGCAGGACATACATGTTAATGATATAAATTGCAGAAAAGGCCGAAACCTAGATCGTAATTAAATAATCAATAATACAGTCAAATAGCGGCCGGTTCATTTAAAAGGTATTGTACGACTTTTGTTCAGCAACACCAAAAAAATTATTTGCTATTTTTTCTATTAGGAGATGTTACATATGAACTTGCACAAATGGTGGAATATAACTCAAGGAGTTTAAAAAGCAGCGCAATATATAATACCAGCATGAGGCCTACGAGATAAAAATTCTTGCTTAAATGCAACAAAAGTAGGTAATAAATTGCGTGTAACGTAACCCTTGCAATTTCACACTCGTCCGTCACACGGTATCAAGTAATACGTGAAGTTACACAATTCAAAATTGTATGTACATGTACATCCCTCTTCACGTATCGCATTCAGGGCGTTGATCGTGAACTTAGTACTGCTCTCTGCATCACAACTATAATCTCCGCTGCCGTAGTCAATGAAGTCTGATAGCGTCTTTATTCTGCTTGCTTCCATATCGTAGTATCCTGTAATGTCGTACTGTCGGATAATGTTCTGCACTCATACGGGATGTTTCAAAACGGTATTGTGAAAATATACAAATTCTGTGGTTGATAACACGGTCTCATTCAGAAACAATTGCGTTTTTCTGTTGCGCACAGCAGAGAGAAACGATATTACGTTCATATTATATGAATGCATTGTGTCTGTTCTTTCGGACATTTCTTAAACGATGAACAGAGAAATGTGTACCTTTCTGCAATTGGCAGTTAAGTAGACTTCCAGCTAAAATGAGAACGGTAATGAGTAACTAAGTCATAAAATGTAGCAATAAAGGCTCAAAGCAGCCCAAATAGTCTATGAAAATGAGTAAGTAACTAACTGATGGGCACTAGTACTAGAAAAACATAAAGCCATCTAGTTCACGAAACACAGTTCAGCGTTAGGAAAGATCATCCTGTTGACGACAGACGTACATAAAATGTTTACTACTGTCGACAAGATTGTCCATAAATGTGAATAACTCTCCAACTTCTTTTAACGCATGCTTTAGCTGTGGATGAGCTTTTGACTTTCTTATTCACATCTTTTTTTACAGCACGTTTTCTGTGGCGATTTCGTTCCGTATACTTGGCTTAAAACATGTGCGATGGCATAGCTTTGCAACATCTGACAACTTACAATAGCTAGGTCGAATGCAAACAGAGCAAAACCATTTTATTTGCGGCATTAAATAACTAGAGAAGTCTCTTGTATTCTGAATTACGACTACTAAAGTATTTAAAGATTCCGATATCCGTCAGTACTTGCGCTTCACAAAAAGATAACTTACTAGCTTCTCTCTTTCTTTAGGTAGCTATGATTGTTCGTTGTGCAGTGAACCCTGCGCGGCAGTTAAATCAGAGCTGGTAGGCATACTGGAGCACGCAGTGGCCGATTCTGCAGGAAACTCGCAATCTGCAATTCATATCCACTCAACAGTACTACTACATTCCATTTTTACCATCTAGAAAACGCGTTTTCGAAATACTTAATGTTCTCTGTCTGGTTTTGGAAGCGCTATTGTCGTTACTACACGCGTCATAATTAAGTCAACACTCTCTCACAGATTTGTATTTGATTCTTTTTGGAAATTACTGTAGTTAGAGGTAACCGTTCTCTTAAGCACAGAAAACGCGGAAATTTCCGGATTCCGTGAAGCAGTCAGGAGTGGAGTACGTCAGACATCATTTCAACGTAGCCGAAGAGGCAGACTTTGCGGTTCACACATATGAGATTCGTTCACTCGTGTAGAAGACATTGTGTATCTTCCGCAAGAAGGTACTTCATATTAGGGACTCTTGCATTACCCGTCCAGTACGGCGCGCGCTGTGAATCTAAATTTTCTTCTTGAGGGAACCGTAGAATATTCCAAGATTTCTCGCTTATTGATAGTTCCTGAAACTTAGTAAGTGGGCTTTCTCGAAATAGTTCGCATCTATCTTTATGCGCCTGCAATTTCACGTTTTTCATCGTTTCAGTCAAGCTCTCCCGTAAGTCAAAGAAACCTTTGACCTTCTTTGTATACCTCCAGTATCCTCTATTAGCCCCATACAGTATGGGTCCCACACACTTGAGCGGTGTTCATGGACGAGACACAGGGTGCTGTTGAAGCACTCTCCTTTTTAAACTGGCTGCGCTTTCTCAGTATCCCACTGGTGAGCAGTAGCCGGAGCCCACGTGATCCTTCGACTTCACATCCCCAGAAACTGACACATCCAGGTATCTGTGTGAGAGGTTCCTGTTATGACCTGCTACCACTTGCAGTCTATCGATACTACGTTTTCACCTTTTGGGGATTGCACGACTTAACATTTGTGGACACCGGTCTACCAGCGCTAGCTCATTTATTGTCTACAATATCCCCTATAGCCATTATTATTCAAAAATAGTTACAACGGAAATTATTTTCCAGTGAGCTTTGGGGAATGTATTTTTTTCTCGTTTGTTTATCTGAAAAAGAACGCTCGTGTTTATCCCAATGTGGACATGGTTATTACTTCTGAACTCAGGAGAGACTATGGTCACACACGGCATAAGTTACGTTTGTTTCTTGATGATGGTTATTGTATAGATCGACCTACGGTCCGCCATCGAAATGTTTGGTCCGCTTCTTCTTCCTTTTCAAAGTATATTAAGCCATATGGCTCATATTCTCATGACTTCGTATGTCTTGCAATATTCTTCTACACTGCGGCTTGTATTTGTGGATACTTATTTGTATTCTGTTATTTGTGACCCTATGTAACGAATGGAATCTGGCCATCTTATCCCACTAACACTGCCGACGACGTGGAGAAGAAGAACAAGATGACGTAAAGCGCTTAAAGAGAATGCCGACGTGTTTCTTTTTAAATGGGCATGGCCCATATTTTCATGTCAGGGTTCCATCTTATATTAAATCGTTGTCGATGGGGCATAAAAATATAATCTTATTGCGTTTTTAAAGATTAAAAAATTCATCCTCCACCCTGCCCATCCCTCTTTTACAGTAGTTACGTCACCCCGCAAAATTTTTCAGTCTTCATCCTTCTATTAGTAGACTGTAATGTTACGTCTCGAACCATTATTAACACATCCAGCATACCCCACAAGCTGTTTGCACTTCTAATCTGTCTACCTCGGCTGTTTTGCCTTGTACTGTTCCTTCCAGCGCTAAGCTTACTTTTCCCGTTTGAGGAAGAAGTCGCCCCCACCAGCTTGCCGCTTAACATGGCGATGTTCCTGCATCGACTTCTTTCCATGCTTGTTTTTTTCTTTCTAGAAACTCTTCGTTTCTTATTTTATCCGTCTACTTAACTTTTAACACACTTCTACTGCACGACATAGTGTTTCTCTGAACCAGATTTTCTTCAGCTACTTCTTACACTTTTCTGGCTACCACTGCCTCATGCAGTCTCGCTTCCTCAACACAGAAGTCTTTCACGTCTCCCGCATTCCACTCGCGCATAGAATATGAGAATAAAGATTCTCATGACTGCTGTGTATACGTTCTAGTTTCTCTAATCTGGACATCAGACGAAATGTAAGTTGGAGGAAGCAGTAGATTTTACACTTCTTCTACAACTCGGGGAATTCAGTTCTTTGAGAATAATACTCTAAACGATTCATAATGTTTCCTTTTCGGTGTGTGCTACGGCAGTTTGACTAGCATTTCCGTGGCGCTTTCGCACCGGTGAAGCAAATTTGTCACAAAGTTCTCATTTGCTACACCTCTATATCTTCCGTTAACCTCACTTGCTGAGTATCTCGGACGGTGGGCAAAAGAATTAATCATTTCCGTTTTAGCTATGTTTGTCTGCAACCAATATTCTACGCTTTATACGCGATCCTTTCCGTTCATCGCCGGCCGGAGTGGCCGTGCGGTTCTGGGCGCTACAGTCTGGAGCCGAGCGACCGCTACGCTCGCAGGTTCGAATCCTGCCTCGGGCATGGATGTGTCCTTAGGTTAGTTATCTTTAATTAGTTCTAAGTTCTAGGCGACTGATGACCTCAGAAGTTAAGTCGCATAGCGCTCAGAGCCATTTGAACCATTTCCGTTCATCAGCTATTATAAGCATTCTTTGCTTTCGGTCAGAAGAAGAAGTCGGCTACTAATAGTGGCGTTTTTGTCCTTTCCTTCTGTAAATTTTATTTATTTAGTGATATTTGCTCTACGTTCAGTTTTTGGCATTCCAACATTTGAACTAGTAAAACGTACGTGTCCTGGTTTCTGGAAGGATTATCGACATTGTAATGTGCGTCAATGGAATCCTGTTACTTTATTACTAACAGGTCGATAGCAGGGTCCGAATACGCCATCATGTAGGTGAACTGCTGCAAAGTGGTAAGGGCAGTATTATCTACTGGGGACATTCACCTGGGGTTGCAAGGCACCTGCAGTACTAAGCGAAGCCACCACTCAACTTAGGACCAGGTTTCGGACTACGTGGTTCCCCTCACGCTCTTCACGCTCGATCTCCTTCCCGATGGTGATGGTATCTTCTAGCAGGGCAACTGTCCGTTCCACAAGGCCAGTCGGTCTGAGAAGCCCGTTGCTCAACTGATCTGATCCTGAAGGCGTGTATGTGGGAAGCCATCAGGCGGCAGCTCGAAGCCCACATACCACTGTCCAGTAATTTACACGAACAGCGTGACCAGTGCGTAGACATGTGGTGCGACACAAGTCCAGAAACACATCAGGGCCTGGCCGAATCCATGACACGCAGATAACTCCTATATTGCCTTCCAGATATGGACCAACACGCTGTTAATGGTGGTCACAATGTTTTCGATCGTCTGTGCGCACGGTGAAGGCTAACTGTTGTCGTTGATAATATTATGTATTCGAACTAAAGCACTTTAATTACTTCTGATTATAGTCGCTTGTCCGGAGTGTCCTCGTGAAAAGCCGCTTGAGTACAGTTTTTGTGATGACAAGTGTTTGACTTCGTAAGTGCAGCGGAAAACACGCTCACGACTCTGCGAAAGAAATAATTAGTTTCTAGTTCGACGGGAATAAGTGGAGATAAGGGGCTGCGAAGACTGTGAAACTCTTAATTTAATGCTGATCGCCTTACACACTATCTTCCGCGCAATGGATTGTACTGAAAGCAGTACGGGGTACGGGTAGACGTACTGACCCCGTATCGAATCAGCTCAGTGCATTAACGACCACGGCCAGTATTCTGGCAGCCAGGGTGTGGTTCATAGACAGTTTTTCACATCCGAATTTATGAATATTGGGCTGGTACTCACATCTCACCTCCGTTAGACGATTCAAAAACATTTTAAACACATTTTCACACTTATGCTTTGGGTTAACACTAGATACAGACGTATGGGGTACACGAATTCCGTTCCAGGCAGAAAGGTCTGGTGAGAGGAACGGATCCGCCCACCGTCTACTACTAACTCTGCCAAATCCAGATTAACATGCTGATCCCGTGAAGACGCGGGATAAGGTCAACTAAAAGAAGAAAGAAAGAGAATCTGAAAACTTTGAAAGTTATTTAAATGCAAAATCTCTGATGTATGAACACAAAAAAAGAGCATTTCTCTAAGCATTTGGTGAGGCTTGATTAGTATCGTGTGATAATGGCTCAAATGGCTCTGAGCACTATGGGACTTAACAGCTATGGTCATCAGTCCCCTAGAACTTAGAACTACTTAAACCTAACTAACCTAAGGACATCACACAACACCCAGTCATCACGAGGCAGAGAAAATCCCTGACCCCGCCGGGAATCGAACCCGGGAACCCGGTATCGTGTGCTGGCTGCAATTCTGAACATCAGCTTCCTGTATGTGTTCTTATCAAAAAATGATGGAAAATCACGTAATATGCGGGAGAGTCAGAAACAGTTTCAAAAGTTTGTAAGGGTGCTGGGAAATATTTATTAAGAAAAGAGTTCGATAAGTTGCGCCATTTGCGAGTTAATTAGTGTTGAAGTTAACCAATCCGGCGGTGGCGTGCACGATTTCAAGCTGCCAGCCAGAGACGGTCTCGACTAACGTGTTCTTCGTTTGGTTCCATAATACCCAAGAATAAATCGATACAAAAACTGGAAATGGTATGGTTATAAGGGTCGAATCCGAGCCAAAGCCACGTAAGCTATCATCTACGCTATGAGAACATCTGATACTAATTGTATCTCGTAGGCCACTTGAATTTCCCGGAGTAATGGCCTGATTGACTAACTTCAATGCTAATTAACTCGGAAACAATGCAACGTTTTTATTCTCTTAACAAATATTTCTCAGCACAGCCTACCTTGCAACACACTTACAATCTTTTCAGACCCTTTGTGACACCCAAACCTCCAGATTTCAGACACTCATATCAGTAGCAAACGTATGTCGATAGAGTATGAACAAAAACACCGATTTAGTTCGTGCCGTGTTCAAAATGGTTCAAATGGCTCTGAGCACTATGGGACTTAACTGCTGAGGTCATTAGTCCCCTGGAACTTAGAACAACTTAGACCTAACTAATCTAAGTACATCACACACATCAAGGCCCGAGGCAGGATTCAAACCTGCGACCGTAGCGGCCGCGTGGTTCCAGACTGTAGCGCCTAGAACCGCTCGGTCACTCCGGCTGGCTCGTGCTGTGTATTGTAGTCCAGTAGGATATGGGTAAACGGTAATTAAAAGTATCACCAGAACTACGGAGGACAGGAAAACCGCATGTGTGAATAACTGCGTTGTCGGTCGTGAATGGGTGAGAAGGCAGAGCGTTCGGTCGTCGTATCAAAGGTCCCTGTTGCAAAACCCAACTGTTTACGTGTGAAACTGTTATATGGGAAACGATTTTCCTCACACGTAAAAGGACTTTTCGGAGTTTGTAGCCTTGTTGTTTTGGCAGTCTGCCTTTGCTTCGCTAGTTCAATGTTATGTACTTTTTATTCGTGTTACTATTTTGTTTATTATTAATTATTATTATTACTATTACTTCCGCACGTGTGATGCAGTTTTTCCTTTATTTTTCTGTTCTGATCGTATATTCTGTGAAATTACAAATGAACTCTATATGTTTACTACTTTCAAAGAAACGAAGTAGACTGCCAATAGAACATTGCTCTAAGCGCCAAACAGCTATTCTACATATCATAAAAACATTGACCCAAATAATACATTGAGGCGTAATACAGTGAAAAACATTTGACGCCATTAGTGATTGAAACTCGGGATCCTGAGTACGAGGTCTAACGCTGTACCAACTTCCCCACGGAAGCAAGATGTGGTACTTAGTTATGTTTTTTATGTTCTCCGTAGTTCTAGTGTTACTTTTAATTAACGTTTACGCCTGTTCTGCTGGACAATATCACAATTACAAACTAAATCCGAGTTTTGGTTGATACTCTATCGGCATACAACGTTTGGTAGCGATCCGAGTGTCTGACATCTGAAGGTTTAGGTGCCAGCACCTTTTATAACAATTCTTGTGGCATTTTGAAATGTAAAAGTCAAATTGAGTATGTTATCATTTTATGGGGTACTGCACGACGTGTGGTTACGCAAGAATGTGGTGGGGAAAAAATAAAAAAGACAAGGAATATTGGAAAAAACGGTACAGGAAAACCATATTTGCTAATACAGAGTGTTTCAAAAATGACCGGTATATTTGAAACGGCAATAAAAAATAAACGTGCAGCGATAGAAATACACCGTTTGTTGCAATATGCCTGGGACAACAGTACATTTTCAGGCGGACAAACTTTCGAAATTACAGTAGTTACAATTTTCAACAACAGATGGCGCTGCAAGTGATGTGAAAGATATAGAAGACCACGCCGTCTGTGGGTGCGCCATTCTGTATGTCGTCTTTCTGCTGTAATCGTGTGCTGTTCACAACGTGCAAGTGTGCTGTAGACAACATGGTTTATTCCTTAGAACAGAGGATTTTTCTGGTGTTGGAATTCCACCGCCTAGAACACAGTGTTGTTGCAACAAGACGAAGTTTCCAACGGAGGTTTAATGTAACCAAAGGACCGAAAAGCGATACAATAAAGGATCTGTTTGAAAAATTTCAACGGACTGGGAACGTGACGGATGAACGTGCTGGAAAGGTAGGGCGACCGCGTACGGCAACCACAGAGGGCAACGCGCAGCTAGTGCAGCAGGTGATCCAACAGCGGCCTCGGGTTTCCGTTCGCCGTGTTGCAGCTGCGGTCCAAATGACGCCAACGTCCACGTATCGTCTCATGCGCCAGAGTTTACACCTCTATCCATACAAAATTCAAACGCGGCAACCCCTCAGCGCCGCTACCATTGCTGCGCGAGAGACATTCGCTAACGATATAGTGCACAGGATTGATGACGGCGATATGCATGTGGGCAGCATTTGGTTATTGACGAAGCTTATTTTTACCTGGACGTCTTCGTCAACAAACAGAACTGGCGCATATGGGGAACCGAAAAGCCCCATGTTGCAGTCCCATCGTCCCTGCATCCTCAAAAAGTACTGGTCTGGGCCGCCATTTCTTCCAAAGGAATCATTGGCCCATTTTTCAGATCCGAAACGATTACTGCATCACGCTATCTGGACATTCTTCGTGAATTTGTGGCGGTACAAACTGCCTTAGACGACACTGCGAACACCTCGTGGTTTATGCAAGATGGTGCCCGGCCACATCGCACGGCCGACGTCTTTAATTTCCTGAATGAATATTTCGATGATCGTGTGATTGCTTTGGGCTATCCGAAACATACAGGAGGCGGCGTGGATTGGCCTCCCTATTCGCCAGACATGAACCCCTGTGACTTCTTTCTGTGGGGACACTTGAAAGACCAGGTGTACCGCCAGAATCCAGAAACAATTGAACAGCTGAAGCAGTACATCTCATCTGCATGTGAAGCCATTCCGCCAGACACGTTGTCAAAGGTTTCGGGTAATTTCATTCAGAGACTACGCCATATTATTGCTACGCATGGTGGATATGTGGAAAATATCGTACTATAGAGTTTCCCAGACCGCAGCGCCATCTGTTGTTGAAAATTGTAACTACTGTAATTTCGAAAGTTTGTCTGCCTGAAAATGTACTGTTGTCCCAAGTATATTGCAACAAACGGTGTATGTCTATCGCTGCTCGTTTAGTTTTTATTGCCGTTTCAAATATACCGGTCATTCTTGAAACACCCTGTAACTTGCTGCATTAGAAAACCATTCTTTTTACAGAATATGCAGATGTACATTGAGCTTCCTCAGTCAGCATCTAAACTTAAACTGAGCACAAAAGAAACAAATAACCTTTCAGGAAACATAACATAGTGATATCAGGGAATCGAACTAACTTATTACTGAATAATGGTTTCGAATCTAGCATGATCATAGATATCAGTAGCATGAATGGATATTGCGCTCCACGTAGAACCGTCACTGAGACTCTTCGACAAAGAATTATGTTCCATTTTCAGTCGGAATGCCAAGCAATAGCATGACATTTACCGTGACCAATCATGACGTCGGAAAACCAAACTGTTCCGAGATGAACACAGCCGATTGCATTTTAATGTGTAGCGATTTCGCCGACGGATTAGCAACAGCAAGATGTGATACAGCAACCTTAAAGTGCGTGATGGATCAGAGACTAGACTAGAACGAGAGTATAACTCACGGGCAAGTAGGACAGCGCCGTGCCAATTTCAAAAGAAACTTCGCAAGCGGTCTGATTCGCTGCCACAAATCAAAGAGCCTTCCGCGAGACATATCTCGCGCTCAGCCGGGCCACAGAGCTATGCAAGGCAGTCCACGATTCATAGCGTGTCTACATGTGTCGCCCTTAGAATAACAGAGGAGAGCTTTATATCAACGGATCAGGTGGTTATAATAACAGACGCCGCGCAGCATTAGCCGAGCGGTCTCAGGCGATTCAGTCATGGGCTGTGCGGCTGGTCCTGGAGGAGGTTCGAGTCTTCCCTCGGGCATGGGTGTGTGTGTTTGTCCTTAGGATACTTTAGGTTAACTAGTGTGTAAGCTTAGAGACTGATGACCTTAGCAGTTAAGTCCCATAAGATCTCACACACATTTGAGTTTTGAACAATTACGGGGAAGTTAGTCACAGTGGTCAAGTATAGGCCGTAATTATCGTATGGCAACTAAATTTGTTAAATATTCTAATGCGTTAATGCGGAACCCATGTAGGCTGGAAAAAAATAGTTCCAGTTTTGGCCACCAGCTGCAACTCTGGCGCTGCGTAAGCAAGAGAGACGTAAAGAAATAATTCTTTATGTTATGGATTAGGAACGGGACGTGGCCACAAAAGATCACACAAGTTATTTTACTATTAATTGCCGCTTATACAGTTTGTTCAAAATGAACACCGGAGATGTCGACGAGATGCTTCATCCGTAAAACAACGTTATTAACAGTTTCTCCCAGCTTTATCAGGGTAATATAAGCAGCGTGTTCTTGTATACTGCCCTTCAGATCAAGACTGAACGTGTCCCTGGGAAGCGCATTCTTTCTGATATTCCCAGGGCCAAAAGTCACATGGATCCTGATCAGATGATCTTGCAGGTCATAGGCAACAAATTCGTGGAACGTTATATTAAGTAGATCTTTCACTGTGAAAGCGACATCAAGTGTTGCCCCATGTTGCTAGAAAGCAGTGGTTTCCACACGGCTGCGCTCTTCCAAAGCAGATATCACATACCTTACAAGAAAGCGTCGATAATGCGCAGACGTCACAGAACACCTGACAGGCTATCTGGGTGTATTGTCTTGAAAGAAGAACGAAACAGGAATAAAAGCACTTGTTAGTCCACAGCACACAGTCACATACGGCCAGTGGAATGGCTCTTCGTGTACAACACGCTGTTTAACAGTACCCCAAATTCGCCAATTCTGTGATTTCACTGCACACTGTAGTGTAAGATGTGCCTCGTCACTCCACAGAATACTGCCCGGCCGCATGTAACCAAGTTAGATCCACGGCAGACAGCGAAAATAAAACTCAGAACATTTCTGTGGGTCATGCCGTTTCATTTGCTACACTGTCTGGATCTTGTCGGGTACCAGCGTGGAATAGACCACAGAACTTTCGGTACTGTTGACCACGGAACGGACAATTCTCGTGACACTGCAGGAACGCTAGCAGCACCCGGGACACGCGCTGCATGCCACTTACAGCAACAGCAAACTCGTCAGTAACTTCCACCGGAATAGCACCACCTGCTCTTCCGGGTGCCACACCAAGCTCACCAGTTATCATCTTTTTTTAAACCACTTAATTATGGCGGGCGTCCGTCTGAGCTTCCAGTCGGCGATACTCAGTGCAGCACTGTCGTCCACATAAAACAGTATCACCAACAGCGCACCGTCTCTCTTCTCGATAGCCGTACTGTTCACTAACATTATGGCTTGGCAAATGACAGGGTAGACGTCATATCGTCATACAAACAGTGTACGGCCGGCCGGTGTGGCCGAGCGGTTCTAGGAGATTGTCTCGAACCGAGCGACCGCTACGGTCGCTGGTTCGAATACTGCTTCGGGCTTGGATGTGTGTGGTGTCCTTAGGTTAGTTAGATTTAAGTAGTTCTAAGTTCTAGGGTGGCAGGGGTAAAATACAGGGAGCGAAAGGCTATTTACAATTTGTACAGAAACCAGATGGCAGTTATAAGAGTCGAGGGACATGAAAGGGAAGCAGTTGTTGGGAACGGAGTAAGACAGGGTTGTAGCCTCTCCCCGATGTTATTCAATCTGTATATTGAGCAAGCAGTAAAGGAAACAAAAGAAAAATTCGGAGTAGGTATTAAAATCCATGGAGAAGAAATAAAAACTTTCAGGTTCGCCGAAGACATTGTAATTCTGTCAGAGACAGCAAAGGACTTGGAAGAGCAGTTGAATGGAATGGATAGGGTCTTGAAAGGAGGATATAAGATGAACATCAACAAAAGCAGAACGAGGATAATGGAATGTAGTCGAATTAAGTCGGGTGATGCTGAGGGAATTAGATTAGGAAATGAGACACTTAAAGTAGTAAAGGAGTTTTGCTATTTGGGGAGAAAAATAACTGATGATGTTCGAAGTAGAGAGGATATAAAAAGTAGACTAGCAATAGCAAGGAAAGCGTTTCTGAAGAAGAGAAATTTGTTAACATCGAGTATAGATTTAAGTGTCAGGAAGTCATATCTGAAAGTATTTGTATGGACTGTAGCCATGTATGGAAGTGAAACGTGGAAGATAAATAGTTTGGACAAGAAGAGAATAGAAGCTTTCGAAATGTGGTGCTACAGAAGAATGCTGAAGATTAGATGGGCAGATCACGTAACTAATAAGGAAGTATTGAAGAGGGTTGGGGAGAAGAGACGTTTGTGGCACAACTTGACCAGAAGAAGGGATCGGTTGGTAGGACATGTTCTGAGGCATCAAGGGATCACAAATTTAGTATTGGAGGGCAGCGTGGAGGGTAAAAATCGTAGAGGGAGACCAAGTGATGAATACACTAAGGAGATTCAGAAGGATGTAGGTTCCAGTAGGTACTGGGAGATGAAGAAGCTTGCACGGGATAGAGTGGCATGGAGAGCTGCATCAAACCAGTCTCAGGACTGAAGACCACAAAAACAACAACAACAAGTTCTAGGGGACTGATGACCTCAAAAGTTAAGTCCCATAGTGCTCAAAGCCATTTGAAACATTTGAACAGTGTACAGCGGCAGTTCTGCACCTGGACGCTATAACTGGAACTAATTTGTTTTCCAGGCTGAATCGGTTCCTCTTTAACGCATTAGCATATTACGCCTTATGATAATTATGGCTCACACTGGACCTTCATGAGTAGCTACACCTTAATTGTAATCGCCTGGAATCAATGAAACGAGTCGAAGCAGACGTGTTTCAACAGCCACAGCTAAACGTGAATGTAGATCATCGTAACGAGTCGCTGGTCGCGTTAGATCTGGATCGAAAAGGAGGTTCGTGATGATGTTTGGTTTGTGGGGCGCTCAACTGCGTGGTCATCAGCGCCCGTAAAAAGTCCCAAGGTTTACACAGTCCAGTTTTTACACAGTCCAATCTAGCCACTGTCACGAATGAGTATGAGGATGATGATGATGAGGAGGAGGAGGAGGAGCCGGAGGAAAACACAAACAGCCAGTCTCCGGGCAGAGAAAATCCCCAACTCGGACGGGAATCGAACCAGGGACCCCGTGTTCCAGAGGCGGCAACGCTAGCTACAAGACGACCAGCTGCGGATAAGCAGAATCGTGCAGTATGTTTCGAACATTTGTCCCATCCCTCTGAACGTTCGGCAGTGAGATGCAGCAAGGCGCGCTACTCGACTTGTCCCTCGGCAGAGTCCCGCCCCAGCGGGCAGGTGGTGGGCAGCAGAGAGAAGCGACCCCCTTAACGAGGCAGCGCAGAGGCGGCGCCTCGGCTCGGCCGCGCGCGCCAGCCGTCCTCCAGAGGCAGCGGGGCGGCCGCGGCGGTCCCTCCTGAATAAGTGAGTCGCAGCGGGCGCGGATTTCGTGGCAGCGGCGCAGCGCCACTCAGTCGAGCGCCGCTTGTGTACACAGTCGACACGGACGATCGATAGCCGCTTCCGCGAAGCGCTCGTCGCCTCTGATTCTTCTGATTAAATGTTGCCACTGCGCGGGCTGCGAGCTCATCTCCCGGAATCTGGATTCCGTCAACTCGAATGCGGCTGATCTGCTGAAGCAAGCGTTCGCTGAAAAAAAAAAAAAAAAAAGGGTCCCGTCCTCTCACAACTACATCTCCCTTCCACACTGCAGACTCTTTCTCGGTAATGTCTTAATTCTCTTTGTGCCTCCATACTTCCTATTCTGTACTCACTTAGTACACAAATGGTGAAGGTGTATATTCTCCCAATGATGCAGCTGAATCTCTCTATTTTCCTTATGTATAAAAGGAGAAAAGAAACCCGATGTATCCGACCTACCGCTGTGTCATATTCGGTCATTGATCATCAGATACGGTATGGGGGGGGGGGGGCATTGGGACAGTGCACAGTACTTCAAGCTGTTGCTGAAGTTTCAACCTTGGAGCCGCTACCTCTCAGTTGGTACTATGAGGACGAGTGGCCCATCCACCGTTCAGTCCTCCCGACAACGAAAAACCCCTGACAGTACCGGCGATCGAACCTGAGTCCCCCGCATGTAGATCTGTGACATCGATCATTCGACTATGAAGGTGGACCTTTTCCCCCTCGATACATGTGTCTCCTGGCCGTAGTAGCCGAGCGGTTCTAGGCGCTTCTGTCAGGAACCGCGCGACCGCTACGGTCGCAGGTTTTAATCCTGCCTCGGGCATCGATCTGTGTGATGTTAGTTAGGTATAAGTAGTTCTGTGTTCTAGGGGACTGATGACCTCAGATGTTAAGTCTCATAGTGCTCAAGGCCATCTGAAACATTTGATACATGCGTCTAAATTATGGTGAAGAGTGTGTTCCCCAAGACGATGAACTGATTCTGTCTTCTGGCAGTTTATCCCAATTTTTCTTCGGACTGGACCTTCGTCTTTAAAACCATACTTCTGCTTTTGGAGTCGAAATACACTGTTGTGCAAAACTTATAAACGAAAGTAAGTTTCGCATAATGTGTCACTGCCGAGCAACATAGTTCCATGAAACTTGGACTAATCATCGGAAAGAATTGCTGTAGTGTAGTACAGACGGTAACTGAATGAAATACGGAATGAGACGGCCAGGAATAACAGTTTTTTCGAAGACAATAATTACAGTGAAGTCACGCCTATAAATGGTGTACCGTAGGGTGTGTGAGCACCAAACACAGCACTGCATGCACTGCAACGTGCTCCAGTACTGACCACGAAGTTGCTCAGGAGCTCTTCTGGTGGGACAGTCGGTTCCGCCACCAGCGCCGTTCACAACTGGTGGATGGTCGCTCGTGCAAGTGTCTGCGTTGCAGTACGTCTGCTGAACGCAGCCCACATGTGCTCGATTGGAGTTGTCGGGTAAACGGCGAGCCTGTCCATTCGCCTAATATCCTCTCGTTTCAGTACCTCCTCCACCTGCGCTATTCGCAGCAGAGATGGAGGCAAACAACCACCGTATAATGGAGCAGGAGAGACCCAGACGGCTTCCCCAGGGGAAGTCCCGAAAATACTCCTCTGAAACTAACTCTCCCCATTTCGAAAAATTCATCATGGGCGGGGAGGGGGGGGGGGGGGGAGGTGTGAATAGCCTCCAGCAAGAATTCCGCTTTCTTCTAGAATACATTGGAACCCTGCACTAATATCACATTTTTGGTCCACTGAATGAGTCTTGAAATGCAGGAGGTTGCTATTAACTTCCAGCCAAGTCCCTCTCATTGGTCGAACCATTCGTGCCAAAGTGTGGTGCCAGACAAGATTCGTATGATTGGATAACAAGATTTTGGAGTGAAAGCAACTAATTTTCCCACGGTGGGCTAACAGCACCGTGCCGCCCTCTTCTGTGATCTGCGTACAGGAAAGTGAACTCGTCACGCACAGTTACATTCCGGGGGCTAGGCGGCAGTTCCTGCATTCGATCCAAAACGGAAGGCCAGGTGTTTCCTGCAAACGCTTCTCCAAAAAGCAGTGCCTGCGAGACCTACTTCGTTTCCCAGAGCCTCTGTGACGGAAATCCTGTGGCCGAGCCAGCACAGCTAGGTGGCCACTCGGTCCACCCGCTTCAAGCTAAGACAAATTGAAACCTTCCTCCAGAGCTAGCCACAAATGTTCTTTCCTCAGATATAGCCAAAAATGAGCAAATGAAATTATCAAGCATGACTAGCGTTGCGCTCAACCAAAACTACGGTTTGGTAGTTTTGGTACAGTACATAAATGAGGTAAGCGGTAGGATTCCCAGAAGTATCAGTAGCATTGATAACGAAACAAACATAAATGAATGACTGAGAAGAAACTGGAAGCCATTGGAATCTCTTTGTGTTTTTTTTTTTTTCATTTAATTATATCTTGGTATCATTTAGTGTTAGTCTATTACGTAGTTTACAGCTTTACAAAATGTAAGTTGAATTTTATAAGTATTAATGATTGACCGATCTTCTAAAAAAAACGTTGAATTTTATAAGTATTAAAAATTAATTGATTTTGTAACTCCTGTGATTTTAAGTAAGCAAAACAATTAATTTCGAAGCAAGTATAGTTTTCATGCTCAAACACGATAATTATTGTTATTATTTTGTATTCAGTAGAACGTTCTTTAACAAAGGCAAGAGTTTCCTGTTATAATGGATGCTTGTGAAAGTTCTTCATGAATAATAGAAACATGTTTTACATGAGCTCGATAAAGTACTCATGTGATGTTTGATACGCTTGTGTTTTGCCGTTTTCATTAATTTTACCTTTTTCTAGCCCTATATTATATTATAAATCTTGACATTTTCAATTTTGCTATAAATACAGTTTTTTGTAAGTAACAGACAGGAGGATAACCACATAGAACAAAGATGTTCCATGTGCTAAGCAGCGCTCTATATATGCCCACTCAGTTTCCAGACAGTTCACCAGTTTCGGTTTCTGGGGGTGAGACGAGCTATTTGCGTCCAATAATACGGCAGGAAACAGCAGGGTCATAATCAAACACACAAAGCTTGCATTAAGCAAGCGTTTATTCGCTTCCACAATTTAAATACAATAAAATCGATCCATTTAATAAGCACAATAAATTTGTTTCTTAAATCGCTGTTGAAATCGGCATAACAAATACATCGTTAAAAAAATTTCTGTTGATGTAAAGACAAAACAATCCTGTACAATGACTTCTCTTTTGCAACATAAATTCATACCGAGGTATAACACACACAAGTGACAGTAAGGCAACTTCTAAAACTTGAACGCTCGGCAATGAAGACACCGAGCACACAAACTTCTGACTAACGAATAATCCAGTTAATGCCAGTATAGCTAGGCGTTAATTAAATAACAAACAATTAATGAAAAAAACACCACATCGGCATCTAATCATTGCGTGAGAACATACGCAAATGAAACGGTCCTCTATACGAACTGAACTTTACAGTCAGCATACAGCATACAAATGTGATAAAATGGCTGATAAGGGCATACAAAATAAATAAGGCGGAGCGTCCAGCAATCTGATTGGGCACTAATTACAGAGTGACCCAGTTTAGAAGTTTAAATTTATATTTCGCGAGGAAGATGCATCCTCCAAGGTGACGGAGAACGAGGTACAAAGCTTAACGGGGAAAAAAAAAAAAAAAAAAAGCCGGCCGCGGTGGTCTCGCGGTTCTAGGCGCGCAGACCGGAACCGTGCGACTGCTACGGTCGCAGGTTCGAATCCTGCCTCGGGCATGGATGTGTGTGATGTCCTTAGGTTAGTTACGTTTAAGTAGTTCTAAGTTCTAGGGGACTAATGACCACAGCAGTTGAGTCCCATAGTGCTCAGAGCCATTTGAACCATTTTTGACAAAAAAAATGGTTCAAATGGCTCTGAGCACTATGGGACTTAACTTCTTAGGTCATCAGTCCCCTAGAACTTAGAACTACTTTAACTAACCTAAGGACATCACACACATTCATGCCCGAGGCAGGATTCGAACCTGCGACCGCAGTGGTAGCGCGGTTCCAGACTGTAGCGCCTAGAACCGCTCGGCCACCCCGGCCGGCCGCTTAACGACACGACAGAGCCAAGAACCGAGAGAATAGCAATACTGTACTTAAGAACGATATCGAGACAGAAGGCCAGCAACATGGAGCCCGGTATAACGAGACACAGTTCCACCGGCACTGGCCAAGCCGTCAGGCCCCGGTGTCACTTCCCACAGTACCGGAGGAAATACACTGCGCTCCGCCCAACTGAAACAAATAAACTACAACAGCACACTTGAGATTGCACATTCAAATTACATAAAAGAATAAAAACAACATTGTAACAAGAAGGCTCGTCAAAAAAGATTTTTTTTTAAACTCACCCCTTAAGAATTCATTTAAACACTGCAGTACGCGCGTAAATAAGATTGTTCCTTGAAATGTAATAGCGACAGCTGAGTATTACCTTAAACGGGCAATAGCCCATCAGAACAACACTTTCATGGAATAGTACTTCGTTACTCGTTAATTAAGGTGCAAATTTTGGTACTTAATCACCAAGGTTACCACAATTTTAGTCACTCAGTAATGAGGAGCACACCGGCTTTCCTTACGTCTAGCTGCAGATCCGCCATCAAGTGGCAGGAAACTAAGATGGAAAGTCCAAGCCCCGTTATCATGTCAAGTGTGACATTACTTTGACATATCAGACTCGTCACTGAAGACAACATTAGTTAGCCATTAACAAACATATATAAGAACACAATTGCACTTGTTTAAATCGAACACACGCCACACGCCATATGCCCAGGCGAACGGTTGATGCCAGGCGATGCTCCGGCAAGCTCTTCTTCTCAATATGCACTGCCTGGCGAGAAAAATTAAACACGACACCTCGTGCCGGAATCCAAAACCTTTCCGCCGTCTCCCGGGCGCAGCATCCAGTAATACCACGCGCAATGTGCACGCGCACCAAGTAAGTTCCAATCTTCCAACCGTGTTGTAACCGAAACCGAGAGACCGCACAGTCACACTCCTTCGTCGACGCTGCAGACTTAAATAGCCCAACCCGCGGTGAACAATCAACTCGCTGCCGGCCAAAAGGGAAATAGATAGCAAAGATTACACTACAAGAAAGGGCGGTCTGGCGCCAGCAGCACGACGTGTCAGGGGGAATGTACGTAATAAACTGCTGGTTGCATATGCAAATAAAGAGGCGAAACGACGTAACGCCCGATAGGAGTGCAACTATCATACAGGTAATGCGCTTACGATCGTAACTAACCAAGGCCACCAGGAAAACTACCGTAATCTTCAGTAGCCTGTAGTAGTTTTACACCTGTAAGCGTGACACAGTGATATGTGACTACAACGTTACAAGTGGCAGCCACCCAGCATTTGTCAATCTGCCTTCACAGAAACTGTGTAACAGTTGACATTGTGGCATTCACGAAAGAGGTATTTAATATTATCCAGATCTGCCTGTTTGGGGGCTACTCGCTGTCGACGGAACAGTGGTTTTATAATGTACCTGCAGGTACTACGCGACCCGCTGCCAGTGGAACGCTGTGACAACAGGGAAATTTGTGCAGCATAATACCGTGAATGCGACAGGGGCGTCGTGCTCAGCCGCCGGCACCGTAATTCCGCGAGATATATTGCCTCGCAGTCGAGGGTCGCGTGCCGGCTCAACCACTCGCCGCTTTTCGGCCCGTTGCAGGTGGAGGTTCTGGCAGTGGCCCTGAGAGTGCAACTCCCCACCTACACTCGCATCCGTGGCTCTCAGACACAGCTACGCGACAGCCAGTTTTGTGGTCGGTACGTGCCGGATGGCCTCTGCAGAACAGTGATCGCAACAACCAAATCTACCGACCAGTTTGAGTCAGGGGCGGTGCTCGTATGGTTGTGGTGAGGGAGGGGAGGGGGGTAACGGTCTGACTGTCAGCTGCCCATTGAGAATTCATTTAGTTTGCAAATGTGAAAAAAAAGACTTCTAACCGCAGCGCCAAGATTTCTGTGAACGAATATATAGACCGTTTCAGAAAGAGGGAGGTGAATTTGGACGGTATTACTTACGGTACATGGGACATGCCGGCAAGGAAAGTATGCTGTCTGAACGGGCGTGGAATAGAGTTTCAGGTGACTGGCGTAAGATGTCAGTCAATGGGTATTCACAGTTAGCAGTCGGTAAGTAGTAGTATGGCGTCCACTCAACTAAAGGCGTTCTGTGTGCTGCAGTTTGGTAAGAGTGATTTAGTGATGTCGCTCCAGCGTACTTTTCTTCAGCGTTTTAGCATTGACCCACTTGCACCCGAAAACATTCCTCGTTCGTATCGCCAATTTGAAGATACAGGATACTTGTGCAACGGTAAGAGACCACGTCGACATCACAAAGGAAAACAAAGTAGCTAGAATGAGCGATCTTCAAATGCTGCGGTATTGGCTTCTCCACAGCTTCAGGAGAAACCCGATGACATTGTCCAGCAGGATGGAGCTGCACCACACTGGCACAATAGCGTACCACAGCTTCTCAATGACACTCGGTCTGAGAGCTGTACACGCTACGCGGGACCCCGACACACTACTCTGCATTCTAGGCAAGGAAGCCAGATATGACCCCATGTGATTTCTTCTTGGGTGATACGTGGAGGAAAGTGTGTTCGTCTCCCCTTTACCTCTTCTGTAGAAGCAGATACTATGTGTAAAGTTTATGACGAATTTAGTTATCACCTAGATGTTGTATACACTGATGATGGTGTACACATAGAGCATTTATAATTGCACAGCTAAAAAATTAAAGATATTGTATTTTCCAATTCATCCCATGTTTCTAGTATGCTTTTATTCATAAATATGGAGTTTCGAAATCAGATTCTTTTTTCAAACACCCTCTACTTCGAAAATTATCACTAAAATGTCTTGAAAATAGCGATAAAATGAAAAAATATACAACATAAATAAAATGAGTTATACATTGAAGAGCCAAAAAAATTGGTACACCTGCCTAATATCATGTAAGGCAACCGCGAGCGCGCAGAAGTCCTGCAACACGACATGGAATGGACTTGACTAAAGTCTCAAGGAATGTTGGATGGAATTGGGACCATGAATCCTGCAGGGTTGTCCATAAATCCGTAAGAGTGCCAGGGAGTGAAGATCTCTTCTGAACAGCAAGTTGCAAGACATCTCACACATGCTCAGTAATGTTGACGTCTGGGGAGTTTCGTGGCCAGCGAAAGTGTTTCAACACAGAAGAGTTTTTCTGGAGCCACTCTGTATCAGTTCTGTACGTGTGGGGTGTTGCATTGTCCTGCTGGAATTGTCCGAGTCCGTTGCAAAGCACAATGAACATGAATGGACGTAGGTGATCAAACAGGATGCTTACGTACGTGTCACCCGTCAAAGTCGTATCTAGACGTATCAGTGGTCCCATATCACTCCAACTGAGCACGCCCCACACCATTACAGAGCCTCCTCTAGCTTGAACAATCCCCTGTTAACACGCAGGGTCCATGGATTCATGGAGGTTGTCTCTATACTCATGCACTTCCATCCGTTCCACACAATTTGAAAAGAGATTCGTTCAACCAGGCAACATGCCTCCAGTCACAAACAGTCCAATGTCTGTGTTGACGGTCCCTGGCGAGATGTAAAGCTTTGTGTCGTGTAGTCATAAAGGGTACACGAGTGGGCCTGCGGTTGTGAAAGCCAATATCGATTATGTTTCGTTGAATGGTTAGCACCCTGGCTATTGTTGATAGCTCAGCATTGAAATCTGCAGAAATTTGCCGAAAGTTTGCACTTCTGTCACGTTGAACGATTCTCTTCAGTCATCATAGGTCCCGGCGTTTCAGGCCTCAGCGATGTCGGAGATCTGATGTTTTACAGGATTCCTGATACTCACGGAAAACCTGTAAAATGGTCTTACTGGGAAATCCCCATTTCATCGCTACCTCGGAGATGCTGTGTCCCATCGCTCGTGCGCCGACTATAACACCACGTTCAGACTCACTTAAATCTTTATAATCTGCCATTGCAGCAGCAGTAACCTATCTAACAACTGCACCAGACACTTTTTGGCTTATATAGACGTTGCAGACCGCAGCGCCGTATTCCGCCTGTTTACATTGCTCTGCATTTGAATACGTATGCCTATAGCAATTTCTTTGACGCTTCAGTGTAACAAGAACTAGAGGAATGAAGAACTTTATAAGAGCTCGGAACTGAAATTAAGAAAAGCACTTTACAGCAAATAATGGAACATTCCTCCCACAGCGTGATAGCCATCTTGAAGTTCCTCCAATTCCTGCGCTCCATCGGATAAATAATGTTAAACAAACTGTATGCTTTTACGTTATGCATTTTGGCAACACGAAGTAGTTTCCATGTGAGTCTATTTGAAAAGCGATGAAGCAGCTCGTGATAGTGATTAAAAAGAGCAAAATGTAGGAAAACTTATCTATACAAAAACTTCTGGCGAAAAAAAAAAAAAAAACTGATCGACCGGATAGTGCTAACGAGGAGACCGACAGTAAATAACCGAAATGGCTGGAAAACATTAAATCCTGTAATGTAAAAACAGGTATAGATTTAAGTGTCAGGAAGTCGTTTCTGAAAATATTTGTATGGAGTGTAGCGATGTATGGAAGTGAAACATGGACGATAAATAGTTTGGACAAGATGAGAATAGAAGCTATCGAAATATGGTGCTACAGAAGAATGCTAAAGATTAGATAGGTGAAGCACGTGACTAATTTGGAGGTATTGAATAGGATTGGGGAGAAGAGGAGTTTGTGGCACAACTTGACTAGAAGAAGGGATCGGTTGGTAGGACATGTTTTGAGGCATCAAGGGATCACAAATTTAGTATTGGAGGGCAGCATGGAGGGTAAATCGTAGAGGGAGACCAAGAGATGAATACACTAAGCAGATTCAGAAGGATGTAGGTTCCAGTAGGTACTGGGAGATGAAGAAGCTTGCACAGGATAGAGTATCATGGAGAGCTGCATCCAACCAGTCTCAGGACTGAAGACCATAACATGCACGTTGTGGGAGGGACAAATATTTCATACATTTTAAGATAGGCCACCCAGCTTATATCATCTGCCAAAGGAGTGGATGAAGTGAGTTGGTTTGCCTATCTTAAGGTACATGAAATATTTTCCAGGCCATTTTTATTTTACTTACCCCATTTATACATGCAGGGAGTTTCATAGTCTTTGCTTCAAAGGTCTACTGCTGAAAGAGAACGGCAGGGGAAGCACTACTGCCAGAGAGAAAATTCTTGCCATTACTTTTCAGCAATACTAGGCTCCTTTTATAATCGGTTATGCCTTAGTTTTGGACGCGGGGCAGCTGAATCAGTGTGTGTTTGTTCCATAGACATCACGCCACAAGGAACGGACTTGTCGGTTTCCTTGCACTAAGAGCAGTTCTCAATTAGGCTCCCACATTCGAGTACTGCAGGGCTTTATTCTCCAGTTCCATTTCGCATATTTCCTCTCTCAATACTCAGCGGCGCAGTGAGATATTTGTTCCCCCTGGGGCGATGACACGCGCTCGCCTGGAAATGCAGTGATCTGCGACTCGAAGATTAATAATCTCGCCCTAACACAGGGAGGAGGTCCCTCTGCGCAAAAGACTAATGACCCTGAAGCGAGATGGATGACGGCCACATCTCACGCGAGGAGAAAGCCGTAAAGGCAGCTAAAAAGATGAGAGAGAGAGAGAGAGAGAGAGGACGGCATTGTGCAGAGTCGGTGGGTGCGGCGTGTCTACACGAGCAGAGCTGAAAGAAGCCCCATAAAGGCGCCGACGGCTCCTTTCCTTTGCAGGGGCCCTTTTTTCCCAAAATGTATCAGGCAGAGTGCAGCCAAAGAGATGGCAACGTCCCACACAGATGTGGCGCTCAAACGAGAATGATATCTCACTTACTTTGCGTGGGCCAGAGAGCCAGAAACTTGTTTGCGCTACCTAATTATGTTAAGAAACGCAGGGTGTTTTCAATGCTGTGAAATGACAAAAAACGAAGCGGAACGAGGACGTACAGTAGGTCAGTAGCAGAGAAGATGGATAGTCGACTAATGTTCGCTATGAGGATTAAGGGAAGCTATCTTCACCTTCTCTACACCTGCTCCCAAGTCTACAGGGTGTTTCGCAATTCATGTTACACAGTTCTAGAGGCTATAGAGAAGGCACTTAGTAGATCAATTTTTACATAGGAACTTACGAGTATGTGCGGGAACATCATCCAACGACGCTACACAGCGTCAAAGCATTAGGCGCCAGCCCCTGAATATGTATGTATCTACATGGTAATTCTGTGATGATGTTACGAACTTTCAAGGATCATGGAGAAGGAGAAATGTATCAGTTTGAAGTGAGGGTCCCTTTACTGGAAACGAACGAGTCTAAAGTTACAAGCAAAATCTTTCGGGTACCTCTGAGAGTGGAATGCATGTACCGGTACTGTTGTTCCTAAGAATGTAGGGTAGACAACTTTCAGAGGTGGTAGTATAGACCAAGAAAAAAAGTCCAATAAACATGGGCTCTAAAATGCATACTTGAGGAGCTGTGAGCACTTGTTCATCTTCACCAGTGTGAAAGAGATTTCCTCTACTGAACAAGTAATAGCTCTTAAGGTACGCATTTCCATATCCAAGTTTACTAGACTTTTTTCTTGTCTTGATCCATACTATCACTTCTGAAAGTTGCATACCTTAAATTTTTAGAAACAACAGTTCGACACCATTATCCCACTGTCAGAGACATCAGGTTGATTTTCGCTTATAACTTTCGACTCAATCCTTTACGAAGTAGCGATCATTATCTCAAGCTGATACATTTGTTCTTCTCTGTTATCCTTGAATGTTTGTAACGTCGTCATGGAATCACTCTGTATACAAGTACATTTACAGGCACCGACACCTGTATCTTTGAAGTTCTGTAGCGTCGTTGGATGACGTTCCCGGACATAGGTTCTTTCGTAAAACTTGATCCACTAAAAATTCTAGAAGTGTGTAACATGAATTATGAAACGCTCTGTACTTCTACATCTACATCTATACTCCTCAAGGCACACTTTTTGTGAGTGGAAGAGGGTAGTTCTGGTAGAATAATCTCTTCTTCCTTCTTCGCTGCTCCATTCGCCAAGGGAGAAATGGTTTTCGGTTGCCTTCGTATTAGCTCCAATTTCTCTGATTTCCTCGTTGCGGTCATTTTTTTAGTGGTATGTGAGAGGAAGTAATATGTTGTCCGTCTCTTTCTAGAACGCAGTCTCTCGGACTTTCAATAGTAAACCTCTCCGTCATACGCAACGCCTCTCTTGTAGCGTCTGCCACTGGACTGACTAAACAATCATGTAACATAGCACACAGCTCTCTGTTGGATGCTGCCTCTCCTTTCCAATAATCCAGCCTCGTAAGGGTCACAGACTGATAAGCGATTCTCAAGAATGGAACGAGAAAGTATACTCTAAGCCACATCTTACGTGGATGATCTACATTTCCTTGAGGTTCTTTCTGTGAATCTGTCAGGCATCTGCTTTTATTGCTGTTTCATTCATGTGGTGATTTCGCTTTAGCTCGTTCATGATGTTTAGGTTGAGTTATTTTACAATAGTTACAATATCTGGTGATATGTCACCAGTAGGGTAATCGTACACTGCTGCAATTCTTTGCCCGATTATGAGCAATATTTCACAGTTCCTTAAGTTTAGTGTCAACTGCCCGTCACTGCACAAACCATCAACCATTTACAGTGTTTCCTGCAGTCTGTTGTAGTTTTCTGGCGTTGCTATCTTCTCAGAAACAACCACACCTCTTCCAGTGATCTCCATTAGACCTGTTATATACACTGAAGAGGCAATGAAACTGGCATCGTGTACTGCCCCGAGAGTACGCAGAAGTGCCGCAACACGACATGGCATTGACTCGACTAATGTCTCAAGTAGTGCTGGAGGTAACTGACGCCATGAATCCTGCAGGGCTGTCCATAAATCCGTAAGAGTACGAGGGGTGGAGATCTCTCCTGAACAGTGCGTTGCAAGGCGTCACAGACATACTCAATAATGTTCATGTCTGGGGAGTTTCGTGGCCAGCGGAATTGTTTAAACTCAGAAGAGTATTCCTGGAGCCACTCTGTAGCAATTCTGGACGTGTGCGGTGCGCATTGTCCTGCTCGAATTGCCCGAGTCCGTTGCAAAGCACTATGGACATGAATGGATGCAGGTGATCAAACAGGATGCTTACGTACGTGTCACCTGTCAAAGTTGTATCTAGACGTATCAGGGGCCCACATCACTCCAACTGCACACGTACCAGACCATTACAGAGCCTCCACCAGCTTGAACAGTCCCCTGCAAACATCCGGGGTCCATGGATTCATGAGTTTGTCTCTATACCCATATACCTCTATCCGTTCGATACAATTTGAAAAGAGATTCGTCCGACCAGACAACATGTTTCCGGTCATCAACAGTCCAATGTCTGTGTTGATGGGCCCAGGCGACGTGTAAATCTTTGTGTCGTGCAATCATCAAGGGTACATGACTGAGCCTACGGCTCCGAAAGCCCATACCGATGATGTTTCGTTGAACGGTTCGCACGCTGATAATTGTTGATGGCCCAGCACTGAAATCTGCAGCAATTTGCGAAAGGTTTGCACTTCTGTCACGTTGAACGATTGTCTTCAGTCGTCGTTTGTCCAGATCTTGTATCATTTTTTTTCGGCCGCAGCGATGTCGGAGATTTGATGTATTACCATGGTACAATGCTGAAATGATCATATGGGAAAATCCCCATTTCATGACTACCTCGGTGATACTTTGCCACGTCGCTCGTGCACCGACTGTAACACCACGTTCAAACTCACTTAAATCTTGATAACCTGCCATTGTAGCAGCACTAATAGATCCTTTCCATGTCACGCAGAACTGTTCCTGTAATGCGTTCCAAAGATGGACCCACGTTCTCGCTCATCGTTGTACTTCCACACACAACTTCATTCACTTCACTTACCCAGAACATATAAGGGACGACGAATTTCTTTCGTGATGGTGAAGTGGGGTTTCTTTCATCATTGGAGGGTCCAGTTACCTCGGTTTCCAAACAAACCTTGCAACTTGTACCCGCGCTTACCTTTCTGTTTATTTAAACAGATAATCTACATCTACATCTGTATACATACTCTGAAATCTACAGTGTGGTGCGTGGCGAAGGGTCCCCTGTAGCACTACTAGTAATTTCCCTTCCTTTCCCACTGGAAAATGTAGCGGGAGAAAAACGACTGTCTGTATACCTCCGTACGAGTCCGGAGTTCCCTTATCTTATCGTATCTTAACGGTTCTTAGGCAAAATGTACGTCGGCGGCAGTAGAATCGTCCTATAGTCAGTTTCAAATGCCTGTTTTCTAAATTTTCTCAATAGCTTTTCTCCAAAAGAAGTCGCCTTCTCTCCAAGGATTGCCATTTGAGTTCCCGAAGCATCTACTAACATTTGCGCATTGTTCGAATTTATCAGCAACAAATTTAGCAGCCTGTCTCTAAATTGCCTCGGTGTCTTCCCAAAAACTTGAGATACGCTCAGGAATATGTCGCACTGATGCCCTGTATGAGGTCTCTTTTAAAGATGAACCACACTTTCCTAAAATTCTCCCAATAAACCTAAGTCGACCATTCGCCTACTCTACGCAAGCCTTACAGACTGGTTCCATTTCGTATCGCTTTTCAACGTTACGCCTAGATATTTAAACGACGGGTCTCTGTCAAGTAATACACTATTACAGTTGTATTTGTACATCACGGGTTTGGATTTCCTACGCATCCGCATTAACTTACGTTTTGCTACATTTAGAGTCAGCTGACATTCATCACAGCAACTTGTATTCTCCTACAGTCATTCAACTTCGATACCTTCCGGAATACCACAGCATCATCAATAAACAACCGCAGATTGCTGCTCACCTTGTGCGCCAGGTCATTTATGTACATGGAAAATAACTGCGGTCTTGTGATTCTTGAGTTTCTCCTGCCGTATTTGATAAAATATCTACGTTTCCTTGTTTACGAGGGTACCCCTGCGAGAGTCACTAGAATTGATTAGTCAGAAGTTTGACGAGAAGACCACTGAACTTTTTAGGCATGTCTTGACTTCCACGTATTTTCCTTTTAATGGAGAATACTACGAACAAACGGAGGGAGTCGCCATGGGTAGCCCACTCTCACCGGTGGTAGCGAATTTGTACATGGAGAACTTCGAGGAGGAAGCCCTGTCGTCATCCGAATGGAAACCTACTTGCTTTTTCCGTTACGTGGAGACACGTTTGTCATCTGGCCACATGGTATGGATAAACTCCTTGACTTCCTTACACATCTAAACTCCATACACCCCAACATCAAATTCACTATGGAGACTGAAACGGAGGGTAAATTACCTTGACGTCTTGGTCAAGAGAAGGGCTGACGGCAACCTAGGTCATGGGGTGTATCGGAAGATAATGCACACTGATCTGTATTTGCACGCAGACAGCTGCCACCACCCTTCACAGAGGAATGGGATACTTAAAACTCTAGTACATAGGGCGCGCACTATCTCTGACGCAGAGAGTCTATCGCAGGAATTGGAACATCTGAGAACTGTATTTCGAAAAAATGGGTACTCAGAGTGGCAGATTCAACGTGCTCTCCGCCCAACCATTACAACACAACCTGTGGAGATGGATGAAATCACGAGGGAGGAGGTAGGCACTGCGTTTATTCCATATACAGGCGCACTCTCGGAGAAAATCGCCCGCATTTTGAAGAAACACCGGGTCGGAACTGTGTTTTGTCCTCCTAATAAAACTCGTGCACTGGTGGGGAGCGCCAAAGGTGACCTCGGTTTGAGGAAGGCCGGCGTGTTCCAGATTCCGTGTCAATGTGGCAAGTCGTATATTGGTCAGACGATGCGCACCGTCGAGGATCGATGCCATGAACACCAGAGGCACACTCGACTGATGTATCCGAGCAAGTCGGCGGTCGCTGAACATTGTTTGTCGGAAAATCACGCTATGGAGTATGAACGCACGAGGATTCTGGCACAGACGTCGAGATACTGGGACAGCGTTGTTAGAGAGGCCATCGAAATTCGCACCAATGACGACCTCATAAACCGTGACTGTGGCTATAATCTTAGCCAGGTTTGGGAACCAGCGATTGGGTTAATCAAGAGTAAATCGAGCAAACGTATAGTTGTGACGACCACGGCGGACAGAGCCATCACACCGTCGTCATCTCAGACGCCGTCGCAATCTGTTCCACCGCGCGACCGTGGCGCAGGGCCCGGACGGCGGAGGGAGCGCGCCGCGGGCGGAGGGTATTGAAATCGGCCGCCGCCGCGACCGAACCCACTAGTGGAAGATGCGTTCGTCGCCCTCGAGCAGCGCGAGTTCTTCGGCGCGGTGTTCCTGGACGTGTCGCGTGCTTTCGACGGTGTGTGGCACCGCGGCCTATTATTCAAACTTTTTGAACTTGGGGTCCCGACGTCGCACGTCCGTCTCATCCGTTCCTATCTTGCCGATAGGACCTTCCATGTGCGGGCCGCGCATGGCTTGTCCTCCGTCCGCCGCATCAATGCCGGTGTGCCACAGGGCTCGGTTTTGGGGCCCCTCCTGTACTCGCTGTACACTTCTGATGCGCCGAAGATCGACAGTGTGCGGCTCGCCCTGTACGCGGATGACACGGCTCTCTATACGAGGAGCCTCAATGCCGCCGTCATGCGCCACCGTCTGCAGCTCGCCGTTGACACCCTGGCAGCCTGGGCCGTCAAGTGACGTCTACAATTCAATGGGGCCAAGACGCAGTTCCTGATCGTCACCAGGCGACTCGTTCCTACAGGTCTCCAACCGCTCATCGTCTGTGGCAGCCCTGTCCCGTGGCGTCCAACGGCGCATTACCTCGGCGTCACCATCGACCGCCGACTCACGTGGGTTCCGCACATCCGCGAAGTGAAGACCAAAGTGCGGAACAGGCTCCGCATCCTGTACCCGGTGCTGAACCCCGGCTCCCAACTACCACCGCGGCTGGGCATCACTCTCTACAAGGCGCTGCTCCGCCCTGTACTCCAATACGCTGCCGTCGTCTGGGGGAACGCCGCCGACACGAACCTGAAGAAGCTGGAGACACTGCAGAATCGCATCCTTCGGCTGGCCTTACACCTGCCTTACGATTTCCCAACCGCTTATCTTCACGACATTGCGGAAGTACCTCCGTGACCTCTTCCAAGCGACCGTCCGCACCTTTTACGAACGTGCAGGCCGGTCACACAACGCCCAAATCCGGACACTGGGCCGCAAGCTGCCGCGCAGTGTCACCACCCGCTGGCCACACCTGCTCGCTGCATAGCTAGCACTGCAGAACTGTGCGGAGGAGACACCCAAGAAGACAATCTACATGTGAAGACGCATTACATCGGCATGCATGGGAGGCAAAGCAATAACTGCTGCGAACTCCATCACACATCGGAGGCCAAGTTATCTCCGTGCAGATCCACACGAGACCGAACCCAGTTGCCCCTGAGCAGCCATAGCGTACAGATCTCCGTACCTGCACGTTCACAGGAGCTCAGTCCGCCAGTTCACCTGATGATGGCGACATGTATGATCGCCGAAATATTGTGCCCGTTGGACACTGTAGACCGGCAGTACACTCGTGGATATTTTGATTAACTGCGGTCTTATCAGATTTCCCAGGGCAATCCGGATGTCTCGCACAAACATTCGCCGTCGAGGACAACGTACACTGGTTCTTAAGAACTCTTCGACCCACTCACACGTCTAGCGATCTATTACGTATGCTCGCGCCATCGTTAACAGTCTGCAATGGGGCACCGTGTCAAAAGCTTTTCGGAAACCTGGGAATGTGGAACCTTAGCCAAAAGTCCTGTTGTCTCAGCTATACTCCACGTCTTCCAAGTTAAAATATTAGCATCTGGAAATGCTTCAAGGCCACCATAATCTGCATGATTGCCCCATACAACAGCAAGCGTCAGCCATGTACTACCTCCAAAAACTGCTTGTACATCACATGTAAAGTTCAAATGGAGTCCACGAAAAACATTTGGACCTCCAATTAATTGTTGTTTATTAAACTGTCCAGCCAAATCAGTATCAATAGCCTTCAAACTGCGATACACAGGAACGCTGCGCCGCCAGCGACGACGCCATGCACGTCGCCGAGGCATTGCTGTGGCTCGTTAACACAAGTGAACGTAGCAAGCCAACGCCCAGCGAGACACCCAGAGCTATGCGTCCGCACTCCTCGACGTTCGCAGAGCGAATGACGCTCCGTGCTGCGGCGCAGCTGGACCCCAGTAGCGCTTATCGCAACCACAACTTCCGGTCGCGGAGCGCCAACTCGGCGCCAAAGCGCCTTAGCAGCACGATTGCGCAACCGGACGTGAATTATTCTGCAACACGGGCCTAGTAATACTAGGGCCCGTGTTGCCCGGATTTGAATGCCCGCCACGATTCGAAACGCGCGCCAGCCTCGTCCAGCGGCTAAGTCCGTGGTTCGCAGGGTATCATGTAAGAACAGGGCAAGCTGAGTTTCGCACTGGCGATGCTTTCTAAAGCCGTTCTGATTCATGGAGAGAAACTTTCTCGTCTCAAGGTAGTTTACTGTATTCAAACTGAGAATATGTTCAAAAAGTCTGCTGCAAACGGAAGTTAGGAATATTCGTCCGTAATTTAGCGGATCCGTTCTTTCGCCCTTTTTAGATACAGGAGTATATCATCAGATCTTAGAAAGGCAGCAAAGGAGAGGACCCGTAATTGTTAACGGAACTGATTAAGAATAGACATCATTCTTAAAGATTTATTTGAATACGAAGCAGCAAAAAGTTGAATACATGGAACATTCACTAGTAAGTGGAAAATTACTGGAAACGAGATCTTGATAAACGGTATTTCGATAACTACCGCACAACGGCTTTTTTTGAAGAATACTTTATCAGCCGACGCTAATCTCTTTGGTGGTGGCTAGGTGTTTAATTTTGATATCGTAATTTCTTGTTAAATTTTGCCCAGTTGCATCGTCATCGTTCGCCCACTTTAACCGATCTGTACGGCATTCTGTATGTTCCACGTGACATTGTAGGAGAGCCGCAAATGTAAATTGCGTCGCCTAGCCCATTAGCCTAGTCCAGTGGAACGCGGTTGGCTAATAAACGTCATGCAGCGCTCCACATGCGGCGCTGCACACCTGCGCTTACCCGCTGCGGGCGCGACCGCCTGACCACCACAGAATATACTTCATGCATTACAGCTGTGCTCGCCGGATTGCTAACTAACTAGGTGCGCCCCTTAAAACTTGGTTAGCACGTGTATATTTCCCATTCAAAATTATTAGAAAAGTTATTTAATGACTAAAATGAATTAGCAAAACAAAAGAGAAAATCTGTTTATGACAATATTATTATATTTCCGAAAGCTTTGTATCAAGCATATCGAGAAAAACAGCTGATGGTAGATCATACAGCACCACGCTAGACAACTTACTTAACTATTTTCTAGAGGACTCTGTAAAGTAACTAATAAAAAACTGAATCTCTGTTCATTTTCTTTAGTCAACAACCTAGGAAGAAAATATTACCAATGGTGGTCCTCTATCTCTTATACAAGTGGCGATCAAAAACCTTCTCTTTGAGGACGTTGCTGCAGAGTATATCAAACGTCCCACGACTCCTAATGCGAGTATATAAACACCGACGTGTGGCCTTTGTGTCTTTCCGACATGCACATGGTAAATGCGGGAACGTGTATTATGGCGACGTTATTACCAAATGCAGAACCAAACTGCTGTTATCTTTTGTTGGCTGCCGAAGGATAAACTCCGGAGACATTCATCGAAGAATGAAGAATTTGTGTGGAGCAGCATGATTGACGAAAACCGCTGTTTGGGAATGGTGCGTCAAGTTCCGCGCTGGTCACGATTTGACACAAAACGCCGGTCGACCTGCGAGACCAACCTCATCCTTACGGACCAACACAGTCGGGAGAGAGCCAAGAACCCGCCCTGCAGTGCTGATCTCTCCCCACACGCGATTATCACGCCTTCGCTCCCGTAAAAAAAGGCCCTGAAGAGTCGACGCATCCTTTCCGACGGGGACGTGCAACAGACGGTTACGGACTTCTTCACGCAGCAGGACAGAAACGGTGTTCTGTCAAACAAGTATCTGCAACCTGGTGTGCCCATAGGATGATTGCCTCAATGATCGTGGCGGTTTTGCGTGAGTAGCGTACCGATTCTGGACTGTACAGCCGTCGAAGGGGAACTTCTTTATCGCCCCTTATACTTTTAAAAACTATCGACATTGATAATTTCCTTCAGAAGAGAAGACCAAGCCTGACTGAAACGAACTTTGGTACATGTAACTTGTCACAGGTCGCACGCACAAGGGATGTGCTCTAACTGCTAAAACTGAATAAAAATGATTTCAAACTACAGACCTGTGTCTTTTACACAACCAAGGCCAGTTATCAGTAAATCAATGTTTGATGTTTATAAAATCTCAACACAATACAGCCACATAATAATTAATATCGAGTAATAGTTTTTATGATCATCACATTAAGAAAAGTTATTAATGAAGTTTTAACTGGTGTAAAGTTTTATACATTTGCTTGAAACAATGTATGGAAACACACGCAGTACGAACAGAGCCATATATCCGAAACAGAAATTGTTATGTTGTCGTACGTTCCTCCCTTATTTGCCATCGTTGTGGAATTTTAGAGTTTGAGTGAAGTCATTGAAACACAGTGAAATGGAACAGTATGCGTAGATGACAAGGAGAATATGCGGCCAGGCTACGTCACTTTTGTTGTCTCTGCACTCCAGCAGTCCAACATCAAAAGACACAGTGATCACGGTATCCAGACTTTCTCCGTGAGCTGTTCTATTACGCCCTACGATGATGCACATCATTGTAAGAGCATCCCCCCTCCCCTAAACCCAATGATATTCTACAATAGCGCTATTCTGACTCTGCTCTCTAGTAATGTTTTGTGGTTCCTGGCTGCATGAGGAGAGGGCGGTATGATAGGTCGGCGGCCGGTTTCCTCTCGCTACAACACAAAATGCACAGGTGGTTAAAATACATTTTATTACAGCAAGCATTTTAATACTTAACTTCAGTGTTTAATAGGAACCTATACTAATTCTTGAATCTTGTCCGTGTCCATATCACAACTACAGGTATATACAATGATTAACATTATCTCACAGCTATCTATGGTGCGAGGCGACGACTATCATTGTGGAAGACTAGAGACAGTGCCACGTATTTAGGTGTAATGCGAACTGAGTCGCGCTGCGATGTACTGAGCTACTGAGATTGAGAAATTGAGACAGCTAGGTCAGCGGTGGCGGCAGCAGCCTATACACACGCTCCCCAGGGGGCGTTATCGGGGCGTAGCCTGGGGGCGTGTCGTGATCTTCCTTGTTATAGGCGCGCCTAGCTCAGTGCCTGCTATACAGTGTATCCTAGTGCCGACCGGCGTGCTGGTGAAGGCGTGCGTCGGCACAGTCGTTGTTCCAGAAATTCATCAGTCCTCCCACACCGTCCAGTACTTAACCTCTCCATACTTTCATTGCGTCCGCTCATCACAAAAATAACCAATTTTACTCGCGGCGAAAAACAACGTTGGTAAAATTTTTAGAACCAAAAGAGTGCAAACTTTTGATTGAAGCTTTTAGTAAAACACCTTTCCTCGTAAGCGTCGGATGATGGGCAAGACGATATACAATTTAATTACTGTCCTTTCTGACGTAGCATATAGTGAATGATCGTAGCATTCTGCGTCGGTCACGCGTTTAAACAGTTACTCATTTGTATGTCCTGTGGCTAATTCAGTTAACTGCCAACAGTACCAGTCACAACCTAACCTTTTGGCCACCTCACATGCTGCTGCAAGAAATCGCCAATGCTCAGAGAACAGCCATGTACAATGCGACATCCGCCCGATGATGGTGACGGTGGTTAACTGTCGAAACACTAAATCGATAAAATAAAACTACATGACTGACGCAGAACGCTGTTTTCCAGTCGTAGTTCTCACACCACAGGACGTTATGGATGTAGCTAATTTTTTATTGTCACTTTGTCTCTCCAAAAATAGACAAGTTCTTCAGAACGTGGTGAAGTGGACACAAAACAATCAGACAGCCCCACTTTCTTTGCGTCGAGCTTTCCCCCGGAAAGTTATTTTAATAGCAAATTTGTTGCACCAATACAGTTGGTTCCGGTAGCAAGCCGGCACGTTCAGCTGAAACTGAAGCATGCGAGACTGTAACGAATCGAGGAAATGGCTGTCGAGGCACGCGCAGAATGCTCCACACATCCACCAGGGCAATTAGCAATGCAAGGAATGAGAGATATGCCGCAGTCATGGCTGCCGTGGGGTGGGCGGCGTGTGTCTGCCGGGCACTTGTTGCCTCGCACGTGACACAGCGCGGCCGCCGCTTATGCTTGCACGATAAATAATACAAACGTTAAAACTGATTGCATTCCATCATTGTTTTTATTAATACCAGTTGCGCGTTTCTCCCTTGTGAATTAGAAAAGCTGTCCTCTAAAATAACCTATAGAATAGTCGTGGTGTAGACAAAGCAAAAGGTGCAGCTGATTCCATTGTCCCAGCCGAAGAGCTGAACCGGTATTTCATATTACCAACAACCACAATTAAACCACAAACGAAACAGACACTCAGTGATTACTTCAAGAACATAAGAATTATCTCTAAAACATGTTACTTGCAACATCATAAAGAAAAATCGTACGTATCAGATTAGCATCTACTGGACACGATGGCATCACAGTCCAAATTATGAGTCTTAATACCGACCCACAACTGTCCACTATAGCAAATACCTTCAACCACTCCATAACCACATGTGCTTACCTTGAGGCTTGGAAACAGGGACTAGTTAAGTCACTATCTAAAAAGGCCGTTGGCACCTCACCATCTGATTACCGGCCTATTTGCATTCTACCTGCGCTGTCTAAGGCCCTAGTATGTATAGTCCACGACCAGCTAACAACCTGTCTAAGTACAGCCAACTTACTACACTAATGCCAATCAGGTTTCCGTAAACTTGGAAGAGAAACATCTGCCTTAATAAAGGTAACAGGTTATCTGAAGTTTGCCATAGATGCACAAGCGGTTTCATCAAATGAAGTGGACTGGGAATCTGACAAACAGAAAAACAAGGTTGGAGAAGTGATGTTGACCTCCTTAATCCGAATAAACCCACCAAAATAATTACGTCTGTGCCTTTTACGACCGTAATAGGATACACACACACACACACCACAGATTTTATTTTAATTTTTTTGTGTTGCGAGCCTCTTTGTCGTACTACGTTAGACTATATAACCTGCACGTAAATGCGGAAAAGTTTAGATTAAAACTGTAACAATAAGATAACAATGGACAACTGTAAACATCGAACAGAAAGAAGTAGATCCACATTAATGTGATCCACCGATGGCCAAGACGGAAATAAACAGAAGGCATTTTCTATCCGCGTCACCTTCATAAGTGGATACAGGGTCGAGGCTAATCATTACGATCACTGCCCGCCACACAAGTGTGAATGCCACCTCTGGCGTTGCATACTCGCAGTATGGTAAGGAAAGTACCGGGTGGTTATAATTAAAGTGCAACTACTCACAGACGTTCAGAGTGGGCTGTAATTATCGTATGGCAGCGAAACTTCGTATATATTCTAATGCATTAATGCAGAACAGATTTAGGGCGGGACAAAAATTAGTTTCAATTTTGCCCATCGGTGTAAATCTGGCATTGTGAACGCAAGAATGAGCAACAGGATTATTTCTGTATGTAATTTATTAGGAACTGGAGTGAGCAGGAAAGGTCAAACAAGTAAGAAAGGCATAATGACGTCGACGAGGTGCTGCATGCGCAAAACGACGTGATCAACAGATGCTCGCAGCAGTTCCACTGGAATCCGACCAACGTGTTCCTGTGTGCTGGCCTTCAGACCAGGATGAGGCCGAATGTGCCCTGAGTAAACTCGTTCTTTTAGATATCCCCACAGCGAAACGTCACCTGGATTCACATCAGGTGATCTTGCAGGCTGTACACCTGGAAAACCTCTGGAGATAACACATTCGTGGAACGGTCGCATTAAGCAGATTTTTCACTGGGCGAGCGAAATGAGGCGTTGTCCCATCTCGCAAGAAAACAGAGGTTCCCACATAGCTGCGCACCTCCAAAGCAGCAGGTGCCGTAACGCGCAGTCGTCACGGCACACCTGACAGGCCCTCAGCTCGTTATTTACGAAAAACAGTCTATTTTATTATGTTAAAACTATCGTACGAATTGTTGTTATTCTCAGGGATCACAACAGTCACATAGCATCCTCGGTCAACACTCTAACAAAATATGTTATTTTTATGTAACTAAAGCTTAAAAAGTCATTAAATTTCAAGAACTGGTCGCGTGCTCGAAATCGCTCTATTACTGGCTGAAGCTCTGTTGACGTTACAGTCTGTTTGTACGGTCTCTTCATTCTTCAAAAGCAACTCAGATTTTTATGCTCCGGAAATAAGAAATGTGAGAACTGCATTGAGAATTGCCTCAAAACTAAGGGATTATTTGCTTGCTGAAAAGACTTTCCAGAGTAACTTCTGAAAGCCTGCACAGAAAAGCACAGTGGAAAGATTCTCTTCAGTCTGGAACCGCGTGACCACTACGGTCGCAGGTTCGAATCCTGCCTCGGGCATTGATGTGTGTGATGTCCCTAGGTTAGTTAGGTTTAAGTAGTTCTAAGTTCTGGGGGACTGATGACCACAGATGTTAAGTCCTATAGTGCTCAGAGCCATTTGAACCATCTCTTTCAGAAGATAATTCTGATTGCTAACCGCTGCATTTGTTGGCAGAACTACTACTTTTTCCGAATACCTCTATCTCAATTTTCAAAATTCAGACAGCGTAACAACTCTTATGGGGGAACCGCAGAGTATCGTCGTGTTTGCCTTCAACAGCTTCATACACTGTAGTCATTTGTACCTCCAGGTCATTAATTTGAAACCACGGAAAATAATGGGTATAAAGTAACTCATGCAGCAGAACCTTAAAGTATCTGTTGTTCTACTGCATGCCTAAGTGCTGCTGAAATACTGTGATTTAAAAATTCTTAAGCAGGACCAACTTATATTTTATAATAATGCTCTGGTCATATTAAATTGGCTACTGATTTCCAAGAAATATTCAATGCTTCTTTTTGTGTAAATCAACAACTTTACAACGGGCTCAATGGATACCGTTGGAAGTGGCAAATTATTGTCGTCAAGTAGTTGTTTGGGAAGTGTAATGCGCTTGGAAGTTGTTAAATGGTTTCTCAGTGTCTTTACACTAGAAGCTACATCAGGTAGCAAATCCAGTTTCTTAGCATCTTCGTTGTCATTTATCTCAAACTGATCACATGTAAAATGAATATAATTAATGAAAATTGATATTAAAATGTAATGTGACATATAATTTATATCTCTTACGAATATAGTAAACTTAAAATGTGAGAAGTATTAAGAAAAGATGACAGGAAGGCGAAAACACAAGTTTCTCTCAATAAAGATCGATCTTGCGAAGATTGTTTTAGAAGTCCATCACACTACACTACCTACAAGTGACAATATGATCGTATGGAGTGTTTATTTACATGAAACTGACTCGCACAGAAATAAATACACTTAGTGACCGTTATCACATTTGGATCTCTGCGAGCGAGTTGCATCCACATTTTACGCAACTTCTCATTCTTTGCAACACTTAAATTTTTTTTCAGGAGTTTTTATAATTGTCCTTGCACAGTGGGGCATCCCACACCATCTGTAACCCATTTTCCGAAAGTAAAATTCCCAAGGGAATTTTCCAAACAAGGTATGATTATGAATGGGCTTTACGATATTAGGAGTAGCTTCCTAATCAGTGACGTCACAGGCAACACATGACTCAAACGGAACATTTTAGTGAGCATTCAAATTATTTTACTTTCATTTGTTATTAAAATATTGAAATTCATGTTTTATGAGTATAAGATTGGAGAATTAAGCACTTAATACGACTTCCAGAAAACAGTCAAATACCCGATTTCGTGACTTGTGCATTGACATTTGGTGCCAAATACCTGTTGAAAGCCACCGAGGACATGCCGAATGCATGCCACTTAGTCTCGTTGTTGCATTGCGTTTCAAAGATGGAGCGACTCGCTATTAAGTAGATGGACAAAATATTTTGGCTGTTCAGTGTATACTGCAGCAGAAACATATTGTCACCAATATCATATCCACGAAGAGATGAAAGCCTATATCGGAAAGCGAAAGTACCGGTATATTTGCCGATGTCGGAAGGCAATCCCTGTACCGAGATCCGTGGCTTTGTGCTTATCACAAGTTATTCCGGGCCACCATCTCGTAGCGGCTGGAGGCAAGACGGCCGCTATCTCGGACAGAATGGGGCCCGGCAGGAGATCGGTGATGCCTTGGTGGGGGGGGGGGGGGGGGAGGGAAGTCGGCCGCGCAGTGGCCGCGGGCGGGCAGCCCCGCCCCGGCCCGGCCCGGCGCTCATGCATAATGCGGCCGCCCTCCGCCGTCCTCCGCTCTGCAGGCGCTCTGCCGGCGCTGTGCTGGCAGGTAGCCGCGCCCCTCAGGCCCGGCAACGACAAGGTGGAGGATACGTAGCACGGCTGTGGCGCGTTATTTAGCGCTCCCTCCGGGCCACGCCGTAATACTGGCCGCCGTGTTTTGTGTGGTCGTCCTGTAGGTTTCAGAAAGTGGGATATTTGATATACCGTATTGTAAGCTATGCAGCTACCGCATTTGTATATGGAATGATGCCAGCTGTGAGCTCAGGGTATAAATGCAAGCACTCATCTGCAAGAAACATTAAAGTTTGGTTTACTATCTGGTCCACTTTGTACTTACACGCTTATACCACTTCCGAGTGGAATAGGGTGGGGTGGTCAGTTAGTGGTACGAGAAGTACCCTCCACCACACACTGTAAGGGGGCTTGCTGAGCATGATGCAGATGTAAAGGTAGATAATTTCGAATACTATTACATGCAGCATTTCCACACCTGCTTCTTCAACATCTCTCTGATTTATGAACCACAGCAAATTTCTTCTCTCTCTCTCTTTGTAATGCTTATTTTAATAAGGCAACAACATTATAATCTGTTACGGGGAAAATAAAGCCTTCTGCTCAGGTTTCCATTGCGCAACAGCTGAAGCTGATATCGTTTAGTAGTGTGCTGGTGTCAGCTATTCTGATCATATTACTATGCTAAATGCATTCGAATATGTATGTTGATCCGCTCTTTGCAGTGATGTCATTGCTTACTTAGCTAACACTCGAGGCACTTCAGGCTGTAACTTACATCCGCAATAGTGCTCGTGTGCGCTTTCCAACCTATTTTTTTAGATGAATTTAAATTTGTCAATAAGCTAGCTGCTTGTATTGTAGTATGTTATGCAGACGATTTAGGTAAGACATTTTTAATTTGAAGGTCCATTGTCGTTGCAAATAGCAGCAGAAATATCGACCTTGCGATTTAGGGATGAGTTTACACGTGAGACTAACATTGTTTATTTTGGTAATTCTCGTCGAAAAGTGCGTTTTAGGCTGTTAGTTATATCTGCAGTAGTGCTCACATGCCTGTTTTGCAACAAGTTTTCGTGTATTTAAATGAATGTCACTTGTGGTGAAAAGGTCGAAGTACAGTCGTCTACAAACCTATAATTTGCTTAAATAGTGTTTGATTTTAATAAGTTATAAGAGAATATAAATACGAAATATTTAATATGAAGGTTCATAAAGCTTGGAAAGTGTGGTATAAAAATCATACTTTCGTCGTTAACAAGTGCTGCTTAACCCAAAAGTTTTTATCAGCACTACCAGTAAGCAAGCTACAAGTATTTAATAAGTAATACAATTTTTTTTCCATGTCGGTGCTGATTGCAGCGAATACAGTTTGTAAACATTTTACTAATGTTAATCATATCGCATAAAGAGAAGCTGGCTTTTAACTACTTATGGAGAGTATGTTCTATACTCATTCTCATGTTCCAAAGGTAATTATATATAATTTCCAATGAAATTTACAGATGTACGACATGTCAAACTCACATGCTTTATCATCCTCTTTCAGGAGCATCTTCGGATCCAATATGTTAACTGCAAAACGAAGCCCTGGCACACAGTATCCCACCCACTGATCACCGGTCCTGATAACATGCTGCGCCACTATATCCATATTCCACATATTGCACCTCCCATGCACCCAAGTGTCCTGTCGATCTTCTCCCACCAGAATTTCAACCAACTCTCAGTCCACAACGATGAATACATCCCAACATACTTCTTTCCAAACTAGTGACAATGCTCCACCTCACACGATCCTATTTGCTCCCTCCCCCTTCCTTCTCCTACCAACAACACCATTACACCATGGCATCATTTGCATTACCATCAGTGACTACATTTTAACTGTTATTCGAAATTGTCAGACAAGTTTTAAAATTCATCAGCTTCTTTCTACGAACATGTTTAACATAAAATTCATTTATTTTCATCCACTGTTGTGTAAAAATCGTAAACCTTGTCCACCAATACATTTTTAAAAAATCATCAGTTGTTATAATCTCTGTTCTCTGCGGATAGTGGCCATACAAACATACTTGTTGTCATCTGTTTCATATATTTTAACATCTTTTAAACATATGTAACCTGTAGTTGAAGAGTGGCTATTTATCTTCTGCTAGTCTGCCTGCTTTGTGGGGAACTGAATTGGAAATAAAAGAGAAAAAATACAACTTCGACTGGCGAGACAGTCCATCAACAACAATCGATACAAATGAAAATACAGTTGACAATATTTTCCTAACTTAGTGCCATTTTATACAATTCAGGTGGACTTCGCACATACTCGAAATGTGTGTTTTTATGAGGTATTTAAGATATCATTTTAATACTTCACCATGATTGGCTGGATAGAGCTAAACAAAGCTGGGATAGTTCCACCACTTTGGGGCAAATGAAAGTGGCCCAGACCAGTGGAAATGGCGGGACGTGAATGTATGGATACGACCACACCCAGTGACGCATACACCACATGTACGCCCACCCTGTGATCCTCACTGTTTCAAAGTGTAATGCAAACTGAGTCAGTGTGTGTCTGTGTAGCAGTGCAAAGGTGACTATGTATCAGCAGGTGTTTGTTGTAGAAAGTTATGTGACAAAGTCGTGAAAACAGTGTGATCAGTTGTCTGCTGATGAGTTTAATGGTGCCCAATGATCAGCAAAGAGTTCGATGCAATGCTTAGTCGAAAAATGGTGTCAGATAGGATCTGCGTTGAATAAGTCAAAAACCGTCCGAAACGTGCTCATACACTAGAAAATATGGCTGCAGTTCACTGGAAAATGCCTCAGAGCCCTACCAAATCAACTTGTTACCTATCGCAAGAGATGGGCATATCACGTTGATTGTGCGGACGAATACTCCGCTTCCATCTGCATGTGCATCCTTACCGCGCGTGTGTTGTTCATGCATTAAAACCAGCAGATGCTCCTCAGCGCCTCCGGTTGTGTGACTGGCTGTTCACTGGGATAAAAATGAATTTCTTGAACATGGAGTCGTTCTTTATGTCTGACGAAGCCTGGTTTTACCTGACTGGTTATGTCAACTCACAGAATCGCAGTGGAAATGAGCATAACTTACACGAAACATCACTGCATGTTCAGAAGGTTGAGGTTTGGTGTGCAACGTCTGCATGCCGCATTATTGGTCCCATTTTCTTTCATCAGACGCTGACTTCGGCGCATCACACTGCCAACATTTTGAAACCATTTGTGGCAGCATTATCGGAGGAGAAAGGGATCCACAGTTACTTCCAACAGGATGGATCAACAGCCCAGACAGACACTCGAACCTTGGAGCACATTTGCACAGTTTTCACGTCTGACAGAACTGTTAGCAGAGCTCAGACAGGTCGTGGCCCTAGCTGGCCACATGGGTCACCTAATCTGTCAGTGTGCGATTACTTTGTGTTGGGAGCCTTCGAGTCTAAGTTGTATTGCAACAACCCTCATTGTCTTCAAGATCTGCAGCAGAACATTTCGGATGAGACTGCAGCAATTCCAGCAGTCCAGCTTCGATCTTCTTTCAGCAACTTGTTGACCAGGGCCCTAAAGAGCCAAGAGATGAATGGTGATCATTTCCAACATCTGCTCTACTCAGGGTAGTACTGTATTTCCTTTCCTCTGCCGTGTGTTTTTTTTTTTTTTTTTTTTTTTTTTGGGTTTCCTAGAACTTTGTTCTCTGGGCCACTTTTATTTGCCCCACCCTGTATTTTTTTAACATAGTTGCCTAGTTCCATCATCTTGGATTTTGATTGGCTGGAGACGAGATGGGGGAAGAAGGGAGGCTAGAAACAAGGTGTGGCTTCATGACATCACTGGTAAGTAGAGGCGTGAGGGCAACCCACTTTAACACCTGCGGTTTCAAGGTCATTTAAGTGCAAAGTGGGCCAGATAGTTGGTATATATACTACTGTGTACATAAACAACGTGGCAAAAAGCCTGAAGCACCCAGAAGAGAAGGCTGGATGTCAATTTAATTTCCTGTATGAACTACATGAACAGATCATCAGTGGATATGTAAACGATTTGAGTTGCAATTCCCTGTGACAGGTAGAACGACGATCATATTGCATTAATTCTGTTTGTGTTTAGCGTTGTTACGAGGGCTGGAAGGGTATGTGTTGGGCTTGAAGAGAGTCAGATCTTGGTCACTGTCAAGGACATGGCTACGCCGCATACTCCTGTGGTGCAGCATTATCAGCACCTGACCGATTTTGTAAGGGACCTGGTTCTGGGTCTTCATTTGGCTGGCTAGTTATATTGTGCAGTATCCAGATTTGTGGTGCATTCGTTGTAGAAAGTGGCCCGATGCTGGAATGCACTGGTATGTGAGGGCAGGCATACTCATCAGCTGACTACAAGAGAGGATCACCTTGTACACCAAGCACATCATCACTTGTTCGTATCTACACTTGCCATCTAAAAAGAAGTAACGGACTCCCATCGACATTCTGTGCAGTCAGACGTATGTAGGCAGCCTTTTAACAGCACTATGCAAACGGCTGCATTCAGAGTGGTGCCATTGCCACGAAGCATGGACTCTTGATGAATGGCGCCACAGTGTGTTCATTGATGAGTCGCAGATCTGCATTAATACAGGTGACCATTTTTATGTTGTCTTGTTGCCTCAGTAGAGCTGTACCATGGGAGCAAGGAGAGGATATTGTTAGGCGGCCGGTATCCTCTTTCTGTGACACAAACTGCACACACACACACACATTAACTGGGTTCTTTATTCATAAGAATGGAAATTTTACTTAACTCAACATATTTGTTGTGGTAGAAGCTCTTCCGTATAGTCCACGTTAGCCTCACTGCTGGTGAAGTATAAAGTCCACTATGTTCACAATTATGGTTGCTATGTGCTGCCTGTTTTTGAGTCAGCACAGAGCTAACTGCTACTCTGATTCCCTCTGGGCTGCGACTGATGGCACCGGAAGTCACTCAGTGCGTCAGACTGCGACCGACTCACACAGAATCGCCCTCCAGTCCACAACGGAAGTCCTAAGTACTGGCGGCCGAGAGAGCGTAGGCGGCACGTTCCCTCCGAGTCTGTTGTTGGCCTTTATCTATTGTCTCGCAACCTCTTTGCCGCATGGTGTGCTGAAGCCAGCTTACGCCAGTACAACCATTGTTGGCGAATATGGCGGCGACCTTAGGTGAGGTCACATTCTTCCGACGTTTTGGAGAGGCACAACAGTTTTACTCCTGACGCCATTCTGTGCGGAGACATCGCACGTGACTTCAGGTCGCAGCTGGCAGTGACTACGGGGATACTGATGGCACAAGTGGATTTCAAGGGCATCTTGCGTCCTCATCGGACAGAATCTTGGTGCCACTTTTCAATAGGACGACGATAGTCCACACACAGCAGGTGTAGTACGAACTAGCTACGTGATGTTGAGGTATTCCCGTCGCCAGCAAAATCCCTAGACATATCTACTATAGAACACATGTGGGACAGCTTGGTAGTCAACTTCATCGCAGTGCCAGTATACAGCATATCAGGGACGAATTTCAACAGTTGTTGGCCATCTTACCTCAAGAGAGGATGTAACAGCTTCACGACATCCTTCCAGAACTTATCAGCGCATGTGTTCAGGCCTGAAAGTGTGCAATGTCATACTGATAACTGGTCTCCTACAATTACGTTCTTCATAAATTATGGCTCGATGTTGGAATGACTGCAGTAACGTGACAGACCTTATCAGAGGAGAAGTTTCATTATGTTCCCTCCTTCTCTTCTGGATGTTTCTTTTGGTTATATTCTGTAACTGTGTTGCATTTTGCGTACTTGCTGCTGTGAGAAAGCTGATTTCATCCAAGTAGACCTCCGTCTTATACCTAAACGCCGTGTGATTTCCCCATTATTGAGTGACTGTCCAGAATCTCGATATATGTTTTCAGTATAGCTTGTAACATTTCCAGAACATCGAATGCATAATTGTTTTGCTGCATTGTGTCCAACTTTAAATGAAGTATGCTTCGACATTAGAAAATTTGAATTACGTAGAGGAATTTTCTGGGAGCAGATAGTTACACTGTGTTGTATCTCTGCTGTACCTGAGAACACCACTGACAGATACGAGACTCGTTCAACAATCAAACAGACAAACGTATATAGTGAAGACGACGTCTAATACGGGGAATTTGAACTTTCGTAAATGTTAATTGGCCGCCTTGTGAACATTTGGAGCCATTTCGTGGATAAATGTTTACTTAAAGTTAACGTCTCAGCTCTAAGCGTCCGCTCGAAGAAAGAAGTTCTGAAGAGCAAAATTTTGTAACCCGATTTTTACTTTGTCAAGGAATAAAACCGTGAGGAATAGTCCATGGCATGAATACAGCATTACCTGCACGAACCGCGCTAGTTTCTACGCGTGGGTGTAAAAGTTTGAGAGAGGCGACAAAAGCGTGACGTATGATCACTGCTCTGTATGCTCGGTAGCGGTTGCGACTTTGGCGCCGCAGGCTCATATTGATTCACTAGTACAAGAGGGCTCACGTCTCAAACTTCTGAAAAATGGCGAGTAAGTCTAGCCACAACTCATTCTACCGTTCACAAGAAGCTAAAGTAATGTAAGAATTGGTTCAAATGGTTCAAATGGCTCTGAGCACTGTGGGACTTAACAGCTGAGGTCATCAGTCCCCTAGAACTTAGAACTACTTAAACCTAACTAACCTAAGGACACCACACACATCCATGCCCGAGGCAGGATTCGAACCTGCGAACGTAGTGGTCGCGCGGTTCCAGACTGAAGCGCCTAGAACCGCTCGGCCACACCGGCCGGCAACGCAAGAATTCCTCAAACTCGAGTCCCAGAGAGATTACTGTTCGTCTCATACAGCTGAGATATATTATTTGCTCTGAGGTCAAAAATCGTTGATGTAGCGAAGGTGATGTATTTTTGGACAGAACTTGATCTTGTAATGGGACTCGGATACATGATTCTGAGACACAATCCGAAGGTCAAGCCATGCAATAAAGACGCTTTGAATCGTCCGTCCGTAAAAAATGCGAAATGCTGCCATCAGGTGGTATGGTTTTGCTAGTCGTCTTGTGGTGTGCCCAAGGTCGAATTTGCTGTGATTTATTTGGCGGAGTAACGTACTAGCAACGGCCTATAGCAAACAGGTATGACTGAGAACAAAGTCAAGGTCGCACTGAAGACGGGATTTCCAGGACGACAGAGGAAAAGGGTTATCCTTTCCTAAGACAATGTTCCGTCTTACATGACACAACTGACACTGAAAAAACTTAGTAAAGGGGTTGAGAGCTGCTACATCGACCTTCTTAGATTTTTATCTCGTTCGTCCAATGAAAAAAAAATTAGCGTCGCATGAAGTTCTTCAACGAAAAGATGAAGAAAAAAGTACAAAATCGGCTTCGAGATAAAGGTAAAGAAGTCTTCGTTGAGATGGTAAGAAGCAACGTAAGTGTTGTATTAACCAAATTCTCTTGACGACAAATACATACATACGACAGGAAGTTACAAGAGGCAGGAATTTAAAAACTTCGTCACAGTGCCAGATACAGTTAGGTAACAGCTATGGCGAAAAAAGATGGCAACACAGATTGCAACACAGATTAGCAACAATTCACAAAGGTTTACTGAAAGATGTTTTAGGAGACTTAATTGGAGTATAAATATTGCGAGTGGCAATATTCTTCAACGTTCACTTGCACAAATCAGGTTTACAACCTGCTACAGTCCTATATCGATCGAATGATGACTCACATTAGTTGTATAATATCTAGGTTCATTCTTATAGGTGGCGACTGTAGACTAGTCCTGAGTCGCACACATAGACCTGTGGTACTGTATAACTAACAGCCGAGCGGAGCATTGAGCTTGCTTATATTCACGTTAGGCGAATGCCTATCAACTTGGGAACTATCTGAGTGGATTAAAGTGGAAGTGCAACATAGTCTTTGTTGAGTGCACCCTCTATGGAGTCTGACCTTAAGGATGACAGACGAAAATGTTGCTCAAATTCAAGATTTTTTTTTCGTACTGCTCTGTAGTAGACAAATGGGGTTTGCTGCAATGAATAAAGGATACATTGAAGTTTTTATTGGTATTTTTATTGACAAATATTCACTGTGAATTGGGATTTTGCCGAGGCAGTTCTGAAAAGAGTTAGCTCGACGGTTGTCGCCGTAACTCCGGTTCTATATCCACATCTCCGCAAGCCACCCAACGGTGTGTGGCAGAGGGCACTTTACGTGCCACTGTCATTACCTCCCTTTCCTGTTCCAGTCGCGTATGGTTCGCGGGAAGAACGACTGCCGCAAAGCCTCCGTGCGCACTCGAATCTCTTAATTTTAGATTGTGGTTGTCTGAAACATGACATTAACATATCATCATGTTCCTTACAGATGTAATTTTAGTTCATCGTAGGATGAGCAAAACATGTTTTCTTTTTTTTTTCGGGAAATTACAGATATCTGAAAAAATGGCTATTTTGAACCCTTCCTTTATGGCCGAAAAAATACTAAAAATCAACATAAAAAAAACCGGCTGCGATGATCTGAAGAGAACTGAATTTGCTTCAAGGGAGACCAAGATCATTAAAACCGGATAAAAATCACAGCGTGGGTGACGCCAACCATACCGAAAAACAAGGTTTTGAGAAAAACGGAGTTTAAAGTTTGACAAGTATTTACCACATAAAAAAGGAACAAAGATTGAAACTAAAGGGATATCAGGCTAGTGAATGGCCGCTTTCTGCTACTTTGACCTGATAAGCCCTCATTTTCGTCCTCAAAGCCCTTTTCGTCGCTGAACGCATCGCCGCTGGCGTCTCTATCTTCACAGAATCGGAACATTTCATCGCCGATTTTGATTTGAAAGACACTTTTCATGTGCATTAATGCAGTATGGCCTACATTGAATAGACGTACTGCCAAATTTGAAGCAATGTTGACAATTTCGCTTCGACTGGATGTCATTTTTGGAGCGTATCTCCAAATGAATGTATCTTCCGTTCACATTTTAAGTAAAGCCGTCCAAAGAACACTCCAGCAAATCAGGTTTACCCAAATTGGTATAAATATGTGTGACGGCATCAATAACAACTTGTGGCAATGTCGTTTTGTGTTTTTAACTTTCTAATTCACCGTTTACTTTAGCTTCAAACACTCATAATCGTTACTATTTGGATATGAAGCATAATATTTTGGGGAAATATCTTTCAATGTGTACACATTCTAATTCCGTAATAAAGCAAATTTCTAATTGTTTCGACTGTCACCCTGTCGTTCCACCTTAACTATGTTGCCCCTGCATAGTAGGCAGCTCGTCGCTCTTCTATGTAGGCCGTGTCGCGTATCTTCTGTAGGACATACCAGTAAGACAATGGAACAAAAGCACAGAAGTTATAGGGGATTACGTGGTAAAACAGACAAAATATTGTGCTCCTGTAATTCGTACCAGTGGAACACAGTACGTCAGCAAGAATCTCTACGTTACTGCGTGTGCCTGCGTACGCCTGTGTGTGTTCACACGAGGGCGCACGCATTGAGAGGAAAGAAGACAGTTACCGGCAGCGCGCATTAGCAAGGGAACGGGCCATTAGTCGCGGACTGGGCACTGCTGGAACACTTGCTGGCTCCAGCACAGTGCCGTTCAGCCACGCACGCCCGCCTCTCCGGTGGCTCACTGAGCCTGGAGGAAGTTGGCAGACGACCAGCGACTCGAATCTCGGGCGCCGAAACTTTCTCTCGGACTGAGGACTTTCTTCTCTGGAAGTGTGAATAGTCTCGTGACAGCACAGTAACAATGGTGTATACCCACGCTCATTCTGCGGTACAAGTAAGAAAGAACGTAAACCGAGGATGCCTTTCGTGTGTCTGTCTACCGGCAGTGTTGCATGCCTCGTCTTCTAAACTTTTACATTCCAGAGATTTCTACTTCTGCGGTGAACAATCTGACGACTGCTGGGCACCAGTTAAGTTGGCGGCAGATTTCCACTCTTCACGTCTTTCCGATTTCTTTTTCTTTTCTCTATAGCTCTAACACCCTACATATTTCATAATATGTTCGGTGTGGTTCGTGGTGTTTCAGGCCTCTTTCCATTAACATGCCCCTCTGCTTTAGTGCACACGTCACATCACGCCAGGGGTGTCCAACATTTTAGCTTATCTGGTGTAACGAAGGATCCTCCTCTAGCATTACTTTTCCTCAACAGTAGTTGTCGATACCAGGACTATTTTTTGATTTTTGTACAGGTCAATATTATCTCAGTTGATTTTTCTGAAAACTTTCATATAATTTTATACACAGTAGGTAATATTTCAAGCTAAAATTTATGAAAATGAATTACTTTGTAAAATATCTTAGTTTCGATGTTATAATCGATAAGTACTAGTTATGAATGTACAGTTAAAACTGTTTTTTTTAGAAAAATTCGAAATTACGAATTATTAATTACGCAATCCTGTGCTCTTTGCCATATTTATTTCTGGATTCATTCATGAAATAATAATCGAAATTAATAACGTAACGAAAACTAGTAGAAATTCATTTGTTAAGAAAAATTGAAAGCCCTTTGGAATATTATTTCCGCATATTGTGTGAATTGTAATCTTGGCTCTGATGTGATCGAATGTATTTTTGTATAATACGTGCGAACAACGTAATTCCGGCTTTGTTAATGTGAAAAAGTAAAATACTGTATGGTATACTAAAATGTGAGAAAGTCGATGAAAATATATTTACTTAAAAAGAAATCTGCAACAACGATCTTCCAATTTATTTAGTTCAAACCAACCATGAGGACCTGATGTTAGATTTTCAGCCTCAAGAATAAGACCCCTAGACAAGAAGAACTGGAGCCATCTCAACATGACAAGCTAAACAAACTTGAAAGTTTATTGTAGTCTTCGCTCCTCTCAAATATTCATAAAAGACTATGCTTATTACTTGCTTGGACTGGGCATTGTTTAATGTGGACAATAGCTGGAAGAAGAAATTGGGGGGGGGGGGGATATTGCACCGGGCCACAATGGAAGAAGGAAGATTTTTTGGGGGCGCGTATAGTATACTTAAAAGTAACATGCCGAGAAAAAGAGAGAGAAAGAAAGCGACGGTCTGGGGTATGGCGGAGGTGTGGCGAGAGTTTCAAATTGAAAATATTCATTTCATCAGAAACTGATGCAAATGGAATTTTATGGAACTTTTTTTATCGATCGTATGATACACCCTCATTTCTTGGGTCGCACTGAAACTTGCTTTGAGCCCGCGGGTTGGACGCCCATGCGTTAGACGCTTCTTTCGACAATTACCTTCATAAATGTCTCTTGTCACTCCCTTAAGGACGTCTTCGTAAGTAGTAGGTAGATAAGTCATTCCACTTCATTTTGATCATGGGTCTGTAACACCATATCTCGAAAGAACTTAGTTTCCTCACTTCCTCACTTCCCAGCGTCCAGGCTTCACAGCCGTAACATACCACACACCAAAGGTAGGTTTTGAGATACTTTTCCTGATTTCAAGGCGCGTACTTTTTGATGTGAAGATATTCTTCTTCATGCTGAAGCAGTTTTCGCTTGACAAATTCTTCTTCTTCTCTCTTGCTTCGTCTATACCCACTGATCTCTTTCCGAAATAAGTAACTGAGCCAACTTAGTCACGTAGCGCGTTACCTACATAAATTCGAATTTTATCTTCTTTATCACAAGCCAACAGTTTGATTTGCATTTATTTGTTTTCATATTATATTCTTCCTCTCTAATCTTATTCACTTTGATTGAAATGGCTTCAAGATCTTCTGCGATTTCAGCTAGCATTACATAATATTCGTCGGACGCGCAAGAGGATAGGCAATGGCAAGGATCGGACACTGACATTGCGGTGAATGATTGATAAGTCTTTCACAAAAGAGACTTTGCTTTCTTGACAAAAGGGGACTTAGTAGCGTAGTGAGTCTCAGTCAGGAGTGAAGAGGCTGAACCCGGTAATCAGTTTGCATGAAGAAGAGAAAAACTGACAGAATTTAATAACAGACATGTGAATGGCTTCTGTCGTGACGCATGAACTTAAGTAAGGTCAGTGGTCCCCATAGGCGTCTGAAAAAAAGAAAAAAGAAAAAAAAACAGTCCACCGGCATAGAATGGGGATGGAGCAAATGGTCGCAGTGCAAGACCGTTCTGGATCAAAGAACCTAGAAAGAGCTTTGAGCTCGCACGGTTTCCTTGTCGTTTGACGTAATAGCGTCTCTCGCCATATGACTCGCTATTTGGAAAAATCGCACGTCCAGTGCTGGATGCAGCAAAAGTTTTCTTGCCCGTTAGCATACTTTTCGTGCTGAAACAACGCTGCATCACCTTGCGTACAAGTGAGGAAATGTTCCTCAAAAAAATGGTTCAAATGGCTCTGAGCACTATGGGACTCAACTGCTGAGGTCATTAGTCCCCTAGAACTTAGAACTAGTTAAACCTAACTAACCTAAGGACATCACAAACATCCATGCCCGAGGCAGGATTCGAACCTGCGACCGTAGCGGTCTTGCGGCTCCAGACTGCAGCGCCTTTAACCGCACGGCCACTTCGGCCGGCAGGAAATGTTCCTCCTATTCCAAAATCACAGACTGTAACAGAAAAATACACAGCGAAAAACAAATTGAGAATAAAATGGTTTCTTCGGAGACTGATCAGCGGATTCCTGCAGCAAAATGTCCCGTTACTGGGCGGAAGAAATTTCTCGATCATCATTCACGTACATTGATGAGGCTAAACATTACGATCACCTACTTAATGAGACGTTGGTCCAACTCTGGAACGCATTAAAGAAGCGATACTGTTTGGCAAGGATTCTGAATGTCGTTTTCAGGTTTCCGGAGGTTTGTAGCAACTGATGTCTACGTACAGGCCAAGCAATTTCCGTAAATTACGGGCCGTTGTGGGTAGGAAGCTAGCACCCGTTAGAGTCCCAGAGTGATTCGTCGGATTGTGCGAAACAGATGGCCAAGACATCAACATCAATTCACTTTCATGCTTCTCAAAAGACAGTAACGCGATTAACGCTTTCTGACATGGACAAATAGCCTGCCGGAACAAGCAGCTGCTGTCTGAGAAAACATCAAGCATGTACGTGCCCCATAATGAAGTCCGCGTAGTGCACAACTGTCATAGTACCATCACTTAATGGCACATGTTCCATCTTAGCCCAGACGAATGTCCTCATAGTATAATACTGGCCACCTCGCCTCCTCTCACCTCACCGGGCCTTTGGCCTGCGTTCTTTATGCGGTGCGTGCTTCGAGCAGCCGTTCGCATATGTGATGGCGTATCCGAAGACGTACGTCGACCTGGTAAACCGTGATTCATGCCGCCAGTCGACACGCTTCCGTTGATCCACAGTCCACTGTCGGTGATCCCACGCCCACTGCAATCGTAGCTGACGTAGGGGTTGTCTGCTGCGGAGCCCCCTGTTCCACAACGCGCGCTGAGCTGAGTGCCGACAAACACTTGTGCCTCCACTAGTACGGTACTCCGACTGTAAACCTACCACGGATCGCTCACACAGAGCGGCGGCTTCCACGTTCCGTGACGAGGCGCGGACGTCTAATACCTTATCGTCTACTTCTTCCCATTTCCAAACACCATCCATAGATGCAGATGAGAGTAGTACACGGACAGCCGATCTTTTCTAACATCTCCGTTCCCCAGCACCAGGACATAACAATCTATATTCACCATCACATGTACGAACGGCATGCAGTCTCGCGGTAATGGTAATTATGTTTTGGGTGTCAAATTCCAAAATCGATACAAAGGCATGTATACTGAAGCGCCATAGAAACTGGTACAGAAATGCGTATTCAAATACAGATATATGTAATACGGCGCTGCGATCGGCAACTCCTACATAAGACAACAAGTGTCTGGCGCAGTTGTTAGATTGGTTACTGCTATTACAATGGAAGGTTATTAAGATTTAAGTGAGACTGAACGTGGTGTTAGAATCGGTGCACGAGCGATCGAAAACAGTTTCTCCGAGGTAGCAATGAAGTGGGGATTTTGACGTACGACCATTTCACGAGTGTACCGTGAATATCAGGAATCCGTTAAAACATCAAATCTCCGACATCACTGCGGCGGAAAAAGATCCTCCAAGCACGGAACCAACGACGACTGACGACAATCGTTCAACGTGACAGAAGCGCAACCCTTCCGCAAATTTCTGCAGATTTGAGTGTTGGGCCTTCAAAAAGTATCAGCGTGCGAAACATTCAACGAAACACTGATACGGGCTTTCGGAACCGAAGGCGCAATCGTGTACCCTTGAAGACTGCACGACAAAAAGCTTAACGCCTCGCCTGGGCCCGAAAACACCGACAATGGTTGATGATAGGAAACATATTGCTTGGTAGGACGAGTCTCCTTTCAAACTGCATCGAGGAGCTGGACGTGTACAGGTATGGAGTCAATCTCATGGATCCATGGACGTTGCGTGTGAGCACGGCACTGTTCAAGCCGGTGGAGGCCTTGCAATGGGGTGGGACGTGTGCAGTTGGAGTGATGGTTCAAATGGCTCTGAGCACTATGGGACTCAACATCTTAGGTCATAAGTCCCCTAGAACTTAGAACTACTTAAACCTAACTAACCTAAGGACATCACACACACCCATGCCCGAGGCAGGATTCGAACCTGCGACCGTAGCAGTCCCACGGTTCCGGACTGCAGCGCCAGAACCGCACGGCCACCGCGGCCGGCGCAGTTGGAGTGATATCGAACCCCTGATACGTCGAGATGTGACTCGGACTGGTGACACGTACATGAGCATCCTGTCCGATCACCTGTGTCCTTGACACAGTATGCAATGCCCGTAAACGAAACAGTGGAAGAGGACTAGTATACCTTGCTCCCCCTCCCTCCCCCCCTCTCTCTCTCTCTCTCTCTCTCTCTTAGCGTCGTGGATAGAAAACACTATGACACCTAAATTCAAAAATTAAAGATGGAATCGAGAAATTCAAAACACACTGTTATCTAAACACCATCCGTCAATCGAATATTTATGATTTTTTAGTTCATTGGACGCGAAGTTCAGAACGCATATATCAATAACCCGAACCAGTATGACACAATTCTTTAAAATTCACGACAAAATCGACTTCGAAGTTTTTAGAAGAACTCGAGGAACTTTAATTCTCTATAATGAAAGTAATTATGTTGTTGACAGGCATCGTGGCTCACTCGGTAGCGTTGGAGAATGATTATCAAGTAATCAATGGACCTCTGGTTAGAAAATCTCTATGGTCCTTTTTAGTTTTATTCTTTTCGTTCAGTTCGGATACCTAAATCGCTTAAATATATACAGTGCACGCATTTTTGTTACTAATTACATATCGCACGAAAAATTCCAGCTTTCATTCAGATATAACTTCTTTATTGTCGATACTTCATAAACTATTGTTAGCAAATTTGTGATTTTTAAAACTTAAAAAATATTTTATATAATACTGATAATTATTAATTAATATTTCCAAAGGAAACTGGAATTTGCTTGTGATATCTAATTATTAGCAAGAAGACGTGCATTTTGCGTTGATTATAACATATTTAATGTATTTTTTGTGAAATGATGACTGTATTAGAAATGAATGAAGAAAATAAAATGAAAAAGACGGAAACGAGACTTTAACCGGCGGTTCTTCGGTTATAACCTTTTTCCATCGCTACAGAGTAAGTTACAGTGCCTGTCAGCAAACAGCCTTCTTTTTAGAGAATGAGACTTTCTAAAGTTCCTCGGAAAACTTCAGAGTCGATCGGGAATTTTTATAAGTTACAGGAACTGCTTTGGAGTACTGATATTTGAGTTCTGAATTTCACGTGTCATAAATATAACAGAAATTATAAAAATACGAATGCTGCGTGATCTCCTTGTCAATCTTCCTTCCTTACCCCATAACGGAGAGTACATCGGTTTCTCATCCACTTTACTGGTACGGCAGCTGTCGGAGTAACAAATGGTATACCACACGCCGCGCCCAGCTACTCTACCTGTTGATGGAGACTGGAGCGGAAGACGCATACTGCTCCACATCACGCGACAGAACCTCCAGCATTAGGGGGCGGGCGGTTTGACGCGGACAAGAGCTGTTTATAGACTCGGTCGCTAGTGGCAGCACCTGTCGCGCCACTGCGGGGTGAGCTACGGAGGAAGGAGACAGCTCGCGCTGTTTTCAATCAAAACACAGTGCATTTACGATTGGCAACAACTTTCCATTGCAAGAATTTGCTAGTAATGTTTTTAGCTCGTAAACAGGTGATACCACCTTTTTATTATATACTTAGACAAAACTTACATTATTCTCTATATTCTAGGCGGTGACAATATCTAGCCCAGGCAATAACAATAGGAATGTTAAATACACACGATGGTATGATCGGGTAGTTTAGGACAAAGCAGTTTCGGGTTGTACTGGATAAAACAGATAGCTTGTGAACTAACTTTCTTTTTTCTTTAACAGAGGAAGATGGAGGATCGAGGATATAAGTGTAGTGAAAATAACACGTAGGAAGCCGTAGAAAAAGCCTGACTTCTAGAAGTGAGTGAGAAATATTCAGTTCGGAGAGGTGCACTAAGTGATAGACTTGAAACTTCATTCGAGAAGGATGGCGCAATGATCAGCATTCGAGAGGGTGACGGTTCAAATCTCCCTCCGGCCACCTAGATTTAGGTTTTCCGTGATTTCCGTGAAATTAAATAAATCGCTTAAATCAAATGCCTGGATGGTTCTTTTGAAAATAGCGCTGCCAAATTCCAAGTTTGTGCTGATGGCCTTGTCGATGAGACGTTAAACTGAATCTACGTCCTCACCTAGTTAAAGTTTTAGTGGAAAACAAAGAGTTGGCCATGAAATCTGTTTTAGGAAATTATAAGCTCTTACGAGAACATTCAGTGATGAACAGAAAACGATGTTGTATCATCATATTAAAAATGTGGATAAAAAGCAACTGAAAATAGAGCATGGGTTCAACACGACAAACTGAAAGAACGCAAAGTCTTTTTTCTCGATATTACGAAAAGACAAACACAGCTCAGGGTTGCTGAACTCACGAGTTTACAGCGAGCAGCATGTTTCGGTAAGGAGGTAGTTGATAATTTCTTTCACCCACTACGTGAGCTGATGAATAAGCTCAAGTTTATAACCACTTACAATCCAAGTAAAACATTTTTGCAAAATGAACGAGATGGAATCGAGAAATTCAGAACACACTGTTATCTAAACACCATCCGGCAATCGAATATTTATGATTTTTTAGTTCATGGGACGCGAAGTTCAGAACGTGTAAGATTTTATCTCCAATACAGTCCTCCAAAAATGTAATTGACCATAATGCAAAGAGTGGAAAAGATAATTAAAAATATCCATCGAACCTGTATTCTTATGAATTCAAGTTTTATAGCTCTGTTTACTAAAGTATCGTAGTACTCTTTCGTGCGTGGAGTTTCCAATACGCGTCACGTATCCGACACTACCCGACCTCCACCTACCTGTCATGGAAAGGACAAAACTATTATATCCCTCGTACGTCCAAAGGAGGAAATTTCATTTGAGTCCTTTCTCAGTAAATCCTTCCCTCCTTCACTCACTAAATGCCTCCAAGAGAACGAATTGAAGAGAGCACGGTTTAGAACAGTAATCCAGCCATCCCCATCTAAGATTTTCCGTTTTGTCTTCAGTCCGTTAATGCAAATGACAGAGTAGTTCATTCGTGAGAGTACTGTCTAACCCTCTCTTCATCTCAGACACACTCTGTCTCTAGTGATTTCGATATTTGCGAGACCAATTTGTCTTTTCATTCGGTGTTTTAGTAATATCACATCTAGTTTGTTGAGGCTAGGCCAATATAATGTTGTATTACCGTAGCAAATGCTACGGTAATACAACTAAATATCGGCCTAGCCTCCACACAGAACTACACTGAAGCGGCAAAGAAACTGGTACAGGCATGCGTATTCAAATGCAGACGGATATAAACAGGCAGAATACAGCGCTGCGGTCGGCAACGCCTATATAAGATTACAAGTGTTTCGCGCAGTTAGACCGGTTACTGTTTGCTACAGTCGCAGGTTACCAATATTTAAGTGAGATTGAACGTGGTGTTATAGTCGGCGCACGAGCGATAGGACACAGCATCTCCGAGGTAGCGATGAAGTGAGGATTTTCCCGTACGACCATTTCGATAGTGTACAGTGGACATCAGGAATCAGGTAAAACATAAAAATATCCGACATCGCTGCTGCGTGAAAAAGGTTCTGGAAGAACGGGACCAACGACGACTGAAGAAAATGGTTAAAAGACACAGAAGTGCAACCATTCCGCAAATCGCCGTAGATTTCAACGCTGGGCCATCGACAAGTGTCAGCGTGCGAACCATTCAACGAAACATCATGTACATGGGCTTTCGGAGCCGACACAAAGCTTGGTGACTGGACGACACAAGGCTTTACTCTTCACCTGGGCCTATCAACACCGACATTGGACTGTCGATGACTGGAAACATGTTGCCTGGTCAGATGAGTCTCAAATTGTATCGAACGGATATGGAAGTGTTCGGGTATGGAGACAACCTCCTGAATCCATGGACTCTGCATCTCAGCAGGGGATTTTTCAGGCTGGTGGAGGTTCTGTAGCGGTGTGGGGCGTGTGCTGTTGAAGTGATTTGGGACCCTTGATACGTCTAGATACGACTCTGACATGTGGGACGTATGTAAGTATCTTGTCCGATCACTTGCATCCCGTTGTGCATTCCGACGAACTTGGGAAATTCCATCATGACAATGCGACGCTTCACATGTCCAGAACTACTACAGAGTGGCTCCAGGAACACTCTTCTGAGTTTAAACACTTCCGCCTTTAGGAACATTATTGGACATACCTGGGATGCCTCGCACGTGCTGTTCAGATGTGCTATTACGGATTTATGGAGAGCCCTGCATGATTCTTGGTGTCCATTCCGTCGAGCACTACTTCAGACATTAGTCGCGTTCATGCCACGTCATGCTGCGGACCTTCTGCGTACTTTCGCGAGCCATACACAATATTAGACATCTGTACCAGTTTCTTTAGCTCTTCAGTGTATATTCCTAGGAAGAAACTATTCAACATTTTTAGTTGCACATACGCACATACGGCGAGCTGCAGAGGTAGACGTAACTGATTGTACCTGCTGGTTCATTTGTCTTCCCACTGTGGTCTGCGAGTGGACTTCAAGAGGAAACTTATACATTATTACTGCAGGCCAATTACATTTTACTGAATGCCGCACTATGCTTCAAAGTGGCACAGATGAGCATAACCACCGCTGTTGTGGCCGCAGAGGGGTCAACCTTCCGACCGCCATGTCGCCCTCTATCAAAAGCACCACCGAGATGCGGTATGCAGAGACGCGAGGACAGCCACCGCTCCTCCGGCCGTCATCGCCTTAGCAGATCTGGTGCCACCGCTTCTTATCCGAGTGTCCCCTCAGCTGGCCTCATAATGTTGAGTGCACTCGTTCCAGTCCTCTCGCTAAGGAAAAACCCGAGACAGTATCCGGAATCGAACCAGGATCCCCACGTAGCAATGATTCACGCTGACCTCTCAGCTATGAAGCTATATAGTCCCGCCTTCTTCAACTTTGGAGCACGTTTCGAGCGTTTCCAGTTGCTGCGATATTTCAGTCGCACACTGATGAAGCTGTGAACTGTACCGCAGCAGAACTGCGGTTGGCGTTTTTTTCCGAGGAAAAGATAGATGCCTGTTTAGCTTTTGATCTAAATATTCTTTGCTAATATCATTCACTCTGGAGTGATTGAAACCACCCGAAGCTTAACTGAGAACGACGTACTGTTGATGTAAACAAGCAACTACATACTAGGAACTGGAAGATTTACTGTAGGAAATGTGTAAAGACGTAAGGCTCCTGCACATTACTGCGCCGCCTCTATGTTGGACACAGAATGGGACACTGTAGTATATGAAGGTAGACAAAATGGCGATGGTAGTCAGTTGTACATTCATCCACATCTGCTGTAGTCGAAGCTCTACATTGTGAAGATATAAAATTTCTTTCCGTATTACTCTGTCAGTGCTGCAGCAGACACCTTAGTTTATTTCAGTTTCCTGTTTACTAAATATTTCACTCACTGTTGAGCCTGGATGTTTTGATAAAAATTTCATTTTGTCGAAGTGATGATGTTAAGTCATCTGTGCTCTACGGTTTTCTTTTATTTAAATATATTACTGTACTACAAAGCAAGGAAAACTAAACATGTGGATGTTGATTCTGGCCAGAGTAAGCAAAGAGTTTCCCAGATTCGGAATTACAAAGACTAGGATTGTAGGGGAGAGAGGTGAGTAGTCTTTGGTGTGTTGAGAACTCGTCGTAATATAAAAATAATATGGCTCCTATATTGAAACACGGTTTTCAATTAATAGTCTATAACTAATTACAATTTTTACGTGCTTTTCGTAGTGCGTATCGCATGAAGTAAAAACTGCGCTTTTCGTGAAGGGTTTTAGTTATTGCTCACTCGGTGATCATTGCATTTGTTCATTATTACTGCTATTAATATCTTCAATGAAGAGCCTGATAATGTGAAAGAGCGTGAATCCTGCTATTGGTGAGACAAACGTAAAAAATTTTGAAGCACAGCTACTAGTGTAAGCACATGAATAATCACGTGGTGTATCCATTATTCCAGTCACATGGGAAGTCCTCAATTACAAGGCACAGAAAATGGCTCTGAGCACTACGGGACTTAACATCTATGGTCATCAGTCCCCTAGAACTTAGAACTACTTAAACCTAACTAACCTAAGGACAGCACACAACACCCAGTCATCACGAGGCAGAGAAAATCCCTGACCCCGCCGGGAATCGAACCCGGGAACTCGGGCGTGGGAAGCGAGAACGCTACCGCACGACCACGAGCTGCGGACTACAAGGCACAGATAAGTGATTAATAAGATAAATTGTAGATATCAGAAGGCTCTACCTAGACTACATATACTGTCAAATTATTTTGTCAATAAAATTTTCGTTCCATTGTTACAGAACCAGTATTCATTATCACCAATAATAGAAACCCTCGCTTTGCTTTACACAAATATTGCAGGCTATCAGTACTGCGTTGACTTCACATTGGCGCTCATGTCTAATTTTAAAAGTTAAAAATAATTTCTTGTTGCTGTTTATAAGGTCTTTATTTTCACTGTCTATAAACAGTAACACGATTTTTCTGTGTTCTTCCTTCCTCCTTTTTCTGCGGACGTGTCTCTCGACAGTGCTTTTAGGGAATAATTCTTGGGTCTATATGTTTGTTTTGGTGAAGTATATTTCGTAATTTATGTGCCACAACGTCGTATTGTTTCAAAATACGAGGAGATGCGTGTCCGCCCATTAGCACTGCTGGCTTTCTGCCAGTCAGGGCGTAGCACATGTTAGATTCTCTCTCGTAGGCGAAAGATGCAAAGACCGCAACATATTGGAATTTGACTACGAAGCGCGTTTCGTAATCACGTGTCAATTGGTTCAGTGTGATAAGCGATCTGGTACGACTGTTTAATGATATCTGACGTGCATTTGAACCGGAACGCGTGTGTCTTAAAGAAGAAATTATTTTTTTTTTTAATTTCACATTTTTGAGAGATTCACGTGTCAATTGGTTCAGTGCGATAAGCGATCTGGTACGACTGTTTAATGATATCTGATGTGCATTTGAACCGGAACGCGTGTGTCTTAAAGAAGAAATTATGTTTTTTTAATTTCGCATTTTTCTCTATTTAGTATAGGAGTTGAGAGATTCTGATGTGACTCCTTTACACGTCAGTAACAATTGCCTTTAATTTAATTTATTCTCATTTCAGAATTTTGCGACATGGTCAGTATATGGCATAATACTATTGCTTTATCGGCACTTTTTGCAAGTATAAGCTGGAATGCAGGCTCTCGGCCTACAATTTTTTAACTGTATCAGATGAAAACTCCGTGAAGTGTATTAATGATTAATTAATGTTTTATTTCGGTATTTGTCTGGTGAGTTTTTCTTATGTTTGGACAACTAGACAATTTGTGAAGGATTCCGAATATCATTTATGGGCTCTGAATTGTCCATATACACTGTCCAGCTGCATTCATACGACAACCTGTTAAATGCCTGAATAACTGTGCCTCTTGCAGTGCGGACCGCTATGGGACTCTCAGGAAGAGGGTCAGTGAGGTTCTGAAAGGTACCGACAGGGATGTGGAGACACACCGACTCCAGTGCCGTGGCCAGTTCCGCGAGGCTTCTCGGTTCGGGATCCATGACGCGATCAGTCCGATCGAGGTGACCCACAGATTCTGGATTACGTCTAAATCCAGTGAGTTTGGTGGCCAGAGGAGTACGGTAAACTAATACCGGTGCTCACCAAACCACGCACGAAGATGCGAGCTGAGTGAAACGTCGCATTATCGTGCTAGTAGATGCCACCGCGCCGAGGGGAAACAAATTGCATATAGGGGTGGACATAGTCACGAAGGGCTGATGCATAGTTTTGTTGATCCATTGTGCCTTCCAGAACGACAAGATTATCCAGGGAATACCACGAAATCATTCCCCAGGTCATGACGCTCCCTCCTCCCGAATGGTCCCTTCCGGTGATTCCTGCAGCGTGTTTGAAATCTGTCCCACGGAGCACAAAATGTGATTCATCTGAAAAAGTAACCTGTCGCCACGCGATGGACGTCCATTTCCGGTGCAGTTTTCATCGCCAATTAACAGCAGTCATCGTGGATGCATCAGTCAGACGCCTACTGCTCGTTGAACAGTTTTTGAAGACAATGTTGGCATGTCGGCAACTACTTGGTTCACCTGGCCGGTCAACTGCCCAGCAGTTACACATCTTCGCAGCCGTAATTTGTCCGTGTCATCTATGGACCGTGGTGTACAACGGTTGCTTCGGGACCGGTTTTGGAAAGCATCATTTTGCCACGCATGGTATACTTTAACCATCGTTCCATGCGAACGTTTACAGACTTAGGCAGCCGGCGGCGGTCGCCGAGCTGTTCTAGGCGCTTCAGTCCGGAACCGCACGTCTGCTACTGTCGGAGGTTTGAATCCTGCCTCGGGCATGGATGTCTGATGTCCTTAGGTTAGTTAGGTTTAAGTAGTTCTACTAGCGGACTGGGAACCTCAGATGCTAAGTCCCATAGTGCTCACAGTCATTTGAGCAGACTTAGGCCATCCGAAAATGCTTCCACCCTTGGTCCGAAAGCCCATAATCATGCCCTTTGGGACGTCAGATAAATCGCTCCTTTCTGTATTACGACAACAATTGCACTGTTAACCGCGTCCACCCGGAAAATTTTATATATCCTCCACTGCTAGTGCTGCAACCTCCCACAGTGAGTGGTTACTGCATGTTGACGCCGAACATATTCGATGGTCACATCAACGTGACTGGACAGTGTATTTGGTCGTAAGTCAGCTTAAATTTATGTTAAACATCATACGAGGGTTGCCTAGAAAGTAATTGTGGTTTCACCGCCAGACACCACACTTGCTAGGTGGTAGCCTTTAAATCGGCCTCGGTCCGTTAGTATACGTCGGACCCGCGTGTCGCCACTGTCAGTGATTGCAGACCGAGCGCCACCACACGGCAGGTCTAGAGAGACTTACTAGCACTCGCCCCAGTTGTACAGCCGACGTTCATAGCAGTGGTTCACTGACAAATTACGCTCTCATTTGCCGAGACGATAGTTAGCATAGCCTTCAGCTACGTCATTTGCTACGACCTATCAAGGCGCCATTACCAGTTTTATTGAGCTTATTATAAAACCTGTACCATCCACAGCAATGTACACCAATTATGGATTAAAGTTAAGTATTACATCATCTACGTACTTTATTTGCAATTCTCAAGACATTGTCCTGTTCCAGACCTCACACCAGTCAGCGTGTAGTTAAACGCGTGCATTTCGGCCTCCTCTAGCAACACGGTGTTGGCTCTTCTGCCAACACTTCAGTAATTCACCGCATTTATTTCTTCAACAAATTCTTATTGAACGTAACGAGAATTACACACACGAAAGAACGGTGTTTTATCTGCACGTCCCTTTTTTCCACGTAAGTTCCACCTTGTTATGTGGCCTTGAAACAAAGGCGTGTATGCCCTGTCGGTAACAGCGCTTGTCCTGGTGGCGGAGCCTGTGCATCACTGTGTGAATCGCCTCCTTCCCGTCCTCAAAATGTCTTCCACGAATGGCATCCTTAAATGGCCCAAACAAGTGGGGGTCCGACGAGGCTGGGCCAGCGCTGTAGGGTGGGTGGGGTAGCACTGTTTTGCGATGTGGTCAGCTGTCCTCAGATTTGTGTGGGGACAAGCGTTATCGTGTTGGAGCAAGACATATCCAGGGTTGTTGTGGCGCCGAAGTCGCCGGAAGCGCTTCTTGAGTTTTGTTAATGTTCTGACATATGCTTCTGAATCAACCGCCGCTTGGCATCACATCAATGAGAATCACGCTTCACCAACCCAGAACACGGTGATCATGATCTCACCGGCGGAAGCAGTTGCTTTGAATTTTTTCTTCTGTGGGGAGTTGGAATGGCGCCATTCCATCGACTGTCGTTTTGTTTCGGGCTCAAAACGGTGAGCCCAGGTTTCATCATCTGTCACAATCCGGGACAAGAAGGCCTGCCCCTCAGCTTCAAAACCTTGCAACACATCAAGACAAACGTTTTTTCTGTGCGATTTGCGATCCACAGTCGGACACCGCGGGACCCATCTGGCACACACTTTTGAATATCTAAGAATGCAGATAATTGCATCCGTACTTCCTTTGCTGTTTGACAGATGCAGCGCCAACTGCCGAGTCGTAATGCGTCTGACCTCCCGAATGACGTCATCAGCTCGCTAAAACATGTTAGGTGTGACAGCCGTGGATGGTCCCCCCGACCGCTGCAAACCGAGGAGCCCCGCCGAACCGCCTTCTGATGACCTATTGTGGTGAGAGTCGTGGCGCGATGTCGACGGTTGTAGCAGACAGCCACTTCCACAGCTACTGATGTGCGTACTTTGAAAATGGCGCTGTGCTGTTTGTTTCTAACGTAAAGGTGGCAACAGTGATGTAACGAAATAGTTTAGTGCATCTCTTTTATTCTATTATTTGTATCTTCAGCCAAATAAAAAACATCGCGTAAAGTTTATGATTGTTATTTAATAAGTTGAAAAACATATCAAAGAAGAAATGTATATGAGTGTCTGCATCTGCGGACCATCAAAGAACACAAGATGAGATCAGTATATCGCATGAGTTGTGGGCTTGAGATTCTGCATTACTGGTCGGAGATTGTATTAATGCTGTTTCAAATAAACATTGGCAGATCTCAAATAGTAAATACAAATAGTTTTGAGCCAGGATCTGCTTACCAAAACAATATATAGAATTACGTTAGGTTGCTGGAGATGATGACGTTAGAGACATAGATAGTATAGTTTTCTCGCACTGCCATACGCACATGGTGGTGGCTGTACCTTCAAGATGTCTATGTAGCTGCAATTAAATAAGCTGATGGTGCAGTCTAGACGGAAACTGGAATCTAGGGTAGCACAGAGGGTACGCGAATAATCCCACGCTCGCGACGGCTCCCATAGTGGAACCCCACTAATTCGTGTTAATTGTGGGACGAACCATTTGAAAATTTCAATACGAATACACCATACTGCAGATGTATTCTTTAAGTAAAAGCTATGTGAACTGTGATACTATGTGAAATAATATGCGCTATATTTCACGTAAGATCAACTTCTGTAACGCTATCAGAATGACGAACTATAGGATTAAACAAATTAAACTTACAATATATACTGAAGACTCATACGTAGACTACTCCGCATATACATTGATGTATGTACCCAAAAATGAAGTATATTGTGCTGAATCTGAACAGCCGTCCAATTAATCTGCAAATTTATCCTGTGGAGCCTACAGTTCGACTCTTGTTACAGAAATTTTGACAGAACATTGTTACTAGTAAATGTGTACATAGCGTGATCAGTGGTGGTCAGTTTTGGCGTAGTTGTCCGTTTTCGTTCACCCGGTAATTCCTCTGACTTCAGTATCAAGTCTGAAGTTTGACAGCAGTTTTTTCTTAATTTCGTAAGATGTATATTTTAGCAATGCCAACTCTCTTGTGACACTTCAGACAGAAGTTATGGCTTGGAAATTATAAAATACTTCAAATGGCTCTGAGCACTATGGAACTTAACATCTGAGGTCATCAGTCCACTAGACTTAGAACTACTTAAACGTAACCGACCTAAGGACATCAAACACATCCTTGCCCGAGGAAGGATTCGAACCTGCGACCGTAGCAGCAGCGCGGTTCCGGGCTGAAGCGCCTAGAACCGCTCGGCCACAACGACCGGCTCGGAAATTATAAAGCATTATCATTTTATCTCCTAAATGTAACGATTTATGTTTATTACTAACACTAACGTAGCCTACTCTGGTGTATTTTGGTCTGTAATACACTTTTGAGCCATCATAGAGATTGAATTCGACACAACTCGTCGTTTCCGATACAGCAAGTGAAATCAGCAGTGTATGAAGCGTGATTACGACCAACGAAGATAATATACGTGACACGTTTCCAGCCACAAGTGAATGGAGGAAATGTGTTCAACATCCACACATATTAACAAAAAATGATGTATATGTATGTGTGTTGTTTCACATCTCATATTTATCATTGGATCGATTTTAAACAGACTTGGTACACATATCACTTACTGTCAGGCAACGATCGCCGATGGCGAAATAAACACCTACCTATCATTATTCAGAAGATATGATCTCATAAAAGTGAGATGCGTGACAATTGCTGCATTATGCACGTTGAAATTTATTACTTTTCTAATACTCGCTGCATCCGCAACAAATTTCGCAGGCAGTGTGCATATACGGCTCTAAATGCGCCTACAATATTATATCACGGAATAACACAAAAGTCACGAGATATGGCGTCTTAAACACTGAAACGCGTGAAAAACTGCCACATTGTGCATGAAGTTTAAATTTATTACTTTTTTCCTACTAACTCTATTCGCAACATATTTCCACACAGAATCGATATGTAGCGCAGAATGTACCTACACAAATATACCGTTTTACGTCACATAGTTCAAGAGATATCAAGTTATTACCATTGAGATGCGCGAAAAAATGCGCAGTGCATGAAGTTGTAATGCATTTATTCTTTAGTACTGAAACACTCCTACAGTCGAGTCAGCTTAAGGAAATCCCTGACATCTGACAGCGCTTTTGACAGCTTTCAACTGCGATGCGCAAACGGCTGTAGGCGAAAACAATAGCCGCCTACAGAGCGCCGGCCGGTGTGGCCGAGCGGTTCTAGGCGCTGCATTCTGGAACCGCGCTGCCGCTACGGTCGCAGGTTCGAATCCCGCCTCGGGCATCGATGTGTGTGATGTCCTTAGGTTAGTTAGGTTTAAGTAGTTCTAAGTTCTAGGGGACTGATGACATCAGTAGTTAAGTCCCATACTGCTCAGAGCCATTTGAACCATTTCGTCTACAGAGCTACAAAGAGTTGTTGCCATAGACACGTTTACAAAATCGATTTGTAGACATGCGAGGCAGCTCAACCCGCCATACAAAACTCTACTATGACACCTCGATCCGCCAAAATTAGGTAACCTGCGTGTCAGAAAGATAGTGTGTAACGTGCTTGAAGCTATCACGTCAATAGGGAAAGGAGAGAATGAAACTGTATACATACTACTGATCCCCCTAGTCCGACAGACCTCCAGTTCCACTTCAAGAGACTGTAGATTCAAATGAGGCTTGTTTTGCCCTTACAGTTAACACGTCACAGGGGCAGCCTACAAAATATTACGGAGTAGATCTGACATCTCCATGTTGTTCTCATGGACAGCCTTATGTCGCTTGCTCAATGCTTATATCACTCAAGTATTTATTCATCGTAGCTCCTGGACATGTAACTGGGAATAGTTTATAATCGAGTTCTGAATTAAATAAATATTACAGAGAATTTATATTTTGCAGACTATGTTTCTCATTTTGGATACTATACTTATACATTTGTACATTACACATATTTCTTTGGCAACTGTTTCATAATTTCAAAGATGTTTCCACAAATACAAATACAGTTACCTTGTTTTACAATAAATTAACTTGACCAAAATGGTGTCTGGTACAGTACGATGACGTTCCACTTTTCAATAAAAGGAAAGTGCGAACTACAGTGAATTCCAAATCAATGAAGTCGAAACTAACGTAAGTTCACTGTAGTATTAATATCACGTCACTTAATATGCGTCTGTGTGTGGTTGTGGCGCGCGATACGAAAAGACGCGTGACTCACGGTACTTCAGATATGAAACGTCACATGGCCCCGCTGTAACCACACGCTCGCGTTAGCCATGCGGCGGTGACAAATGAGCTGCTCGGCCGACGAGAGTATCCTCGGCCGATGCGGGGTTAATTTTCGAAATGTAACGAGTCTCATCGCGGGAGTGGGTCCCTGGACGTTTGCCAAACACCAGATTAAGCGCATTACGGGCCTGCGGAAACGGGATTGCGCGTCCTCTGCTAATATGGCGAAAGGGGAGGCACGCACTTGGTGTCACTATATAAAATCACTGTTCTCGTGCGCAGCACACTTTTTTTAAAGTTCCTGGGACTGTATCGTTTTATTTTTACTGCGAAACACAGTACAGATTTAATTCCGTTGTACCATTTCAGCGAACTAAGGCTGACAGTTGCCGTACAGAGGTGACAATTTACGAACAGAATCGACTACACGAAGGCATTTTTCTCACGTTTGACGAGTTGCCCCTACATCAAGTGAGTTTGAGAATCGCTCTTTGTAGCAGAGTAGCATAAGTAATTTTTTAAAAGTGATACGGGTATTCATGTTAACTGTCAAACAAGGAACTTGTGTGTAATGGATAGCCCTCAGTACATCCTAGATTTATTTTTAATTGCTTACTTAATCCATAGATTAATTTACAAACCTTTTTATTCATTGAGGCTTCGCAGCGCCTTCTGACCATCTTGCTCTGACATCTTCTTCATGTAACGTCTATTCGACTGATAACCTGACGTTTCGCCAGCACGAGTGGTAGTTGTTAAAGTATATCTAACTTCATCTATAGTGCAATGTGTGGTATAGGGTGTATGTGGTGCCACTAGCTTTTCCCTCCGTGCCGTTTACATTCCCGATAGGCGAGCGGTAAGGAATGCATGTCAGTAACCTCCGTATTTTCTCTGGTTTAATGAGTTTCCTCACGATTCTATCGCGAGACGTATGTAGAATGATGTACTATGATCCCAGACTCTTTCTAGAATGTACTCACTTGGTCTGTCAATATTAAATCTCTCGGTAATACAAACATCGACGGCGGGTGTTCATCAGAGACAAGGGTATTGTCACGAATGCCCCACGGAAGTGTGATATGATCTCTACTATTCTGTATATACAGGGTGTTACAAAAAGGTACGGCCAAACTTTCAGGAAACATTCCTCACACACAAAGAAAGAAAATATGTTATGTGGACATGTGTCCGGAAACGCTTACTTTCCATGTTAGAGCTCATTTTATTACTTCTCTCCAAATCACATTAATCATGGAATCGAAACACACAGCAACAGAACGTACCAGCGTGACTTCAAACACTTTGTTACAGGAAATGTTCAAAATGTCCTCCGTTAGCGAGGATACATGCATCCACCCTCCGTCGCATGGAATCCCTGATGCGCTGATGCAGCCCTGGAGAATGGCGTATTGTATCACAGCCGTCCACAAAACGAGCACGAAGAGTCTCTAAATTTGGTACCGGGGTTGCGTAGACAAGAGCTTTCAAATGCCCCCATAAATGAAAGTCAAGAGGGTTGAGGTCAGGAGAGCGTGGAGGCCATGGAATTGGTCCGCCTCTACCAATCCATCGGTCACCGAATCTGTTGTTGAGAAGCATACGAACACTTCGACTGAAATGTGCAGGAGCTCCATCGAGCATGAACCACATGTTGTGTCGCACTTGTAAAGGCACGTGTTCTAGCAGCACAGGTAGAGTATCCCGTATGAAATCGTGGTAACGTGCTCCATTGAGCGTAGGTGGAAGATCATGGGCCCAATCAAGACATCACCAACAATGCCTGCCCAAACGTTCATAGAAAATCTGTGTTGATGACGTGATTGCACAATTGCGTGCGGATTCTCGTCAGCCCACACATGTTGATTGCGAAAATTTACAATTTGATCACGTTGGAATGAAGCCTCATCCGTAAACATTTGCACTGAAATGAGGATTGACACGTTGTTGAATGAACCATTCGCAGAAGTGTACCCGTGGAGGCCAATCAGCTGCTGATAGTGCCAGCACACGCTGTACATGGTACGGAAACAACTGGTTCTCCCGTAGCACTCTCCATACAGTGACGTGGTCGACGTTATCTTGTACAGCAGCAACTTCTCTGACGCTGACATTAGGGTTATCGTCAACTGCACGAAGAATTGCCCCTTCCATTGCAGGTGTCCTCGTCGTTCTAGGTCTTCCCCAGTCGCGAGTCATAGGCTGGAATTTTCCGTGCTCCCTAAGACGCCGATCAATTGCTTCGAACGTCTTCCTGTCGGGACATCTTCGTTCTGGAAATCTGTCTCGATACAAACGTACCGCGCCACGGCTATTGCCCCGTGCTAATCCATACATGAAATGAGCATCTGCCAACTCCGCATTTGTAAACATTGCACTGACTGTAAAACCACGTTCGTGATGAACACTAACCTGTTGATGCTACGTACTGATGTGCTTGATGCTAGTACTGTAGAGCAATGAGTCGCATGTCAACACAAGCACCGAAGTCAACATTACCTTCCTTCAATTGGGCCAACTGGCGGTGAATCGAGGAAGTACAGTACATACTGACGAAACTAAGATAAGCTCGAACGTGGAAATTAACCGTTTCCGGACACATGTCCACATAACATCTTCTCTTTATTTGTGTGTGAGGAATGTTCCTGAAAGTTTGGCCGTACCTTTTCGTAACACCCTGTATATAAAGTATTTGGCGGACAGAGTTGTTCTCTAATGATGCTATGGTGTGCGGTGAGGTGTCGAAGTTATGTTACTGTAAGAGGATCCAAGATGACGCAGACAAAATTTCCACTTGGTGTGATGAATGGCAGCTAGCTCTATATGTATAAAAGTGTAAGTCAGTGCAGATGAGTAGGGAAACACACCAATAATGTTCGGATACAGCATTACTATGTTCTGCTTGACACAGTCACGTCGTTTTAATATCTGGGCGTAAGGTTGTAAAGCGATGCGAAATGGATCGAACATGTGAGGATTGTAGTGGGGAAGACGAATGGTCGACTTAGGTTTCTTGGGAGAATTTTAGGAAAGTGTTGTTCAGCTGTAAAGGAGACTGCATGTAAAACGCTGGTGCGGCCTACTCTTGAGCACTGCTGGATTGTTTGGGATCCCTACCAAATTGGACCAAAGGAAGACGCCGGAGCAGTTCAGAGGCGGCCTCCTAGATTTGTTACTGGTAGGCTCGAACAACAAGCAACTACTCAAATGGCAATCACTGGAGGGAACCGACGTTCTTTTCGATAGAACCTATTCAGAAAATTTAGAGAGCCATTTGAAGCTGACTGCAGAACGATTCTGCTGTCTCTAAGACGCATTTCGCTTAAGGACCACGAAGATAGGATACGAGAAATTAGGGCTCATACGGAGTCATATAGACAGTCGTTTTTCCCTCGATCTGTTTCCATATGGAACAGGAAAGGGGATGACTAGTAGAGGTGCGGTATCCTCGCCACGCGCCGTACGGTGAACATGTAGATGCAGATGTTGCATCTGCCACTGGAACTTACGAAGTATTTATCTATGGCGGTCTCACGCCAGCTAAGCGATGCTGTGACACGACGTGCTGCACTTTGTTGGATCTAGTCTGTCCCTCTATCAATCCAACCTTTTATAGGTCTGAGTCCGGTGAACAGTACTGAAGAATCGGTCGATCAAATATTTTTCAAGCCGCTTCTCTCGTGGTTGAATTGCATTTTCTTAAGATTCTTCCAACAAATCTCTTGCTGGCTTGTGTTTTCTTTACAATAACTTTTATGCGATCATTCTCGTTTAGGTCACTAAGGGTGATTAATCCCTGTTGTTTTAAGCTATTTACTGTCTCCAGTGATTTGTCACTAGTAGTGTAATCGAGCGGTAGTCAATTTCCTCGAGTATTAGTGCGTAGTACGTTATACAGGGTGTTCAAAAAAAGCGACGAATTCTGGGAGAGGTGGTAATCGTCATAGACACAAGCAAAGTAAGTACGTAAACAAGGGTCCGAAAATGAACACTTTCTGCGATACACACGTGCCTACGGAAGGTGTTCAACGCGGCATCCATTCATGATAATGCCCACCCTCTGTCCTACGGCGTAAGGAATGACGCACCCATCGACATATATCTGGTTGTTGTTGTGCCTGCTGCCACGGACGCTACCCTGTAGTGCCCGCACATCGATGGCGTGGCGTAGGCCAATTCCTTGAAGTGTCCCCATAACCAAAAGTTTAGGGGATTGAGGTATGGGCAACGAGCAGGCCATGATTTTACAGAAGAGGAAAGAATGGCTGATTCCATCGAAAACAGAAGTAAATTATGTTGTGCGTTTGGTGGAACCATCCTGACATTCTTCGTCTTGAACTGCTACTAAGACACGAAACGATGAAAGCTGCGTGTACTGTACAATAAAGACGACTTGCTGGTGCTACTGAAAACTAGACACCTACTAAATCTGTCTTGTTACTAAACGAAAGGCCAGAATGACCACAGGAACAACTGCTGATCTTAAGAAACTTCCTGGCAGATTAAATCTGTGTGCCCGACCGAGACTCGGGAACTGCTGATCTTGGTTTGAACCACTTCCCTTCGCATTCAGCAGACTTCTGATTGTCATTATTTCTGTTCCCCCTCTGGCAACATTCTGGGACAGGTGTTTCATGATGAGGTTTCTGTTAGCAAATGGCTAACAGTTTTTTCAACTCAGAGCCACAACAGTTCTACCGTAAAGGTATAGAACTCCTCAAAACTGAACGTTGGCAGCTGGTATCTGACAAAGATGGCGATACATCTCGTAGCGGATGCGTATATTGTATTATAATATTATATAGTGTATATCAAAGTAACCACCCTCAAAGGCCTCGAATTACATTTCGTAGCTGCTGATACTGTGAGATCTGTTTAACTCGCTTTTAGTAGTCCGATGAATCCAGGACCGTTGTAAAGTTTACTTCCTTCGCTTTATCTTTTGCAGATCTTACAATTTAAAAAAAAGCGACTCAGATATCCATTCCAACACTGATAAGATCTCATTAAGGGGCAAACTTGCTTTAAATATCCGGAAACACGAAATTGTGCACTTTACAGAACGTAAAAGTATCCTATGAGTACAAGATCAATGAATTACAACTGGCATAAGTCGGCTCATACTTTTACCAGTATGTTTCAAGTTGTGGGAAAATATATTGATCACAGAGGCTCAATCGTGGGTAAAGCAAGTGGCAGACTTCGATAAACTGGCAGGATACCGAGAAAATACAATCGGTCTGCAAGGAAGATTTACTACCAAACACTGTGCGCCCTCTTACAATATAGCTCAAGTGTGCGGGGCCCATACTAAAAGAACTGAAAGCTGTATTTGACTATACAAAGAAGAGCAGCGGCAATGACAACAGATTTGCTTGACTAGCGGGGTGGAAGTGCTGAAAATCTTGACCTGGCAGACACTTAAATAAAGGCGACAACTAATCCGTCAAGGCCTACTAGGAAAATTTCAAAAAAAAGTGTTATGCAAGGAACACAAGGGCACACCTGAGCCTCCTAACTGTCGCCCTGTTAGGGACCTCGAAGGCGACAGTAAGCAAACTGCAGCGCGAGTAGAGACGCTTAAACTGTCAGTCTCAAAAAAACAATGGTTCAATGGCTCTGAGCACTATGGGACTTACTTCTGAAGTCATCAGTCCCCTAGAACTTAGAACTACTTAAACCTAACTAACCTAAGGACTTCACACACATCCATGCCCGAGGCAGGATTCGAACCTGCGACCGCAGCGGTCGCGCGGTTCCGGACTGTAGCGCCTAGAACCGCTCGGCCACTCTGGCCGGCAAACTGTTAGTCTCCCCGCACTTCTAATGCCAATCGAGCTGGACAGAACGCCAAACGCCAACAATGGAAAGTGCGTTCAGCGAACTGCTAATACAGCTTAAAGCCGACTCCACAGGGGAGGTTTTAGGTTATGTTAACGTGGAGCTATGCGAGCGTTGTGACGTCGCTTCCTGTTATTGCACGTTAAGGATCCACTGCCTCGCGTGAAACAAAAAATAAGTTCTGCGATAGTTCTGGGACGTGCTATTCGTGCCGTATAGTATTCGTCGTTTTCAGCCGAAGCCCTTATTTCACGGGTTTCATATTTAAACTTGGACCCCATCGATAACGTGTCGTTACTGATACGATTTCGATTTATAAAATGACAGGAAACGTTGTATTCGTGATTAAAGAATTTTCGTGTTTTGTTATTTTCATGTTATAACCCGCGTGTTACAGAGGTACAGTTTATTAAGGCAACCGCACATCAAAGATTCATCGAAAGTTCGTCGTCATTGATAAAATTTGTTGTACTGAAATGTCTGTTAATATCGACGATTAAAGCCTCCAGAATATAGTAACATAAAATACAAGGTAGTGCGTTATAGTAGTTCAGTGTAGAATAGCTCGTAAAGGTGTGGAGTTAGAAAACAAGGGGGAGAGGGTTTGCGTCTTACTGTATCTAGTTTTCTTTTCCACATTCTGGTTTTCTAAATGGTTTCGGGGCTTCCTTATTAATGAATAGAAATATTTTCTGTAATATTAGATATTATATAAGGCCGCCCACTCTCAGTAGAGAGTCTATCTGATCTATATACTACAGACAGAACGATATGACTAGAATATGGTAGGGAGTCAGTAAGCTGGCTAAAAAAATTTCTTTAACTGCAGCTTCAGCTAATCTCTTCTAATTAAATTCAGTCTTGTAGTTATGCAAAAACAAATTTTATGATTAAGGTCTAAAGAGACTGTCTTCTGCTACTCGGAGATCTCTATAGTGTTTACCTTGTCAACTTGTAACTTACATGTTTAGATAAAGAGGTTCCGAGAGTCTGTCGAGCGTAGGAACACTTCGTAACTTGAAATCACTAAATGTTGAAAGAAAGAACATAATTTACATTTTTATTAACGGTAACCAGTTATATATTGAAAATTGTTCCAGATAATAAACAAATATTCTTCATTCCGTTAATGTCACTATTGCAGTATTACAGTTCTGAAAAAATCTAAGATGGCCGCTCTTAGCAATACCGCAAAATTACGCAGTAGGACGGACTCTAAATAGACGTATACCGTCCCCCAGGTCTCGAAGCAAAGTACTTTCAGATTACACATTGGTAGTTCGTCCTGACAATGCAAAGAGAAGCGAAGTGTGTGACAGAACGCTGAGCTTTCTCTCGCAGTCTGTAAGCAACGTTATTCCTTGATATAAAATTAAAACATATGCGGTTGTACACCGTGTTACTCCACGCACGCTGATTTCCCTTCAGCATGAACGACAGCTGCCTCGCCCCAGGGCAACAAATATGTAGAACGAATGCAAGCAGCAGACTGACGACCATAGAACACTCACAGATAGACTCCACGCACGCTGTGCCTCGTTGGATTTCCCTTCAGCATGAACGACAGCTGCCTCGCCCCAGGGCAACAAATATGTAGAACGAATGCAAGCAGCAGACTGACGACCATAGAACACTCACAGATAGATCGCGCTTAGTTACTGACTGGTTTTGCGCGAATAGTTTAGCTTTGAGCTTCGATAAAGTACTGCTCATTCAGTGTTCGACTGTCAGAAATAACCCACTTACTATTAATTTGGCATACCAGTGAGATATAACAAATAACGTAAAAAGTTCTATGTTCTTACTGACGACCATAGAACACTCACAGATAGATCGCGCTTAGTTACTGACTGGTTTTGCGCGAATAGTTTAGCTTTAAGCTTCGATAAAGTACTGCTCATTCAGTGTTCGACTGTCAGAAATAACCCACTTACTATTAATTTGGCATACCAGTGAGATATAACAAATAACGTAAAAAGTTCTATGTTCTTACGCGTGCATATTGATGAAAACTAAACTTGGTAAAACGGTACAGTAGACCTGCTAAAACGTTTAGTTGCGACTTCTTTTGCTGCTAGAATAATTGCCAATTTTGTGGAATACAGCAGTAAGTAAGTTCCCATATTTTCATTCAATGGCATCTTACTGGATAATTCTCTGGGGTGACTCCTCATCGGACAAAAGAAAGTAATTGAAATTGTGTGTGGCACTCGCACACAATATCTTGTTGGTATTTCTTCAAGCAGATGGGAATTTTAACCACAACGTCACATTTCAAGGTTGTTGGAATATTTGGTTCAATAGGACAAAGTCTTCCATTATCCGGCCTTGGTCTTACAAAAGTACATGTATTCAGATATGAAACATGTCATTGACAATCGACCTGATTGGTCCACATGGCTCTGAGCACTATGCGACTTAACTTCTGAGGTCATGAGTCGCCTAGAACAGAACTAATTAAACCTAACTAACCTAAGGACATCACACACATCCATGCCCGAGGCTGGGTTCGAACCTGCGACCGCAGCGGTCGCCCGGTTCCAGACTGTAGGTCCTAGAACCGCACGGCCACTCCGGCCGGCCAATCGACCTGATTCTGGAAGTACAACACTAGGAGGAAGAGTGATCTGCATTACCTTTTGATAAACATGCAGTCTACCTATGGAACTAAACTGTCTGATAGATAATAATAACGTAGTCGCAGTAGACTAGCGGGTATGTCACTAGATGGTGGTGGTGGTTAGTGTTTAACGTCCCGTCGACAACGAGGTCATTAGAGACGCAGCGCAAGCTCGGGTTAGGGAAGGATTGGGAAGGAAATCGGCCGTGCGCTTTCAAAGGAACCATCCCGGAATTTGCCTGAAACGATTTAGGGAAACCACGGAAAACCTAAATCAGGATGCCTGGAGACGGGATTGAACCGTCATCCTCCCGAATGGGTATGTCACTAGAGTCCGGCCTAGAGATCCTGGGTTCATCCCGGATAGGGGCGATGATTTTTCCTGGACGACCTCTGGTCCCCTGAACCTGTTATCAAAACGAGTACCAGGCAACTATCCCGGAGGTAAAACGCGGCTTGGGCGATAGACCCGCCATCCCTCCCCCTCGTAGTGCCGCAGCGATTAAAAACGCTGCACTCTACGTGCACCCCGGCCGATTCCGGTGTCACGGGCTTACGTAACAAGCTTGCTTACTAAGTAACAACCCCTTGTATACCATAGAGCAGTGGTTCCTAGCCTGAAGGTAGTTACCCCCTGAGAGGAAAATGAAATTTTCTGAGGGGTAAAAATTGAACGCTTCGATTCTGTTGCAATCACGATACTAAATTATGTTCAAAATATTGTCACTATTATTATAATTTTGTAAGACTCTAATATTAATTACACAAGTTAACAATACTTTTCTCAATTAGAAGCTTTAATGCGGTGCAGGTTACAGGTTCCTCACATAGTCCACTGACTACACACTTACGTAGTCTTTTTCCAGTACATTGCTGATGATGAAAGTGAGACATATACGCAGTAAATGCTAGATATCACAAGAAAATGTCTTCTCCAGATTGTAGATAATACTTACAGTAGTCCAGCAATTGCTTCATAACTTGCTTCCTAACAGATAAACGAATTAATTGACAGCACGGCACAGCAGTAACTACATAAGGGCTACTTTAGTGCTGTACATGATCATTATTATTATTATTATTGCTAGCAGCTGTGGTCAGGCACAAAGCATTAATAGCCCGTAGTCTTCCAATTTCCGCCAGTTCAGAAGTAAGCAAAAAAGTGATTTACGAATAGTAAATATAGTGTACAGATTTTAACTTGCCTGATTTTAAATGGGGTTTCAGTGTGCAGGTCAAGCAAGTGCCGCCTTGGAGAGGAGTAATACATAGAAGTATATTTTGTGTCTACCCTCACTCTGTATAATTAGCTTTCTTTTTCTTATCGGAGAAAGAGTTATACGTAGCATTTGCGATGCACGACGAATTTCTTCGTCATTCTTTCCAACACACACACCCCCCCCCCTCCCCACCACCACCACCCGTCCTGCAAATACACATACTGAATATCATTCACCTTTCATCATTTTAAAAATAAAGGTGTTACAAGAAAAGTCCTTCATTCTACGATTTACTTAGGTGCTAAAGTTCGGGGAAATGCGGGGGAGGGGGGCAACAGTTGGCAGCGGGGGAGGGCCGGGGGTACTAGATGACGTCTCATTTCACTCAGGGGTAATGGTCTAAGAATAGTTGGGAACCACTACCGTAGAGGAATTATCGAATAGAAAATAATCAGTCATTTATCCACAAGAAAGTGTAAATACCCAGCTTGTAGCCACATGAATATGTTTTCATCTAAAGATGTGTTCTAGGTTCGCAAAGAAGGCCGCGCTCCCTGCCCCAGACCAGAGGTCCTGGTATCGATTCCCACCGCCGCCGCAGCCACACCCCGCAGGTGCCGCGGTGGGCAGACACTTTGCCTGCGCCCCCACCCACCCACTTCTTCAAGCGCTACTTTCGATGGGGGCGGACCACGACCCAAATCGCATCTCCGTTTGTCAGGCGCGGCGGTCGCAGTTCCCTATTATGACCCGCTATAAATTCTATTTCCTTTTCAGCGGCATCAGTGGAGGAAAAGAAAGAAAACGCGTAGCGAAAGATAAGCAGCCGGTGCCCTACGGAACATCCACTATAAATTTTCTCCAACCTGTTCGAAGTAGTTTTCTGCGAACTAAAACCACGGCACAACATTTTACCACATATGTATACTACATTGTTCCTCGCCATATTTTTCGGATACAATACTAAAAACTCTTTAAGAAGCAAATCGGTGCAAAGAATTGTACGTTATGAATGACAGTTTTTCTTTCCATCTGAATCGGGTAAGAAATCGGCAGATTATAGCAGTGTATACAATGAAGGAAGGAAGATTAGGGGTTCTAGGCGCTACAGTCTGGAACCGCGCGACCGCTACGGTGGCAGGTTCCAATCCTGCCTCCGGCATGAATGTGTGTGATGTCTTTAGGTTAGTTAGGTTTAAGTTCTAGGGGACTGATGACCTCAGAAGTTAAGTCCCATAGTGCTCAGCCATTTGAACCATTTCAAGATTAGGGTTTAAGGTGCCGTCGACCACGAGTTCATTCGAGACGGATTTGAGAAACACGGGGAAGTAAAGGCGATGATTTCAGTGGAAGCATTGCGGCACTTGCCTTGAGGGGGTAGACTAGCGTGACGCTCGAGTCTGGAACCGACGATCATGGTTCTTTTTCAATGAAATAAAGAACTAATTACAAAACTGTGTATTAACCTTTATTGTGCATCTTTAAGATACAATCATATATTTTGTTAAATAAATAACTATACCCAAGGGACACTAGACGATATCAACAAAAGGCCGTCGCAAAAGTGGTTGGTGGGAGCTCTAAACGTCACAATTTTCAACCTAGAACAAAACTTCGAAAACTTCTTTGAAACTGATAATATTGTCTAAAGTAGTATGTAGGGGTATTTAAAAACTGTTTTTAACAAAATGGCGGTACTCTGAAATAAAACTCACTTTCCTCGACAAAAAAGTCGTTATGTGTATGTGCACCAAAAATCGAATTTAAAATATATCGCAAAAGTTCAACGTACTGCAGCAGAAATAAACGCCGCCTCACAACTTAGGAAGAGATATAAAGTAATTGCAGGTATACGAGGGGTATTCGGAAAGTAAGGAACGATCGGTCGCGAAATGGAAAGTACACTGCAAATCAGATGAAGCTTTGCACAGATGCGTTGGGCACTGTGTCTAGTGCGCCCATCGATCGCATCATGTCGCTCTTTCCAGTTCTGAGCTCACAGTGAGAACCTAAATATGACTAGAAATTAGCCTCTTCCGCCAAGTACGAGGGTCTGGCGAAAGATTTCGCCTGAAGCTATGCAATCTACATAACATAACTGTCATGTGGTTCGTTCTACACGACAATTCTCGGCCACACTCTGAAGGGGCAACGAAGATGCTCCTGCAGCGTTTTCGATGGGAAGTGTTTGATCACCCACAATACAGCCCGTAATTGGCTACCCCTGTGGTTCATCTCTGCTCAGATGAACCACTGGCTATGAAGAGAATATTTTGACACAGACAACGAGCTGCAATCCAAGAGTAGAAAATTGTCGAAATGCACTGGCGGCTGTCTTCTATAACGAGGGAATTGAAAAGTTGGCACAACGCTACGACATATGTCTAAATCTGAGCGGCGACTGTGTAGAGAAGCAGCTGAAGGTGTAGCTAACAGGTGCAAATAAAACAGGTTTGATTTTCACTGTGGTTTCCATTTCGCGACCTGTCGTTCTTTACTTTCCGAATAGCCTTCGTATTTTATGAATTAGCGCTCCTACCGACCTGGAAACAATAAGCTATTAAAATTTCAACCCATGTTTTTTAATATTGAAACTGAACAAACCTTTCATCGGCAGTGCGAGCTCCGTACAGATGGCCTTTTCGTCTCCGATGTCGAAACACACCCACTTAAACTAAATTATATCAAATAACTGGCTTCCACTTACCAATCGAAGCGTAATTTTTTTTCGCTACTGGGATTACTTTTCAATCTTTCTACTCGTATAAATACGTTTGTTTGTTATTTTCAAGCACTCAGGATTTACTTCGTATAGAAAACAAGCGAAATAACAAAACATGCACGTACTTTCAGACTGTTAGCATAAACATGTTACGAAGAGAAATCTTGTTGAGAATAGTATTTTAGTTGATACTAATGCTCTCTGTGATATTATGCGAAATATCCGAAACTAACATGACCCCTATTTCGTCGGTAACTGTTATAATATTACATCGGTTGCATTCGAGCGCTCGGCTACGCCAGCCCTCCATGCATAAATTACGGTTTCAATAATTGTAGCATACTTTACATGACTGAGTATTAAAAAACAGACTCTCTAAGGAACATCTTAAACCAATAAAAATTAGGCTAAAAAGAATTTCTACCCTGTTTTAACTCTTAAGCAATTTGGGGAAACCACGGAGGACCCAAATCAGCATAGCCTGACGGAATTTGAACCACAGTCTTCCTGAAACAGTAGCTTTGGCCTTAACAATTTAAAAATATCTTTTCTTCAATATCTAATATCTATAAGATACGACGTACTGAAAACGTTTATATTTCATCCAATGTCTTTGCGCTGCTCCAACTCACACGACATATAATACTGACATATGAATAAAAGTTCTACCCGTTAATGGGCCAAGCATCTAATTGAAAGTGGTTGTGCAGCCATAAGTTGAAGTAGTATGTGCCCTAACAGACAGCATTCGAAGCCCTAGACTCTCAAAATGAGATATTGCTGCATTAATTACATTCCGACAGAGGGTCACCGCTTCAGAATAATGAAAATCCAAAACACACTCAAGAAGTACGCGGTCGTATGGACTTTACCGCAAAACAATAGCTCCGTGAAAACTTTCTTACTGAATGGCTAAAGTTCTGATGAGCAAAGTAATCTAGTGGTCAAAGTTGTGCTGTTCTATGTTGTTCATTCTCCCACAGTGGCGCTGCAGCTTGTTGGGAATGTGGAGCAGTTACTTCAGCCACTGCTCAACGTGGTGCAGAAGAATTGCACTAAGCAACCAAACTATTCCCATATATTAACAAGACACTGAATCCCACACAGTGCATTACTTTCCTGAATAATTCATTTCTTTTTTATGCAACACTCATAACAAGTACTCACCGGCCACATTCTTAAGTGAAAGTCGCTTAGCTAAGTCATTAAGAAATATCCCACACGTTAAAAAATCGCGAAACTTGTGCGCTACAAGGATTATTTAAAGAGAAATGGCAGAACTGGTTTGTTGTTAACACGTCACATTCACTGTAAGCGTGAAAGCCGCAAATTATGAACAGAAAATCGTCTACAGAACAGGGCGTGTCTGTTACAGATGTGGTGGAAATCTGATCGAAATTATGATAATGAGGTTTCTCCGCATACACAGCCACGACGCAGGCCAACTATCTACAGATTCCTATAGTAGTTGGTGTTAGAGCTGCATCTTTTTTAAACTGAGGTCAGCTGATAGGTATACCTGCTTAAAGGAAGTGCCTCTAAATAAGGGCTCACCTCCAGAAGATGTAATGTTTCCAAGTAGAGAAGGAATTAGCATATTTCATCAAAATATAAGAGGTATTAGAGATAAAGTTAGTGAACTGCTAGTACATGCTAACTCAGAAATTATTGGTATCTCTGAGCACCACTTCAATAATTTGATAATTCAGAGGCTTCCTTTACCAGGCTACAGATTTGCTGGCTGTATCTCAAGGAGTTCTTTGCGGGGTGGGGGAGTGGCTCTGTACGTAAAAAAACAGTATTTCATTTGAGACCATAGACGTATCACGACACTGCACTGAACAGATATTTGAAAGTTGTGCAGCATTAGTTGAATTTAGTGAAACTAAACTTCTAATTGCTGTTGTTTATAGGTCCCCTAACTCCGACTGCAGAGCATTTTTGCTTAAGCTAGAGAGGGTTCTTGATTCACTTTGTAGGAAGTACCAGAAAGTAGTTCTATGTGGTGACTTCAATATTAATTTTGTTCATGGTTGTGCAAGAAAAAGGATGTTGGTAGATCTCCTAAATTCATATCATCTGATGCAAACTGTGTTTATGCCAACTAGGGTGCAGGGGAACAGTAGCACAGTCATTGACAATATTTTTATTCATTCTTCATTATTAGATGGGCATTCTGTTAGTAAAAGGCTGAATGGCCTTTTAGACCATGATGCACAAATTTTAACACTAAAAGGTTTTTGTACTCTAACCAATGTCGCATTTACTTACAAACTACGTAGGAAAGTCAATCCAACAGCAATAGAGAGTTTTTCAAAACTTGTCAAGGAACAAGAGTGGCAAGATGTTTATAGTGCCGATAATATAGATGATAAATATAATGCTTTCCATAACACATTTCTCATGCTCTTTGAGAGTTACTTTCCATTAGAACATTCTAACCGGGGTACTAGCAGTAATGGACAGCCCGGTTGGCTGACTAGTGGGATAAGGATATCATGTGGAACAAAGCGGGAATTATATCAAAATGTTAGAAGTAGTCACAATCAAGCTACGGTAGCCCATTGTAAGGTGCTTAAAAATGTTATTATCAAGGCAAAAAGTATGTGGTACGCAAATAGAACAGCTAATTCACAGGATAAAATTAAAGCCATATGGTCAGTTGTGAAGGAAGTGTCTGGTCAGCAGCACAACGTTGACGATATAAAGTCAGTTTGCAGTAGTAATATTTTTGTTACTGATAAATCAGATATATGTACAGTATTTAACAACCATTTTCTGAGCATTGCCGGTGAATTAAATACAAATTGAGTATCTACAGAAAATCATGTAAATTTCTTAGCAAATGCCTTTCCGAGATTGACGTCTGAAATACTCCTCTGTGATACAGACAAGAGGCAGATTGTGACAATAATCAAATCACTGAAGACTAAGGACTCTCATGGTTATGATGGAGTGTCTAGTAAAATATTAAAGTACTATGCTGCACATGTTAGCCCTGTATTTAGCCATATTTGTAATTTTTCCTTTAGTAATGGTCAGTTTCCTGAGCGATTAAAGTACTCAGTAGTAAAGCCGCTTTATAAAAAGGGAGAAAGGGATAATGTAGATAATTTTAGACCTATTTCTATGCCATCAGTGTTTGCAAAAGTTATCGAAAAGGCTGTGTATGTAAGGTTAATTGATCCTTTTATATCACACGATTTGCTATCAAATGTACAGTTCGGCTATAGAAGTCGTTTTACAACTGAAAATGCTATATTCTCTTTTCTCTGTTAGGTACTGGATGGGCTAAACAAAAAGTTTCGAACGCTTGGCGTATTTTTTGATGTAACAAAGGCATTTGACTGTGTTGATCACACAATATTGCTCCAGAAGTTGGACAATTACGGAATAAGGGGAGTAGCTCACAATTGGTTCACCTCTTACTTTAGCAACAAGCAGCAAAAGGTCATTATTCACAATGTTGATAACGGCTGTGATGTGGGATTTGAGTGGGGTACTGTCAAGTGGGGGGTGCCCCAGGGATCAGTGTTGGGGCCGCTCCTGTTCCTTATTTATATAAATGATATGCCCTCTAGTATTATGGGTAACTCTAAAATACACCCCTGGAAATGGAAAAAAGAACACATTGACACCGGTGTGTCAGACCCACCATACTTGCTCCGGACACTGCGAGAGGGCTGTACAAGCAATGATCACACGCACGGCACAGCGGACACACCAGGAACCGCGGTGTTGGCCGTCGAATGGCGCTAGCTGCGCAGCATTTGGGCACCGCCGCCGTCAGTGTCAGCCAGTTTGCCGTGGCATACGGAGCTCCATCGCAGTCTTTAACACTGGTAGCATGCCGCGACAGCGTGGACGTGAACCGTATGTGCAGTTGACGGACTTTGAGCGAGGGCGTATAGTGGGCATGCGGGAGGCCGGGTGGACGTACCGCCGAATTGCTCAACACGTGGGGCGTGAAGTCTCCACAGTACATCGATGTTGTCGCCAGTGGTCGGCGGAAGGTGCACGTGCCCGTCGACCTGGGACCGGACCGCAGCGACGCACGGATGCACGCCAAGACCGTAGGATCCTACGCAGTGCCGTAGGGGACCGCACCGCCACTTCCCAGCAAATTAGGGACACTGTTGCTCCTGGGGTATCGGCGAGGACCATTCGCAACCGTCTCCATGAAGCTGGGCTACGGTCCCGCACACCGTTAGGCCGTCTTCCGCTCACGCCCCAACATCGTGCAGCCCGCCTCCAGTGGTGTCGCGACAGGCGTGAATGGAGGGACGAATGGAGACGTGTCATCTTCAGCGATGAGAGTTGCTTCTGCCTTGGTGCCAATGATGGTCGTATGCGTGTTTGGCGCCGTGCAGGTGAGCGCCACAATCAGGACTGCATACGACCGAGGCACACAGGGCCAACACCCGGCATCATGGTGTGGGGATCGATCTCCTACACTGGCCGTACACCACTGGTGATCGTCGAGGGGACACTGAATAGTGCACGGTACATCCAAACCGTCATCGAACCCATCGTTCTACCATTCCTAGACCGGCAAGGGAACTTGCTGTTCCAACAGGACAATGCACGTCCGCATGTATCCCGTGCCACCAACGTGCTCTAGAAGGTGTAAGTCAACTACCCTGGCCAGCAAGATCTCCGGATCTGTCCCCCATTGAGCATGTTTGGGACTGGATGAAGCGTCGTCTCACGCGGTCTGCACGTCCAGCACGAACGCTGGTCCAACTGAGGCGCCAGGTGGAAATGGCATGGCAAGCCGTTCCACAGGACTACATCCAGCATCTCTACGATCGTCTCCATGGGAGAATAGCAGCCTGCATTGCTGCGAAAGGTGGATATACACTGTACTAGTGCCGACATTGTGCATGCTCTGTTGCCTGTGTCTATGTGCCTGTGGTTCTGTCAGTGTGATCATGTGATGTATCTGACCCCAGGAATGTGTCAATAAAGTTTCCCCTTCCTGGGACAATGAATTCACGGTGTTCTTATTTCAATTTCCAGGAGTGTATTTCTGTTTGCTGATGACACTAGCTTGGTAGTAAAGGATGTTGTGTGCAACATTGACTCGGTTTCAAGTAGAGCAGTACATGACCTCAGTTCATGGCTTGTAGAAAATAAACTAACGTTAAATCACAGTAAGACTCAGTTTTTACAGTTCCTAACACACAATTCAACAAAAATTGACGTTTTAATCTCACAGAACGGGCATATGATTAGTGAAACTGAGCAGTTCAAATTCCTAGTTGTTGTGATAGTAAGCTGTCGTGGAAAGCCCACGTTCAGGATCTTGTTCAAAGACTTAATACTGCCATTTTCACTATTCGAACGGTATCGAAAGTGAGTGATATTTCGACACGTAAATTAGTCTACTTTGCTTATTTTCATTCACTTATGTCGTATGGTATTATGTTTTGGGGTAACTCTTCCCATTCTAGAAGGATATTTTTGGCTCAGAAACGGGCGGTTCGGGCAATAAGTGATGTGAGTTCACGAACCTCTTGTCGACCTCTTTTCACGAGTCTGGGTATTTTGACATTGGCCTCTCAATATGTATATTTCGTATTGTCGTTTCTTGTTACCAATATTAGTTTATTTCCAAGAATAAGCAACCTTCACTCGGTTAATACTCGGCAGAAATCAAATCTCTATTTGGATCGGACTTCCTTTTGTGCAAAAATGTGTGCAGTATACTGCTGCACTCATTTTCAATAAGCTGCCACTCGAATTCAAAAATCTTAGCAGTAATCCACGCGCTTTCAAATCGAAACTGAAGAGTTTCCTCATGGGTCACTCCTTTTATTCTGTCGAGGAGTTCCTTGAAAAATTAAGATGATTCTCATTGTATTGCTGATAGCGTTCTCTTAAACTTATGGACTGATTTTCTTTCAGGTTCATTAACATTTATTTTTATCTGTCATTACTTTTTATGTTGTAAGTTCATGTACTGACACGTTCCATGACCTTGGAGATTTGCTCCTCAATTTGGTCCTACGGAACTTGACATTTAAATAAAAATAAAATAAATTAAATCGAACGTTCAAAATGACTTGTTCTGTAGCCGACTCATCAAGAAGTGTCCACCCAAAGTTAGTAACTACTGCAGAAAATCTTCATCTCATTGCGCAGACATTTGCTCAATCACCCAAGAAATCTGCGAGAAGAGTTTCTAATGAACAACAATTTTACGACAGAATTCAAGCAGAATGTTAAGAACATTAAGCCTTGTAAGTCCACGTTACTACACGCTCTTAATGAAGATGATATTGGTCGAAGAAGTGAATTCTGTGGGTGATATGTGATCCGCAGTGCAAGTGACTACGTAATGATGCAGCAAATTTTAAGTTAGATAGAAGAGTTAACACAGTTGCGCGTATTGGTCTTCTGAAAATCTGCGATTTGTTACTGACGAGGAGTAAAATTTTCGTGGAGTTCCTACTAAGGCTGGTATAAGCAGCAAGGGACTGATAAGCTCTTATTTACTCCATGACACCGTCACTGCGCAAAGGTACCTTATAGGTGACTCATAGGTGACAGAGTAGTGGGTGATGGTGGGATCACTCATGGAAAAATTCCTGTAGTACTTGGTGTTAGAGCTGCATTTTTTTTTAAATTTGAAGTCAGCTGATATGTATACCTGCTTAAAGGGAGTCACACTAACTGAGGTCTCACCTTCAGAGGACGTCATGTTTCAAAGCAGAGAAGGAATTAGCATATTTCGTGAAAATGTAAGAGGTATTACAGATAAAGTTAGTGAACTGCTTATAGATGTTGACTCTGAAAATTATTGGTAGGTCTGAGCACCTCTTAAATAATTTGACAATTCAGAGGCTTCCTTTACCAGGATACAGATTAGCTAGCTGTTTTCAAGGAGTTCCTTGCGGGGTTGGGGAGTGTCTATGCACGTAAAAAAGAAAAAAAAAGAGAGATTCCATTTTAGTCCATAGACGTATCACGGCATTGCACTGAACAGATAGTTGATTGTTTTGCAGGGGCAGTTGAATTTTGTGAAACTAAACTTCTCATTGTTGTTGTTTATAGGTCCCCCCAGGAAGGACCAGAAATTAGTTAACTTCAATATAAATTTTGTATATAATGGTGCAAGAAAAAGGTGGTTGGCAGATCTCCTAAATTCATATGATCCGATGCAGACTGTGTTTTTTCCAACTAGGGTGCAGGGGAGCAGCAGCACAGCGATAGACAATATTTTTATTCATTCTTCATTAATATATGGGTATTCTGTTAGTAAAAGGGTGAATGGCCTTTCAGACCATGATGCACAAATATTAACACTAAAAGGTTTTTGTACTTAAAGAAATGTCACATATAATTACAGACTATGTAGGGAAGTTAATCCAACATCAATAGAGAGTTTTTTAAACCGTGTCAAGGAACAAGAGTGGCAAGATGTTTATAATGCCGGTAACATAGATGTAAAATATAATGCTTACCTTAACACATTTCTGATTCTTTGTGAGAGTTGCTTTCCGTTCTAAACGGGTACTAGGAGTAATAGGCGGCCCAGGTGGCTGACTAGTAGGATAAGGTTATCATGTAGAACAAAGCAGGAATTATATCAAATTGTTAGAAGTAGTCACAATCAAGCTGCAGCAGCCCATTACAAACATTATTATAATGTGGTTAAAAATGTTATTAGGAAGCAAAGAGTATGTGGTATGCAAATTGAATAGCTAATTCACAGGATAAGATTAAAAGTATATGGTCAGTAGTGAACAGCTGGTCAACAGCACAAGGTCGACGATATAAAGTCAGTTCGTAGTAAAAATATATCTGTTACTGATAAATCAGATCACTGAAGATTAAGGACTCTCATTGTTATGATGGAGTGCCAAGCAGAATATTAATATATTGTGCTGTACATGTTAGCTATGTATTTAGCCATACTTGTAATTTTTCCTTTAGAAATGGTCAGTTTCCTGAACGATTAAAGTAGTAGTAAAGCCGATTTATAAAAAGTGAGAAAGGGATAATGTGGATAATTTTAGGCCTATTTCTATGCCTTAAGTGTTTGATAAAGTTATTGAAAAGGCTGTGTAGGTAATGATAATTGATCATTTTATAAGATTTGCTATAAAATGTACAGTTCGGTTTTAGAAGTCGTTTAACAACTGAATATGCTATATTCTCTTTTCTCTGTTAGGTACTGGATGGGTTAAACAAAAGGTTTCGAACGCTAGGCTTATGTTTTGATTTAACTACGGCGTTTGATTGTGTGTTCATCACAATATATTGCTTCAGAAGTTGGACCATCACGGAATTCAGGGAATAGCTCACAATTGGTTCACCTCTTACTTTAGCAACAGACAGCAAAGGACATTATTCACAATGGCTGTGATCTGGGGTTTGAGTGGGGTACAGACAAGTGGGGGCAGGGGGGGGGGGGAAGGATGTGCCCCAGGGATCAGTGTTGGGGCCACTAATGTTCCTTATTTATATAAATGATATGCCCTCTAGTATTATGGGCAACTCAAAAATATTTCGGTTTGCTGATGACACTAGCTTGGTAGTAAGGGATGCTGTGTGCAACATTGGCTCGGTTTTAAATAGTACTGTTCACGACCTACGTTTGCAGCTTGTAGAAAATAAACTAATGCTAAATCACAGTAAAGCTCAGTTTTTACAGTTTCTAACACAATTCAAAAAAACATGACATTTTAATTTCACAGAATGGGCATATGATTAGTGAAACCGAACAGTTCAAATTTCTAGGTGTTCAGATAGATAGTACACTGTCGTGGAAAGCCCACGTTCAGGATCTTGTACGAAGGCTTAATGCTGCCATTTTTACTATTCGAACGGTGTCTGAAGTGAATGAACGTTCGACACATAAATTAGTCTACTTTGCTAATTTTCATTCGCTTATGTCGCGTGGTATTATATTTTGGGATAACTCTTCCCATTCTAAAAGGATATTTTTTGGCTCAGAAACGGGCAGTTCGGCCAATGAGTGCTGTACTGTAAGTTCATGAACCTCTTGTCGACAGCTGATGACAAGTCTGAGTATTTTGACATTAGCCTCCATATATATATTATTATTATTATTCACGTTTGGGCCCTACTGGACCACGCGAAGTACAATCACGGGGCATTCAGTTATTTTCTTTTAGACTTTCTCTCTGCCCAAATTGTTTTCATTCTCTCGGAATGAGCTCTTTTCCTTTCATCAGACCATGTGGTTCCAGTTTTCTTTGGTTTTTCAGCTTGACCAACTACCCAGTCATGAATTTTTTGCCTAAATAATTTTCTGTCTTGAATTTCATCTTGTTTTATATCTGCCTCTTTCATGTCCTCTTTTATAGCAGCAATCCATTTTATTGTCTCAAATTTAGCTTTACTTCGATTTTCGTAGAATTCCACTACTTGTTTAGTTAGTCTGGTAGCATCCATTCTTTTAATATGCCCATAAAATTTTAATCTGCGTTTTTTCATATCTGAATATATGCTGGTGTATTGTTGAATTTCACTATTTGCTCTTAGCCTGTATGTTCCTTCTTCAGTATATTTTGGACCTAGAATTTTTCTGATTACTTTTCTTTCTCTTTTTTGGATTTCTTGAATGTCCTTTTTTCTGTTTAAAATTAGCGTTTCAGCCCCATAAAGGCACTCTGGTTTTATGACCGTGTTGTAATGTCTCAATTTAGAGTACCTCGAGAGACATTTTTTGTTGTAGATGTCTTTTGTAAGTCTAAAAGCTGTCTCCATCTTTTGACAACGAATTTCATTTCCAATTTTTTCTAGACCAGTCTCTGAGATTGTTTCACCTAAATATTTGAATTGCGAAACTCTTTTGATTTTTCCATACTTAGTTTCCAAAAGTTTGGGTGCCAGTTTGTTGCTAGTCATATACTGTGTTTTTTCAAATGAGATTTGGAGACCTACTCTTTCTGCTGTTTCTATATATATATATATATATATATATATATATATATATATATATATATATATATTCCTTACTGTCATTTCTTACTAACAATTTTAGTTTATACCCAAGAATAAGCATCTTTCACTCAATTAAACACGGCAGAAATCAAACATGCATTTGGATGGGACTTCCTTAACTCTTGTGCAGAAAAGTGTGCAGTATACTGCTGCGTGCATTTTCAATAAGCTACCACTCAAAAATCTTAGCAGTAATCCACGTGCCTTCAAATCTAAACTGAAGAGTTTCCTTATGAGTCCCTCCTTCTATTATGTCGAGGATTTCCTTGAAAACTTAAGCTGATTCTTGTTTTATTGTTGATTGCCTTTACTTGAACTTATGGACTGACTTCCTTCGGGTACAAAAACATTATATTTTTATCTGTTATTACTTTATGTTGTAATTTCGTGCACTGACATGTTCCATGACCTTGGAGATTTGCTCCTCAATTTGGTCCTATGGCTCTTGAGATGTAAATAAATAGATAAATAATGTTAAAAGTAGTTACTACTGAAAAGCACAGTACCCCTGTACGTGGAGGTGTACGAAACAACCTCACTTTGCAGCAAGACAGTGCTCCACCGCACTTCAGATTACACGTGCACTCAGTTTTGGATGACAATTTTCAAAAGTGAGTAGGAGGGCAGGACAAAATTCATTGGTCTCCATGATACGGGGTCCTTTTCAATGTTGTGGATATTTAAAGACAGTGTTTTCAGTACAAAACCATTAAACCTAAATTAGTTAATGGATGTGATTGAACAAGAATTTGAAAACACTTTTGCTAATAATGGGAAGTGTTGTGACAAGATTCGTAAGTCAGTGCCTAAACTATGAGTTAAATGTCTGCATAACTGTGGAGGCCACTTTGAACATTTTCAACTGGACAAATTACTCTGTACAAACCATTAAAGCTACAAAACACTATACTCCCTTTTTGGTTGACCGACTTTCGCGACATCCTGTACATACACTATTCCAGTTCCCGTAATTACGTGCCGGTGGTTTGCGTGCTGAGATGGTGCCCGATAGCGTGCCAGACGTGTCCTGTCGTGTGCTGATCAGGATAATTTGGTGGTCGATGCTTCTACAAATCGCTATGGTACCTTAACTATGGAAAAGAGTCACAAAACCAACGTACTAGCATTCAACATAGTTTTCTTTTATCTTAAATGAAACGTTCATAATGGGCCCTCATTAACACTGACACCCGCATCTATCGGCTGTTGCGTTCGATCAATGCCATAGCGATGTGTGTAACTTAGCTGGCTTCCACAATCCGGACCCAAAAACTGTCCGCACTAAGTAGCGGGATTCGAAAGACATTACTCTCACAAGTTTTTTGTGCTTTTAGACCCATGGAACATGGAAGCCAGCGAAGATGTGTACCTCTGCCTTCCCATCCACCATGTAATCTGTTATTAGCAGCAGGTTAGGTAGAATAGTCACTAAGAGAGCGTTTTAAGTTCGACTGTTGAGCCTGGTTGGAAAAATGGAAGTCACACTAATGACAGGTTGTTGCAATAGGTATCGTATTGCTAGAGGTGATAAAAAAAAACATGTTCTGATTTCAGAAGTTTTCTCACGCACCCTACCGAGCGAGGTGGCGCAATGGTTAGTACACTGGACCCGCAATCGAGAGGACGACGATTCAAACCAGCGTCTGGCCATCCTGATTTAGGTTTTACGTGATTTCCGTAAATCGCTTCAGGCAAATGCCAACATAGTTGCTTCGAAAGACGCGGCCTATTTCCTTCCCCATCCTTCCCTCATCCGATGGAACCGATGACCTCGCTGTTTGGCCCCTCCCCCTAATCTACCAGCTAACCAAGCAGTCACGCTGTCTATATGAAGGCGATACAGATCGAGCATTTAAACTGATTCTTGCATTCTGGTAAGACGTTTTTTATGGGACTATTTCGTTTTGATAACAATGTAATGTATGTAAATATGTCTTCAATTAATACAGCTTAGTGCAAAAAGAAGACGGCAATACATGAAAAGAAGCCTTTTTTCCCTGTGAATGAGTCGTCTGGCTGGATATATACTCCAGTCTCTCTGTTCCCATACAGTTTTTTTTTTCCTGTACGACTCCCTACACTACCATTCAGTTATTCTCTGGTCTCTCAACACATGTCCTACCATCTTATTCCTTCTACCATTCTCTGATTTTCCAAGCGCTTCTTTCCTCGTTTAAGCTAGACAGTACCTCTTGTTTCTTATCGGCATGATTCCGTATCACCATAATTCAAATTCTTCTCTTTCTTTCCGATTGCTTACGACACCGTGGTTCAGACGTATATCTTCTGAAATGAATCATACGTAGCATAAATCGTTGTGATGTGCATTAGGGTAATCATTTCCAAGCTTCATACATCTTCCAGGAGCTTATGTCCCTACATGTAGCTATTTGCATACTTGTTCAGAGTTCTGTTTACCAAATGATTAAAATGAACTTCATTCTAGATTTCGTAATGCTAACAGACAGACACAGACGCTGAGAACACCAGCTGACGAGAAGTATCCGTGCACCCATATGTAATGCGGAATTGACCACCATATGTGAGGAGAGGCACATCGCCATTATAAAATGAAGTGGGGAGTAAAACCAAGAGCAGGCAGATCTGATGTCCTGATGGACAAGGACCGTCGAGCACTGCGGAGCGTGGTTGTAAAACAAATCGCGTGGAATCAGCGGAAGGAATCACACGTGATTTCCAAAGTGCCGTCAGCAGTCCACATAGCACAGTCGCTGTGTGTGGAGAGTTAAAAGGTATGGGCTGTAACCGTCCAGAAGCTCGTCCTAAGTGATACATTTCTGTAGTCCAGGCTAAGCGGCACCTGAGGTGGTGTGAACAATGGCGCCACTGCACAGTGGATGGCTAGAAGCGAGTGATCTGCAGTGACGAGCCACGCTGTGTCCCGGGGCGGTCAAGTGCAATGGCTTCGTCTGGTGAAGCTTGGAGGACATTTACTGCCATCATGTGCAGCACCAACAGTGAAGTAAGGAGGAACTGATTTTCAGTGTGGGGGTGGTTTTCGTGGTTAGGGTGAGGTCCTCTTACTGAGTTTAAGAGAAAGCTAAGTGCGGAAGGATGTGAACATATTTTACAGCATTGTGTGCTGCGTGTTCATGTCGTAAAGGAGCAGTTGTCTGACGGTGAGTGTATCAGGTTCAGAGTGCACCATGCTATAAAGCAATGTAAGGCAATAGCTGGTGGACAATAACACTCATGAAATGAACTGGTCTGCCCAGAATTCCGATCTGAAGCCGAGGGAACACCTGTGGGATGAGCTGGGACATTGTCTTCGCTCCAGATTCCAGCGTCCAAACTCACTACTTTCTCTGGCTGCCATCCCACTACTGACATTCAGACGTTTCACTGACAGTGTCACCAGCAGAGTTCGGCCCTCCATAAAGACGAAGGGTGGGGTTGAATGATGGAGAAACCATGAGTAGGCCACAAGGAGGTACTCCTCGTCACGGGACATGGCGTTCAGAGGCTTGCCCGCTATGTTTAAACAGGCGACGAGTTATGCTACATCTGATGACATAGTATACCACTGCTGCAGGGACAAATGTTTCAGAGCACGCTGTCCATATCTGAACATGGGTCTCGAGACCATATGGTCCTTAGGTGTTTCTATGTTGACCCAAGGACGTCGTCAGTTCTGAATGTGGACTCACTACATACTGGTGTCCACTGCTAAATGTTCGCACGTTTTCGACCAGGAAGTATACCTAAGAGCACGTCAGTTTCAGAATGAGTCACGCGACGACCTTTTTCCATCATGCTAAGGAGAGTATCGATGTTTTCTAGAACTACAACGAACTTTAATCGACGATCTTCACAGAAGTCATCCCTCCTCATCCCTCCCGAAGCACGACCACAATAAATCTCTGAAAACGAGCTGTAAAACTTCTTTTATGAAGGTTCTGGATTACAATAGCTTGAACGAACCGATTTGAGACATTACTGTTTTACGGAAATGGTATAAAGATCATCCAACTAAGATCTTCGCTTAAAACTTCCAGTTTTCATAACACTGTTTAAGAGTTTACTGTGAACAGGCGATTTGGCCAATGCCTGAGCTGTAGTTGTTTTAACAGTAACGAAAAACGAAGTTCGAGAACAATGGTAACGTCACATCTCAGTACCGCCATGTAGTGGCGTTTTATAAAAGCTTCAATGGCCAGGCCTGTATCAGCGGGAGGACGACTGCATATCTACGGAACACACATTTCACGTCCTGCCCGGCATCTTTTCGTTTCCGCTTCCGCTTTGCATACGTATCGCTGCCCGCCACTTTGCGTGTGGCCTTTTTCGCTTTTGTGCCCACTCCTGCTCCCCCCTCTGTGTATTTTTCTGCCCTCTCGTGCTTCATCGATCTCGGAGCACTCTCGGGAATGAACCGCTCAGACGCTTCAAAGTTTCTCTCATAAGATACGTCAACTCGGCGAGAACTCCAGCAGTTCCGTTGCTAAGAAGCGCCGCATTAATGTTTCAGACCACCGCTGCAGACACGTAACAATGTTAGCGTGTAGAAAAGCGGTGCATAGCTGTGGAACGTACGCAAATTTGCTCGGAAAGGATTAAAACCTTTTTGTCAGATTTAATCCCAGAGTACCTTCTTCAGAGCAACTCCAGTGGAAAATAAACAAAGTCGTTTTGTAATTAAACTGGCGGCAACTTTCTAAACTACTGGTCTGGAGATAACGCTCCTGACGTCAAGAGAGTCTGTCTGAGTAGCTCCAGCTGACTAGAAATGATGGAGAAAAAGAAGTATTCAGCAAGCTTGCCGCGTTATGGCAGATGAGTGGTGCTCGATTTAACACAAAATTTGTGGCTCTAGGCTACAACACTGCATGGTGTTCAACTCTTTTAGCGTCTGGGATCGATGGGTTCAGCAGGAACTGACAGGCGACTAAATCGGCAAATGTTGCATCCAACAAAATACATAAACTGTCCAAACGTGGACCACTTCCCTTAGTCTGCCTTTACTTTACCATCATCGACGAAAGGTCGAAAATAAACATTTATAGCTGCGCCGCTATCTCCGCCGTCTTCCCGTTCTGTTGCGTGCACATTAGCTAGTGAACCTAAAGTAGATTTCTCATCTGTAGTTTTAGATAAGCCAGTCCTGTATGTCGATGGCTCTGATCTTTGTGAGCAGAATTGGTTTGTGCTTATCCCAACATGTGTCCTTGATTCTCCCACCCTCCCCTTCCCATCAGCCTTTCCTTCAGTCACACTGTTCAGTTATATGCTACACTTACAATATTTAATTTTCCTATTCTTTTTACGCTTTTTTTCATACTGTTTATATAATTTTCTTGTTCCCTTATCATTCAAGTTTCCGACGCCACTACACCAATGACACATCATGGGAAGTACTGAAACCAGTTTTTGTAACGACTGTTAGTGATCCGTTGAGCATCAGTGCCAAGATAGAACTTACGTGACACAATACTACGTATTAAGTCATTTTATTGAGTATATTTACTCTTCGTACCGCTGAAATTTTCTGCCTGTACTTCCACGACAATTATCCTCTTTTGTCATATGTTCTGATGATAGGATGTGCCCGAAACGAGTAAAAAATTACAAATTTCTGACGATAAGTGAGGTGTTCTTATTAGCGACCAAATAAATTCGTGAAGAAAAACGTTCTCAGTGATGATTTGTACCGAAATTACAATCATCCGTTCACTGTATCGAAATTATAAAATGTAGGGTTACAGTATGTTGTCAGCACAAATCATAAGCCAGACATTTACGTGATATTTTCGGTTTGGAAATAACGTGTCATGAAGAAGTAGGTGCGCCGCGCGGGATTAGCCGAGCGGTCTTGGGCGCTGCAGTCATGGACTGCACGGCTGGTCTCGGCGAAGGTTCGAGCCCTCTCTCGGGCATGGGTGTGTGTGTTTGTCCTTAGGATAATTTAGGTTAAGTAGTGTGTAAGCTTAGGGACTGATGATCTTAGCAGTTAAGTCCAATAAGATTTCACACACAGTTGAACATTTTTTTTTTTTTGAAGAAGTAGGTGCGTGATTTCCTTTTTTCCTCCCTGTTTGGTTATCTGCTGACATACAAATGAAGCAACACTATTCCGGAAGGATTAAATATGCGTTTTTGTTTCCTCTAACTGAAAGAAAAATATCTTCTTAAAGATTTTGGAGAAGCAATTTAATAAGGATCATAGTAAATTCTTATCAATCCAGATGTGTAGGATATTAATAATAACAGAAATCAATTATGATTGACGTGCTAAGGCTTTCAGGTCTTTGTTCCACATATGTACGCTTTGTACCAATATGCACCTACTCTTCCATGTTACACATGAAATTAATTCATCGTGAAGAATAACTTGTCATAAGTCCTTAACATATGTGTTGCTTGACCGCCCCTAGATCCACCATTTCTACTTTGTCTCGTTGTGTAGCATTTCTACCGATTTCGTTTCTTCATAACAAAAGTATGATGAGTTTGAAATATCTGGACATGTAAGTCAAGTATCGAAAATAGAACGCGTAACACGCATAGACGCTGCATGGGAACTGTTTCTGTCGTGGGAAAAGCTCTTCTCTGAAAAATAGTTAATCCATATCTAAATCTACATCTACATACATGCTCTGAAAACCACTGTGAAGTCCACGACTGAGGGTACAACCAGTTATTTGGGCCTTTCCCGTTCCATTCACATATGGTGGTCTCCGTGTGTGCTGTAATTAGTCTAATATTATGTTCGGTACCCTACGAGCGTGATACATAGATATTTGTAGCATGCTCGTATATTAATCACTTAAAATTGGTTCTACTACGTAGGCTTTCGTGGGATGTATTGCATATCTCTTCAGGAGATTGTTAACTGAATTCTTTCAGCTTCTCAGCGACACTCTCTCACTGGTCAGACAAACGTCTGACCATTCGTGCCGGACTTCCCCCATTTGTCCTATTTAGTACGGGTCCCATACACTTGAACAATATTCTAGGTCGGTTCGCACGAGTGTCTGTAAGCAATCTACTTTGTGGAGTGTTTGCATTTCCATAGTATCAATTGGATTACGATGAGGAATAATCCTATTTATTGCATCAGAAGTATTATTCTTCTCCTAATGAGCCGATGTCTTGGAACTGCGTTACCTACGACCGAGCCTATGTGATCGCTCCATTTCGTATCCATTAAATTGTTACACCAGGTATTTTTATGAGTTGACCGCTTCCAGCTGCGTCTCATTGATATTTTAGTCATAGGATATTGCGTTTTTCATTTTGAAAAGAGCGCATTCTTTTCATTTATCAACTTTTAAAACAAGTCAATAATCCTTGCACTGCTTTAAAAATTTATGAACTCTGACTGAATATTTGTGCAGCCTTTTTTAGGAAGTAACAAATTATAGATATCTGACAAACCCAGCATTGCTTTGCTATCCATTTTGCCAATTTCCTATTAGAAACTAAAACAAAAAATGGGCTGTGTTTGTAGTTAATATGGACTCATGCCCATGTATTCACGAAAATAAGTTTGAAATTATGAAACAGTCATACAAAGAAAAATTTATATTGTAAAAATGTGTAAGTACAATATCCCAATTAAGAAACAAAATACACATCCTCTGTAATGTTTACTTAACTCAGAACTTTATAATAAACAATATTTCTAGTTACACATCCAAAGCTACAACGAACAGAGTTAGGACCAGAAAAGTAATAAATTTAAACATCATCCATGATGCAGCAGTTTTTCACACAGCTCATTGTTTATAATGTCACATCTCCTGAACTATGGTAAGTAGGTGGTTCTTACCTCCACAGCGATTGTAGGCTGACAGCAAAGGAAATGTGCATCAACTTTGGTTGAAATCAGTTCAGTGGTTTAGAAGGAGATGTGGACCGTTTATACTGGCTCATTCAGCTGTGCCTACCTATGGGTTTTATACAACCTGCAACACCTTAAAAAACCATGTGTGAGATTTACATGTTCTCTCACTCACTATGCATAAGTATTAGTCTCACAGAAAAAATGAATAGGACGTTTTTGTTGGAAATTTAATGTACTTAAATTTTGTAGTGGGATAAGTTTTTCACTGCGGATCGAGGTTTGCGAGTTATTCAACAAAAACGCTTTTGAAGGTCACTATTGTACGCTCCTTAATAATTCGGAAACTACGGTCTCTTACGAAAACTTATCTCAGTACGAAATTTAACTACATCAAATTTCCTACAAAGATGTCCCATTAGTTTTTCCTGTAGGGTTAATAATTTGCATGTATGGAGCGAGAGAATTCATGTGGCATTTGACGGCATTGCAAGTTGCATAAAACCAATAGCTAGGGACAACATAATCTCCCCGTATACAACATAAACAGCAAGGGTCGCGTCACACTTGCTTGAGGCACACTTAAAGTTACTTCTACATTTGTTGTCTGCCCTCCATCCAAGACAGCATGCTGCGTCTTCCATTCGAAGAGATCCAGTCACAAACTTAACACATGCTCAAGCTTTGGACAGCAAACTGAGCTCCATCGTTCCTGTGGATCATTATTGTTCATCGAGTCTTCAGAAATACAACAAAGACACTGCTCCTTAACAATACGTTCCGGAAAATCGTCATTCCAAAAATAACGCTCATATTTTATCTGTCTAAGTCGATTAATGCGTGTTTTGTTTTTCAAAAATTTATATTAACTCATTTCATGTTACCATTCTTTTCTGCTCGCTGAGTTATTCAGCCCCCTTTGTATTTCTAAAATGGCGTTATCAGCCTTTAAACGGTATTTGTAAGCTCTTACGCTTTTGTGTAGACAATCTGTTACCGCGTTTGCTGCTGTCAGATAAAATTATTGCCTTTTATTTGATGTACAAAATAATGTTCATGGCAACATTCGTCTGTCTACATTTTGAATGTTCAGTTTGCTGTTTGTATTTTTGCGGCACTCTTGGTGTAATATGTTCACCTGCCAGCAATTTCTAACGCGGGCGCCTCAGTCTGATGCTACCGTAGCTCGACGCATGTGCGCAGCCCGTAGTGGCTTGCCTTTTATGTACTCTGTTTTGCAAGTTTTGTTAACTAAAGCTGTATTGCTAGATTTTTAGTTTAATACATGACATGTAAGTACTGCTCGCTACTACTTACATTTAAAAATTCTTTTCTTTCCTGTAATCCTGTAATTATGTTATAGGGCAAATTGAGGGTTTTATTTCTGATGAAGGCACTCTTAGCAGCGCCGAAACCGGGCCAAAAGTCTCCTTTTTGCAACCGAGAGCTGCTATTGTTGTTAACTTTAAAGCTAATATAATCGTTTAGGTAGAAATAGCGTGTGGTTTTGTCGTTGATATATCACTTGAGATATACCCCGCCATCTTGTGGCGTTCTGCATACAATGAAACAACACTGCAATTCCTAATTTGAAAAACTTCCGTTGCTTCATGCTGTGAGCTTTTGATGAGATTAGGGTGTCATTGTATGACGTAAATCGTACTCTCATATCTTAGTTTGTGATGAGAAACAAAAAAAAATAGGTCATTTTGTGTTGCTGTTTATTTTCCGCTTCAGCATTAGTATGGCGTCCACGACCGCCGGTTAATGAGCCATGTGTGCGCACATGTGTGGAACTGATAACGAGCAGGCACGTCAGGTCGGCTTTAGAGCTCTCGTTAACGGTTTTTTCGTCGAGGGCGCACTTTCGTTTCGCGCTCCGCATCGGTCAAAATCAGAGTCCCCTTTCGCGGCGCTGATTACTCACCCCCTTCACGAAACGCGAAATAATTTCCATTAACGGGCGGCAGCCGCTGTTAATACAGACTCCCGGCGTATCCGCGGATCTAACGAACACAGGGGACGTTTAAGGAAAATGGGATCCCATTACCGAATTCACAGTGTCGGTGGTATTACGACCACGGTGGATTTGCCTCTGGCTGCTATGATAAACAGCCTGCGGATTACCGCCAGAGCCGGTACTGTGCTCATTAAAATGTAGCGGGCACATCTCTCAATGTACCACGGAACACAAAACGAAGTATTAGCCTTCAATACGAGGCTCCTGCATGAGAAACTCGCGCTACAAAACGAAAATAGTTGGGGAGACTAGCAAGGAAAAAGGAAAATTTAGTTTCCCGTCGTCCGAATGGTGGTAATTTAACATGGGTGTGCGTTAAAATCCCGTGTATTTCATGGTTAGATTTCCCAGTATCTACGCAGCTCAGTTTATAAGCAGCCCAGAAGGAATTATTTTACCTTTTATACACAGCCCTGCAGTAGGTGATTAAAAAGCTTATGTTTTATGACTGTGGCCTAATATCACCTACCTGGAGCTACATTCTGTTTCTTCCTCCGCCACAGTTCCTTTTGCAGAGATGCCGGAATATTTCAGCACAAAATAGCATTTTTACACGGAGAGAAAGGATGCTATTATATCGTTTTTCTGGTAATATCAACTTCATTATGAAATTTGTTCTTTCTCAGGGCCGCACTTTTCAGCTGCTATTCTTCTGTTTAATTCTGATTCTTCAGTCAAACTGGCATGAACTGTGCACTGAACTTATTGTTTGCACTGTTACGTGGCAACCATATACACTCGCCACCAAATAACTGCCCTTTATCACTCAAATAAACTTGTCATCCTGCCCCGTACTCAGACGAGTGATTCATACTTCCATTACTCCTGATCAGAGAATCTAAATAGTTACCTTTTCGCACCAACCGCTACGGATCGCGTGGCAAAGAACCAAATCCGACGCTAGCTGCGTATTATCGATACGTACAACGATACGCAGCTTAAAATTTCGTTGCGAGAAAGTGCAGAATTTGTCAATTGGTTGGTCCGACTATCGGTATTCATGTTATTCTGTAATAGCCATTACTGGAAGCATTATTTGTCCGGCATCCTGCCTTGGCTCCACCGCCCATCTCCTGTTGAATTTGTGCCCATGTTGGAAGGCTTCATAGGTGTCGGTCATTCCCCTGTGCTTTGTCCCGCCCGTTCCTGACATTTCCTCGATTTAATCGAGCCGTGCCTGTGTCAAGGAGGTGTTGTAAGAACTATAATAGCAACAAGCACTCACAATATTGCCAGTATCCTAATTTATAAGGCAGTAGCAAAGGTGAATAGCCGATTTCGGTTTGTTGGGCGAATTTCAGGAAAGTGGAATCTATCTGTAAAGTAGACCGCGTATAAAACACTGTTGCGATCCATTCTTGAGTACAGCTCAAGTGTTTGGGATCCTCACCAGGTCGGACTAAAGGAAGAAATTCAGAAGCGTATACCGGTATAACCGATTATCAGGCGACAGCGATGCTTCGTGAACTCAAATGGTAACCCCTTGAGGGAAGAGGACGTTGTTATCGCGAAGCACTACTGCGAAAACTGAAGCTAACCGCAGAACGATTTTACTGCCGTCACGTACATTTCACGTGAGGACCACGAAGGTGGAGAACCCGGGGCCTATACAGTCGTTTCTCCCTCGCTCTGTTTGCGAATGGAACGGGAGAGAAAGCGACTAGTAGGTGTGCTTGGTGCCCTCCACCACTTGTCATATAATGGCTTGCGAAGAGTTACTTCCGCGGCCAACGGACAAGAACAATTCTCAAGACGTAAAAGAAACGACGTTTATTCCCTGCAAGTAAACTTCAGTTCCTTTCCAGTGGTGGTGATCCGCGGCTTGAAGGCCTAATTAAGAAATAATAATTAGAATAAGAATGATTAATTTCCAGCTAAACAGTCAGACAACACCATAGGTCGTCTAACAGGAATAACAGTTATTGCATCAAGTAATTAGTTGTAGGATTGGCAGGTGTTGGAAAACACTTAAAGCAACTGAAATAAGAATGAGGGCAGTCGACGTAATTCCAGATAATGACGTGAAGGCCAATTGTTGTTTCCAGTGTTGAACACCAATCACTGATAGTCAGGGTCCGCAGTGGGTAAGAGGATTTGCAGTTAACGACAAGCATTATTCACAAGTCCTAGCTGTTGATACGGTGCCTTAGGCCACATGTCGACCTGAAATAGTCCGGAGTTTTGCGGTTCACCCAGGACGACGATTGGGTGGCGTAGGTGGCGGTGGACTGGATGCACCGTAGTAAAGCCCTGGTTGAGGAAGCGCTCTTGCTCTCTGCGCCTGGTCCAGCAGCTTACTCGGCGAAAACTGCCTTCCGTGGTCTGTACGCAGCCTTAAATGGGCTGCCCGCGACAGAATACTCGGCGAACTATTTTCAGTCGCGTGTATATTCATAACAAACTAGTACGTGTACGCCGCCACTCTTCCTGAATTTTCCCCCTTATTCGCTGTTGAACGGTCTTCACCTCTGTGTCTTCCTTTACTCAGCTTCCCGTCCCAGCTGTAGACTCTCGTCTGATTTGTTACTGGTGGAGGGCATCAGCCTGTGAATTTTCGCCTTTTCAGTTTCTTAGCCCCATCATAGCATTGCATTCTGCCTGCCTGTCGAAAACATAGTTTGTAATTTTATACAGCATGTACAAACTTAAAAAAAGAAAACTCCGTCATCAGGCCGCAAGTGGCCCATCGGGACCATCCGACCGCCGTGTCATCCTCAGCGGATAGGAGGGGCGTGTGGTCAGCACACCGCTCTCCCGGTCGTTACGATGGTTTTCTTTGACCGGAGCCGCTACTATTCGGTCGAGTAGCTCCTCAATTGGCATCACAAGGCTGAGTACACCCCAAAAAATGGCAGCAGCACATGGCGGCCAGTATGGTCAGCCATCCAAGTGCCGGCGACGCCCGACAGCGCTTAACTTCGGTGATCTTAAGGGGAACCGTTGTATCCACTGCGGCAAGGCCGTTGCCACACAATCTAAAAGCAGTTCAGAAAATATTTCATCCACTACAAGATGGCAACTCAATTACAGCATCTGTCCTAGGTGCGGGCAGTGTAAGCTGACTCACGTTGCATAAATACATTTTTCTTCAGACCAGTTTTATTTTGCATACCTTGCCACTTTATACAGTTTCATGCTTCATTAATCTCCGAAAGTTAGCTGAGATGTTTGGTTTTCATATACACTCTAAGGCAAAACTAAAACTCTACACAAGAAGTAATTACCCAGATAGTACATAAATCGTTAGATGTGATACTCATGTACTGAAAAACAAATGATTACAATTTCAGAAAAAAAGAAGATTTATTCAAGAGAAAGAGATTCACAAATTGAGAAAATCAGTAACGCGTTTGGCCACCGCTGCCCCTTGTGGAGCTGTCATTCGACTCGGCACTGATTGGTGGAGTTGTTGGATGTCCCCCTGATGGGTACCGTCCGAATTTCTGTGCAAATGGCGCATTAAATTGTGAAAATACCGAGCTGGTTGAAGGGCCCTGGCTTTGCCGAGCACGAAGACAAACAGTAGAAACTCCCGCCGTGTGCGGATAGGCATTATCTTGCTGAAATGTAGGTCCAGGATGGCTTGCCACGAAGGGCAAGAAACAGGCCATAGAATACCGTCTACATGCCGATGCGCTGAAGGGCTGCCGCTGGTTGCAACTAAAGGGCCCTTCTACGAAAGGAAATGGCACCCGAGACCAACAGTTCTGGCTGTCGGGCAATATGGCGGGTAGCAGGTTGGTATCCAGCCGTAAACCGGCGCATCGCCAGCCATGTCTTCGATGGTCATCGCCGCTCACTCCGAAGAGGCACTCATCACTGAAGTCAGTTCTCATGCAGTCAATCAGATTTCAAGCTGAAGACGTATCTGGAGAAGCCCCGGACTTCTGTGGGATACCATCATAGTCACCGCAGGGCTCGGCATCGGCCATGTCTTTTCGTAAAGGGTCCCTTTGGTTGTCATCCGTGGCACCCTTACAGCACAGCATCACGTCGACGGTATTCTGCGCCTCTTTTTGTTACCCATCATGCCAAGCCATCCTCAGCTTTTATTTCGTCAAATCAATGCCCATCCCCACACGGTGAGAGTTTCTAATGGTTGTCCTCGTGCTTCTCAAAGGTCGCCTTCGCCAGCAAGATTGCAGGTTCTCTAGCCAGTCGAGAACGTTTGGACCATTATTGGCAGGACCCTCCAACTGGCTCGGGATTTGACGATGTAACGCGCCAATTGGAGAGAATTCGGCACGATATCTTAGGACACGCAACAACTCTACCAATCAGTGGCAATCCGAGTAACTGCTTGCACAGCGCCGGAAGTAGACCAACGCGTTTCTGTTTTTTTTTTTGTTTTTCAATTTATGAAGCTCTCTTCAATATATCTTCTAATTTTTCTGAATTTATAATGGTTTGTTTTTCTGTACATGTATATGACATCTGTCTATTTCTGTCCCATTCGGATACATCCCTCACGGTGCGTCTTTTTTTTTTCTTTTTGGTGGGGGCGGACGCTCATGAACGCCCCCCCCCCCCCCCCCCCCCCGCCAAAGTGGATCCTCCGCAACTGAGATGATGGAGCAGGGGTTAATTCCACACTGCTGCGGCGCCTTCGCGTCCCCGCTACGAGTGGTGAACGGCGCGCGAAGTTTCTGCCGCTGTTCTGTTTGCTAGGACTCTGACGCCGTTGGAGGCGTCCGGGGACAGCTGTGGAGGCGACGCGGCGTCCCGTGGAGGATCCGAGCCTCCGTGCCTCGCGCGGAGGAATATTTCGACGGCGCGGCGGCGGCGGCGGCGGCTGCGGCGGCGGATTTAATGGAGGTTGTGCGGCGGCAGAGGAGGAACCGCGCTCATTAAGCGGCCCTGCACCCGGGTGCCGGGGGGCGGCCCGCGCACGCACGGCCGTCGTATCGGTTTCCGATGACCCAGAAAACGCGACGGCTGCCGTCGGGCCGCGGCGAATTATCGTCGGCGAGGATCAAGCGCTCTGCGTGGCGTGCCGCCGGAGTTTGTGTGTGTCCGCGCCGGCTGCCGGCAAGTGCGGGCCCCCGCCGCGATAACAGGGGGCACGCGAGCTGCGCCACGCCACCTGCTGCCGAGAGTCGGCCCAGCCGCCGTCACACGGGGCGCGTTTGCCTCCGTGGAGCACGCCAGACGCCCTTTCCATTGCGGTTGGCGCACGCTCAGCAACCAGCTGCTATACTGATAAAAGTCATGCGAGACCTTGTAGTATCGTGTCGGACCTCCTTTTGCGCGGCGCAGTGCAGAAACTCGACGTGGCGTGCACTCAAAAAATTGTTGGAAGTCAACAGCAGAAATATTGACTCATGATGCCTCTATAGCCGTCCATAATTGCGAAGGTCACGCCAGTGCAGGAGTTTGTGCACGAACTGACCTCTCGATTATGTCCCATAAATGTTCGAGGGGATCCACGTCTGGCCATCTGGGTGCCCATGTCATTGGTTCGAACTATAGAGAAAACTCTTCAAACGAAATGCTATTAATTGTGGCCACATGACATTGCGCATTTTCATCTATAAAAATTCCACGTTGTTTGGAAACATGAAGTCAATGAATGGCTGCAAATGGTGTCCAAGTAGTTCGGTTGTACCAGAGGACGCAGTCCACTCCATGTGAAAACAACCCACACCATTATGGAGCACGCACAGTGCCTTGTCGACAATTTGGGTCCACGGATTTGTGGGGCCTGCGCCAGACTCGAACACTGCCATCAATTCCAACCTGCTGAAATCCTCACTCATCTCGCCAATGTTTCCCAACCGTCTGTGTTTACACCGATATGGTCACGAGCCCAGGAGAATCGCCGCAGGTAATGCCGTGCTGCTAGCAACGGCACACGCGTCGGTCGCCTGCTGCCTTAGCCCATTAACGCCGAAATTCGCCTCACTGTCCTAACGATACGTTCGTCGTACGACCCGCATCGATTTCGGGAGATTATTTCATTCAGTGTTGCTTGTCTGTTAGTACTGTCCAGTCTACACAGACGTCGCTCCTCTCGGTCATTAAATGAAGGCCTTCGGTCACTGTGTTGTCCGTGGTGAGTGGTAATGCCTGACATTTGGTATTCTCGGCACACTCTTGTCACTGTGCATCTCGTAATATTGAATTCCCTTACGATTTCCGTAACAGGGTGTCCCATGCATCTAGCTCCAACTACCGTTCCGCGTTCACAATCTGTTAATTCCTGTCGTACGGCTATAACAACGTCGAAAAACCCTTCATATGAACCACGTGAGCAAAACTGACAGCTTCGCCAGTGCAAAGTCCTTTTATAGCTTGTGTACGCAATATTACAGCCATCTGTATACAGAGGGGTCCAGAAAAATGTAGACACTCTTTGATAGCTAATATCCTTCAAACAAAATAACGTATCGTTGTAGTTTTACGTGGTAGCGTCGTCCATTGTCTTCTCGGGGCGTGTTTTCCAGCAGGTGATAGTGCAGCAACGAATGAATAAGATTGTCGCTTAAGAAACGCTAGGCCATGCTGAAGTGGTACTGGAAGTACGGAAACATGATGGAGGTACAACGGGAATGGTGTAATATGTACAGAACTCAGCCACCAACAAGTCCAACAATTTATCGTATTCGGAATAAATTTCAAGCCGACGCCAATGTTCAGGATGGGCATAAGGAAAGGTCTGGTCGACCAAAAATACTAATATGTCCAGCTTCCAGCGCTTCTGTGTTGCAGCATTTTGCTTGGTCACCTCGAAAATTTGAGAAGCGGGGTGCACGTGAAAGCGGGGTAAGCGAATTAAACGTTCCACGAATTCTGAACGCTACAGAGTGTAAAGTGTACATTCGAAGATCACTGCACGCTGCGAACGAGGACGACCCGGATCGAAGGATGGAGCACTGCCAGTGGTTTGAAGCCACGCTTCGCAAGGATGAACGGTTTACAGGAATGGTTATCTGGTCTACGAGGAGCAATTCAGGTGAACCCTGCAGGAAACCGCCACAACTGAAAATCCTCACGTTCACGTGAACAAACGCGTTGATCTACCGGGTGTGAGTGTGTGGTGTGGTCTGCCATCGCGCAGTTTGATTAGTCCATTCTTCTTTGAAGGTACCGTAAGTAGTGAGGTGTACCTTCATATCCTGCAAACATTGATTGTACTTGCAGTCCGAGAGGTGTTTAGATTTTACCTACAACAAGATGGCGCTCCGCCCCATTACCACCGAGATGTCAAAGCCTGTTTGGATGAAAATCGATCTGGGCGATGGACAGGTTGGAGAGCAGCTGTTGAGTACCCACGACGGTCTCCACATCTTACATCTCTTGACATCTACCTACTGCGGACCTTGAAGTTTATCAGAAGAAACCATCTACACTAGATATGAGAAACCATCAGGGCGTCCTGTGCCGCTATCACACCGGCAACTCTGACAACCGCAGTTTGGCCAACAGTTCAGCGGCGCGGACGTTGCTCGCTGCTAAAATGGGTCCCTTTGATCACATAAAATAGCCTTCCCCCCATGCAAAAGCTGTAAGAGTATTTCATTTTGTTCCATTACTACTGAATACCAAAAAATGTGTACATTCTTCTGGAGCCCTCTGTATACGCATATCGCCGTCCAGTGACGTTAGTCACCTCAGTGTAATGTGACCATGTGTCAGAAGCCTTAATAACCACGTTTTGTAATGCGGACGGGAACGACGAGCGTCAGTGAGGTTCTGGAAGGTGGAGCCACGCCGACTTCTGTGCCTCGGCCAGCTGTGCTAGGATTCTCGACTGAGGATCCATGACGCTAACAGACCGATCGAGGTGGTCCTCTCGTCGAAACAAACAACCTGACGCTCGGTAATGCTGTGGAAATTGGAATTCCACGCTCTGATGTCACAAAAACTTTGCCAGCTGCATGTCCACCACACCCACTTTCACGCCCCGTATGAGGAAACCGTAAGTTCGAGTTGCAGTGTGCGGACAACAGCGCGCTGCAGTGTGTGAGAGGCATTTATGAAACCTGCAGCCATAAAGAACGAGAGTCACCTTTTCTTTCATTCTTGAAATGAGTCCGCTTCGACCTTTAGACGAGACAGGTGACCTTTGCATCTAACTGAGTCGTAGAAAAGAAAATCCTAGTCCCCTGTTCTTTGGAGTTACAAGACATTCCTGAACAGCCGGACGAGGTCTAGGTTAGGTTGGACTGTGAGATTTTGGGTGTGATTTGGCGAATTCTACGAATTCGAATCTCGATGAGTTGAGAGACTGATATGTAGCTTAGTCCGACGCCTATGTACTTTGGAATGTTACAGATTGGTTGTGAGTTGGTGAATCTAACAAATGTGAAAGCATAAAACTATCGGTGGTGTCTTGTGCTCCACACAAATACCAGCAAACGCCGTCTTCGCACTGGTGTGTCTCCTCACAACTCTAACAAAGGGTTTTCTTTACAAACAAGATTACTATTGTTTTAAAATTTGTCATTTATGATTGTTACAACAATAAAACCTCACAAACAGGCCTAGTAATTTGTTTAGAATGAGGGTGCCCATCTTGCGAAAAAATGGGAATACCTCGTCAGATTATTGTTTTACGATTTTTTGTAACCTAACAACAACGCACAAAATCGTTCATTCAACTTTTTGGTAACCAATCGCCTTCAAGAAGTACTGTTTGCAATTGATTTCCAAAATCCGCCGTAGTCGCCCTTCCCATAGAGAAGGATTTCGTGGAGGTCGATCGAACTAGTTGTTGGTCCCAAAAAACTGGACGCTCTGCACAACAGGATGGAAGCGAATCTGCCTGCGACCTTACCTCGACATCGAGGCATCCTTAAGCGTATCGGCGGCTCCATTACATTTGATTTGGCACCAATCATGGTTTCGAAATGGATTCCATCCAATTTGACTGAAACAAAAAAAAAAAAAAAAAAAAAGTACTTGAGAAAACGCGAAACGCGTGTACAACACCGTAAAAGAGGAGTGAACTTGGATATACACGTACGAATCGCAAGTAAGTGACAATAAGATGTGTCGTTGTTCGAGTGAGCTGTAGCCAACTGAAGTGGCTGTGCCCGCACTGGCAGGAACCTGACCGCTCGCTACCTCGGTTGCTCTCAGCGCTCCTGCCGTGACCATTGTTGCTTCACTCCTCACATCGGAGCGATAGGCACCAGTCTGCAAAGCTCTTCTTCCGACGGCGGTTTGTGACGATGTCATCTTTATATCATTTAATCAGGTTCCACAAATATGATGTCCGTGGAGTCCTCTTCGACAACTGTTTTCTGTGCCACAGGAAAACGTATATTGCTCAATTTGAAAGAATATTATCTGTCATAATTTGGCATCTGTAAACGTTAAAACTTACTCTTGTACTTCGGAAAACTTGCAACATTGTTTCCAATAACAGCGAAAACTAGGTCTTGACATTTTCCGTCTTAGCTGCCTCAACTCTTATCAAAGTACGTTCCATACCGCAGACATTAAAATTGATGTCTGAGGGTACGTCAAAATTATCCGCCATGTAGCTATACATTTTACTGCAATAAAAGTAGGACATGTACGTTAACATCATATTTCAGTATTGTGTATTGTATTTCAATGCACTTGGTCCACCGTTGTATAAGCTTTCTGATGCCCTCAGAAAAGAGGGTTTTCGGCTGAGTAGCGACTCACACATGCACCGCATCCTTCACTTCTTGGTCCAAGGTAAATCGACAGCTCCTGAATCCCTCTTTAAGTGGACCAAACAATGGTAGTCGGTAGAGACTAGATCAGGACCATACGGAGGATGCGCCATTACTTCAAACTTGAGTTTCCGAAGCGTTCCAGCAGTGTGGGCAGCTGTATGTGGATGCAGCCGAGCAACAACACATCTTTGACAGTAGTCCTCGGTGTTTGCTTCGAACTGCAGGCTTTAGACTTTCAGTAAGCATCTCGTTGTAACATGCACTGTTTATTGTTGCCCCATTCTCCCAATAGTGTTCCAGTACTGGGCCTTATGCTTGCCAAAATTAGGTAAGCGTCAGTATTCCCGTAGAAGATTGGGTTTTGAAGTTTTTCCTGCTGGTAGATTGTGTATGTTTCCATTCCATACACCGCCGTTTGCTCTCCAGCTTTTAACGGCGGATCCAGGTTCCGTCACACAGTGGTGATTCTAAGAAGTCGTCGTCACGTTAGTTACCATAGCGATACAAATGTTTTTTGGCACATGTCGAAGGGCGTTTGTTTGTACAACTCGTTCCGGGGCCCATCTTGTACAGACTTTAAGTCCTAAGTCTGTGTGTGTGTGGGGGGGGGGGGGGGGGGGGGGCGGGGAGGAGGAGGGTGATTTCGTAGGCAGAATAGTGACTAATTTACAGATGACGTGCCACCTCGTCAGTAGTGACTCGTCTGTCTACCGAAACTACGTCACGTGCACGCTCAATGTTATCATCGTTTGTGGTCGCAGATGGTCGTCCGGATTTCCTCATGCGTGACACTCGTGCGACCATTTTTTTTTAAATTTTGCAATCCATTTACAGACACTACGTTGCCCCAGAACGCTTTTCCGGTACTATTCCGAAAGTGTTTTATGGACTGCGATTCCCGGTACGCCTTCCTACCACAAAAATCGAATTACCGCTCGTTGTTCCTTTGTGGTGAAAACTTCTATCGGAGCGGATCCTTCTGCAACAAAAGAAAGACAAATGAAGGAGTTACGATCTAACTTTCATAGCAGGATCACAACAGCATAACAATAAAGTAAACGAGGACAGAGGTCAATATGAACAATGTACGAAGCGTTATGTCAACAGTGCGGATATTTTTTGACTTATCATCGTGGTTCGTGTGGGATCGCACTAACAATGTGACATAATGACAGCACCGATAGGTGAGCAAGGAAGAAAATACATTTCTGTTTCCTCTTTTAATAACGACATATTAATCAAAAGCGCACAATTGTGTTGAAGGAAATTACACAATCCCACAAAATGAGATTAATAACGTGATTTTCTTTGTTGTATATGCATTACACCAATCCAGCTTTTGTGTTCAGTGATATAATTCGGCTCCATAGCAAACTTTGGAAGCAAAATATTTGTCAACTTAAATAACATAGGAATGCTATCACGTCGACTCTTACACAAATGCTGCAAGTGTGACGACGGAATACGGCTGTTTTTCACCAATGCGGCAAAATGTTTCATTCAGATTGCTGCCGGACGGCATACATGGGAATGATTTCTCTCGCACACGCGTAATCCACTGGCTGCTTGTGTTTTATATCGTGTGTTTGCCAGTTGCGTATTACTCTGCGTCACATTTGTTACATGGGAAAAGCAAACGTGTGTTTGCCAGTATAAACACCGCTATTTATTCGTATCTCACGTAGTTGTAGTGACGCTTGCCGCCTTGCTCGAATTCCCACTGCAGTGAGCTCTGCATTTTGTGGACACGAACCTTCTCGCAGATTGTGCGGTCTTCTGAGTACATGGCCGGATTTGCATCACCACGTGATGTCGTCGCACGAATTGAGAATCTGACATTGATGACTCAGTTTGCAAACTCAGGTGCGCATGTATTTACATTACTCTTCCTACTTTTTAATTCTTATTAGGAACATTTGGGTATGTCCATAGCATGTACAGAGATCTAAAGTAAAATGTGAGTTTATAAAACACTGTAGAGTGTGCTAAAATTTGTTTTACACCGTTTTAGTTTTTGTACTACACAGACTCCTAAACAAACTATATTAATAAAAAATTTAAGAAGTGAGGTCAAGATATATACATTACCACGTATGCATAATTAACTATTTACAGCAGAATTCTCTCAGCTAACGTGAGGAACGCCTACACTGAATAAAAGTTGTGTACCACAAGTAACTCTTTATATTTACATTTGAAAAACTAGGGTTTCTCGCTCAGACTGTTGTTCAGTTTTAGTAATATTGAAAATGGAAACTGCAAGGTAGCGTACAACTTTCTGTACACTGACCAAAGATATGTTTTCCAGGCTCAAATCATTTCTCCATACAGTGTTCACCGAGTAATGTATTAGTTGCGTTTGAACGAGTCCTTGTCGCTAACCACAAATCCCATATAGGAGCTTATGTAGAGGGCTATAAGAGACAGAACAGTGGGATGTGTGAAGAACGAGATGTGTGAATTTCGCACACCGAAACCGCTTGCCGTCATAGGTTTAACAACGTTAAAAAACATCTTGTCTTAAATAGTGGTATATATTTCTAGCAGTTCTGCAGATTGATGGTACTTATAAAGGATGTTGACAAGACAAGAATAGTAGAGATTAGCGTTTAAATTCATACCTTAAGAGCTATGAGCACGTGTTCATCTTCGCTACGGTGAAACACATCTCTTCTATGGAACAAGTTCCCAATCCTCCTAAGGTATACCTTTTGATCCCAAGTTTACTGACCATTTTTTCTTGTTTTGGCCCGTGCTAGCTCTTCCGAAAACGTGGAACAAAGAGCTTGCAGTAGAAGCGATGTGTTTCAGAGTATCAAAGATGAACAAGTGCTCGAAGCTCTTAAGGTATGCATTTTAGAGCCCAGGTTTACTAGATTTTATTTGTTGTTTTGGTACAACGAAAATGTCTGCAAAGGGTATAAAAGTATTTTTGAAACATCCTGCATATTCGATTTCTTCGGTCCACAATTTTCTGTTCAAAAAATGGTTCAAATGGCTCTGAGCACTATGGGACTCAACTGCTGAGGTCGTAAGTCCCCTAGAACTTAGAACTACTTAAACCTAACTAACCTAAGGACATCACACACATCCATGCCCGAGGCAGGATTCGAACCTGCGACCGTAGCGGTCGCGCGGTTCCAGACTGTAGCGCCAGAACCGCTCGGCCACCAGCGGCCGGCTTTCTGTTTGGAAGTACATTTGTATTACGTACATGTCTATTGGAGAAATCTTTAGCTTTACCATCAGCTATCGGTCGTTAACATGGTAGTAATTAATCAACTTAAATTTCCCATAATTAGAGGCTGGAAGGAGCGATCTGTATATTCTTTAAAGAAACTTTAAATAGCCAAGATGGCATTCAGTACTATTTATTTCTGATAACCGATTTCAACAGTTAAGATCTTCATCTTCTGATCTTCAAAAAACTTGTTTTACGTCCTGTTCCGTTGTGACTGTGTCACATACGTCACTTGACATTATAGTGGATAGTATGTAGCACATTCCAAACAGGTTTGTTAATAATAAAAACAGGTTTCTAAAATAAAGACCGATATCGAACTCCCGGTAACGAATATGTCCTCCTCGGGTATTAATACACATTCTGCAACTCTTATTCATGCTGGCTACCAAATAGTTGAGGAACGTTTGAGGGATATTGTCGTTCTCCTCTCCCAAGGAGGTTTTCAGTTCTTGCCGGGGGGGGGGGGGGGGGGGGGGGCGTTGAGAGACGTCTGCCAATAGAATCGCAGGATCCCTGGAGACCACCCCATACGTTTGTATCTTCTCTTCCAGTGTGTCCCGACACCTCAATGGCCCCGTGTGGGAGGGAATTGTCGTCCATAAACAGAAACTCGGGACCTACGCACCCCTACACAGACAGACACGCACAATATTGATCCATCAGCAGTATAGCTATTCTGTAACGATTCATCATTCAAGGATCTGCAGCGTTGTTTCGCTATTGTGCATAACGCCTAGGCTATATCGGTGTCATTCATGAACACACTGTGGCGTGAAGCGTGTCCTCCCCCCCCCTCTCTCTCTCTCTCTCTCTCTCTCTCTCTCTCTCTCTTCACACTGACTACTGGCGACAATCACTTGCCACAGTGAAGCGGGATTCGGCGGAGTTCATCACTCTGGACCGCTGTTGCTGACTCCAACCAACATGCTCTCTACAACAATCAACCGTTTCTCGAAGATGGCGTGGTTGAAGTTAAATGCATATAACAGAAGCCAGCCTGATTTAATCGCCGTAAAATCGTAGTGGGAGAGACGAGTGTACCGATAGCGGCTGTAAGGTCTGCGGAGATCCGACTCGGAGTGAAATCTCTGTTCCTTTTCGCCACCAGAGCTACGTGTAGAACCTGTTGCGGTATGATGGTTCTTTTATGGCCACTGGCATGCGTTTACATAGCAGTTTCACCTTCGGCGGCCTTTTGCAATCGCGAGGTGACACTTTTGGACACACCCATTACTGTGTCCGCAATAGAGGCAGTTCGACCGTGTTAGAGCGATCCACGATCGTACGCATTCATAATATGTTGATGTCTTGCAGGCATGTTACCGTACCGCACGGAAAGTCGCTCTAATCATTTTCACAACAACCTTCACCAAGCACCGTACTCTACATTTTCCTTCACTATCACCGGTAGAGTGTTCCGTAGCAGTTGTCGGTTGTTCCACAGCAATTGGTCATTGTTATATGGCAAGTGTCAAGCAGTGTATAAATATAAAAATAGAATGGTTTGTTCGCATGCATCGCTTTTGAATAGTGCCCAACCAATTGTAATTCAGTGAACTGTAGTATTTGAAAGGTATTCTTCCGGAAATTTGAAAAGTACTTGTGTCATGCAGTAGATTAAGAACAATAATAGCAAAAAACTCTGACGAAATTGACAACGTCATAATTTAAACAGCACAACATGAAAGTGTGCGCTCACCGTCATCACTATTTCTCTTAGGTCTACGATTATGAACACAGTTCTGCAGACTGAAGTTATGCAAGCATGCAAATAGGCAGGATACCGTTTATTTAAGCAGTTTCCGTCTACCTTTTGAAAGTCAGGCCTTCTTTATTTATGTTTTCACCGTGAAGGTACTTTCCCTTCTGTCTTCCCTCACTGGACTTTGCATGATCTGCAGGTTCTGCTGTGGGCTCACGAATGTGTCGTATTTGTTGTTTGACGGCAGATAAGGTCAGTCTGCTAATGGGAGCCCTTGCTTGGCTGAAATGCTGATGTTCGTGCCCATGTGGCAGACTCTCAGCCAAGTGACTGGCAAGTATGGTGTGATGAACGTAGCTTGTAAGCTCTACAACTCTTTGCCCAGATTTTTTTATTTTTCATGCTACTTAATTCTCCGAAAGCAGCAAATGAAATTTGGAAACTTACGTAGAAATCTACAGGTTGGCGTACGAATTATCAGCCTCGAGTACGAGACTGCTCATTGTCGCCCCCCCCCCCCCCCCAGTTGTTGTGTATTGTTTCGAAGCTGTTGTGACTACTATTCTATTTGTATCGTCAGTACGAAAGCCGTTGCGACTTGGTTAAGACGTATTAAGTAAATATATTAGCGAGATGTATCTTCTTCGAGAAAAAACTGCAATGTTAGATGCGTACGTGTCTACCCGTTCATTGAAGTAAAAGCGTGATATTGTTGCAAAGAAGTTCCCTAGCGTTTCCATACCAGAAAACAGCAGCATACAGGTTCTGGTAACAAAGTGACGTACTTAAAGGGTCAGTTGCAAAAGCAATAAAGAATGGAGCCCCATCCAGTCGAAGAGCTACTGAGGCCGCGGATACTGCAGCACAAATGATCCGGAGTCCAAAGAAGTCGACCCATAAGTTGCCGCAATAAGTGAACTTCCGTGTAGTTTGCACCATATGGAGATGAAGCTCTACAAAATGACACGTGTCCAAGAACTGAAGGAGAAAGATAAGACGAAATGTGTAAATTACTGTTCGTGTCTATAACGAAAAACAAAAATTTGGATCTGCTGCTGTAAGTCGTTAGTGCATCCATCTGACAGGATATGTGGACTCGAGGACACCAGACACTTGTCAACAACCAAACGGTGCACCATTCAGGAGGAAGTTCTTCACCGTGAAAAAATCTGAGTGTGTCGTGTCGTTTCAGCAAGTCGGATTGTGTGGCTATATTTTTTGAACGACAGTAAACACTGCTGCGTACAGGGTGTTCGGAAATTCCCGTCACAAACTTCTGTGTCTTGTAGAGGGGAGTGAGTACATAATAGTTTGAATCGGAACCCAGATCGGGAAACGTACCATTTCCGTTCTACAATAATTTCAGTTCAGATGTTTAACTCATCCACTTCTGCTTGAGGAACTGAACTGGGTGTGATGCACTACATTTATTAGGTAACACTTCGAAAGGAAACATAACGTAAGATCCATTTAACACTTAAGCACATTTGTTTGCATAAACATATTAGAAAACAGCATACTGTACGTACAGAATAGTACTGACGCATTACAAAAGCGGCCCGATATTGCGACAGCCAACGTTGTTACAGATCGTGCAAGCAGGTCTTCCTCTGTCTCTGGCGAGGCGGAAGTTACGTAGCATCAGGTGACCGCATGACGTCATCCTGTCTGCCGTATTGCATACCGGAACAAGCACCCCTGAGACTTCCCTCTCTCCCTCAGCAGACGTGGACGCGTTACACATCTGAACTGAAACCGTCGTAGAGCGGAAACAGTACGTTTCCGAACATGGCTTCCTATTCAAAATCTTATGTACTCACTCCCTTCTACAAGTCCTACAGCTTTGTTCAAATGGTTCAAATGGCTCAGCACTGTGGGACTTAACTTATAAGGTCATCAGTCCCCTAGAACTTAGAACTACTTAAACCTAACTAACCTAAGGACATCACACACATCCATGCCCAAGACAGGATTCGAACCTGCGACCGTAGCGGTCGCGCGGTTCCGGCCACCCCGGCCGGCCCTAGAGCTTCGTAACGAGAATTTCCGAGCAACCTGTATATGCGGATGTTTGATGAATTTTATGCACAGATGACCCACCGCAAACGTACGTATGCCGTCTTTCAATGGGATGCGACGACCTGTCACATTTCACACGAGTCAATGCCCCGAATTCACGAAAGATTCAGAGAAGAATGGACTGTGAGCAAAGGCCAGTGGTCGCCAATTTCGTTGGACTTAACCGCTTGTGACTTTCAAATGTGGGGCAGCCTAAAGCGAAAAATGTACCCAAATAATCCAGTGAAGTTAGTAGACTTGAAGGACAATATTCGTAATGAAATTTTGAGCAATGATATGGCAGAGTTGCGCAAAACGTATATAAACATGTTAGGGCTCGTGCAAAAGAGTACTGAAGCTCAAGGAGGTCATTATCAGCAGCTAATTTCATGTAATGTAAAAGGCAAGATCAATTCATTAAATATAGACCTTTGCTGTAGATTATTTGTTATTTCTTTATTTAATTGTTACATGTTTAGCCGGCCGCTGTGGCCGAGCGGCTCTAGGCGCTTCAGTCCGGAGCCGAGCGACTGGTCCGGTCGGAGATTCGAATCCTGCCTCGGGCATGGATGTGTGTGATGTCCTTAGGTTAGTTAGGTTTAAGTAGTAAGTTCTAGGGGACTGATGACCTCAGATGTTAAGTCCGATAGTGCTCAGAGCCATTTGAACCATTTGTTACATGTTTATCTACTTCTTGTTGTATTTGTTCGTGGCGAGCAACGATTCATGTCTAATTGGCCAGCAGTCTGTAGTCGGGGCCGGCTATCGTTCGCCAGCCAGTACAAACGCTTCCACTAAAATGTTATTTCTGGGGGTCATGACCCCACGACTCCCTCCCTTGGTTATATTTAGATTAAAGTTCAGTCTTGATCACGTTATGTCTGTTTTAATGAGTAACCGGTTTCGGTTTTTTCTATAAAACCATCATCAGACCCATTGGCTCCCTTGGGTTGGTAGGTGGAGCTCTCCTTGCTGCTGTGCAGTCAACTTCAGTTGACTGCACAGCAGCAAGGAGAGCTCCACCTACCAACCCAAGGGAGCCAATGGGTCTGATGATGGTTTTATAGAAAAAACCGAAACCGGTTACTCATTAAAACAGACATAACGTGATCAAGACTGAACTTTAAATATAACCATTAATTGATCACTGTATTCCAAAAATGTTTACCAAAATTGTCCCTCCCTTGGATCTCAAGTTCCAGCTGTGCCTCGCCTGGCGTCCGCTGCCAGACGGCGCGGTGTAACGCTTCACTTTGCCACCTGCTCCGGCAGCCTAGGTGACGTGTTTCCCCTGTGAGGCGGGCCCGGGACTGCTGAACACAGAGGAGAGAAGCGCCGGACGGCGGAAGTGACAGCCGCTCGCATAAACAGGCCCCCGGGGAGCGCCGCGCAAACAGCCGCCCCCGCCGCCCGCGCCGCTCTCCGCTCTGCCGTAACGAGCTGGGTTACGACCCACCATTAGTACGGGGCGCGGCAGCCAGGCAGCGAGCGTGGCTGCGGCCGGCCTGGGACCGACGGTCTCCAACGCCGGCGGCGCACGCGTCTCAGGGACGGGAGCGAAACGTGTCCACGAACCTGACAGAAACATTTGCTGTCTCTACACTACCAAACGCCTGAAACGATCACCTGCTCGCCTCGCACCAGTCGCATCTTGCCTATGTAGCGGCTTCCATGGGTAACATTAAGATGTATTCACTGATCAGCCAGAACTTTATACCACCTGCCTAATAGCTTGTATGTGCACCCTTGGCGTGGATAACAGCGGCGAAGCGACGTGGCGTGCAAGCAGAGACGCCTCGGTAAGTCGCTGGAGTAAGTTGGCACCACATCTACACACACAAGTCACCTAATTCCAGTAAATTCAAGGGAGAGGGGCTATGAGATCTGCCGCCATGTTCAGTCACATCCCAGATGTGATCGTTGGGTTCATATCGGACGTACTGGGGGGTTGGGGGGGGGGGGGGGGGGGGTCGGACAGCAATTTTAAAGTGCCACTGTGTTCCTCGAATCACTCCATCACACTCCTGGCCTTGTGACACGGCGCATTATCTTCTTGGAAAATGCCACTGCCGTCAGGAAACTCGAGCCTGCCGGAGAGGTGTACGTGGTCTGCATCTCCTTGACCATCGTGGTGCCTTGCACTATCTTCATTCGATGCATGGATGCCCCCAAAGCATAACGGAGCCGCAGCCAGCTTGTCTCCGTCCCGCAGCACTGGTGTCTAGGAGGTTTTTCCCTGGAGGAGGAGGGATTCGCGTCCTCCCGTCAACCTGATGTAGGATGTATTTGGATTCATCAGACCATGCAACGCTCTGACACTGCGCCAGCGTCCAGTGCCTATGGCACATAGATGGGCCATCGGCTGTGGAGGCCCATAGCTAGGCGTGTTCGATGCACTGTGTGTTCAGACACACTTCTCTTTTGCCCAGCATTAAAGACTGATGTTAGTTCCGCTACAGTTCGCCGCATGTTCTGTATTACCCTTCTGTCCAGTCTACGGCGTCCGGCATCTGTAATGAGGAGTGGCCGCCCAATTCCACAACGTCAGACATCGCTACGTGCTGAAGACACTCACCACAGCACTTCTCGAATACTCGATAAGTCGTGCAGTTGCCGAACTGCTCGTGCTGAGCCTCCGGGCCGTTAAGCCTGCCCTCGATCTAAGATAGATCACGCGGCTTCCCCATTTCACAGACGGATAGTACGCACGCTGATACTACATAAACCGTGTGTGTGTCATTCCTCGTCAGGTGACGTTGCTATCTCCTAGACGGCCTTATATCGATAATAGGTAGCTGGTTATAATGTTCTGGCTAGTAACTGAGGGTCTAAGTCAGTTATTAAAGTTAGTACTGTGTATACGTTGTTAGGCAGAGTAACTAGCGGCGCGCAAATTGTCGCGTCGCGCTACACTTACTTTACTTTTTCGTGTCCGGAAACTACAATTTGTTTGCCCAATATTGGGCAATGTCCAATGCTTCTTCTTTAGCCAGCCATAGATCGTCGAGGGTGCATCTGTGCGGGCAGGCTGGGCATTGTAGGAGATGTTCCATGTCCTGTCTAGTGCCGCAGTCGCATTTGTCGTCATTTTCGTCCAACAAACCCCATTTGATCAGATTAGATTTCACAGGAGCCACCCCAGTTCTGATGCGGTTAAGCATTCTCCAGGTTTTCCAATCACTAGAAACGCCACTTGGTGTGTCCTCTCTTAGTGGATAGTAGATGGGGGGCTCATCTAAGGCGCAACTTAGGAAACGGCGTCTGGATTTGAGTCTGCTGGGGCCACACCCGAGGCCAAATATTGAGTGACGAGCATCAAAGGTTTGTTTTAGCTTCTCAGTATGTTCATGGGCTTTCCTACGTGAGTCAGGGTTTGTGAAACCTGGGGGTTGGTTTCATGCAGCCTGTCACTATCCTGCATGTTTCATTCAAGCTAATATCTACCTTTTTTGCGTGGGCGGATCTGCACCATACTGGGCAGGCATAATCGGCCGTTGAAAAGCACAAAGCTTGGGCTGAAGTTCTGACCACGGTAGGTTTGGCACCCCATTTGCTGTTGGACAGCTTTCTTATTAGGGAATTTCGTGCTTCTACTTTTTTGCGTGTTTTTTCACAATGATATTTGTATGTCAATGTTCTGTCTAGCACGACGCCAAGGTAGGTGGGAGTATCTGTGTGTTCTAGTAATGTCCCATCCCAGGTAACATTGAGCCTGTACTTTGCCTGCCTCGAGTTCAGATGAAATGCACTCACTTGAGTTTTGGAGGGATTGGGGTTTTAGAGAATTCTTTTTGTAGTAGGTTGACATTATAGAAAGGGCGGCTTCTAGTTTCTCCTCGATGGCTTCAAACCTGTTGCCTTGAACTGTTATTGCCAGGTCGTCTGCATATACAAAAGTTTTGATTTTGTCTGGAGTTGGTTGGTCATTTGTATATATGTTGAATAGGATTGGCGCCAACACGCTCCCTTGGGCGAGCCCATTTTTCTGATTCCGCCATCGACTCTTTTTCCCCTCAAGCATTACGAAGAACTGTCTATTTTGGAGCAGGGATTCGATTATCTTGACTAGGTGGTAGTCTTTCAGGGTCTCGTAGATTTTATGCAGTAGTGTCCGGTGATGTACTGTATCATAGGTGGAACTTAGGTCGACTAGTGCCAGCCCGGTGATTAGTTTATTCTCAAACCCATCCTCGATATGTTCCGTCAATGCTAGAATTTGACTGGTACAGGACTTTTCCAGGTCTAAAACCTGCTTGGTGTGGAATTAGCTTCGAGTCAACGATCTTCTCTGTTCTGTTGAGGATCAATCTTTCATAGAGCTTAAACAGATGGCAGAGAAGGGTTATGGGTCGATAGCTCTTCGGAGACTCTGGGTCCTTCCCGGGTTTAAGGAGAGCCACCACTTTTGACTTCCTCCACAGTTTCGGGATTTGAAAGGTTTCACGGCACACGTTAAAAAGTCCAAGTATCCAGTCCCTGGCGTCAAGGTCGAGTTTTTAATCTGTTCCACGCAAATATCATCAAAACCAGCGGCTTTCCCATTCTTCATGGTATTTATGCCATTGCTCAACTCTCTCATGCTAAATGGTTTCTGGAAGTTGGTGTTTTCCGTTGGCAGTAGGCGTGTGATTTTAGTTCTCTGACGTTTGGAGTTGAACTTGCCGTTTAGAAGGAGTTGGTTGGCCACCTGGTTTGGAGTTACGTTGGCCGGGGCCTTGCTTAGCCTTGGGTCACCATCCAGTTTCTTAATCAGGTTCCAGGCTACTTTGCTACTGTGGGACATATCCATTCTTTCTAGGGTTGCTATTCACTTCTTCTCGCGTGCCCCGCTGAGGGCTGACATTAAAGCTGTGCCACAGGTGATGATTTCGTCGCTGAATGGGTCTTCCGCGAACAATACTTGATACTTCTCCAGGATGTCCTTTGAGGCATTTGAGAGCCCTGGGATATAGTGTTGTCTGCAACCCCTAGGAATATATTGTCTAGATACCTTTCGCAAAGTCTCAACAAAGGTAAGGTAATTATTTGGTGTTGGGGTCAGACTGGCTAATTCCTCATCCAGCGCTTGGGAATATTCTGACCACCTAGCCTTTTTAAAATTGAACCTCCTACGGAAAGGTATTTTGGTTGTTTTGATTGTTGAGTAGACTTGGATTCCAATAGGTCGATGTTGTGTCTTTGGGATTGCATCATATACTCTTTTGCAGCAGGTGTCGTAGATGTTCCGGCTGACGAAGCAAATATCGGGATTGTAACCTCGCTTCCAAATTTTGCTGTTGAAGGAGCAGGGGAGCTTGGGGTCGTGGAAAAGTGAGAGGTTATTTGCCTCAGACCATTGTTCTAGCAGCTGACCATTGGCGTCTGTCTCGTCGTAGCCCCAGGTGGTGCTGTGGCTGTTAAGGTTGCCCACAACGAAGTGTGTCCTTTGGTTGTTGAAGCTTTCTGGCGTTGAAGTGTGTAAGTTCTGGCCGGGGGGGTTATATACGGAGCATATTGTAAATGATCCACTCTCTACCGCTAACACTTCAATGTTGTTGGTGGTTGTCTTACTCGTGGAAGAGAACAGCATCTCGGGTGTGGTAAATATTGCGCTCCCATACCTTCTGTGAGGTGCTTCTACTGCCAAGCGCATTCCTTTGATATTGGGTCTGTTTGCTGTTTCATCTCTATGCGTTTCCTGCAGGCACAGTACGTTCCACTTTTCTGATCGGCATAGTTGCGATATTACATCCTCCTTATTCTTGGTGATTCCGTCGACGTTCAGGCTGACGATCGTCAGGGTTGGCCCTGAAGAGAACCTGTTTTTGTTTTTGGCTTTTGATTGCATTGGTTTCCGGTGGTGGAAGGTTTGGCCGTTGTCCCATTGGGCAACGTTTCCGGGGAGCGCCGGCATTTTACTTTCTTCTATGTAGCATGTAAGTAAAATGCACACGTGGAGGCACCTTCCTTGCTCCCCGTCCCGCTACAGTTTCCCTAGACCAACTTTTCTTCTTTAGGTTTCGGTGTTATCCGTGTGGCGCAGTCAGGACGTTAACGACAGTATGGGTTTAGTTAGCTCGTTTGTCAAACTTTATAGCGGAGATGTGAGGGAGGATCTCTACTTGTTTCGGGTGCGTGCTCGCTTACAACAGGATGGTATTTTTTCTTGTTGGCACCATTGATCTGTCGAAGTATGAAGTTATTCCTTTTAGTCATTTCGTTTATTGTTCGAACCAACAAATTTGTTTATTGAGGTGTCAGACCAAAACCCCTCATGTCAGATGCTTTCAGTAATCTCTAGAAAGGGCCTTTATCACAGACGTTTACTTTCACTGCCAGTTGCTCTGCCAACTACTGGCAACTTGGCCTACATAATAAATCATTAACCCTTTGAAATAATTCACTACCAATCAAGAGCAACTTGCCCTACAGGGCAAGAGACAAGTAACACGCAGCTTCTGTCCAATGCTGCTTCAATGAATACTAAAAATTTCTAATTAGCTTGCAGTTACCCTGTGTCCTACATGGTCTGTCACCGTCTTCTCGTAGCTAAATGCCTGTCGCTCCACCAGGTACTGCTGAGAAACGTCGTTGCTCTCCGGGTGATCTGATTACTCACTGAATCTCTACTCTCCTTTAACCTTCCCCTCTCTGAGCTTTTATTCCGTTCTACATTGATTCTGGGAGTACGAAGCCCTCTGCAGTATCCGTCAGCAATATTCCCTTGAAACCTTTCCTTGACATGTTATCGCCTTAATGTTCGACCAACTTCCACCAGAAATTCCTCCATTATATGCATCACAAGGTTACCCCTTCCATATCTGGGAGTATGCGTGCGGAACGATTTGAAATGGAATGATCATATAAAATTAATTGTTGGTAAGGCGGGTACCAGGTTGAGATTCATTGGGAGAGTGCTTAGAAAATGTAGTCCATCAACAAAGGAGGTGGCTTACAAAACACTCGTTCGACCTATACTTGAGTATTGCTCATCAGTGTGGGATCCGTACCAGATCGGGTTGACGGAGGAGATAGAGAAGATCCAAAGTAGAGCGGCGCGTTTCGTCACAGGGTTATTTGGTAACCGTGATAGCGTTACGGAGATGTTTAATAAACTCAAGTGGCAGACTCTGCAAGAGAGGCGCTCTGCATCGCGGTGTAGCTTGCTCGCCAGGTTTCGAGAGGGTGCGTTTCTGGATGAGGTATCGAGTATATTGCTTCCCCCTACTTATACCTCCCGAGGAGATCACGAATGTAAAATTAGAGAGATTAGAGCGCGCACGGAGGCTTTCAGACAGTCGTTCTTCCCGCGAACCATACGCGACTGGAACAGGAAAGGGAGGTAATGACAGTGGCACGTAAAGTGCCCTCCGCCACACACCGTTGGGTGGCTTGCGGAGTATGAATGTAGATGTAGATGTAGAACTCGATCGTCGTAGCCAAGGCAAACCATCGAGAACAATCCTCAGCTGTTTGGTCAGCCGTTGAGAAGCAAACAGCTTTCGGCTTCCTGGGGACTCGCTATCTCATCCCATCTGCTCCATGTTCCTAAAAGCCTGTGTCCGTTTACTAGTTACGCTCTAACATGTAATTAGAATTATTAAAATTTTCTGATCTGACACACAGTAAAAATTATTTACGTTTTCTACTCTCATGGTAAAATACGGGGACTTTATTCAAATGGTTCAAATGGCTCTGAGCACTATGGAATTTAACAGCTGAGGTCATCAGTCCTCTAGAACTTTAGAACTACTTAAACCTAACTAACCTAAGGACATCACCCACATCAATGCCCAAGGCAGGATTCGAACCTGCGACCGTAGTGGTCGCGCGGTTCCAGACTGAAGCGCCTAGAACCGCTCGGCCACATCGGCCGGCGGGGACTTTATTCAATCAGTATTTGAGAATCATAGCAGTTGCCGACTTCCAACTGACTTTACACATAATTTATCTAATTGGCGCGGTGGAGTAGTGTAATGAATAGAATAGCAGATTCTCATTCGAGAGATAGTTGGTTCATATCTCGCCAGATGCAGTACATTTTTTAACGGAAGACATCGACAAAGTTCATAGAGGAGCAAGTTTTTTATTATCGCGACATAGAGAGTGTCACTGACTGATTTGGGGACTATGGGGCGTGGTGAGGGGGGGGGGGGGAGGGGACATCATTAAAACACAGATGTTTTTCATCGAGGCGGAACCTTGTCACAAAATTTCAAGCACCAACTTTCTCTACGGAATGCGTAAATATTTTTTTGACGCCGGCCTACATACGCAGAAACGATCATCATAATAAAATAAGGGAAATCAGAACTCGCACCGAAAGATACAGGTGTTCGTTTATCCGCGCGCTGCTCTAGATTGGAATAACAGAGAAATATTGTGAAAATGGTTCGATAAACGCTCTTCCAGGCGCTTGAGTATGATTTGCAGAGTATCAGTGTAGATGTAGATGTAGAAAAGATTTCGGAAACTTTTCCCCCCTGACATTCCCAAGAAAATGATGCAAAGAGGAAAATTTATTGCTTTTTCGCTACGACGAAGTAGAACTTCAACAACACTTCTTTACCACTAACTCTGTTCGCAATAAATCTGCAGATAGTATCGACATGTACCACTGAACGCAACTGGAAAACCATGTCATTGTATGACTCATAGCTCAGGGAATATGACGTCATAAACACTGAGATCCATGAAAAACTAGTCTTCCTTAAAACAAACCCCATCGTCAAATATATAATACATTAACTCATTTGAGACGTTTTTGACTATTTTATACATGGGAGTTCGATTCTTTAAGGAATCGGGTAGTCGAGTAACTGGTTTTTCGTAATTACAGTATTTCTTTCTCATAAACATACTAATTTATGTAGAGTACCTCAACAAACAGGGACTTCCGCTGCTTGTTCTGCAACTGTAATCTCAAGGCACATCACGTAAAAATGTTGAACCAGTTGCTACATCTCATTTCTTTTAATTGGCTCTGAGCACTATGGGACTCAACATCTTAGGTCATAAGTCCCCTAGAACTTAGAACTACTTAAACTTAACCAATCTAAGGACATCATACACACCCATGCCCGAGGCAGGATTCGAACCTGCGACCGTAGCAGTCCCGCGGTTCCGGACTGCAGCGCCAGAACCGCTAGACCACCGCGGCCGGCATTCTTTTAATTCTTGCTATATGCATATGGGTACAGAAAAGTTATGTAAAACTTGTACAGAAATCAGACTGCGATTGCAAGAGTCGAAGAGCACGAAAGAGAGGCACTGGTTGAGTATGGAGTGAGACAGGACAGTAGCCTGTCCCCAGTGTTATTACATTTGTGCACTGGGCAAGCACTAAAGGAAACCAAGAAGAAATTTGAGAAGGCAATTATAGTTCATGGAGAAGAAATGAAAACTTTGGCGTTTGTCGACGACATTGTAATACTATCAAAGGTCAGAGAGGGCAGGAGCAGTTGCACGGAATGCACCATCTAGAAAAGAGGTTATGAGATGAATATCGACAAAAGTAAAGCAAGGTTGTTGAGATTTAATACAATTAAATCAAATGATGGCGATAGAATTAAGACTTAGAAATGACGCACGAGAAGGAGACGACGAGTTTTGCTATTTTGGCAGAAAAATAACTGTCGATGGCTGAACTAGAGAAGATATAAACTGCAGACTGGTAATAGAAAGAAAATCGTTCCTGTAAAAGAGAAATTTGTTAATATCGAATATAAATTCTAGTGTTTGAAAATGTTTTCTGGAGGTATTCGTCTGCAGCTAGCCTTGTACGGTAGTGCACAATGGACGTTAAGGAGTTCAGATGAGAAAAGAATAGAAACTTTTGAAGTATGGTGATGCAGAGGAATGTTGAAAATTGGACGAGTAGATCGAACACAAATGAGGAGATACTAGATATAATTGAAGAAATAAGAAATTCTTGGCACAGTGTAACTAAAAGAAGGAATCGCCACGTTCTGATGCATCAAGGAACCGTTAATTTTGTAACGGAAGGAAGAGTGAGGATTGAGGGGGTAGAGTGTCCAAGGCTTCAATGAAGTAAACAGGCTCAAATGGATAGAGGTTACAGTAATTATGCAGAGATGAAGAATCTTGCACAAGATAGAGTAGCTTGCAGAGCTGCATCAAAGCAGTCTTCTGACTTAGGACACAGTTTAACCTACCAGTAACCACGAATGTTTGTGCAGCACGCTACATTTTATTTGTTTGTAATTATCATATAGTGTGTATGATTTTTACAGGCGTTGTACGTGAAACCGTTATTATCCACAGCAGGGCTTTAATTTTCTACTCCTCGGACAAAGATTCACACTTTTTTTTTCTCTGTATGTTACTCTACAGTCAGACTACAGGTTGAATACAACGTTGTACACAGCTCTGAGAAACGATCTTGTTGTGGAGCAATTGGTTCTTCAAATGCAAATAAATTGTCAGGACATTGATCCATAGTACTATTTTTTATATAAACATTGTTCCGCAAAGCTCTCACGAAAATTTTTCGTTAAGCACACACATGTCTGCAACATTTCCAACAACGTTAATTGAGATTGAAATTGTTCATTTCGTACATGGAAGTAAGTGGTGGAGACAAAATAATTAGTTGCAGCTGACGTTTGAGTTAGTTCATTCTTCTTCAGCATAACTTTAATTGTGCCCTCCACATCAAATATTGTGACTTCGCTTTGCAGAAGTAAATTTTAGGCGTTCAGGTGTGATAATACATCAGAAAAGTAAGTGAAATTTAGGAGCAAGGCGAAGTGACATAGACAATTATGCAACTGGGAAAATTTTCCGAAGTGAAGTTACTTTTAGCCGGCCGGTGTGGCCGTGCGGTTCTAAGCGCGTCAGTTTGGAACCGCGTGACTGCTACGGTTGCAGGTTCGAATCCTGCCTCGGGCATGGATGTGTGTGATGTCCTTAGGTTAGTTAGGTTTAAGTAGTTCTAAGTTCTAGGGGACTGATGACCTCAGTAGTTGAGTCCCATAGTGCTCAAAGCCATTTGAACCATTTTTTTTAAGTTACTTTTCTCATTTCTTAAGCAAAGGTGGAAATTTGGGTCGGCCGAGGAGCTTACCGCAATAGTCCGATTTATAGTGATAAACAATATCTCCAAGTGGGGCGTGGTTAATGCAACTGCCTAGTGAGCTGGAGATCCCGGGTTCAAATCCCGGTCCAGCACACATTTGCACTCAGCGCCACTGACTCCCCATGAAGTCCCAATACATCTATCGTGAGCTACTTTCCTTTCTTTTCCTTTCTCCCCCCTCCCCATTACCTAATAAGATTACTATTATTATTAATATTTTATATTTGTTCACCAGCACACAGCACTGCTTATTCCACGAATTCGTGCTTCAGGTACGTTTTTAGATAGTACGAAATTCACAGCAGCAAGTGCTATCCATCTGGACAAAGAGCTACCTTTGGTTACACTTTTTCTATGCAAATTTCTTGTCTCGCTTTTGGCATAGTCTCGAAGACTTCGGAATTTTTTGTGTGTTTCATCAAACTTGGATCCAAGCTCATTGGCAACCGCTTGCTAACAGTTTCTACAAATTGCGAGTGTTGTACACACTAATTTCGATGTGCTACAGCCCTGGTCATAGTTGAATTCCGTTTATAAAATTCAGAGTTCTCTCGTTTCTCCACTTCTCCATTGATATAAATAACAAAATCACAACAACAAACATCTAGAATGAGGTGTTTGGATAGCTCAGCTGGAAAGTCGGCTCTCAGCCTTGTTGCGAAGCAGACGTGCGCGGGGGTCTGTGCGGCGCTCCGCAAGCGGGCCGTTGTTTACTCGTGCGCGTAGTGATATGGAAGTGTAAACAGATCACCTCGAACGACGGTGTCGTTTTCTTATAGAAAGGCCACGATTAACGTAACGTTCGATGCCCAGTACGCACGACCTAAGGCATACGAAGTAAGGCGTTTCATGCGTGAAGTAATGCACATTCATCCACAGGAACTTACCGATACACATCTTTCGATCGTCTGTAGCACAGTTTACCTGTCCGCAGCTCGTGGTCGTGCGGTAGCGTTCTCGCTTCCCACGCCCGGGTTCCCGGGTTCGATTCCCGGCGGGGTCGGGGATTTTCTCTGCCTCGTGATGACTGGGTGTTGTGTGTTGTCCTTAGGTTAGTTAGGTTTAAGTAGTTCTAAGTTCTAGGTGCTGACGACCATAGATGTTAAGTCCCGTAGTGCTCAGAGCCATTTGAACCATTTGAACAGTTTACCTGAAAATTGTCGATGAAGCACCGCGCGAACGACTTCTTCGCCGTTCCACCATTGGATATCGCTTCCACCACTCGGACGGCAACGTGGGTGTAGTGACTGTCGACAATGGAGGACTTGGAAGTTCGGAACGTACGAATCTTCGAGCTGCCGTTTGAAGTTTCGGCCACGCTTGTCGTGAACGCGCTGCGGCCTTACGGGGAAGTATTAAGTCACGTGGAAGAAAAGTGGCATACGTTCGAGACGTATCCTGTGCTGAATGGAGTGCGTTAGGTGCGAATCGAACTGCATAAACACATCTCATCGTACGTGACCGTTGGTGGCTGTCGAGCGATCGTCATTTATGATGGCCAACCGCGGACTTGTTCAGGGTGCGGGCAGGAAGGGCATGTACGCTCTGAGTGCCTGCAGCGACGCCTAGTCCAGATACCACGTGCAGACACGACGCCTCCATCGCAACGAGACAACGATGCCTATTACGTACGTTGCGGCAGCGGGGAACATGTCGGACGCGTTGTTCAGTTCTAGCTGCGGACCCCCGCGGGCCGGGTTTCCGCGCCCACGACGACGCAGTCTCCATGTCTCCATCTGAACCGTCGGCGTGCTCGACAGCAGCGACCACGTCTGCACCCCAGCCATGTGAGGATGGAAAGCATCAGCAAATCGATTCGATCTCGGAGTCGGAGATGCGGGAGGTGCCTACTGTTTGTCGTGATCCGCAGGACATGGACACGCGTTACCGCAAGCAGAAGTCACACAAGCGACGAAATAAGAGAAGGATGTCTGCAGCAAATGATTCGAGAGATGGTGACAGGTTGTAGGAGGAAGAGGAAAATGAATCTGCGGTCGGGTCTGTGAACCTCACACCAACGGTTCCTGGTTCGCTGTTGGCAACGTCCGCCCAAGGACAAAGCCAATTTGACGGTGCTCAGTTTACCGACGAGCCACCTGGCGATTTTGCGGCTGAGACATCGTATGAACGTCATGCTTCGCCCAACGTACCACACCTCCAGCTTGGTGACTGCGAGTCCGAGATGGAAAGAATGATGTCAGACTCGAGTGACAACCAGATGCCCGCGGCCGACGGATCGTCGGACGGACATCTTGTCTAAGCCAAACAATAATATATGCGGTACGGGTGGCAGGACGGCCGGACGGGCGACCTGGAGCATACTAGCTTAAACGACTGCAGGATATATCATCGTACTTGGCTTAAACGAGTGCAGGATACGTCATCCTATTATCAAATGACCCAGGTGTATCGGATAGATATAGTCAATGTCAACGGCATTAGTTCCACGATCAAAGCTCAGTTGTTAAAGGACATGATTCGGGCGGCGGACATTGACATCGTGTTTCTTCAAGAGGTACGGCCTGATCTGCGCCTGGATATTTATGGATACGGGTCTTACGTCAACCCAACTTCCGACGGTGGTTGTGGTACTGCCATACTACTACGCGATGGTATCGAACCAACGGATATTCGGTTTTTGCCGTCAGTGAGAGGCATTGCGCTCACCATCGGCGCAGTGCGCCTTGTGAATCTGTATGCCCCGTCTGGCACTGCGAAGCGTCGAGAGCGAACACTCTATTACTCCACTGAGGTAGCTCCATTGTTTCAAGGCACTACAGAGCACCTGGTGGTGGGCGGGGACTTAAACAGCGTCTTACGCCCTGAGGATCAGATCCCTCACCATGTCCCATGTCCAGCCCTTCATGCTATGGTCAGAGATCTCGTCTTGCATGATACATGGACGCTAATCCACGGTGACCGAACGGATAGACACATTTCACCAGCCACTCGGCCAGTAGGTTGGACAGGAATTACGTCTCCCGAGGTCTTCGGGCAGCAACTGTCCGTGCTGAGCTGTGGCCCACTGCATTCACCGACCATCAGGCCTTCATCCGCGCCGTAACTCTGCATGACAACAGACGAGCCGTAGTAGAGGACCTTGGACTCTTCTCCGGGAAGAGACTTGCCGTGTAGCCTTCACTGATACCTGGCACAAATGTGAGCGACGGCGTCATACCTATGATTCCACGACACGGTGGTGGACATACTGAGCCAAACCAGCTCTTCGCCGCACGAACATGGCGTATGGACGAGACAGGGCGCTTTGGCTCCGATCCACCTCTGAGTTTTACTACACGGTTTTGCGGGAACTAGCGTCGCAACACCCTCCGCTAGATCGCCAAACGGCCGTCCACTGGACACGGCTTCTGCAAATCACGGCTGACAGATTGGACGAGACGCAGGTTCGATCGAGACTGCAAGATTCCATCCCAGAGCAACGTGCTTCTCTTTATGACATCGTCAGAGAACGGAAACACCGTAAGAGACGACTCATTAGGGCAGTTATTTCTGCGGACGGGCAACGCGCAGAGACACACAATGCCATCTCCCGAGCCCTCACACATTGTTATCGCACTCTCTATCCAGCAGAACAACGGCGTGACAATGACATTGAGGATATCCTGTACCACCTGCTACCTTCGAGTACGGCGCAAGGCGACGCCACATTCTTGGAGGCCGTCACGTGGGAAGAAACGCGCATGGACCTTTCTCCGGGCCCGAGAAACAAATCACCTGGACCTGATAGTCTTCCGCTTGAATTTTATAGAACCTTTTCTGACCTGATGGGGGAAGTTTGGCGGCAGATGTGATGCGATCTCCTAGATCCGGACTTCCGCGTCGCCCTCGAATTTCTGGAAGGCCTAATCAAATGGTTCAAATGGCTCTGAGCGCTATCGGACTTAACATCTGAGGTCATCAGTCCCCTAGAACTTAGAACTACTTAAACCTAACTAACCTAAGGACATCACACACATCTATGCCCGAGGCAGGATTCGAACCTGCGACCGTAGTGGTCGCGCGGTTCCAGACTGAAGCGCCTAGAACCGCTCGGCCACATCGGCCGGCAAGGCCTGATCATCCCTGTGACAAAACCAAACGGGGGGTTGTACACCGCAAGACTTACGGCCGTTGGCGTTATTGAATTCTGATTACAAGCTGTTTGCCCGCACTCTTCATGCTCGTCTCCTCGCTATTGTCAAAGATGCCGTTCATGTCGACCAAACATGTCTGAGTGGTGGCGTTCATGTCGGCATGCCGCTTAGAAGGCGCCCTCGTGGCGGTTGACGGAGACCACGCATTTGACCGAGTTGAGCACCATTTCTTGCAGGTTGTCTTAAAGAAGATAGGACTGTCCCCAATATCAGGAGGTGTGGTTCTCTGTCTCATTCTGGGAGCCCCTTTCACAGCCTTTCTCTTCGCCGACACCCTCGAGCCCGCACTTCATGGTCTACGACAGCGTTTGAGGGGCATTCGCCTCCAGATGTGCATTTTAAATGTTGTGCCTATGCGGACGATGTAGTATCCTTGGCGAGGTCGGCAGAAGATATATGTACGGCGATCGAGTATCTTCGGCAATACGGAGAGGTGGCCGGGAGGAGTATCAACCGGCGAAACTCGCACTACTTGGATGTGGGCAGAGGACTGCATATGAATACGACAGTTCCCATCACCAAAGTCCCGGCGATGAAGTGTTTGTGAGAGACCTTCCATGGGAACGTGCAGCGTACAGCAGCAGCTACGTATAGCAGACTACTTAATGTGATCCGCACGCAAGTTCGTCTTCATAACTTTAGGACACTTTACTGGATCATGCGGGTACATTTTGTCAACCTCTACCTCGCTGCGAAACTTAATCATTACACACACGTTCTCCCGATGGCCGCTGCGGTAGCTGCCAAGTTCCTGGCGGGCTTCGTCATTTCGTCAACGAGAATAGGGTGTTCAAAACCGTTACAAGACCCTAAAGTTGCCCAAACATGCAGGCGGCATTGGAATGATAAACGTGCAGAACAGGGCGCGCGCTGCCTTCCTGCTGACGATGCATCGCCTACGTACTTCGGACAAGGACACCCTCCCTGGTACACTGATTCAGGAGGTGGTGCGTCAATCCCTCCGTCCGCCGATTCCTGTCGGACATATCACGGCAACACTGTCTCACATTTGCACGTATCTGGTCGACATGAGTTACCTGTTGGATGTCTTGCCGACCACGCGGGATCCTAGAACCAACGACTTCTACCACTACTTTCAATGAAAGCTGCCTGCTAATGTGGTTGAACGCCGACATCCGGCAGTTGGCTGGAGGCGGCTGTGGAGTAACACACACTCGCCTTTACTTCCCACCACGGTCAGGGCGCTGTGGTAAGTGATAACGACTGAAAAATTCCCCACACGATAACGTTTACACATGATACATCTTGCAGAGGATCCTCTCTGCCCCAGATGCGCCGCTGTCGACACCGACATGCACCGTTTAATTTGTGGTACGGCTACCGACTCCTGGCTCCTCACACGGCACATGTTGGCATTGCTGATGCGACGGACGCTTCAGCCCGTAGAGGCCACCGAACTGATCCATCCCGACGTCACTTACTTCCCTGCTACTCGTCATAACACCACAATGTGGGCAAGGGTACGGCATTGTCATACTTTTTTAATGAGAGCGTTGCAGGGTTGTCCGATTATTGGCATTATTTAACGAGTAACTACACGATTTTGCGGCGCAGAGCGTCGCGTGGTACGCTCTTTGCAAATTACTTGCGGTCGTTGTTTACGTGCCCTCCAGATCATTGGGGTGTACCGGTTGTGAAAAGAGACTGAGATATTGCACATGATGGACTGAAGAGAGACATAAACGGTAATTATAGGGTGTTTAACCCCCTTTGGACGAGAAAACGACCAGGACACCCCGCCGTCTGGCTGCCGTGGACAGCCCCGAGGAAAAAAAGATATAAAAAAAGAATTACAAATAAAAACATAAAACCACAATGAACAACAGGCAACATATAATAAAGTATTGTACCACTTCTATTATCGTTTTCTTTTTTTAATAAAATGTTCAGAGGCATATTTAATTTTTGTTCATGGGTGGAGCATGAAGTGGTGGCGCACGACCGTCCTAGTTAGCTTTAGGGTGCAAGTGGCGGTGGCACGAGGTTTGGTTTTTGTTTTTAGGTTAGACAGGTTTTTGGGGGTAGTATGGATGATAGGGGCCAACGCCTGAAGTTGAAGAGGTCTAAACACTACATTAAAAACTATTAAATTTAAAAAAAGAAAAAAATTACAAAAACAAAATAAAGAAAAAAAGGAGTTGGTAAATAAAACAAATTAAAGGGGTTGGAAACAAAAATATTAAAAAAGAAAAAGTGCTTAAGGCGTAAAAAATGGGGTGGCGAAAAAAGGGATCACAAATAGAAAAAAACAGATGGCAGAGCACTTGCCCGCCACAGGCAAAGGTCCCGAGCTCGAGTCTCGTTCCGGCACACGGTTTTAGTCTGCCAGGAAGTTTCTTAGCAAACATCTACAAGACGTGTGGCTGTATGTACCCGTGCAGACTTTCGAAGAAAAATTTAATATTATTTTTTTCCTTTAGACAAATGACTGCAGTTCTCTCCGTGAGAGAAGCAGGAAACAAAGATTAGGATCAGAGGTAAGTTTGTAACATCACCAATATCGTCCAGCTGTACCGCAAAATTGCTGACTACTGCAGCCTCATTCCAGAACCGTTGACAGCAGCTGTATTCGGCCAAACATTGCCGTAAAATTTGGGCCATCTAAACCAGTGGTCATCAAACATTTTCCTCTAAGAGCCAATACTACCGTTATTGGGGGGGGGGGGGGGGCGTCTCGCAACCTATATGTACCGGTTTTATTATTAATGAATGACCTACATAACTTGGTATGTTACGAGCCAAAAATAGACTAGCTGCAGTAACGATGCATAAGTTAGCTGCTCCAAACTCAAGTAGCGATCGTTAAAAGTCGGCACCTTTCGGAACACTTCGTGTTGACTGCTCTATGTTTGAGATTACCACCACCCTCAGCGATCCCAGAGTTGAGGCACTGTAATTGCCTGATTAAATGGTGTTGCGTTGTCTCAGTGAATGGTTCATTAATTGATTAATATCAGTAACTGTACTTGTATTAAAATGTATTATGCAATATGATCACGATCACATCATCATTTCAGACTGATGCCTTTCAGCGTTCAGTCTGGAGCATAGTCCCCCTCATAAAATTCCTCCATGATCCCCTATGTGTGCTAAATACTCTGAATCTCATTTTTCTTCTACGCACTGCATAATATTACAACAGCCATAATTTAATATCATACTGCTTGCTACAAATATGTACCAGATTTGAAGATGACTGTCTCCGTAATGTGCTTTCACCGGTGCATATTACTTTCGTCTTAAAATTTATACCATAGCAGTTACCTAGACGAAGTCGCACTTGCCCATGAGTTGGTAGTGTTGTGTATGACTTCATATACAATGGTGCATAGTGGTGCAGCAGCTGTCGTCGTAGGAAAGCTGGACTGGAGCAGAATATAGCGAGCATGTTAACATGGTAAACAAATGATTATTTAATTTATCTTTCTCCGAGAGTACGAAGACTCACTAAAAATAGTACAGCAAAAAATTGAGTCCAGCTCTCAATGTGAGTGAGAAAGAGGTTCGTTGTACTAATGACAAACGATGGTGTCATTAGCGTGGTCCATGAGGTGGCACCGATACACGACTCAGCAGGCAGTACTAGAAGACAAACACTATACTCACATCCTCTAACACCACAGAGGTAGCACTTCTTACCCCTCTGACCCTGAGCTAAACGACGAACATTACTTAGCTGACGACCTAAGTCACCAACGTCAATTAAAATTAAGCATATTTTTTAATACACTGGTGACCAAAATTGAAGGAACAAACTGCTATTTCCCCATCTTGTGTGTAATTAACGATATAATCACACAAACTATCAACAGGTGTCGTTACGATCGTGTTCTTCACGGAACACGGCATTCCGATCAACGGACAACTACGTCCGCAACGACGTCAGGGCACCTACCAAGCGGGGCAGTGTTCGCAGTCCCACATCCACACTCGCTGTGTACACAGTCACAGACAGTGCAGTACGGCACAGACAAGACGCTTACAGACTCTCTGCTGTGGATAGCGATAGGAAGAATGGAAGCAGGAGAGTCGCAAACTGATGTGGCCCGTTGGCTTAATGTGAATCGTTCCGTTGTTCCTCGGATGAGGGGACAGTTTATGCAGACCGAAACTATGCCCAGAGACCAGGGCAGGGCCGACGACGTGTGACATCAGAAAGAAGCGACCGTTATTTTGCTGCAAGGGTAAGACGTTATCGCCTGAGTAGTGCACTGCAAGTGACATCTGACCTCGCAGCACCCCTGTATTGGTGTCGGAGGAGGTCACATCCCATATTGAGCACATTAACCAGCTGTTGGCATCTGTGTGCAAATCCGTTAAATTGGAAAAAAAGGAAGAACATTTTTGTCTACCGTTATGCAGGTTTCAGTTGATGACGTTCTGTATTCTTTGCATTGTTCCTACTTTGCTATCATTTATTTATACTATTTTGTGGCAAAATAAACGTAACATTGTAAAATTTTCGTTTGTTGCTTCATTTTGGACGCCATTGTATTACAAAGTCTGTAGGTATTTTTGTTTGTTACTGAGCAAGAAAACTACTTTCTTAAGAAGCTCTTAACGTTAGTAGACACCTCTGGATTTACGTTTTGTTATAAAATACGTCTGAGAACCGCTGGCAGCGCCAGTACTTGATTCGGCCCGCATGCAGCCCGCGTGCCGCAGTTTGAAGACCGCTGATCTAAAAGCACTTTTAGCCACTTCCCTTTGAACCACGTAGTTTTTATTGTTTTCATTGTCTTTATCCGTGGAAGCCGCCTATGTTGCGCTATTTCTGCGAGCTCGCAGTAGGCGGCCCTCGCATTTAGGCGTGGAGTGAGGGCCGGCGCGCAGCGGCGTGGCACGCCAGGACCGTCCCGAGCACGTAGCGGAGCGGCAGGTAATGGGATTGCCGTAATCTGGCGCACGGCCCGCGCCGCCCGCTGCCCGCTGCCCGCTGCCGCTCTTAGCGCCGCCCTGCCGGCTCGATACCCAATTACGGCGCCGCCACTGTGCGCCAGCAGCGCCGGCCGCTCCTGGGGAGTCCATCCAAACCGCATTACGCTGACCGAACAGGGGCTTTTACTAATTCCAATAATAAACTAGCGGGATGTAGCGGGCCCCAGTGACTATCCCACTGACAGTTGTCCGGGTTTGTACGTACGCCAAATTTATTGTCACTGACGTAAATGCAACCTCCTGGCAGCCTACCTCCATTGGTGAGCTGAAGCAGTACCCATTGCAACAGTGAATACCGACTGGTGCCGTTGCAAGTATGTTTCGCAGCAGGAAAGTTTTATGCTGAATGCGGCACAGGAAAAATACCCAGGTATAAAATCAACACACACAAACAATCTTCTCTGATGGAAGTTAGTTTGGCAAACAGCAAGAAGTCTGGCGTATAGACAGTGAAACACGAAGACCACTGCGTTGGAGGCCACATCCCTTTGGTGTAGAGGCCACGAACGGTGTATGTTCGTAGCTGTCGGCTGTTGCAGACACCCCAAGATCGACATGGACGGTGGCTCCAGAGTGAGACCCTGATTGTGAGAATACTTCCGCAACCGAGTGTAGCCTGGACACGGGATAAATACTCCCCTTGGTGCCAGGATACTGCACATGCTACTTTCGGCCATTAGAGAAAAGGTGTGCAGGGCGAGTGACCTCTGGCAGTGCTTGGGTTGCCGCGCGGAGTGCAGTTGCCCCTTGTCTGTTGTCTGAAGAGCTGTACACTGTGACGTCCGTCCCGCATAACCCGTATGTGTTGTTGGTTGCTGGCTGAGTAGGCAAAAGTCCTCGACACGGCAGAAAGCACAGAAGCAGAGTAGAGAGGAGTGAGAATCATTCTAGCGGCGATATGGGCCACAAATGTGGGAAACAGGTGACATAAGCGACTGGCATGTTGTTATGGTCCGGCACCTGGAAACGACGAAGCTGGTCGTTTGTTGTCGAGTTTCTGTTACCAGCATGGGAAGTTGTCGAATGACTGCGAAACCTCGAGTAGCTGACAATGACTTCGACAGTGTCCACCCCTGGTAGCTGGGTGGTCAGAACAACGGAATATCATAGCTAACGGCCCGGGTTCGTTTCCCGGCTGGGTCGGAGATTTTCTCCACTCAGGGACTAGGTGTTGTGTTGTGTTGCCGAAGTGACGTCAATTCGAAAGACTTATACCAGGCGAACGGTCTACCCGACGGAAGGCCTTAGCCATACGGCATTTCCATTTCTATTTACTTCGACAGTCACACCTCATCACAGAACGTGGCGATCGGGTTACCCGCTCTGTAAAGCAGGATAGGCGCCAATCTGCGGAATATCTGACGACAGAATACGGTACTAACCCAGACACAAGTCTTTTGGATCGCACTTTTCAGTGGAAATAGTGGAACGTGGGACTTCGCACCAGATGATGTCTACCTGTTTGCACGTTGAACCAACGGCATCGGCAGTTACGATCGCAGGAGGTGCGGCATTATCGATAGTGGCACAGCAATCGAAGGAAACGTGTCACCTCGACAGACAAATCATGTTTTTTGTTACACTAGGTTGATGGTCGTGTCCAGATACTCCGTCACTCAAGTGACTGACTGCTCGAATCAAAAAATATTGACTGCAACATGGTCACAGGATTTCACTTTAGCCGGCCGTGGTGGCCGAGCAGTTCTAGGCGCTACAGTCTGCAACCGCGTGACCGTTACGGTCGCAGGTTCGAATCCTGCCTCGGGCATGGGTGTGTGTGATGTCCGTACGTTAGTTAGGTTTAAGTAGTTGTAAGTTCTAGGGGACTGATGACCTCAGAAGTTAAGTCCCATAGTGCTCAGAGCCATTTGAACCATTTCACTTTGATAGTGGTGAAGCGATGCAAGCAGAGATGAGGTCGTGACTCCGTCAACAAAGTGAAACATTCTACAATGTCGGTGTCAACATACTGGTCTCTCGTTTAGGTAAACGGGTTCGTCTCCGGGGTGACTATGTTAAGAAATATTTGTGTAGACATGAAGAACAAGGATGTAGAATACTAATAACTTTTATTTTAATAGGCTCAAGGGTTTTCACACAAAAAATTTGGAGGCATTACATTTCAGCACGTCCTCGCACTAACGGAAAACTTACAGTTAATCCTAAAACGCTTTCAAATGACTCTAGACGTCCAGCACCATTACGCAAACGTTTTAAGCGTTTTCTAGATTTAAAGTCTCTTCATATTAGTTGTTACCATCTGACTTCTCACATTCTCACTTATTTTGTAGCACTACAAACACCCACAAACCGCGTAGTTACATCAACAAGGTACCCACATCCGACAGTGTTAGCAATCTTTGTGCTACAGATTATTTATGTAGAGTATTTCCGCATGTTAGCAGGGTGAGAGTGGGAAAATATTGATTGTACGATGCTGCACTGCTGAGCGAACAATGTGTGTCTATTCGGGCGCTAGTTGCATGGCACAGTTAGATCCTGCATGATGTTCAGTGAGGCCTAATAAATCCACCACTTCCTTGTCTCATGACAGACGCACTATCACAGCCAAAGTGAGTAACAATACTGTGGAACTACAAACCACAGTCTCACAAGGGGAAGCCATGACGTTGGGATGATTTACTTCAAACCTTGTACACCTTTAGTAGGTCATTAAAACGACATAGTCTACAAACAGTAAAGAGCACCTACTTCGTCAATTCCGAGAAAATCGCAAGAGAAGTTTTAGGCGTCTGTTATGTGGCTTACGTATCTGTGCGTAGGAGCTGGATAGTAGAGTTCATCGTGGTCAAGTGGTGCCGGCATGGTGGCTCAGCAGTCCGGCTGTGGCAGCCGTGCAGAGCGGACGTGCTTTTGCTCCCGTCTGCAGAGCGCTCGCTCTCGCTGTTGTTTACTTTCAGCGGCCGTCACTTAGGCGTCGCTTACGTGTACTACAACCATGGCCAACCGCTTTAGAAAGTCAACACTACGATTCAGCTTCTGCAATGACTATATCCGGCAAAGGGCCTCGGAAGTGGAACGCTTCCTACGCGACGTTGCTAAGATCCCAGCTTCCGACATCTTGGGCATCCATTTTTCCATATTAAACAATGCGATGTACGTCAAAGTCATCAATAACGCGGTGTAAGAAAGATTACTTACTGACACCAAACATGGACTACGCTTTTGCCTCGCCGACAAAAATGCCGGTGCGGTCACTGTCGACCTCACAGGCTTGGGAATGCGAGCTCCCGGCGAAAGACGTTATCGCCGCTTTCCGCCCTTATGTCACTATACGTGGAAACACTGCCGAACGTTGGGCGCAGTTCCAAACGTACCGCGCTCTTAACGGTGTACGATAGATCCCCATTGGTCTCCGTTGCCTCGAGCCATATTACCTGCAAATAAGCGGGTGCCGCGCGGTCGTCATATACGACGACCAACCCAAGACCAGTTCTGGGTGCGCCAAAGAGGGCCACCTCAGGTCTGAGTATCTTCAGCGACGAATCACCCAATTGCCAACCGCTATCGTGACGCTCAGACTCCGACGACCACCTACGCATCGGCGCTGTCTTCTCCAACCGTCGTCCGTCGGACTGTACTGGTGGCCCTTCCTGCTGCTACGGATGCAGCCGGGGTCGACGCGTCACGCTCACAACTTGAAGCTCTTCCGGCGCCACTACCAACAGCGACGACTTCCGATCCCCTCCCGGCCGATGGTGTCCACTCCCCTACACTTATCGTCCCCGCGACGGCCTTCGGCATTCCTGGAGTAGAGCAGGTTCTCCGAAGCCTCGTCTGGTCGGACGGCCTCTGGAGCCTCAGGGTGAGGTCATCTGTCTCGTTCCGATACCGTACGGCGCCTCCTTTTGCGCCTTTTAGGTGAACTCTGTTTGCGTGTTCTTCCCTCTGTGTCAGAAGGCGGAAGGGAGTCGCGGCAGTCCCCGCCTTCCGACACAGAGGGAAGAACACGCAAACAGAGTTCACCTAAAAGGCGCAAAAGGAGGCGCCGTACGGTATCGGAACGAGACAGACCACCTCACCCTGAGGCTCCAGAGGCCGTCCGACCAGACGAGGCTTCGGAGAACCTGCACAACTACAAGAATGACGGCAACATGACGCCGGCTCTGGCTGTGCCGGTGCCTACTCTGCTGGCTCTCCCAGGTGCATCTGAACCAATGGACTCCACCGTTGCGACTGCCAACGCAACGACCTCCGCTCCTACGGACGAGGTAGATCAGAAGAACATTGCAACTATAGCGCCCTCGGTGGTGTGGAGTGACCCGAACCACACGCTGGGGACGGCGTTACCGCAGACGGGGACCTAGTTAAGCCGCCGATAACGCCGTCATGTGGTGTACGGCATGACTAGACGTTCCCTCGCCCTCTTCACCCTCCGCTGATGGAGTTTCCCTCCACGGTGGGGCACAACTCCAAACCTACCCAGTAGCAACGATCAGCACTAACGCCATTACCGCCCGCATTTCGTGGTCGTGCGGTAGCGTTCTCGCTTCCCACGCCCGGGTTCCCGGGTTCGATTCCCGGCGGGGTCAGGGATTTTCTCTGCCTCGTGATGGCTGGGTGTTGTGTGCTGTCCTTAGGTTGGTTAGGTTTAAGTAGTTCTAAGTTCTAGGGGACTTATGACCATAGTGCTCAGAGCCATTTGAACCATTTGAACGCCATTACCTCCAGCGTGAAAATTCAACTGCTATGAGAGATGACACTGACATCGAACGTCGACATCGCACTACTACAGGAAGTACTCTTGGCCACACTTCCAGACGTCGCGGGATATAATATTTATTCTTCTCCTGACGGTCATCTGGGACTTGGCGTACAGCCGAGAAGCCATTCCGGAGGCTGATATGGCATACCTTCCGCCCACCAGAGACATGGCCGTCACCGTCATGGGGACGCGTATTGTCGACATTTACGCTCCTTCAGGCTCCACCCACAAACGCGACAGGGCATACTTCTGTTCACAAGAAATCGCCCCTTTGTCTCTTGGGCGCTGTGACAATTGCTTGCGGCTGATTTTTTGTCCTGTACCCTAATGATCAAATGCCGCACTACAACACCTGTCGAGTACTGCGTCTTGTCATCCGTGATCTGTTGCTCCGCAACACTTAGGAAGTTCGGCACGGCGACGCACCTGGACATACTTATCAGACGAGTCACTCCGCGAACCGCCTTGCTAGGATTTGCGTCTCTCGGGAACTCACACCATCAGTCCAAGGTGCAGAACTTTGGCCCTTGCCCTTTTCGGACCACTGTGCCTACGTATGCAATATTATCCTCCCGCAACAAGTGGTCTGGCGCAGTCGTGCACCGTGGAAGCTTAACTCCCCCCATCTTCACGATACCGAATGTCAGCAAGAAGTTACCGAGACATGGGCCACAAGTGAACGTCGCTTACCTAAGTATCGCACAACCTTGACTTGGCAGCTGGAACATGCCAACCCGCCATTAGACGTACCTTGATTCAGTATGGCAAGGAAGTAGCTGCGTGACGACGGCGCGTATTTCTACGCAGTTCTCCGCTGCCTGGACGCCCAGCCACCCACCCATGAAACCCAGAGGCAACGTGGCAGGATTAAAGCACCAATTGTAAGTTTGACACGCCATAGACTGCTGGGGGCGACGGTGCGGTTCCGACGTCAAGAATCGGTGGAACAGGAACATCCGGCCATGCGTCATATCATCTCCGATAGGAAACACCGACCACAACGACTCATCACCGAGATCTCAACCTGTCGCACCTAGCACGTCACTTGCCAGTCCGAAATCTTCAGTGCCTTTGTAGACCACTGCCGCACAACGTACTAGGAGAACACTACCAACAACCACGCTGAGGAGTGTGTGTTACCACACCGTCGCCGGCAACGAGGCGGACGAGGTGATGGAGCCTGTTACGTGCGACGAAGTCGACGACACAATCAACAAAGGTGCCCTGGATAAGTCACCAGCCGTCATTCCCCAACTCTACTCTCCCTCCTCCTTGGCTTCTGCCCTCCTTTCGGGCGCTTCTTCGGGTAGTGGTGCCAGAAACACCGTGGCCAAGCCTCTCGTGTTGACCCCTGACCACTCTGCCGCCACGCTCTGTCCGCCAAGAAGATGGCTGCAAGGCTTATGATACCCACGCACCTTCTTCCCTCTTTTGTGTACGGCCTCACACCTCTTATCTTACTTCAGTATTCTTGTTGTTATTTTTTGTCGACACCTTGTCAATAAGGACTTTCGCTCGCCTTGTTCGAGTGTAATGTGTAATGTCTCGTGTTGATTCTGCCGGAAGGATGGCGTTTCTGTTGTACTTATGCTTGCACAAATAAAGATAATTTGTTTACATACCCTTTTTCTAGTAAAGAAAAAGCGCATATTCGGTCATAGGGTTAGCTGCTCTCTGTAGTAAGAAACTGAGTGTATGGATCGACGATGGGCTTCAACGGGTGTCACGGGACGTCCGCCCCAATCAAATGCAACGAACCATAACAAGCAAAAAGAGATTTTAGAAAAAGTGGTTAGAGTTCGAGCTACGTAAGACGAACATCTGTGAGGCAGCGGTTCGACTCCCGTTCAAACTTAATTCTCAATCTACATTTTTCTCATAACTGGTTATATTATTTAATTTATATGACACTTGAGAGGTAATACAATTTTTAAAAATCCACGAGTATTGGCCTGAAGTTTTAGTGACTGTCACGTTATTTGACTACTTACTATTTTACGAGGAGGAGTTGGAAAATAAGTTTCCCCTGTCGACTGTGGCCAGAGTTGTCTGATATGGGCGAAAGACAACACGGCAGGTGAACGCGCACGTGCAAGACACCGATACACCATTGGGTAGAGGTCGACCGCGATCAAGCAGATGGCGCTGTCGCAGTGCCTGCGCAAAGCGGAGGCCAGCCGCTTGGTCTTTTCCCGGAGCTATGGAGAGAAGGTGCGTTCTGGAGTCGTGGTCGAAGGAGGAAGTGAGAGCTGTTATTCGCTATGAATCGGTTCGTGGAGTATCAGGCACAGAAATTCATAACCGCCCTGTTGAGGAGTATGGGTCAGGTGTGATGTTGAGGCAAATGGTGCGGATATGCCAGCAATTCAGTGATGGACGTCAGCAAGTGCAGGACGTACCGTGACCTGGACGCACGCGCATGGCCACTACAGATGCAAATGTCAGGAAGGTGGATGACATGATTAAAGCGAACCGGCGTATCACCATCGATGGAGTAACGGCAGAACTTGGAATCGGACCTGAGCGAGCTCACAAGATCATCCACATTCTTCGATACAGGAAGGCGTCAGCACGATGGGTGCCCCGCCAACTGACCCCGACACACGTGGAACAACGCATGGTGTTCATCCTGGAACACCTCGTGCGTTACCATGAATCTGGCAGTGACATTCTGTTTAGGATTGTGACGGGGCACGAAACGTGGGCCCACCATTACACGCCCGAATCGAAGGCGGCATCCAAGGAGTGGAAACATCCGTCATCACCTGCCCGAAGTAAGCCATAGATCACATCTGGGATGCACTAGGGAGACGGCTTGAGTCACGTCAGTATCCACCGACCACTGTCTACCTGCGAGCAGCTCTGCGGCGAGAATGGGTGTTACTGCCTCAACGTGAGACTGACATCATTCACAGCATTCCCAGACGTTGACAGGCCCGTATTGTTGCCAGAGATGGTCACACCTCTTACCACGCACATTAACCAGTGGTCGTAATGTGTTTGCAAAACCGTTAAGTTGGAAAAAACGAAGAACATTTTCGTCTACCATTACGCGCGTTGCAGCTGTTTACATTCTGTATTCTTTACATTGTTTCTACTTTATTATAACCTGTTTATACTGTTTCGTAGCAAAATAAACTCAACCTTGTAAAATTTCCGTTTGTTGCTTTAATTCTGGACACTATTGTACATGGAGGAGCTAACCAACCTAGAATATACTACTCCTTTATTTTTTTGGTCTGTCTGAAATGTTAATCCAAACATGGAGTACTGGAGTACATTTCATGCCAATTAAACGTTTAGTGGCCGTCAGTATAATACCCCTGCAGCATCCGTCTCACATATATTAAAACAATTAGGCGCCATTCCCTTCTGCGCCACTGGCAGCTGTCAGTGCACAGCTGTAGCAGCGTCTCGTCGGACGTCATTACCGACGTAGAGGAGTGACGGCGGTGCAGATGGCAGCGCAAGCGGAGGGAGTTTCGCGTTACACGGCTACTTGCTAATGGCGCGACGCAGATGCGCGGGGGCAACGTTACAGCATCGGGACAGGCAGGCGGGGGTGGGGTTGTGTTCCGGCGATCCATCAGGGCCGCGGCGCGTGTCAGCGCATCGGTTTATTAAACACGTGGCGCACCCGCAGCCGGAATGAAACAAAGCAGGGTGCGAAAATTGCCTTCAGTCAGCGGCGGCGGTGAATCAGCTGGCTTTGACAGCGCAGCCCACACTGGAACAACGTCATTACCTCGGTCTAGTCCTCGCCGCAACAGAAAAATGTAGCTAGAGGGGGTGGCGGGGGCGGGGGGGGGGGAGGTAGACAGGCACAGAGAACTCTGCGAACCGCTGCTCGCCCTCGAATAATCCCATTCCGTCAGAGAGCGTAACCGAATATTCCCCAGCCACTGATGGTGGAAAAGTAATTTGCCTCAAAGCATGCACTGTCTTTGTGTATCAAGCATTCATCTAGGACCTGCGTAGGTATAGAAGACCTTTCGTTGCGTTTCATAAACAGCAGAACTGGGGAAATGAAAATACAATTTCCCCAGAAGAAACCTTTCATTCGTTAGTAGTGCGAGGCTGTCGAAAAAGAAGCGAAAAAAACGCTTCCACTGCTTGTGGAGGCGTAGAACCGAGACTTTTCTACGGTGTTACACACACACACACACACACACACACATACACACACACACAGCCTCTGCGATTCTTTCATCCAGCGCTTACAAAGAAAATTCACCTAACTATTCCACTCAAAGATTTATGTACAGCTGAAGTCATAAGCTTCATAACCACAATCATGGGCCGACTGCGTGAATATTTAAAACGTCGGTAAGATTACTATTCAGATCCATACATATTATAAAAGTGTGTGCATGCGTGCGTGCGTGTGTGTGTGTGTGTGTGTGTGTGTGTGTGTGTGTGTGTGTGTGTGTGTTCGTGTGTGTGTGTGAGTGTGTGTCTCTGTGCGTGTGTCTAAACCGCTGGACCGATATCAGCCAAAATTGTTACACACATCCCTTACGATAGGCAACAACCGCCGTGGGGGCAAGTAACACCTATCTTCTATAGTTCAGGAGATATGACGTCATAAACATTGAGATGTGTAAAAAACTGCCGAATCACGCATGATCTTTAAATGTATTACTTCCGTGCTACAAACTGTTCCCAATAAATTTCGCGGTTAGTATCGCTATGCCTGCGACAGCTAGTGTACCTAATATATTAAAAAATGCTGGGCATAAAAATGCGATTTTCCGTTGCTCTTACGTTGGCTTCTTTTGGTAATAAAAACGTACAGTCAAGTGTTTTGGAACGCGCTTGTGCTAGGGACCATTTGTATACTCAACAGATGGATCGTCTTACTGTCACAGCCCCACGGTGCGGGGTCAAACTATGAGTATTGCACACTTCCTCCTACTTAGGCAAATGGAGAAAATCGGTTTGTTCTTTTTGCATTTTAGGTGCTCTACAGTTGGGTTCATGGGACTTACGGAGGCACTATTAATTCCTGGGCGGCTCCTCGCAAAACCTCATAAAAGGGTTTTTTCACTACTTATTCTCCGTCACCAGCGAACCAGTATCTAGCCGAGGATTCCAAGACGGCTATGCAAAACAAATGCCTACAATTTTTACGACATATTCCTAAGATATGGATCTCAAAGAAACCTGAACATTTCCTTGATTTCTTTGTCCATTTCAAGACACACAAGTTCAAAATTATCCTACTTCTACACGTAAAACGTCGTATGAGGTAAAATTTAAATAACAAATAACCGCAGGAAATTGCTCGAATTTTAACGGTATGCTCTCTAGGCATTTGTCTGGAAGAGTCATCTCAGCGTTAGCGAAAGTCTTTATCCGTTATCGAGGATCAGCCCAAAAACTTATTTTTAAGTTGAGAGAGAGAAAGACTGTGACAGTGGTGAAGAGACAGAAAATTAATGAATACTGGAAGGTAGCAGACAGCGGTTATGTTGTAGAAAGAGCAAGCGAGAGAACGTCCCTGTGGGAGGAAGAGGGGGAAAATAGTTGATAGTGACAGTGCTAGGAAAAGACTGGAGGACACAGAGCCAGAGGGGGGGGGGGGGGGGGAGAGTAATAAAGACAAAGAGAGAGTGGAAGTGGTTGAGAGCCAGTGATAATGAGAGGCAGAGTATATGACAACGACAACGAGGGGGAAAGAGAGAGAGATAATGACAGTAAGAATACACAACAGGAGTGTGAAGGAAAGAATGAGATAGTAGCACTAAGAGGGAGCAAGATGGAGACAGTGACAGTGAGAGGAAACTGCAGAAGCAGGACAGAACGAAGGGAACTGTGGTTGTGACACAGGAGATTATAACAGAGAGACACTAAGAGATAATGGACTGAATGAGTGAGTGAGGAAGGGTAAATGGAAATGGATGGGTATGAGCGATATATAGCAACGGACTATTGCGTGTGAGTTGCAGTTACGGGAGATCGTGGGAGTTTGAGGTGAGTTGCATGTTTAAAAACAGCGCGAAATCTTTCGCTTGTCGGAATTTTTGGGAAAATTTTAAAGGTGCTGATGAAGGTATAATGAGACAGCTGGGGCCTGACTTTGCAGTCAGCGTCTTTTAAATAAACAGGAACATATTCGCATTTTTGTGCTCCGATGGGAGCATTTTTCAGCTGGTCCGGATAAGCCGCTAAATCCACCTATAACAGTATATCACGGTATTACACATAGTTCAGGACATATGACGTCATAAATACTGAGATGCGTAAAAAAAATCCGGATTATGCATCACGTTTCAATTTGTTACTACTTTTCTACGAATTTCTACTAACTCTATTCGCAACACATTTGCCGCTGAATGTAACTATATCATTGTATGACACATAGACCAGGTGAAATGACATCATAAACACTGATATATGTGAAAAAATGCTGAAACACGCGTGAAGTTCCAGTACATCTATTCTTTACGCTCTTGCAGTTGAGTCAACCTAATGAAATCCCTAACACCGGGCAGCGCTCTTAACAGTTTGAACTGCGGAAACACAAACGGTTGTAGGTGAAAACGACAGCAGTCTAAAGATCTATGAAGGGGCGTTGGCATAGAGACGTATAGACGTCCATCGCGATGTAGACACGCGAAGCAGCTGCGCCTAGCGCACGGAAACTGTCCGCGGTCATGTTTCTTAATTCGGACTCTGTATTCATACATTTCTATATTATGCATGCTGCATATCTTTGTACAACTGTTTTAATGTCGCAGGTGTTTTCGGGAATATATTAAAATGAAATTTTTTCGATACTTCACTAGAAACAGAGTTTATTTTTCTATTCGTTACTAACAAAAGAATGGTAGAATGAATACCGGGAGAGTGGAGGGTTTTTCAGCTAGTTTCTAATAAAATGTCAGTTTTACTCAGTATTGCTGCCCCGCAGTCGTTTTCTGAGTTACAGAACAGTCGGATGGTGGAATCATAGTAATTTTAATATCCGATAATTAAATTGTTTAACAAAGTCACAAGATGCCGCATATCATAAAAGAGAAGAGCTATTTCGTACAATCTTACGTTGCAGAGACACTACCGCGCAGGAACACAAATGGTTCAAATGGCTCTAAGCACTATGGGACAAGATGCTGCATATCATAAAAGAGAAGAGCTATTTCGTACAATCTTGCGTTGCAGAGACACTACAGCGCAGGAACACAAATGGTTCAAATGGCTCTAAGCACTATGGGACTTCACATCTGAGGTCATCAGTCCCCTAGACTTAGAACTACTTAAACCTAACTAACATAGAACCGCCCGGCCACAGAGGCCGGCCCGCAGGAACACCTATTTATCGTGGGCGTCTACCAGTAAAGTTGACTGCGGGAACAAAAAAAAAAAATTGTTCAAATGTGTGTGAAATCTTATGGGACTTAACTGCTAAGGTCATCAGTCCCTAAGCTTTCACATTACTTAACCGAAATTATCCTAAAGACAAACAAACAAACACCCATGCCCGAGGGAGGACTCGAACCTCCGCCGGGACCAGCCGCACAGTCCATGACTGCAGCGCCCTAGACCGCTCGGCTAATCGACTGTGGGAATTGCTTTCTCTACTTACTATCTGTGGATACACCACACTGAGTCCCCATAGATGTAATAAAACTACAGAGACTCACTCTCCAAGGTGCCATATGGTTGTTCAGCAGCTAGAAATTATAACTGCGGAAGTTACCGCAGATCTTTGCTTAAGACCCACAGGCGCCCATCACTTTGTAAACAGTAGTGTGTAGAATCAGTGGTAAGGTCAGGTCGCGGCGTGAGAATATGCAAGCACTTTCCGTGACAGCCGCAATTAAGGGCGTACGCAGTTTGCCCTCCTAGTTGACTGCACACCACTCGTCGATGACGCTTATGAGTTTCCAGACTTGCCATCCTCTGTTTTCGTAGCTCGTAGTTTGATAATTTTTCTCTCGTATCTTCTAGTTACCATGGCGGACTCGAACACAACGAGTAATCCGAGACTGTGGATTGGTATCCTCCCATTCTGTGAGGTCTGCCTCGAATTTTCTTGTATTTAATGGTCAATTTTCTTGTATTTAATGGTCAATATATAATTATTCACTTATTTCCTGCCTTTCTGTTACGTATTTGTGGCCTTCATCCTGTCCCTCATTTTATAACTCCGTATGGGAGAAATATCTGCTATAACATCGATCTCCGATACTGCCATGGTCCAGGTAACAGAGTTTTCACGTAATTTAGCTTTATCTGGAGACAGGGAACTAGGAACACTGTGGGCAACAGGTTCAGTTAATTCATTATTGAATATGTTTCTCTTCTAGAATGCACGCGATTTAATTTCGTCATGCACCATTTAATATTCATTCACATTTTAAATAACGCTACCAGAACATTCGCACAGACTTGTATCACTAACTGCCTACCACAGAAGTGTTTTGAGCAACAAACATGACACATAAAAAACGAGGGTCAGAAATTATAGTCAGATTTTAATTATCTGATATTTAATAGGGTGCTGGCTGGGCATGAAATGACAAACACAACGCAATACGCTACTGTGGAGGAAAAAAGCTATTTCATTGAGTGTAAGAAAATTAAACACCTACAGCTGTCCTTAAGATGTAATTTATTGTGTAGCTACCAGTTTCGGCGCTTCAGTGCATCATCTTAAGGCCTTAGTTGATGCTGAAGGGGATATCACGATCCATATACAGGGTGGTCTAAATATCTCGCGCAATAAGCGTCAAACGAAAAAACTACAAAGAACGAAACTTGTCTAGCTTGAAGGGGGAAACCAGATGGCGCTATGGTTGACCCGCTAGATGGCCCTGACATGGGTCAAACGGGTATCAACTGCGTTTTTTTTTTAAGGGGAACCCCCCATTTTTATTACATATTCGTGTAGTACGTAAAGAAATATGAATGTTTTAGTAGGACCACTTTTTTCGCTTTGTGATAGATGGTGCTGTAATAGTCACAAACATATGGTTCACAATTTTAGACGAACAGTTGGTAACGGGTAAGTTTTTTAAATTAAAATACAGAACGTAGGTACACTTGAACATTTTAATTCGGTTGTTCAAATGTGATACATGTACCTTTGTGAACTTATCATTTCTGAGAACGCATGCTGTTAGAGCGTGATTACCTGTAAATACCACATTAATGTAATAAATGCTCAAAATGATGTTCGTCAACCTCAATGCATTTGGCAATACGTGTAACGACATTCCTCTCAACAGCGAGTAGTTAGCTTTCCGTAATGTTCGCACATGCAGTGACAATGCGCTGGCGCATGTTGTCAGGCGTTGTCGGTGGATCACGATAGCAAATATCCTTCAACTTTCCCCACAGAAAGAAATCCGCGGACGTCAGATCCGGTGAACGTGCTTCGACGACCAATCCACCTGTCATGAAATATGCTATTCAATACTGCTTCAACCGCACGCGAGCTATGTGCCGGACATCCATCATGTTGGAAGTACATCGCCATTCTGTCATGGAGTGAAATATCTTGTAGTAACATCGGTAGAACATTACGTAGGAAATCAGCATACATGGCACCATTTAGATTGCCATCGATTAATGGGGGCCAATTATCCTTCCTCCCATAATGCCGCACCATATATTAACCCGCCAAAGTCGCTGATGTTCTACTTGTCGCAGCCATTGTGGATTTTCCGTTGCCCAAAAGTGCATATTAGAACGGTTTACGTTACCGCTGTTGGCGAATGACGCTTCGTCGCTAAAAAGAACGCGTGCAAAGAGTCTGTCATCGTCCAGTAATTTCACTTGTTCCCAGTGGCAGAACTGTACACGACGTTCAAAGTCTTCTCCATGCAATTCCTAGAGCATAGAAATATGGTACGGGTGCAATCGATGTTGATGTAGCATTCCCAACACCGACGTTTTTGAGATTCCCGATTCTCTCGCAATTTTTCTTCTGCTGACGTGCGGATTAGCCGCGACAGCAGCTAAAACACCTACTTGGGCATCACCATTTGTTGCAGGTCGTGGTTGACGTTTCACATGTAACTGAACACTTCCCGTTTCCTTAAATAACGTAACTATCCGGCGAACGGTCCGGACACTTGGATGATGTCCAGGAAACCAAGCAGCATACAGAGCACATGCCCGTTGGGCATATTGATCACAATAGCCATACATCAACACGATATCGACATTTTCCGCAATTGGTAAACGGTTCATTTTAACACGAGTAATGTATCACGAAGCAAATACCGTCCGTAGTGGCGGAATGTTACGTTATACCATGTACTTATACGTTTGTGACTATTACAGCGCCATCTATCACAAAGCGGAAAAAGTGGTCCAACTAAAACATTCACATTTCTTTACGTACTACACGAATATGTAATAAAAATTGGGGTTCCTATTTAAAAAAAGGCAGTTGATATCCGTTTGACCTATGGCAGTGCCATCTAGCGTGCAAACCATAGCACCATCTGGTTTCCCCCTTCAAGCTACACGAATTTCGTTCTTTGTAGTTTTTTATTTGATGCTTACTTCGTGAGATATTTGGCCCGGTCACTATCAATGGACCACCCTGTATACGACGCACCGGTGGCCAACAGCTGATTTACGCAGACTGCCTGTAACTGTAATGTCGTCTCTCCAACAATCAACTGTCGTATATATGGATCGTGATAACCCCTTCAGCATCCAGAAGGGCTGTAGGTGGTGCACTGACGCGCCTAAACTGGTAGCTACACAATAAATGACACCACAAGGACGTATTGCGTTGTGTTTGTCATGTCATGCCCAGCCCGTACGCTACCGAAGGTCAGTAGTTGTCGAGATATGAAGCGAGAAGTTTGAAGGCGTTTTCTGGACAAGCAAATTTCTAAAAAGTTTAACGTACCATGGTCTTAATTAAAATTTAGAAACACAATCTATTTAGGTGTTCCAAAGCACTACACCTCCCTCCCTCCCTCCCTCCCTCCCTCCCCCCTCCCTCCATCCCTCCCAACGTCATGCCATACACGAGTTTAAATTTTTTTACGCAATTTTTGCAGGGGACAACGACTCTAAAACTGGTTCCTATCTCCACGGATAGCGTTGTGGGGCTACCTGCAGACAGCATTCCTCGCGATAAAGTCGTTAAATTTGGACATCAAACATCTGGTACTTACTAATTTAAATTGCGCTGTAGTGGCTAGGGCACACACACACACACACACACACACACACACACACACACACACACACACACACACACAGAAGATGGACACTTCAGGACTATTTTCTGGATAGATTCAATGTTCATAGTGTCGTCGCTAGGTTGTAGTATTTTCAGATTCCGAACACTATGAAACCTCTCATTGAAATGTAGAAGTGGGTGAGGATATTAACACGTACTTCCTAGCGCGTCGCCGAAACGGGAAACTGATGGATCTTCCTCCTCATAAAAAACGTTATCGAAGTAACACTAACCCTGGGGCACTGTTCTAACAATACCGGGTGTAAGCTAGTGACACTGGCGAGGGGAGGCAGGGGGGGGGGTCGCTGCAGTTAAGAAAGAACCGTCAGATGTGTTAGTCAGGCGCTCCCACAAAGATCTTATCACCAATTATCAAGGGTTGTTCAATCTCTTGCTAAGTGCAACCTAGGTGTGCGTGAAAACAATCAAACAAGCGACTTCGCTATGACTAATGACCTCAGCAGTTGAGTCCCATAGTGCTCAGAGCCATTTTTTTTGACTTCGCTATGAGTGCAGACAACCTGACCTTGTGCACGAATGATGTAGAATGATTATACAAACTTCATTTATTCAGCGCCACATCCTGTGACAGCGTCTGTAAAAGTGCTGACACTGACGGCAAAGTTCCACGTATGACTCATAATTTTCCAAACCCTAATAAATTTGAAAACATTACGAGATCTGACACTGATTTGTAAATTTTTACAGGTCGACCCACTTAAAGGTGCTCATTGCGTTACAAATTACTATCACACAAAGTTGAGCCTAGCAAGTACTGTGTTAGCAGCATCTTACCTAAACAATAACTGTTCGCTCACGTATCTGTATTAAACTTTACACAGATATTCGTACATCTTCATGAGGATTCAGGCATGTTCGTTCCGCATCATAAGCGGCAGTAGTTTTGAAAGTAAGACAACATGGGGCCGACCGGGGTGGCCGAGCGGTTCTAGGCGCTACAGTCTGGAACCGCACGACCGCTTCGGTCGTAGGTCCGAATCCTGCCTCGGACATGGATGTGTGTGATGTCCTTAGGTTAGTTAGGTTTAAGTAGTTCTAAGTTCTAGGGGACTGATGACCTCAGCTGTTAAGTCCCATAGTGCTCAGAGCCATTTGATTTTTGAAGACAACATGGACGGATGTTAGTTATATTTAATAAAGATATAGTGAGGTTTGCATATTGTATAGCATACTCGGTAAATAGTTTTTCTGTGAGAGCTCTTTAATAGTTCTTGGCTTTAGTTACTAATTAGCAACAAATTTTGCTGTGGTGTAATGAGCGTTCTGCCTGAAAATTTCAGCTTCAGCTTAGCAGCTGCCCACCTGTCGCCGAAACGTTCGAGTTGCTCTACTACTCTCGAGGTTGACGGAAACAAGGTATGCGTTTAAAAAAGCCATCCTATTTGCTTTCTGTAACAGCAGTTTTCCTACGTTTTGACCGTCGTCGTCGTCGCCACTGACTGCTAAAACTAATCATTTACGAATGGACAACCGCAATTTCGTACGTTTACACATTTTCAAGTGGAGTACAGCTAATATTTTGCGCTTCAACATATGTCAAAACTTTTTAAAAAAATTCGCATCCATAGACTGGGTATTTAAAGTTGTTGACAACCTTTTTTAGAAATAGCATCAAACCAGTATGAATGCTCACTGTTTGACGGTGACTGAGGCTGTTATTTGTGCAAAAGATGCCAACAAATTGAAATACTCAAAGTATCTAAATGATGATGACGTATGTACAGGTGGTCATAGTGAAACTAGTCTAGGAAATATTTCAGGCAGCTCTACTTATATCACATGCCACATGTGGGGTTGATGTTTTCTTCTAATCTTAATTTTCGTGTGTGTATGTATTGTAATGTGAACGTTCTTTCAACCGAACAGTGAAGTGATATACTTACGAAACCGCTATCTAATGAAACGAGTCGCCAAATTAATCTGAATTTGTGTAACTGTATTCCAGTTAACTTTTACTAAAAATAATTAAAGAACGTAAAATTGTACACCAAAGAAGCTATCAACTGAAACGCTTTATTAAGCAGTGCAGTGGACAGTGCTACGGTGCTTGACAACACAGTACGTACCTTGCAGTTCTAACACACAGAACTAACAGAGCAAACGTCCTGCATAAAATTACAAACTGAGCTTCGAAAGAATAAATGTCCTAAATACATCTGTTAAATCGCCCTGCAAATTTGCGTAACGAAACTAAATAAAATTTCGAACACCGAATGACAAACAGAACTGTAAGAATGTCGGACAGAAGAACCGAGATCTGAACTAAAGTTTAACTGAACTAACCCTGATAATTTGCAATCCAGGACTTGACTGTAAATAGTGTCCGAACAGTGCTGTTAAACTCGCCCTAACAACCTTTAGTGACTTGCGTTGTGGCAACGGAAATTCGTTACTGCTCGAAAGTTGTGAATGTTGGAATGCAGCGCAGCAGCAAATCAGCGATAGAAAACCTTGCGCAAGTGCAATGCAAGGAAATGTGACTACAATAAGCACATCATACTTTAAGCTCTAAGTAATTGTGTTCCACTAAGTGTAATGCTGTGACACTCGATTACAAAATATAACTTTTGTAGGAGCACGATGAAAGAAACTGCAGCTATTGAACGATATAGAACAGACCAGCATTAAAAAAATTGTGTTACGAAAGTGAGTTTTAACGACTACTGTTATATCCTAGCCAGTAATGCCAACCGAGCCCGCTGCCAAAAAGGTTGGCAGCACCAAAGTCCGGACGCCGTCCGCATAAGCAGCGCCAGCGATACAGGAAATCGCCGCAAGTCTGCGCGCGCCACCGCTGGCTTCTGGCTTCTTAAGCGCTGGAGTCGCGAGCGCTAGGACAGTTCTGGATTCGCCGCTCAGTTGTATACTCGCCACCGAATTGTGTACCTCGCAGCAGAGTTGTTGTTTGTCGTCAGCCGACGCTGACCAAGCCGCTCCGACTCGAACTAGACAGATATCTGTAGACCATGTTCACCACTGTGTTCTGTATCGTCGTTAATAAAGATAAGTACCGACTTTCATTTAATCCGAGTGTTTGGGTTTTCATCTTTCTGTTCACTGTTCCAGCGGACCGGTCGGCCCGCTATTAAAAGTGTGGCGGTGACTTCGTAGGCCGTTTCTACAGCGAAGTGTTGTCGCTACGAAGGCCGTCACAAAAACTACGACATTCTTTAAAAAATTTATTTCTCATAAAAAATATATCTGCCATGTAACTCGTTAATGAAATGGTGAAAAAGTGATGAATCTATGACTCGGAGACCAAGCCATGTGACCAGATAATTTTGTTTAATCTCGCCTCGACATATCATAAATCACGCTCGAGCAAGCAGTGCAGCGGTGACATTACGTGAATATCTTCACACTTTTCAAATCAACTTCTATTACAAAAACAAATTTAGAAAATCGACATATTCAGCTTCTGCATCTCTGTGTTCTGCTAGCTGTTTTTCCAAACCGCTTATCAGCGTGAACCGATAACAGATTCTGTCCTTTTAATACACTCGACTGCTACACAGGCAAAGACAAACTACTGAAAACCAACGGTAATATTGCTTGTACACAGACCAAGCGTGGCGTAACATATCGACTAATAAACACATGTCTCTGAAGAATATCCAGTGTACACGACGAAGTATGTCTCATCGAATAAAAACAGAGATCACATCACTCTCACCGCCTATCAAAGTAATGTTAGAGACCTCACATCACCTTAAGAGATGCATGAAATATTTTCCGTGCCGCTTTTATTATGGCCCCCTGTGCATGTCACACAATTTTAAAATTTTCGACGATGATGTCTGTAAGAAGGTTTTATCTGACAGTGAAACCAATCCTTGAAAAATTACTCACTTTACGTATTTTGTGGTTTCTTAAAATCCATGAAAAAACGAACCAACTGAAGGATAACGTTCACCATTAACAGATAACAATATATAAACTAGTAATGTGAAAATTTAAACAAAGAATTCGACGTAAGGGGATACATGCCTTAAAATGACGCTTTCACCAGGAGGCCAAGAGATGAACAACGTACTGCGAAATAACAAGCGAGTATAGCGTAGGAGTAAGAACTGGGCCCGTATTCGGGTCCAATTTTCGATGCGTCTGTCGAGATGTAGGTGTTTTGAAATTTCCCGAAGTCTCTTACGACGAATGTCTGGATGGTCCCCAATCCAAGAATTATGGTTCAGCCCTAATAACTTCATCGCCATACGGAAAGTTGAACCATAATTTTCCCCTTCCATTTATGGAGCGATATGACACTAAATCGCCTTCTTCTTCCACACACATACAGAGATTGTATCTACCATTATGTAGATTGCTGTCCCGTGTCAGGAAACGGCATACAGGGTTCCTATAGCAATTTTATCGATTGATTTAGTGGACAAGTGACGTCTTCGCGCCATTAACAATAATTTTAGTCTTGTTATTCTTATCACCAGCTACATTGTACGAGGAATACTTTAAACAAACCTACAAGTGCGTCCTACCATTGTACTGAATTTGCGATATCAGAAGTAGTTCAACAAATTCGGAGATAAAACCCATGTGGGAGGCCTGTAATCGAAGGTGAATGATTGTGCCAGGGCAGGATATTTATGTCTGTTGGACCACTATATCTAATAATTCGCGTACTTTAAGACTACCGCCGAGTTATGTAAGGAGATATTCCCGTAGGTAGTGGTATTTTCGAAGTTTCTCTGAAACTATAATTGTTTGCTGAATTGCTACGAAAATAATTAGGTATCAATGTTTTATTGCCACGATATTTAGACGTCATCCCGCTATTATCTTCAGATGCTTAATGTAAGCTTGTATTAGATATTATCAGACTACGTCTTTTGAAATATCTGTTTGCCAGTGAAAGCAGAAAAACTCTTTTCCGCGTGCAAAATAGCTCCCTCAGAAAGATCTCTCTGAAATAAGGGATATCATCAGCGGCAGAGTCCAAAAGCGACTCTCTTGCTTCTTTTCATTTCCGCATACGTCCATAACGGCACATTTAATTCGTAGTCATCGCAGTAATCTGTGCCATGTATTTAAAAACCTCACAGGTCGCGCATAAACGAACTGAAGGCTACTTCAGAGCAAATCTGCTAGGACTTCCAGTAAGGTGAAAGCGTTTAATTTCCTCCGCACTCCATTACCCGGTCCACGTCCACTAGCCCGGGTCCTGCACCTACTTTGCCATTCATCGACCAAGCGCTGCAACACACCTTATTTGTAGGTAACACGGAATGTGAATCACGCTGAAATTTGCAGTTTTTATTTACCTAGAGGTCACCATTCTCTGCCTACGATTTTCTAAACTGTTTATCCAAGCAATATAGATTCCTGTGAACAGTCTGACATCTTCCAAATTTATGAAGACTTCACAGGTACATGGCCCAGTATGATAAAATAAAAACTTCCCAACAACAGAACAATTTGAGACAGTTTGAGGCTCACTGATCAGACCATTACGAAACTTCTATAAGTATTTTTAGTAGAAGTTTTTTTTAGCAACGAACCCTGCAACCGTCGCTGTGTTATTTCATCCATTGTCACCACTATTTTTTCAAAACTTACTCTAACACATTACCAGTTAACAAATTTCCTTATCTCATACTTGCCTCTAACTACAAACTGACTCCCACTTGAAAGATATACCGGGTGAATATTAATAAAACCGACAAACTGCAGGGACGGATTCGTGACTGGAAACAGAAGAGAGAAGGTCCTGTGAACCTGTGACCGGAGATGGGCGGTGTGCGTGCAACGGCTGCAGATCGTCCCGGAACACAGTACAGGGCTGCGTCGCACTCAGGTCGCAACAGCTGTTCAGAGTCGTCTCCGTGGGATGCACAATGGCTCAAATGGCTCTGAGCACTATGGGACTTAACATCTGAGGTCATCAGTCCCCTAGAACTTAGAACTACTTAAACCTAACTAACCTAAGGACATCACACACATCCATGCCCGAGGCAGGATTCGAACCTGCGACCGTAGCGCCTAGAACCGCTCGGCCAAACAGGTCGGCTAGTGGGATGCAATGCACGCTTTCACAGGTCGCATCACGGATTTCCGCTCTTCTTCGCTTACTCCACGTTGGCGAGCTACTTGCCTGGAGCTTGTACTAGGGTTCGTCTCAATATCCTCTAGAAATCGATCCTTCAAATCTGGTGTACACACAGTATGCCGCCTCCCTGCACGTTCCTCTGTCTGAAGGGACCAATGATCACACACACTCCCAAAAAGGCCTTGAAATGTTGTGTGATATGGTTGGTGTCTGTGAGGGTAATTGTTTTGGTGTAGCAGTGCTGCCTCTCGACCGTTTCCATCTGCTTGGCCGTACAGAAAACACCACCTCGGCTTGTCCCCGACATAAATAACGGACCATTCTGCTCATTACAGTACGGTGCGTAAATCGCACAGCCTGCAACACACAAAGTGCACGCAGCACGTGGTCAGAGAAATGTTCCTCCATCAGCGCTGTCTACCGCGGCAGTGATGCATTTCGGGCCACATGTTCCCCCATTTCCAGTCAGTAACCCGTCCTGTAGATCGTCGGTTTTATTCGTGTTCACCATGTATACACGTCTTCTTCGTTGGAATAATGCAGCAATACCTCTTCTTAATAACATCACTTAAATCACTTAAATACTGTTACATAATGGTGGTTATAGAAATTTTCATAAACAATAGCTCTGCTGAAGTAAAGTTTTAAATATTTTTTACCTTAATTATTATTATTTAAATGTTGCAAACTTACTTTTTTATACACAGTCATATTTATTACAATGTTGAGACTCTGAATACAGTGCTTCAGTCTTGGTCGCCAGTCTAATATGGAGCTCACGACATGAGAGACAGACAGACAGAGAGAGAGAGAGGGGGGGGGGGGGAGAGAGAGAGAGAGAGAGAGAGAGAGAGACGTGGGGGGGGGGGGCTTTAACGTTTTAAAACAAGCTCCAAGACTTGATCGGTAGCAGTTATTAAGCTCCTCGCCTACATATCTCTGTTTATCATACATTGAAGCCTGTTTCTGATTAAACTCCTGACTTAAATTTCTATTTTACTGGACCTAATGTGGTTGCTATACGAGAAGATTTCATCTTTGAAATTCGTCGATAAATCATGCAGTCACATAAACATTTGCTCTATCTGTAACACTGTACACATTACACTAAGAATTTACTTCACTGAGAATGATTTACTTTACTTGACTACGGTAAACGTTATTTACTTATGAGCAAATGGTTCAAATGGCTCTGAGCACTATGGGACTCAACTGCTGAGGTCATTAGTCCCCTAGAACTTAGAACTAGTTAAACCTAACTAACCTAAGGACATCACAAATATCCATGCCCGAGGCAGGATTCGAACCTGCGACCGTAGGGGTCTTGCGGTTCCAGACTGCAGCGCCTTTAACCGCACGGCCACTTCGGCCGGCACTTATGAGCAGCTTGTTACTATGTATAGCTCTGTCATATGGTGGGAAAGGTTGTGGACTTCCTTTACATGATTCAGTAATGCAAATCGTACGCGGTCCAGTCACATAATATCAACACCGTCTATGCTCGACCGTCGACATGCAGTACCTATTGACAGATGGCACGTGGCAGCACCAGCGGTGGAGGGTATATAAAGCGTAATGGGGTGAGATGGGCGGCGACGAGGGAAACAGTGCAGTGGTTGTTGTATTGCTGAAACGCAGCGATTTCTCTGACGTCCAAAAGGGCGTGCACATTGGCTTTCGGGCCACGGGTGAAAGCATTTCGGATGCGTCTAAGTCTGTAAACTGCTCGCATGGCGCCGTGGTTAAAATATACCGTTCATGACAAAATGGTGGTATTGAAAAACGGCGTTGAGGTAACTGTGGTTCACCACGGGCCACATCGTCCCGAAGAACCAAGGGGCTGCGAATTGCACCTCGTCGAAGACCGCTCAGTGACAGAGGCTGCACCTGGGTCTCCACAGCATGCGCCTCATTAATTGCACCCATGACTGTTGTTCATCGGCGACGAGTGCTGAGATTTGCACGCCAATACCAGAACTGGACGTCCACCGAGTGGCGGCAGATGGCCTTGTCAGACGAATCGTGTTTCATGCTTCAACGGTGTGAAACATCTGATAGCAACAATTGCCGGAAGATTCCGGCAGGAGGAGAAAGCGCTCAGCTCTGCTGAATGATTTTGCAGCATTCCGTGGGTGATCTCGTCATTATATAAGGCATAATGGATCAACACAAAAGTATCCATCTATATTTGGGGACCAAATCCACCCCTACAGGCAGTTTTCATTTCCTCGGCACGATGGCATCTACCAGCAGGACAATGCGAAGTGTCACACAGCTCGCAGTGTACATGCGTGGTTCGAACAGCACCAAGAGCTCACTGCACTCCCCTGGCCACCAGACTCCAATGCAATCCAGAATCTGTTGAACCGCCTCCTTCAGGCTGTTCGCGCAATGTATCGTCAACCGAGAAACCCAGCGCAGCTGACGACGACGATGGAGTCGGCTCGGCTCCACATCTCTGCGGCTACCTTCCAGAACCACACTGATTATCAGACCAATTGTGTGATTGGATTGAAGAGTTCCTAGATAACAGAACGCAGCATGTCATTCTCAATGGAGAGAAGTCTTCCGAAGTAAGTATGATTTCAGGTGTGCCGTAGGGGAGTGTGGTAGGACCGTTGCTATTCACAATGTACATAAATGACCTTGTGGATAACATCGGAAGTTCACTGAGGGCTTTACCGGATGATGCTGCAGTATATCGAGAGGTTGTAACAATGGAAAATTGTACTGAAATGCAGGAGGATCTGCACCGAATTGACACATGGTGCAGGGAATGGCAATTGAATCTCAATGTAGACAAGTGTAATGGGCTGCGAATACCTAGAAAGAAAGATCCTTTATCATTTAGCTACAATATAGCAGGTGAGCAAGTGGAAGCAGTTAATTCCATAAATTATCTGGGAGTACGCATTAGGAGTGATTTAGAATGGAATGATCGTATAAAGTTGATTGTCGGTAAAGCAGATGCCAGACTGAGATTCATTGGAAGATCCTAAGGAAATGCAATCCGAAAACAAAGGAAGTAGGTTACAGTACACTTGTTCGCCCACTGATTGAATATAGCTCACCAGTGCGGCATCCGCACCAGATAGGGTTGATAGAAGACATAGAGAAGATCCAACGGAGAGCAGCGCGCTTCGTTACAGGATCATTTACTAATCGCGAAAGTGTTACGGAGATGACAGATAAACTCCAGTGGAAGACTCTGCAGGAGAGACGCTCAGTAGCTCGATAAGGGCTTTTGTTGAACTTTCGTGAACATACCTCCACCGAGGAGTCAAGCAGTATATTGCTCCCTCCTACTTATATCTCGCGAAGAGACCATGAGGATAAAATCAGAGAGATTAGAGCCCACACAGAGGCATACCGACAATCTTTCTTTCCACGAACAATACGAGAGTGGAATAGAAGTGGGAACCGATAGAGGTATTCAAAGTACCCTCCGCCACACACCGTCAGGTGGCTTGCGGAGTATGGATGTAGATGTAGGTTATCTTCTCCCACGTCTCGCAGGGGGCCACCCCGCAAAAGTTGGTTTATTCAGGCTTTTGGCACATTATTGTGGCTGTACCGTGTAATACAAACATTATGAGTAAGCATGTGATCATCCATCATCCATCATCAGACGTTCGCAAATTATCTGTCTAAAATGCATGATTTAAGACAATTGTAGCATTCAAAAAACCTATAATGTTACGAAATTCGAGACCATTATGGTTACAATACACACTATAATTCATTACCATCTGAGTCGCCAGCGGACGTAATTTATTTTGCTGCCAACGTAGGTCACAAAGGGTCACTGGAATGCAAGTACATCTCGTGCATTGAGTGTATTTCTTGATGAGGGAGGGCACACCGTGATGGGAAGTTAAATGCAGATGTATACTTTGTCACCGCAGACGCCGAAAATATATATCGTGTCCTTAACAGCAGAAATTCGAAATATTTCCACTCACGAAGAAAGATAAAGTATGTTATAGACGTAATAGCTTGACTGTTTGCGAGTTCAGAAACCAACTACAATCCCCCGAAAATACAGGTATTCCACCACCTAGGCGAATCGCTGCTTATACAATTAGGTGTTGGATCTAGTGGTGCAGCGACCATTAAAATCTTATCATGGCACAACCATCCAACTTTGACTGCAGTCCTTCTAGATGGGCTTAGTCTAAATCTGTTTACGATTTTACGGTCACGTAAATATCGCGCAATGATACAACACACGTTTATCTTTTTTCTAATATAGTTGTTCTACAATTTACCTGACGATTACTATCAGTCCCAAAATGATTTTTAATGGCGTCGACGATGTTCACTGTGCACTAAATCAATGGATAAATCGCTACAGAATCTCTGTGTTCAGCTTTCAGATAATGTGTAATAATTACATAATGGGAAATACAATGACTGTACACATTTACGATATACGAAGGTGTTTTAGGGTCGTGTCGTTTCAGAAAAGAAGGACATGTAGAGTTCAACGTTCCTTCGATGGTAAAATCATTCACACTAAACACAAAATTCGGACTGCGGAAGGTTGGGAAGAAGATAGGCACTTGTTTACTGCTATGCGACCTCGCTCGCTATGTTATTTCATAGTGTATAACTGCTTAACTTTTCGGTTTTACATCTAAATAAATACTCCGCAAACCAACGTAAAGTGCGTGGCATATCCCACGTCATACCACTATCATCAATTATTTTCCCCTATTGCATTCGCATAAGAAGCGAGAGAAAAATGCCTGACTTAACGCCTTTGTAAGTGCCCTAAATTGTCTCTGCTTTCCATCATAATACGTTGGTGAGGGCATAATAGTTACACAGTCTCCTTCGAATAGAGGTTTCACAAGAACTAATTCTTATTTATTACAACAAATCCAATTTAAATTATGAGTCCATTTCTGTTATACAGCGTTAGCCAGAACTTACACAACCCTAAAATCGAAAACATAGTGTGGCAGGAAACTGAATTTCTTATCGACTGGAATGTTTGTATTGGCAACGGATGACCTTTGGGGAGAGCCATAGCACGTGTTGGCCAAGCAGTTTTCCGCCCTTTTGATGAGTTAGATGGGTGCGAACAAACATGTTTTTTTCCAGGCTCAACTTGAGTTCATTATTGATAGCTAATTCAAATCGCGTTCTTTCATAAAATGTCAGGAAGACTTTATGGTAGCTTTTCCTGAAACAAGGGTACCTAACAAATCAACGATTTCACTCATAGTCGCACTTCAAAAAAAACTGGTAGTGTGGGTAAATGTGAACGTCCCGGCCGGCCTTCCGTGTTAAGCGATGCCTTACTGGAAAATATCCACGCATCCTTGTTACATTCAGCCGGCCGGTGTGGCCGTGCGGTTCTAGGCGCTTCAGTCTGGAACCGCGTGACCGCTACGGTCGCAGGTTCGAATCCTGCCTCGGGCATGGATGTGTGTGATGTCCTTAGGTTACTTAGGTTTAAGTAGTTCTAAGTTCTAGGGGACTGATGACCACAATGTTAAGTCCCATAGTACTCAGAGCCATTTGAACCATTTTGAACCTTGTTACATTCATCAAGAATGGCTACATGAAAACTGTGTCAGGAAACTTTCTTAACGGGATGTTTACAGAACCACAAAGAAGCTGAAACTCCGCCCGTGTCGCATTCGCCTTTTGCATGAGATTCGAGAACCTGGTAGAGGAAAAAGACTATATTGCAGACGAAGATTTTTGAATTTTATTCGCAACAGTGTTCGGATGTTGGATTATGATGAACCATGCTTTCATCTAAGCGACTATCAAAACAACCATAACTACAGATGTCGGAGTTCAGAACACATTCACGTTTTCCATTAAACACCATTACATTCAGGGAATGTTGAAGTGTAGTATGCAATTTCACACAAAAGATTTGTAGGCCCAATTTTTTTTTCTAGGAAACGTTAGTAAGTGAACGTTAAGAGGACATCATCATGCAATTCGTAATATTGTTAGGGATGATGAATGACACTGCTGGCTGCAGCAAGATGGTGCAACAGCGCAAACTGTGAATAACAGTATCATAATACTGCGTGAGTTGTTTGGGAACACATTATTTCACGTGATCTTTGGCCGCCTATATCCTCAGATTCATCTCCCCCCGACATTCCTGGGGACGTCAGAAGGATAACGTCTATAATGACAGCTCCCACACCATCGAACAACTGAAGCGCACCATCGAAGACGTAATATGTAGCATAAGTGTAGCGACCACCAAAAAGCAGCAGCTAACATGAAGAAACGTGTTGAGGCGTGTGTTGCAGCACATGGGGACATTTTTAGCATTTATTACGAGTAAATATGTATTGTAAGAGTATACATTGAAACGTCCCCTTTGAACAATTAAACATGACTGTGCTTAAACTGACACACAATATTTTTTAGCGCAACGCAATCTGACTTTCAAAAATCCCTACAAAAGAATGGCCCTGACTAACATTAACCTATACGTTTCACAAATCACTTCCCTCACAAAAATCTTCGTTACTCGAACTACTGCAATACAGCGAGCGCCACTACTGCCAGCTAAATAAATGATTCAAACTACTGAAGGCACTAACTACTGATAGTCGTAGTTAGCAAATGATAGATTTTGATAGAGAACAAACAATGTATTTACCTTAATAGTCATAATTGACATCCAGTCTTACAAATTTCAAAACTCCGCCATCTCTCTCCCCACATCCACCACTGCTGGCGGCTCACCTCCAACTGCGCAACGCTACACGCTGTTAACATCCAGCTGCCGCTGCCCAACACTACAATGGCAGACAACAATGCAAACAGCCACAGACTGCACACAGCTCAGCCAGTGATTTTCATACAGAGCGCTACGTAACGTTGCCAATAAGAACACATAAACAGCCTACTTACATAGCCCCCATGCTCCCCACAAAAAAATTTTACAAATTGTTTTGGGCACTGGCCAATACAGATTTGAAAAAATTTTTCATGATTACAGTAAGAAAGATATCAAATGCACACACTTCTTGATACAATGTTGGTCAAAAGCTAAAATTTTCTCACAGTCCATAAAGACAGTCCTGATCATTCATCACAGTAACATTGCAGTGTTTTTCTCAGAGTCTGAGCAGTAAAAGAAAATGCACACGGAAGTAGTGGATTTCCATGCAATCTTGAAGAAGTAGTGTTGTCCTTCCAACGGAAAGACAGTGCTGACTCTTGACATGCAGACAGGTATTGGTCCACAACAGAGCAAACCCACAGCAGAGTCAGTCAAAATTTTGAAGAGTATTGGTAGGTAGGTCATCACAGAGCAGACCCACTGTAGTCCTGGTAGATATTACGGTATTGGTGGCCCACCAGAGGCGCAGACCCACTGCAGTCCTTGTAGAAATAATGGTACTGGTGAGTCAGCAAAGACGCAGACCCACTGTAGTCCTTGTAGAAATATTGGTATTGGTGCGTCATCAAAGGTGCAAACCCACTGTAGTCCTTGTAGAGACGGCCAGCAGCCATCTGTTGCAACCGTGCAGGTGCACAATCACCATCGAAGAGTCTTGCGGACAATATAGCAAGTCCATAAACCACCACTTGTGCACTCACAAAGTTTTTTCATTGTCCTTAGAACCAGCAATTCTGTTACCCAGTCGGCTGGCCGAAGTGGCCGTGTGGTTAAAGGCGCTGCAGTCTGGAACCGCAAGACCGCTACGGTCGCAGGTTCGAATCCTGCCTGGGGCATGGATGTTTGTGATGTCCTTAGGTTAGTTAGGTTTAACTAGTTCTAAGTTCTAGGGGACTAATGACCTCAGCAGTTGAGTCCCATAGTGCTCAGAGCCATTTGAACCATTTTTTGTTACCCAGTCCCTTGCTGAATTATTAACACACGTGCAAACACTAACAGTCCCTACTTCTCACATATTGTCCATATACTATGACCAACAGAAACGTGTGCAGTGAAATGGAACTTACAAGTTACTTAATTTGATGAACTGGTGTCAATTACAATTTTATAACATAAGAATACAATTACAAAGGTACAAAATACATCATTAAAGAACATAACAATACAGATAACTCTGTAGTAGTACAGGCTTTACAAAAGAATAGAAATAAACAGATACATCAGTGTTACAGGAATTATGACATAAGTACATACATAAAGATCAGAATAACTTTTGAAACATCACCTTCACATATGAGCAACAAAACAGAATAAATAATGTCTAAACATCTTTTCAAAGTAAATAACATATTATCAGAAAAATTCTACAATGTAACTCTCATCAGATAAACACATAAAGACAGGAAGAACACAAATATACAAGAGTACACAAACACATAGTGGAATAACATAAAGGGAAAGAACGGGGTTTGTTTTACTGCAGTATCTTGCAAACAAAACTTTCTTTACTTCTTGGAGATCTCCCTTCGTTCTTCACTATTTCAAAAAGTGCTATCTATACCTGCTTTCTGTACTTTTTTCGTAAATCTTCTCAATGCATTCCTTCCAATTCATCGCAACTCATTCTCTTATATAGTCTACCCCTTCTTAAGCTAACTTAAATCTACTGAGCTCAGATGCTAAACTAAGGGACGAGGCAATGCAGCAGCATAAAACAATTAATACAAACAGCAATGAAAAAATGGAAATTGTCAAAGCAAGCTGCAATAAATCTAAATTACCAACCAATGCAACATTACAATTAATATGAGCCAATGTGCAGCAACAAGACAAATAAATCAGTAGTAAAACTAGCTTAACAGAGTAATACAAAGTGAAATTTAGTAGCACTATGCCTGGCAAACAGCAGCAGCAAATGCAATAACTTATATCTAAACATGACAGAGCTCAAGCACTAAAGACAACAATGCAGATAAAGGAAATGTATATTCACATCTTAATGTCTATGTAATTAAAGTGGTGCACCACAACTTATTCTACAAGAAATATTACCAAGTAGTTGAAAAGAAAATTATGTATGCAAATCCTGTGAAGGGAAATGATTATTTGTGCTCTTTTTTCTAAGAAAGTACATCATATTCTTTACTGGGTCTGTAGACAGAAAATAGTGATATTAGTACATCTGTTATAACCAATGTTGCAGTGCAGCTAGAAACTAGATATTAAACAAAATGAGTAAATAAATACATAAAGCAAGCCATATGGCATTTCTCTCAACTAGCAAGACAATAGCTGTGAAATGTTTCTCATCGTTTCATTAGGCATTTTAGTAAATATCATAAATTAAGAGCTTCACAGTATAATCATATGTTTTCAAGTTTGAGCGTGTCGTATTTGCGATGCTTTCTACAAAGGAATGTCAATAGCGAGGATAATGGGCTCCCTTTTTTTTCTACCTGTGCCTCTGAAAAGGCACACACTAATGGCTTTTTCTCCAGGTGTCTGACACAGCTGGGTGCCCATGACGCATTACGTGCAGGTGGTCACTTAACTTTCTTACGGAAATATTTACGACAGCAGTTTCCGCTACAGTGGCAGTCTCATATAAAAAATTTCACAGGTCGAGAATTTGCGTTACAAATCTGTAGAAACAAAATCCTGTTGATATAACAGAGTCCAAAAAATTTTCGTCGGCATTGTAATACGTTCACGCATTTACATACATTTCATAACTCTTAAAGTACGATTCTTGGTTTCCAACAACCTTTTTCACAAACCAGAGTCCCTAACCACTACTCATTATTCCTTACCTTATTCGTCGACACTTCTTCAATATTTCATGATAACAGATACGCAGCATACTCAAATAACTCATATAGCATCAGCTTATTAATCATAAACATACCGCAACAGCATAATACGCCATATGAAATGTCCCCTTTGAACAATTAAACATGACTGTGCTTAAACTGACACACAATATTTTTTAGCGCAACACAATCTGACTTTCAAAAATCCCTACAAAAGAATGGCCCTGACTAACATTAACCTATACGTTTCACAAATCACTTACCTCACAAAAATCTTCGGTACTCGAAGTACTGCAATACAGCGAGCGCCACTACTGCCAGCTAAATAAAAGATTCAAACTACTGAAGGCACTAACTACTGATAGGCGTAGTTAGCAAATGAAAGATTTTGATAGAGAACAAACAATGTATTTACCTTAATAGTCATAATTGACATCCAGTCTTACAAATTTCAAACCCCGCCATCTCTCTTCCATCCACCACTGCTGGCGGCTCACCTCCAACTGCGCAACGCTACGCGCTGTTAACATCCAGCTGCCGCTGCCCAACACTACAATGGCAGACAACAATGCAAACTAGCCACAGACTGCACACAGCACAGCCAGTGATTTTCATACAGAGCGCTACGTAACGTTGCCAATAAGAAAACATAAACAGCCTACTTACAACATTATAACTGCAGTAATAAAGATTTGACTTCTTTTTTTTTTTTTTTTTTTTTTTTTTTATTTGGGGTTGCGCTCTTCTGGTTCACCCTGTACTTTCGAATGCTCCACACAGACCTGTTACGGCCCTTACACAGACCCTCTTAATTTATGAGATGTCTATTGTCATGCCTACTTGATCAAGACCTGAAACACTGAAGCATTATTGTACAATTCGTCGCAGTGTGCGATTCCCTTCGCAGATGTACCGCACTTTGCCAGAATCGTTGAAACAAATATAGGTCTTCCATTCGCTGTCCCTAATACGGACTTCATGTGATCGCCCCATTTCATACCACTTTTTAACATTATCCGTAAATATGACTACGATGTGACATGCTGAAGATGTTCGCCACTAGTCTTGTAATCATGGACTATACACTTCTTTCTCTCTGTTATACGCATTATCTAACATTTAACTACATTTAAGGAGAGTGTTTCAGGGGAACATTCAAAGTCCAGTAGAAAGTACTCGGTTCAGTTAGTCAAATATTCCTCAGCTGATCACAAACTTTCGACGACACTCCTTACGACCAATTTTTGTTTAGTGGCCGGCGCTGCGGTAGAGTCTGGAGCGCCTTTCAGGTGCCTAGAGGAACCTGATCTTCCTGTTCACTGGCATCAATATTTTGAAGGTGTCGTGTACAACTAGGGCGATCTGTGTTTAACACCGGTGGTTGTTCTGAATCCGTGATGACCTCGTTAGAAAAGCCTCCTTGTAAAAGTAACATTTATAAGGTATTCACTCCTTTAAGTCGAATTATTCTATACAAATTTTCACCTCAATAGTTTGTAGACCCTTATTCATGAATAAACAGTGGTAGCTTGAAACGATAAAGTATATGAGCACATTGAACAGTAAATATTGTTAATAGGATACCTTAAGGTACCTACATAATTGCATGTGTAATAAAATGTATTCCCCAAAGCTCTTGCTAGCGTATTATTGTACCTAACCTCTTAGACGTAATGTAGTTGCATTAGAGCAAGGAAATCATATTCGAAAATTATCAGAGATCCGTATTCACGAGGTGAACGGTTCTCAGTCAGCCCACTCAGATGTACATTTTCCACTGTTTTTCCCATAATCGCTTAACACGATCTCGCCAGCGTGTACCACCAGTGGCTCACGCTCGACCATATCAATTATGCTACCAGCAATACAATAACGTGTGATGTACCACCTGTCAGCCAGGCACAACGAATAACTGTCAATATAATTTTGTGTGACCCTTCTGCGAGCAAACTTTCTGAATAAGTGAGATATCTCTTAATTTGTGATAAATTTAAAGTTATTTTATGTGAGCTCTCGTTGGTTTAAAAGGATGGACTTACGGCATGTTCAAAACAATAGGTCAATACATTAAAACAGGAGATGTAGTCTAATGAAAACCGACCACCCGTCACAACAGACCATTCACAATTAATCACCACAAACGTTAAGACATTTAGTCCATTTGGAGACGAGACGACCAATTTGTGGTTCGTAGAAAGTGGTAGGCTGCTGACGGCTCTTGCACTTAACCGTCCGACTGAAACCGACGACCACGCATGTCTTTCTTCACGTCGACAAAGATGTGAAAATCGAGCAGTGAACGTTCCGGACTGTTCGGAGGACTTGCAGTATCTCCCAACCAAATTGCTGAAGCGCCTTCGTTCGACAGGCAGTGTGGGGGCGGGTCTTACTGTCTAGCAGGATGGTTCCTTCCGATAGCATTCCGACAGCCTGAGAACAAACGGCAAAGCCACCGGCGGAAACGTCCCACATCTCCCCCGCCAAGGAATTCCAAAGCTGTTCGCACAAACTGCACTAAGGTCAGGATGAGCTGCTTGCTCTGCTCGTCGAGGTCCTCGACCGTGGAACCACAATGAATGCGCAGCGTTGTGAAGACAGTTTGCAGAAACAGCGACGCGCCATCAAACCAAATCGCAAAGGAATGTTGTTGGGCGGATTCAGCCTGCACCATAACGCCAATCGCACTAGGGCTACACTTACGCAAGGTGGTTGGGAAACACTGTAACATCCTCCGTACAGCCTGGATGTTTCACCGTGTGATTTTCGCATCTTTGGTGACTTGAAGAAAAAGGCCTGAGTGGACGTGGGTTTCAGTAAGGCGAGGAAATAAAACAGTGGATGCGGTTGCGCAGTTGACCACGTTCCACGAATTGATCCTTTCGTCTCCCAGTGCGATAAATGTCTTACCGCGTGCTGTGATAACGTTTGAATGGAACCATTTCATGGTGCCAGTGTAGCGATTGCTCTGTTTTCATTTGGCTGCCTCTTATAGTGAGAAAATGAGTTATAGTAGTAAATATAGTAGTAAATGAGTTTTGTTATTTGGGGAGTAAAATAACTGATGTAGAGAGGATATAAAATGTATACTGGCTATGGCAAGGAAAGCGTTTCTGAAGAAGAGAAATTTGTTAACATCAAGTATCGATGTAAGTGTCAGGAAGTCCTTTCTGAAAGTATTTCTATGGAGAGTAGCCATGTATGGAAGTGAAACATGGACGATAACCAGAAGGGAATAGAAGCTTTCGAAATCTAGTGCTACAGAAGAATGCTGAAGATTAGATGGGTAGATCACGTAACTAATGACGAGGTACTGAATAGAATTGGGGAGAAAAGGAATTTGTGGGATCGGTTGGTAGGACCCGTTCTGAGGCATCAAGGTATCATCACTGTAGTATTGTAGGGAAGTGTGGAAGGTGAAAATCGTAGAGGGAGACCAAGGCATGAATACACTAAACAGATTCAGAAGCATGTAGGTTGCAGTAGTTACTCGCAGATGAAGAAGTTTGCACAGGATAAGGTAGCATGGAGAGCTGCAACACACCAGTCTCTGGACTGAAGACCACAACAACAAAAAGAATACGACTTCTGAATATGACCGCTGCCAGAGTCGAGGAACGGGATAAGCAGTGCCGCCACATAAAAGAAAGCTTCAATACGCCTGCTACCCCATAGCGGGCAACAATATTTCCAACGCCGGTGTGAACGAGTTAAGTGAAGAGGCAGGTAGGTTCCTTTCAAAAGAACATGGTCGGTATCCTTCCTCGGCTTTCCTCTGTGTGTCTCTAACGAGCTCATTGTCGACGTCATATCAAGCGGTAATCTTCCTTCCTTTCTTCCAAAATTATGTTCTGAGACTTGCGGATAAGGCGATTGCCACTAGCAAGTGCCAGTACTTCAGAAGAGCTCTTAAGCGTTCGCGTTCTGGAAATTGGGGCAGCCGAGGAAGAGGCGACCATAATGCTGGAGAACAGCAAGGAGCGGCCCTGCCGTTTTACGACCGCAGCGGTCATCCGGGGGCCGCCGCCGCCCGCAATGCGGCCCGGCGGAAGCCGCGCGAGGTGCCGCCAGCGGGCTGCCAAAGCTCCCTGGACACGGCTGCCTACACGCGTGCCAGCCAGCGCCTATCTCGCCTGTCTTCCAGCGTCCCGTAGTCGCGGCATTGATCAGTAGAATCTGCTCAGTATGTAAGACCCGTCTGCGCGGCTATACAGTACGTAACGTTTAAAAGTGCATATATTCTTATATGTGGTACCTTAAAACGTACACACATTAGTATGTTGTTTTTTTTTTCTGTGTTGAACAGACTTCCCACACACAAACTTGACGTTCTCATGTTCTCATGTTTTATGCATGGTTATAATTATACCATTAAGTGCACTAGGCCCGTCAGTAAAGACTAAGTGTTTTGCCTCCATGCATCCACACATCTAACACCTGATCTGCTGCCCAAGGGAAAATGAACATTGATGGCTTGCTTTTGCCATATGTAGTAACAGGTAGTAACCAACCAAAAACATACGACGCGTAATACCTATGATTATCAGTGCGCAAATGACGTATACAGGGTGAGTCACCTAACGTTACCGCTGGATATATTTCGTAAACCACATCAAATACTGACGAACCGATTCCACAGACCGAACGTGAGGAGAGGGGCTAGTGTAATTGTTTAATACAATCCATACAAAAATGCACGGAAGTATGTTTTTTAACACAAACCACGTTAGTTTTGTTAGCACATCTGAACATATAAACAAATACGTAATCAGTGCCGTTTGTTGCATTGTAAAATGTTAATTACATCCGGAGATATTGTAACCTAAAGTTGACGCTTGAAACCTCCGACGTTCAGTTGCGTGTTGTAACAGCCGGCCGCGGTGGTCTCGCGGTTCTAGGCGCGCAGTCCGGAACCATGCGACTGCTACGGTCGCGGGTCCGAATCCTGCCTCGGGCGTGGATGTGTGTGATGTCCTTAGGTTACTTAGGTTTAAGTAGTTCTAAGTTCTAGGGGACTGATGACCACAGCAGTTGAATCCCATAGTGCTCAGAGCCATTTGAACCATTTTAGTTGTAACAAACATAGGCCACGGTCGGCGAGCAGCATCTGCAGGGACATGTTTACGATGACGACCGTGTTTACGAGTGTGGCTGTAGTGCACTGTTGTGGTTTGGTCTAGCTGTCGCAGTGTCCGCATGTAGGGCTTGCTGCTATTGTTATTCTGCATTCGTCTCCGCACGCAGACCAACAGTAGTACACCGTGTTACCGGACGTCTGTGATAGTGTGTTGTTGTAGGAACTGTAACCATGGTGTATTCGAACTCTGAAAAGGCGGACATCTATGGCGAGTGTCGACGAAATGCAGCTGAAGCCTGCAGGGTGTATGCAGAACGGTACCCGGACAGAGAGCATCCAACGTGCCGCACATTGCAAAACATCTACCGCCAACTGTATGCAACAGGTATGGTCGTAGCACGAAAACGGGTCCGTAACAGGCCCGTCACAGGAGAATCGGGTGCAGTTGGTGTGTTAGCTGCTGTTGCCATGAACCCACACGTGAGTACACGGAACACTGCGAAAGCCGGTGGACAGAGTCAAAGTAGTGTCATGCGCATACTGCATCGTCACCGCTTTCACCCGTTTCATGTGTCGCTACATCAGCCATTACATGGTGATGACTTTAATCATCGAGTGCAATTCTGTCGAAGGGCATTAACAGAGAATGCGTTGCAGTTCTACCTGTTTACCGATGAAGCGAGTTTCACAAACCACGGGGCAGTGAATCTACGGAACATGCTTTACTGGTCCGTGGACAATCCTCGCTGGCTCAGACAAGTAGAGCGACAGCGACCGTGGGCTGTAAATGAATGGTGCAGAATCATTGGCGACCACCTCATTGGTCCTCACTTCATTGCAGGGGCCCAAACAGCTGCAACATACATCTCGTTTCTACAGAATGATCTGCCAACGTTGCTCGAAAATGTCCCACTGGAAACGCGTCGACATATGTGGTACCAGCATGATGGTGCACCTGCACATTCCGCAATTAACACTAGGCTGACCCTTGACAGGATGTTCGACGGGCGTTTAATAGGACGTGGAGGACGCATAAATTGGCCAGCCCGTTCTCCTGATCTTACACCTCTGGACTTCTTTCTGTGGGGTACGTTAAAGGAGAATGTGTACCGTGATGTGTCTACAACCCCAGAGGATATGAAACAACGTATTGTGGCAGCCTGCGGCGACATTACACCAGATGTACTGCGGCGTGTACGACATTCATTACGCCAGAGATTGCAATTGTGTGCAGCAAATGATGGCCACCACATTGAACATCTATTGGCCTGACATGTCGGGACACACTCTATTCCACTCCGTAATTGAAAACAGAAACCACGTGTGTACGTGTACCTCACCCCTCATGGTAATGTACATGTGCGTCAGTGAAAAAGACCAATAAAAAGGTGTTAGCACGTGGACGTAATGTGCTGTTCCAGTCTCTTCTGTACCTAAGGTCCATCACCGTTCCCATTGGTTCCCTACGTTATTCGGTGCTCTCCGATACACACGATCGAACAGCGGAGGAGTGGTACTCAAGCGTCAACTTTAGGTTACAATATCTCCGGATGTAATTAACATTTTACAATGCAACAAACGGCACTGATTACGTATTTGTTTATATGTTCAGATGTGCTAACAAAACTAACGGGGTTCCATTTAAAAATCGTAGGTTTGTGTTAAAAAACATACTTCAGTGCATTTTTGTATGGTTTGTATTAACCAATTACACTAGCCCCTCTCCTCAAGTTCGGTCTGTGGAATCGATTCGTCAGTATTTGATGTGGTTTACGAAAATATCCAGCGGTAATGTTAGGTGATTCACCCTGTATACTGATGTAACGTTATTAAGTACACTATTCTCAGTCACAATTAGAAATTTTTGCACGTACGTCCCCTACAACCAATATAACTAGCTGCTTGTTTGGTGGCCACACGCATTTCATAGCATCTTAAGTGGCCTGGAACGCATATTGCGCTCCTTACTATAAAAAAAAAAGGCTGATTTTTTCTACGGTACAAACTCTAGGGATTGATCGGCGAGAGAATACAAAGAATGGTCTAATTAACTTATGTCCGGAAATCCATGGTTTCCATGCTAGAGACCATTTAATCAGTCATATTGGTTACAGAGAGTGCAGTCTAATACGTGCTGTACCATGCAGCCACAATTACAGTATGGATGATTTTTTCCTAGAGGGTAGTATTGTTCCTCATACGCCATGCCATAGTGCCCTCTCCTGCCGTAGGAACTGGTAATGCCTTGTCCGATTTACTTCTCTTGCTGACTCGCCTTGTAGCGGATGTGATACAGCGTTCTACACAATGGATCCGTATTCGAATCGAGAGCTTGCCGATATGGTGCTCACATATGGAAAGGCAAATGGCAACGGGTGGCGGGCACCAAGGTTGTATCAGGAGACTCATCCCCGCCGACGACAACCACACCATTCAATATTTGCAGCAGTGTTTCGCCGTTTTTCTGAGACAGGGTGGTTTCAGAAAGCAGCAAGTGATGAAGGACGTACCCGAAATGTTCGTATACGAGATATGGAGGAAAATGTGATTAACACTGTGGAAGGCGACCGCCGTGTCAGCACCAGGCAGTTGGCCCGCCAGTACAGGCTAAGCCAGACGACCGTATGCGACGTTTTGCAAGACAACTGTTACTACCCTCATCACCTACAGCGTGTACAGTGATTACTAGCGAAAGACTTTCCACATCATAAACATTTTTTTGCAGGTTTCTTCACCAGGCAACCAAGATTGCGGGATTTGTGTCATCCTTCCTATTCAGAGATGAGGCCACCTTTACGCGGAGTGGTATTTTCAACTTTCATAACACTCATCTGTGGGATAGTATGCAGAAGCCCCCATGGTAAGGTGACAGCGAATCATCAGCATCGGTGCAGCCAGAATGTGTGAGCCAGGATAAATGGCGACTATATTTTGGGACCAGTCTTCCTTCCACGTCGCCCGCATCTCGTGGTCGTGCGGTAGCGTTCTCGCTTCCCACGCCCGGGTTCCCGGGTTCGATTCCCGGCGGGGTCAGGGATTTTCTCTGCCTCGTGATGGCTGGGTGTTGTGTGCTGTCCTTAGGTTAGTTAGGTTTAAGTAGTTCTAAGTTCTAGGGGACTGATGACCATAGATGTTAAGTCCCATAGTGCTCAGAGCCATTTTGAACCTTCCACGTCGCTGAACAGGCCGGAAACATCGGCGTTTCTTTCGGGTCGCTTTGCCTCCCCTGCTGGAAGAAGTGCCATTGATGGTTCGAATGGTTATGTCGGTGCTACATGATGATGCTCCAGCCCACTTCTTCGTTAACGTCCGGAGGCATCTCAATCGTGTCTTCCTTGGTCGTTGGATCGGTCGAGGTGGTCCAGCTGCATGGCCTCAACCCGTGAGATTTCTGATTATGGGGCCGTCTCAAAAGTGTCGTGCATGCAGAGTCCATTCCAGATGCAGCAGCGTATTCATGCTGCCTTTGACACTGTTCGGAAGCAGCCTGGACGATGTGAACGTGTGAGACGCTACGGCGCGTACGCGTATGCGTTGAGGCACATGGAAACCATTTTCAACAGATACTGTATCTGTGGCTGAATGGTACAGTGCGTATTAGACCGCAGTCTCTGTAACAATGTGTGATTGAGTCAATGGTCTCTGCCATGGAAACCATGCATTTCCGGACATAGGTTCATTAGACCTTCCTTGTTCCGTATCCTCTCATAGATCAATCCCTAAGGTTGAAAAAATTACCCTGTATACAAGCTGTAAATAGGTGAGAAGGGAGTCAGACGAGACTGTAGCCTGTTGGTGTATACAGCATGCATAAAATGTTATATCAATTCTGAGCGAAAGTTCGCAACATTTATTACTGAGTAAATTATTTACAGTTCTACTGTCTTCACAAGAACACAGACATCTATCGGGGTTGTACCCGTAACCACATTCTGTGGTGTCGTCGAGTATGGGTGGCGGCGCAAGAAGTATCGATCACTGCAGATATACTGCGCAGCAAAGCGGTATCATGAGGTGCCAATGAGATGTTAGACAGAAGCCGCGCCTCCCGTAATTCGGAGGCGCCACAGCTGCGTCTCTGCCCTGAAACAGCATCGCCAAAGGCCAAGAGGGCAGTTCTGGTCGAGGCAGGATCCTGCGCATATGCAGGAAGTTCCTGTGCGCGTGATGTCGTTGCGCTGCCTACTCGCCGTGTCAACCATCGGGGAGTGAAGACACTTCCGTCTCCTGTGAACTGTGCCTATGCGCCAACGCTATCAGAACTGTGTCAACAAGTGTCTGCGAACTTGTGTATTCTAGTGACTGTAGTGAAGCCACGGCACGGCCATTATGAACTTGTATCAGTTCGCGACTCAGTAATCGAGGCTCGTTTAGTGTGTGCTGAACTGTAGCCCACGTATGCAGTTTTATAGCTACAGTCTAACCTGGCGAGCAAAGATAAGTTTTGCTGTAATTAATAAAGTATTACGTATTCAGAGTGCTCTAATTAAGTGTGGTACTGCTAGTCACTGCGGCGTCCAAGAAGGCAAGCACAACACGTTCCGCCTCAGGTACACGCTACTTAAACATTTAGGAAACGTTTCACACTAGCATCCAGAATTTACTCTAGATGCAAATAGCTGTAGTGAATAAATTCCGACCGATCTTGCAGGGAGGAAGGAGCGAGAATAGAGGACTGATGACCTTAAATGTTCAAAATGTTCAAATGTGTGTGAAAACTTATGGGACTTAACTGCTAAGGTCATCAGTCCCTAAGCTTACACACTACTTAACCTAAATTATCCTAAGGACAAACACACCCACCCATGCCCGAGGGAGGACTCGAACCTCCGCCGCGACCGACCTTAAAAGTTTGTCTCCTTAAGTCCATAATTGTTAGACGTTAGACACAATATTTGATTAGTAATCACTTTGTATTAAAGTCCTAATCAGGTTCCTAATCAGTCCTTCGACTGAGCAAGAAATGTGGTGGACGACGAGCAGCCGATGGAGGTACGTGGTGGCGCTCGTCATGCTAGCCGGCAGGACGTCATCCCTGGAAACAGACCTCCTGACTCTCCAGTGTACTCCGTTGGGTATCCACTTCGTTCTGCTGGGCACCCCCCCCCCTAACTATTCGGCAGGCCGTAAGATATTGAGCTAAGATCTAATTCCGCCCAGCAGTACGGCAAAAGCGGAGGTGCGCCCTCTGTAAGTAACATCACATCGGAACTCTGGCGCCGTCCGCTGACGCCTGGTACTCAGGCAACTCTGTTGTACCGCAGGGACTACCGTGCGCCGTGGATACAGCACCTGGCCCCAATGTTACTCGATCTATACACTGAAGTAGCAGTAAAGAAAACCAAGGAGGTATTTTCGTGCAGTAGGCTACATACTCCATATTTATAGAGTTATTTGCTATACTAAAAGAAGCGTTCGGTTATGATACAAATTACAGGAAGACACAAAGGCACCACTGCGGTAAGAAGGTTAAGTTGGATATAGTTACTCAGTTGTGAACAGTCTCGTACACAGAAGGCTATCTTTTTGTTTTTGCCATTGTTATGTTAATAAATTACAGTAGCCATAGGAGTTTTTAATCTGACAATAATCAAAAAAACTGTAAAACAGAAACAAGTTCAGCACCATTTTATGACACATCGTTCATGTACATATGGTGAGAAACACAACATGTACAACAGGTCACTGAGGATGCTTGGAAGACAACACTCTGACGGTGATCATTTCAGTACAAAGTAAGATTAATGTCAATAAGCAATTGTTATACCACACATGCGTCAAGAAACGAATGAGTAGGAGAAAAACAGCGCATATTTCTCTACTTTTAAGCCCGCTCCGATAGCTGAGTGGTCAGCGTGACAGATTACCATCCTACGGGCCCAGGTTCGATTCCCAGCTGGGTCGGGGATTTTCTCCGCTCAGGGACCGGGTGTTGTGTTGTCTTCATCATCATTTCATCCCCATCCGGCGCGCAGGTCGTCCAATGTGGCGTCGAATATAATAAGACCTCCCAGAATGAGATTTTCACTCTGCAGCGGAGTGTGCGCTGATATGACACTTATTGGCAGATTAAAACTGTGTGCCAGACCGAGACTTGAACTCGGGACCTTTGCCTTTCGAGGGCAAGTGCTCTACCAACTGAGCTACCCAAGCACGACTCACGCCCCGTCCTCACAGCTTTGCTTCTGCCAGTACCTCGTCTACTACTTTCCAAACTTTACAGAAGCTCTCCTGCGAACCTTAAAGAAGCGCAGGAGAGCTTCTGTAAAGTTTGGAAAGTAGTAGACGAGGTACTGGCAGAAGCAAAGCTGTGAGGACGGGGCGTGAGTCGTGCTTGGGTAGCTCAGTTGGTTGAGCACTTGCCCGCGAAAGGCAAAGGTACCGAGTTCGAGTCTCGGTCTGGCACACAGTATTAATCTGCCAGGAACTTTCATAATAAGACCTGCCCCGTAAGGGGCCTTCCGGCCAATGACGCCAAACGCTCATTTCCATTTTCAACTTTTAGGATTCAGTAAGGTTCTCCGTACCACCGTGCTGCAATCAAGGCCTCTGGTAACGACAGGGCTTAGGCTGATTCCAGGTCACCTTCATCCATACGGTCTACATATCAGTGCACGAGGCTTCGAAAATGGTTGCTGGTGGACCGTTCTGAACAAAGTCGGGAGGTACTGTACAAGAGATATATTCCTATGCGTGACATGCGAGGCATGCGTGTATGCTAAAGAAACAGTGGTGGCCGTCCTGTTCCTAAAGAGAGGGAAGCCCCTAGCAGTGTGTGGCCCTGCCGGAATGTGGTACGTGGTGTTCCTGAGGAAGGTGCCGTGCTGCCAGGTCTCAGGCGTCCCTCATGTAGAGGTTGCTGTTCGCATGAGAATCACCAGGTGACAGTCGAGACCGATCGTACCGTACAGCGGTGCACCAGCGTCAGGAATGCAGTCTGACAGCTTGCGGTCGCGTGACTAACAGGTAGTCCAGAACGGCCCAGCAGGCTGACACTTAGTGACGTCATTGCCAGTGCCAATTCTACGGCGCAGGCTATCTAGACCGCAGCATACTGTTCCGCGCAATACATGGCACAGGGCCACGAAAATTTTAAGTATAAAAAGAGCTCTTTTCTTTTAATGTGGTGCGGTTCCACTTGTAACCGTAAAAGATGTATACGTCATTACTTTTGTGGTCTTATTTGATTGAATTTTTCAACAGGCTGCTGATATTAATTCAGTCAGCACTCTCCTTTCAAACAATACGGTCTTAGGCGCTCAAATTCGTCGCACTTCTCATTGGAAAATGGCTAAGACTTTTAAAAGACCGGTTAACAGAAATTTGGCAGTTTGAAGGCAGTTTCCATTTCATTGCCTAAATTTCTGAACCATATATAACGCAATATAATTTTTAAAATCGATTTTTAAATACTTTTGTTTTATTACCATTCCTTACTTGAAACGGGTTTAATATAGAAATAGTCATCTTTGGTGAAATTATTCTTGGTCAGATTTGTTCGTCTTTCTAGCAGTGCTATTGTTATTCTCGTCTCTTCCTGATGTGATGTTTGAATTTAGACCCCTCGTTTTATGCTCATGTTGTAACTTTCTGATCAGATACTCTGTATTTTGTAGGCACGGACTGCAATGAGATGGTTGTCTGCAAATTGTAATGAGCACACCTATTACTGCTGGTTAGGATCCCCATATTTTTACTCTTTTTGTTCCAGCACCGTAAGGCTCATTCGAAGTATAATTATGTAACGTGGAGACCAAGTTTGGCGGATCAGAACCCTGCGGAACGCATTAGTGACGATACTGGATGGGTCCTAGCCTACGAACCATCGGGCCGCAACTAACGGGAGCTGCGTAATCTATGCGTAGCAGTCTCCACGTACCTCCGGAAAACTGACAAGGACTTGTCGAATGCCAGCTCATAAAGTATCTACGCAAGATTAAAAACAAAATAGAGAAAAGTTAAGATCGTGGTTTTAATGCTTCCGGTGTTCTAGATAGGTTCGGCCCGCTTGGTTACAACGCAAAGTACGTTCGTACAAGCATGTGAAACTGGCAGAAGACTCATTTTTCCGATGTCATTCAAATCGCGCATCACATTGGCTCATGAAACCTTTGCCTGTTCATCTGAATTTTTACACTTTGTCGTTTTGTCGCAGTTCCTTACGGCTCATAAAGAGTTTCGTCACGAGTCATGAGTTTTTCGAGAAGAGAAGTGTCCGCGTTTTGCATTACGAACCACTCGCGGCAGGCGAGCACGCCTCTTTCCTTCTCTTCGGGAGCCAATGAGTACAGGACAGACTTTGGACGCGCCTTCCTCTTCTTCAAAACTATTGTGGAGAGTGTATCGAACACTTGATTTAGAGATGTTGCCCCGTTACCATTTGTCCCGCAACGCACTGCGGCCGCAAGCCCACCACCTAACACTGCCTACCACTGCCTGCTCACAACTGTCTGGTCGAATGGGCATTTGTAATTCACTGCCGTTAGTTGTAGTAGCAAAGTTATGAAACTACTGCGAAAACAAAGAGAGCTTCACTCCAAGTGTAAACGCAGCCAAAACCTCTCAGACAAACAGAAGCTAAACGATGTCAAAGTTAGCGTAAGGAGGGCTATGCGTGAAACGTTCAGTGAATTCGAAAGTAAAATTCTATGTACCGACTTGACAGAAAATCCTAGGAAGTTCTGGTCTTACGTTAAATCAGTAAGTGGCTCGAAACAGCGTATCCAGACACTCCGGGATGATGATGGCATTGAAACAGAGGATGACACGCGTAAAGCTGAAATACTAAACACCTTTTTCCAAAGCTGTTTCACAGAGGAAGACTGCACTGCAGTTCCTTCTATAAATCCTCGCACAAACGAAAAAATGGCTGACATCGAAATAAGTGTCCAAGGAATAGAAAAGCAACTGGAATCACTCAACAGAGGAAAGTCCACTGGACCTGACGGGATACCAATTCGATTCTACACAGAGTACGCGAAAGAACTTGCTCCCCTTCTAACAGCCGTGTACCGCAAGTCTCTAGAGGAACGGAAGGTTCCAAATGATTGGAAAGGAGTACAGGTAGTCCCAGTCTTAAAGAAGGGTCGTCGAGCAGATGCGCAGAACTATAGACCTATATCTCTGACGTCGATCTGTTGTAGAATTTTAGAACATGTTTTTTGCTCGCGTATCATGTCGTTTTTGGAAACCCAGAATCTACTCTGTAGGAATCAACATGGATTCCGATCCTGTGAGACCCAACTCGCTTTATTTGTTCATGAGACCCAGAAAATATTAGGTACAGGCTCCCAGGTAGATGCTATCTTCCTTGACTTCCGGAAGGCGTTCGATACAGTTCCGCACTGTCGCCTGATAAACAAAGTAAGAGCCTACGGAATATCAGACCAGCTGTGTGGCTGGATTGAAGAGTTTTTAGCAAACAGAACACAGCATGTTGTTATCAATGGAGAGACGTCTACAGACATTAAAGTAACCTCTGGCGTGCCACAGGGGAGTGTTATGGGACCATTGCTTTTCACAATATATATATATATAAATGACCTAGTAGATAGTGTCGGAAGTTCCATGCGGCTTTTCGCGGATGATGCTGTAGTATACAGAGAAGTTGCAGCATTAGAAAATTGTAGCGAAATGCAGGAAGATCTGCAGCGGATAGGCACTTGGTGCAGGGAGTGGCAACTGACCCTTAACATAGACAAATGTAATGTATTGCGAATACATAGAAAGAAGGATCCTTTATTGTATGATTATATGATAGGGGAACAAACACTGGTAGCAGTTACTTCTGTAAAATATCTGGGAGTATGCGTGCGGAAGGATTTGAAGTGGAATGATCATATAAAATTAATTGTTGGTAAGGCGGGTACCAGGTTGAGATTCATTGGGAGAGTGCTTAGAAAATGTAGTCCATCAACAAAGGAGGTGGCTTACAAAACACTCGTTCGACCTATACTTGAGTATTGCTCATCAGTGTGGGATCCGTACCAGATCGGGTTGACGGAGGAGATAGAGAAGATCCAAAGAAGAGCGGCGCGTTTCGTCACAGGGTTATTTGGTAACCGTGATAGCGTTACGGAGATGTTTAGCAAACTCAAGTGGCAGACTCTGCAAGAGAGGCGCTCTGCATCGCGGTGTAGCTTGCTCGCCAGGTTTCGAGAGGGTGCGTTTCTGGATGAGGTATCGAATATATTGCTTCCCCCTACTTATACCTCCCGAGGAGATCACGAATGTAAAATTAGAGAGATTCGAGCGCGCACTGAGGCTTTCAGACAGTCGTTCTTCCCGCGAACCATACGCCACTGGAACAGAAAAGGGAGGTAATGACAGTGGCACGTAAAGTGCCCTCCGCGACACACCGTTGGGTGGCTTGCGGAGTATAAATGTAGATGTAGATGTAGATGTACCGTAATTACTGCGCTGACGTCGCTTGTACGCTAGAAATGAAATCAGTCCCGTAACTTTTTGGGCGGACGGTGTACGCCACGCAGACTCGGTGCTATATTGTGTTCCAGAGGTGCATTGACACGCTAGCAAGCAGCTGGTCGTACTCTTTTCGCTTATAAGGGTATGTACAGAAGAGCGGCAAACAATTGTCTGCTTCACAACAAATTAACTGGAGGACAGTGTTTCAGAGTATACTGTCACCAGTCTACTGCTCTTCTACTCTACCGTATGTACGAGGTTTCTTCAAAAAATTGCGGAACATCCGCAATTACGCGCCAGTGGTGTGTTGGAGCGATGAGAAAATACGAGAAGGAAACTAGATAAAACACGGCGAGACAATTCATGACTCTTGCATTACAATAATGCAACTGCAGCTCTCCAGATTTGTCCCGTGCGGACTTTTTTTTTTATTTGCAAAGTTGAAAACCCCGTCGAAAGAATGAAGATCTGCAACGTTAGACGAGTTAAAAAAAAAAAAAAAACAGCAGACGGCGCTTCGCTCAATCCATTAAGAGGCATACCAAGCCGGCCGAAGTGGCCGTGCGGTTAAAGGCGCTGCAGTCTGGAACCGCAAGACCGCTACGGTCGCAGGTTCGAATCCTGCCTCGGGCATGGATGTTTGTGATGTCCTTAGGTTAGTTAGGTTTAACTAGTTCTAAGTTCTAGGGGACTAATGACCTCAGCAGTTGAGTCCCATAGTGCTCAGAGCCATTTTGAGCATACCAAGACTCCTTCCGGAAATGGAAACGGCATTGAGAGAAGTGTATCAATGGCGGAGGAGAGTATTTGGAAGGAAACCGTGCACAATAAATAAAAGGTAAACGTAGAAAAATTTTGCGGACCAAGTCCCGGAATTTTTTGAGCAGACCTCGTAGTAATGAGTCCGTCAGCCGGGCAGCAGAAGTTTCAGCTGCATACCAGAGCTGTGGCTGTTTCACCAGCCAGTCGCTGGCCTTGCGGGTGTGACGCGGTCGACGTCCCTCCCTCCCTCCCTCCCTCCCGCCACCCTCTGCCGTTCTGTGACCGGCGGCGGCACTGCACGCCTGTGGGCGGCAGCTGCGGCGGTGAGGCGGCTGCCCGGCCTGTTGACTCTGCGTCGCCGCAGCGGCGTGCCGCCGCGCACGCAAGGTGCAGCGTGACGTGACGTGACGCCGAGCAGAGACGTCGCCGCCGCAGCACGCAGGCCCGCCGCCTGCTGCACCTTACACCCGCTTCCGTATTACCCACGTACAAATCATCGTATGCACGAACGGCCAGTACCATACTTACAACGGTGACACGTCCGTTGGGTTGAGACGAGGTATTCACTACCCGGTACATTGGATACACACCGCTCAACAGAATTAAAATATCACTTTTTCGAAACTCCGTATTTGTCTCCCAGTCCGAGGCATAAGTTGTAAATTCGGCCCAGAGATGTCTACAGCGGTGCTCAATAACGTTGGAGAAGCCTGGCTCCCTGAGACGTAACCATCGGGCTCGACGGCCCCTCAGGCAGCAAGGTGTCGACACAGCGGGAAAAAGAGCCAGAGCCCTGTACTTCATGTTGCTTGTAAAGCGTGCCACTGATGTCACTGAGGCACCAGATTTCACCCTAATTGCACGCTACGCCACCGTGGATATGGCACACAGTGGGAGGGTCGCCACAGAACTTTTATCCCCATTTCACCCCTTCTTTAGACGGCCCAGTGACGGAGATCAGAACCGCGATGTCCAGTGTTAAAATCACGTCGTTTTTCAATGGGCGGCCGACGAAAACATTTCAGCCACAGCGCCACTCAGAACTGAAACTAAAAGGCATCAGGGTGTCATAAAGGGCGTAATAGAAACCGCCCCTTGCCCTGGACGAAATTTGAAGGTGATCCCAAACAGCAAATTATCTCTATGCTTTTTCAGTTCTCCTGTTTCATGCCTTCCTGTGGCACAATTTAAAACGGATCGCGTGCACAAAGGAGGGCAAGCAATAGGACGGCTGAAAATGCGTAATTATCTTTCTTGCCACGGATCATGTTCAGATTTCGTCCAACGGTTTTGAACGGTACCTATTGGTTCCTATCTGTTCAAGAGAGCGCGAATTGTTGTCCGGCTGTCCTGCATAAGGGGCATATGACGTTTAATGGGGATACAGCATCACAATGTCCTTAAAGAAGGGTGGAAACGTCCGATGGTGTCAGATTTTGACAACAATGTCATCCTGGTGTCATAGCAACGCGAACTGTCGTTTTCGATCACATAATGCATGGTAATCAAAGCTCCGAGGAAAAGGATGGCTTCATTGACACCTTTTATGCTATGGTTCAAATGCTCTGAGCATTACGGGACAACATCTGAGGTGATCAGTCCCCTAGAACTACTTAACCCTAACTAACCTAAGGACAGCACACACATCCATGCCCGAGGCAGGATTCGAACTTGCGACCGTAGCGGTCGCGCGGTTCCAGACTGAAGCGCCTAGAACCTTTCAGTCACACCGGCCGGTTGTTGTGCCATACCCTGAGCCCTTTTCGTTTCATTTCTGAGCGGCGGCGTGGCTGAAATCTTTTTCTCAGCCACCCATGAGAAAACCGCGTCATGTCAACACTGGTAATCGCGGTTCTAGCCTCCATCGCAGAGGTGTCAAAAGAACAGGTGAAGTATCGGTAAGAAGCCCGCCCAGCTAGGTGTGCGGTCTAAAGTACTGCTTCCCGAGCGGGTAGGCGTGCCGGTCCCCGGCACGAACCCGCCCAGCGGGTTAGTGTCGAGGTCCTGTTGATGGTTTTTAAGGCGGTTCTCCATCTGCCTCAGCGAATGCGGACTGGTTCCCCTTATTCCGCCTCAGTTACACTATGACGGCGATTGCTGCACCAACACTGTCTATGCGTATGCGTACACCAGCATTACTCTACCACGCAGACATGTGGGGTTACACTCGTCTGGTATGAGACGTTCCCAGGGGGTCCACTGGGGGCCGAACCGCACCATAACCATGGATTCGGTGCGGTGCGGCGGTGGGCTGGTGGGACTGCTGTGGCTTGCTGTGGGGTTGTGTACCACTGAGGGCTACGATGCGACGAGGCCTCTCCGTCGTTTCTAGGTCCCCGGTTTAATACACAATACACAAACAAGGTACACAATGGATAAGAAGGGCTGTGGCGACGTTCCCACCGTGTAACACGTCCACGGTGGCTTTGCGAAGACTTACAGTGAAATTTGGTGACGACGTGACGTCATTAACCCACGTCGCATCTCACATGAACTCCACACCTTGCTGTCTGAAGCGTTGTCGATCTCGAGGGTGACGTTTCAGGGCACCGCGCTATTGCGCCATTGGAGAGGTAGGCTGTACGCACGTTTCAGCTAAATCTAAAACTGATGCCGGGCACTGGGAGACAATTACTGGGTTTCAAAACAGTGATCCTATAATTCAGCTGCACGGTGTGGTATTAAATCAGGAAGCTAGGAATATTCTACGGCCTTCTGCATATGGCTGCCGTGGGGAATACGAAGTAAGGAATGGACTAATGACAGGAAGTGTAGATATATTCACGCAATACCTGCAAGGAACGGGAAGGAACAGTAATATCTGGTATAATTGGATGTAACCTCTGTGCTACTCTCCCCAGTAGTTTCCCTGTGTTAGACGACATCGTCTTGCATTTGCTGACATGTCAGTAGAGCAGTCTGGTAGCACATCTCGTGAAATCCTTGTCCAGATTGGCTCTCATTTACTTACAATCAACCAGTGATGTTACTTTGTATAGATAACGTCATCGGCCAACTGTCTGAGGGCCGTGCTATCTCATAAATAGTTCATGCGTACTGAGAACGTAGGGGTCCTATAATACCCTGTGAAACATCACTGCGTAGGAATATCTTCGCAATGAGTATTGCGATTTGCAGAACAGAACAGACATGTCGTCAACATACAGTCTTCCCAGGAACGTGTCTTAGTCCTGCTGATCTATGAAAACTAAAGCTTCCTCGTTACGTGTATTTCGATTTGCGTGCGTAACACCAGCAGCTACCACTGCTGTTATTAGCAAATAAACGTGTAAATCTAAGACAAATACAAGTAATATCAAATTGCCTGGCTTTGAGCAAAACCCAAACAAACAATTTTACACCTTAAGTCGTGTAATAATTTCCGTTTCATGTTTGACAATGCGCAGTACACTATTACTGTCGCTTCGGTGCATCCTTTATTACCCAGTGTAACGTACTGGGATCTGTTAAAACTGCATTGAGTCATTCCCATATTTGTAAGGGGACTCGGTAGCATTGTATGTGGGTTACCAGTGGAAAATACGGAACAGCGTCAAAAACACAGATGCTGCCCGTTCATTCTACTGTGTAACTGTGAAGCAAGCCAGCTGGTCTTCAGCGGAGTGGTTTTTCCTGACCCTCATTTCTGAGACAATCTCACTTTCCTCCTGGAACGTCATAATGCTCCAGCGTAAAAAATTATGCTTCATAATGCGGCGGTTAGAAATAGATGCATGATAATTCATTAGAACCGCATTTATACCCTTTTTATAGTGAGTTCTATTTATGCGGGAAAGCTGCAAACAGCTGATGACAGATGTAAGTGAAATCTGTGACCCAAAGGGGCAGAAATTTCAATAAACGAAGTAGCGCTCTCAGTGGAGACCATGCAGGCAGAGTCAAAGAACTGGTCCAGTGCGTCGCAAATTGCATCTCTCGTGAGCTTTCCGAATTTTTAACATCGAACGGACGTTTCATTAGGCGGAAAGCATCAGCGTCATTCGTGCTTTTTTTCTTATAAAAAGGACGAATTGGCCCTGTTCTCTGCTACTAAATGAAACCAGTTCGCTCAGTTCATTCTATAGCCCATTGACCGGGCATTCGAAAAAATCCGTTTAACCGGTATTCTGGCCCGGGGCTGGAGAGAGATAAAACCCCGCAGAGACGGGAATTCACGGGGGATGCGCAAAGGGGATGCGCAGAGAGGGGCGGGGGGGGGGGGGGGGTTGCAGCTATGCCTTGGACCATGAAGCTGTGCGGAATCTCATTGATTAAAGCGCTACCGGCGAAAATCAGATTTCCGGCCTCGGTAGCGAGAATGATACGTGATTTTAACGCGACATTACTGGCCGAATTTAGCGCACGCTCGTCCCTGGCTAAAAGCGCGTTCTTTCAGTGAAACTCTGTCTCTGATGACAGTTTATACATTCATTACGCCGAATATACCAACACTGTGGGACTGGATTTTGTGTGTGCTGTCAGTTTCACCTTTGATTAGGCACTGAACCTAGAATACGTTATGGAAACCAAAGATGACATTATTTCCATCTTTAAAAAAAATGTTTGAGGACTCCGTAGCAGAGAGCAAAACCAGCGTTGTTTAAAATGTATTTTCGTTGTCACTAAAATTTCCCTTGCTGCATAAATTAAAATTTTCGTTTATGCAGTTTAGTACAGAGCGATGTTCACAATTTCCGAAAGGAAGGGCAGTCTTATTCCGTGCGACGAACGATTACTACTCGTTCTCCTTTTCTTCTTGGCGTTATCCTGTATCTTCACGGGATCGGCATGTTAATCTGGTTTTAGCAGTGTTAATGGTAAAAGATGACCGATTTCCCTAACAAATGGCAACACAGAAATACACGGTGATTTTTGCCACCACGTACCAACTCTAGGGACTGTTCGATGTGAAGATACGGAACAAAAAAGTCTAATGAACATATGTCTGGAACTGCATGTTTCCATGCTAGAGATGATTTATTCAGTCATGCATTGTTAAACAGAGACTGCGGTATAATACGCGCTGTACCATGCAACAAGAGTTACAAAATGTGTTGAAAATGGTTTCTATGTGCGTCAACGCATGCGTGTACGCGCCATAGCATAAGCTGTCTCACACGTTCATATCGGCCGGGCTGCATCCGAACATTCTCAAAGGTAGCATGAATACGTTGGTCCAGAACATCTGAAATGGGCTCTGCGTACACGACACTTCTGAAATGGCCCCATAACCAAAAATAGTACGGCTCGAGATCCGGGGAACGATCAGGCCGTGCAGCTGGACCACCTCGTCCGATCCATCGACGAGGGAGGACGCGATTGAGATGCGTCCTGACTTTAACGGCGAAGTGGGCTGTTATACCATCATGTAGCAGCCACATAATCCTTTGAACCATCAATAGCACTTCTTCCAGCAGGTAATGCAAAATAACCTGCAAGAAACACCGATAGTTCCGGCCTGTTAGGCGACGTGTAAGAAAGACTGGTCCCAAAATACAGTCGCCAGTTATCCACGCCCACACATCCGGCTGCACCGATGCTGATGATTCTCTGTCACTATACCATGGGGGATCTGCATATTATAGCACAGATAGCTGTTATGAAAGATGAAGATGCGTAATGATGGCTGATCTGTGAATAGGATAGATACACACATCTCGGAATCGTGGTTGTCTGGTGAAGAAACCAGTGACAAAACTGCTCTCATGTGGAAAGTCTGTCGCTAGTAAGCCCTGCACAAGCTGTAAGTGGTACAAACTTGCTGCCCAGTCTTTCCGTAAGTAAATTTCATGTCGGCAAGCTCTCGATTCTAATACGGAACCATTGTGTACTACGCTGTATCACATCCACTACAACGCGAGACATTCATGAGAAGTGAATCGGACACAACATTACCAGTTATTATGGCAGGACGTATGAGAATCACTACCACCCTATAGAAGGAAACCATGCATACTGTAACGGTGGCTGCACGGCACAGCACGTATTAGACCGCAGTCTCTGTAACCAAGTATGATTTAATAAATGGTCTCCAGGACGGAAACCATGCATTTCCGGACGTAAGTTCGTTAGACGTTATTTTGTTCCGTACCCTCTCATTCCCCCTCATGAACCATGGACCTTGCCGTTGGTGGGGAGGCTTGCGTGCCTCAGCGATACAGATGGCCGTACCGTAGGTTCAACCACAACGGAGGGGTATCTGTTGAGAGGCCAGACAAACATGTGGTTCCTGAAGAGGGGCAGCAGCCTGTTCAGTAGTTGCAGGGGCAACAGTCTGGATTATTGACTGATCTGGCCTTGTAACATTAACCAAAACGGCCTTGCTGTGCTGGTACTGCGAACGGCTGAAAGCAAGGGGAAACTACAGCCGTAATTTTTCCCGAGGAAATGCAGCTTTACTGTATGATTAAATGATGATGGCGTCCTCTTGGGTAAAATATTCCGGAGGTAAAATAGTCCCCCATTCGGATCTCCGGGCGGGGACTACTCAAGAGGACGTCGTTATCAGGAGAAAGAAAACTGACGTTCTACGGATCGGACCGTGGAATATCAGATCCCTTAATCGGGCAGGTAGGTTAGAAAATTTAAAAAGGGAAATGGATTGGTTAAAGTTAGATATAGTGGGAATTAGTGAAGTTCGGTGGCAGGAGGAACAAGACTTTTGGTCAGGCGAATACAGGATCATAAATACAAAATCAAATAGGGGTAATGCAGGAGTAGGTTTAATAATGAATAAAAAAATAGGAGTGCGGTTTAGCTACTACAAACAGCATAGTGAACGCATTATTGTGGCCAAGATAGACACAAAGCCCATGCCTACTACAGTAGTACAAGTTTATATGCCAACTAGCTCTGCAGATGATGAAGAAATTGATGAAATGTATGACGAGATAAAAGAAATTATTCAGGCAGTGAAGGGAGACGAAAATTTAATAGTCATTGGTGACTGGAATTCGTCAGTAGGAAAAGGGAGAGAAGGAAACATAGTAGGTGAATATGGATTGGGGGGAAGAAATGAAAGAGGAAGCCGCATTATAGAATTTTGCACAGAGCATAACCTAATCATAGCTAACACTTGGTTCTAGAATCATAAAAGAAGGTTGTATACCTGGAATAATCCTGGAGATACTAAAAGGTATCAGATAGATTATATAACGGTAAGACAGAGATTTAGGAACCAGGTTTTAAATTGTAAGACATTTCCAGGGGCAGAGGTGGATTCTGACCACAATCTATTGGTTATGAACTGCAAATTGAAACTGAAGAAACTGCAAAAAGGTGGGAATTTAAGGAGATGGGACCTGGGTAAACTGAAAGAACCAGAGGTTGTAGAGAGTTTCAGGGAGAGCATAAGGGAACAACTGACAGGAATGGGGGAAAGAAATACAGTAGAAGAAGGATGGGTAGCTCTGAGGGATGAAGTAGTGAACGCAGCAGACGATCAAGTAGGTAACAAGACGAGGGCTAATAGAAATCCTTGCTTAACAGAAGAAATATTGAATTTATTGATGAAAGGAGAAAATATAAAAATGCAGTAAATGAAGCAGGCAAAAAGGAATACAAACGTCTCAAAAATGAGATCTACAGGAAGTGCAAAATGGCTAAGCAGGGATGGATAGAGGACAAATGTAAGGATGTAGAGGCTTGTCTCACTAGGGGTAAGATAGATACTGCCTACAGGAAAATTAAAGAGACCTTTGGAGAGAAGAGAACCACTTGTATGAATATGAAGAACTCAGATAGCCACCCAGTTCTAAGCAAAGAAGGGAAGGCAGAAAGGTGGAAGGAGTATATAGAGGGTTTATACAAGGGCGATGTGCTTGAGGACAATATTATGGAAATGGAAGAGGATGTAGATGAAGACGAAATGGGAGATAACATACTGCGTGAAGAGTTTGACAGAGCACTGAAAGACCTGAGTCGAAACAAGGCCCCGGGAGTAGACAACATTCCATTAGAACTACTGATGGCCTTGGGAGAGCCAGTCATGACAAAACTCTACCATCTGGTGAGTAAGATGTATGAGACAGGCGAAATTATGGAAATGGAAGAGGATGTAGATGAAGACGAAATGGGAGATAAGATACTGCGTGAAGAGTTTGACAGAGCACTGAAAGACCGGAGTCGAAACAAGGCCACAGTAGAAGAAGAATGGGTAGCTCTGAGGGATGAAGTAGTAAAGGCAGCAGACGATCAAGTAGGTAAAAAGACGATGGCTAATAGAAATCCTTGGGTAACAGAAGAAATATTGAATTTAACTGATGAAAGGAGAAAATATAAAAATGCAGTAAATCACACAAGGACCACAACAACAACAACAACAACAACAACAACAACAACCCTCTCATTGGTCAGTGGAAGAAATCACCCTGAATAAATTGTAGTTTCTGATTGGTAAGGTAAACTCCCTGTTTTACATTCCGTGTTAATTTCTTAGATATATATAACTGTTTCTTCCTGTCCTGGGGCTCCTACACTTGTCACCGTATCCCGTTACTCCTGTCTCCAAATCCTCGATCTCACCATTCTTCCTCGTTCTCTACCATTCCTCTTCCCGTCATCGCTTCTAGGAAACCCCTTCTCTTATCTCCTTCCACCTTACGACTTATCTTAGAAGAAAGATTAAGAAAAGGCAAACCTATATTTCTAGCATTTGTAAGAGAAAGCTTTTGACAATGTTGACTGGAATACTCTCTTTCAAATTCTGAAGGTGGAAGGGGTAAAATACAGGGAGCGAAAGGCTATTTACAATTTGTACAGAAACCAGATGTCAGTTGTAAGAGTCGAGGGGCATGAAACGGAAGCAGTGGTTGGGAAAGGAGTGAGACAGGGTTGTAGCCTCTCCCCGATGTTATTCAATCTGTATGTTGAGCAAGCAGTAAAGGAAACAAAAGAAAAATTCGGAGTAGGCATTAAAATTCACGGAGAACAAGTAAAAACTTTGAGGTTCGCAGATGACATTGTAATTCTCTCAGAGACAGCAAAAGACTTGGAAGAGCAGTTGAACGGAATGGACAGTGTCTTGAAAGGAGGATATAAGATGAACATCAACAAAAGCAAAACGAGGATAATGGAATGTAGTCAAATTAAATCGGGTGATGCTGAGGGGATTAGATTAGGAAATGAGACACGTAAAGTAGTAAAGGAGTTTTGCTATTTAGGGAGTAAAATAACTGATGATGGTCGAAGTAGAGAGGATATAAAATGTAGACTGGCAATGGCAAGGAAATCGTTTCTGAAGAAGAGAAATTTGTTAACATCGAGTATTGATTTAAGTGTCAGGAAGTCGTTTCTGAAAGTATTTGTATGGAGTGTAGCCATGTATGGAAGTGAAACATGGACGATAACTAGTTGGGACAAGAAGAGAATAGAAGCTTTCGAAATGTGGTGCTACAGAAGAATGCTGAAGATAGGGTGGGTAGATCACGTAACTAATGAGGAGGTATTGAATAGGATTGGGGAGAAGAGAAGTTTGTGGCACAACTTGACTAGAAGAAGGGATCGGTTGGTAGGACATGTTTTGAGGCATCAAGGGATCACAAATTTAGCATTGGAGGGCAGCGTGGAGGGTAAAAATCGTAGAGGGAGACCAAGAGATGAATACGCTAAGCAGATTCAGAAGGATGTAGGTTGCAGTAGGTACTAGGAGATGAAGAAACTTGCACAGGATAGAGCAGCATTGAGAGCTGCATCAAACCAGTCTCAGGACTGAAGACCACAACAACAACAACAACAACAACAACCCTCTCATTGATCAGTGGAAGGAATCACCCTGAATAAATTGTAGTTTCTTATTGGTAAGGTAAACTCCCTGTTTTACATTCCGTGTTAATTTCTTAGATATATATAACTGTTTCTTCTTGTCCTGGGGCTCCTACAGCTGTCACCGTATCCCGTTACTCCTGTCTCCAAATCCTCGATCTCACCATTCTTTCTCGTTGTCTACCATTCCTCTTCTCGTCATGGCTTCTTGGAAACCCCTTTGCCACCGATTTCGTGGTCTTTTTCTTCCAGAAGGTGCCGTCTGTAGCCACCTGTCTTCGTCCACTATTTTGCCATGCGCTAACCGTACAAGTTCTCTTTCTTCTATGCTATCCATAATACTAAAATGGGTCTGCATCCTTTCTCTTATTTCCTCCTTCCTTACGGGATCTCGTATATCGGTGTTTTATACGTATGTATAACCCACTGGTACTAAAAAATTCATTTGATACTGAAAGTTATTTTAATAAAAGTAATAAGACTGTTGTTATTTATCAAAAGGTTTGCTAACTTTCAGCATAGGAATTTGTTAACTTTGAACATAAGAATTGGACTGCGAGAATCTATTGCATGATCTGAGTGCGAGAAAGTAACTTTATAGCGTTCATCTGGTTTCCTGGCGGTTTAAACACTCATAATGAGAAGAATACTGTCTGAATTCAACACTGAATCATTAAACTTTTAAACTGATAAAACGGCCTTGGAAAAACTCAATGTTGCGTTTTGTAGTTATTTAATTTTGGCCTACTTGTGCACAATGTAAACACCGTGACACAGCTATTGTCTTGAAAGCGCGTCGCATTTGCTGAGTTATAACAAACTACTGAGTTGGACCTGGTACAACGCGCTCTCTTTTTTTTTTTTTTTTAAAAAAAAAAAGGGGGGGTGCAAAGCATATTTGGTCGATAACAAATCTGAGTGGATGAGGACAGTTGAAATGTGATTTGTTTTCTGATTAGCAAAGTTCTGTATTGAAAAATTATCTCTTTCTTTGCTTCACAAATATTGATATATAAAAGAGATACAGATCATGGGTGGACAAACCTTCTCCAAAATGCAACTCGTAAAAATGACATTAAATATTCAACAGTTATTCCTACCCGAAATTTAAAAATTGAAAATTGGCCATGAAATTATCTACAGCCCCCTATCAACATTATTCTTTTTATTTATATTTATAACATTCTTTTCAGTAATAAATATGTAGCATAAAGTACCCATGTCGTGAAGAGGAAAAGAAGGTTTCCTGTCCCAAGTAAGATGCAGTAGTTCTCTCTCTGGGACGACGCAACACAGAACTTGCAGATTTAATTAATTTGGAAATTCAGCTGTGTGTGTCAGAAATTTCTGGCAAGTGAATTTGGCTTGCAAATGTGTCTGCGGGAGTGCGAAACGTCCCCAGGCGCAAAACGTTCGCTTCATCGCCCGCGTGGCGGGGTGTCCGGTCACCGCTTCGCATAACGCTGCTGCGGAACCACAGAGCAGTCGGCCTTCAACCCCGCTGGCAAACACTTTCCCTTTGTTAACGGTGGGGCGAGGGAATAAAACATCAGCCAAAAAGAAAAAATGAAAATGTTATCTGACACGCGTCCTTCTACATTTCGTTGAATTTAATTTGAGACTGCTAAAATTCGAAAGTCATATAGGAACGACTGACATGGTTCGAAATTATTAATGGGGTTCTACAATGATTAATATTAGACCCACTACTGTTTCATGGATTTGAATTATTTCGATTCAATACACATAAAACACAATTAATTCTGAAGAAATAAATCTAGGGTGAACAGCCTGGTATGAATGTGCATAGGACACAATATTTCGGCAATCGACCACGTTGCCATCATCAGGTGCGCTGATGTACTGACCGACGGTGGGCTGGCGCCATGTATATATAGGACAGTCCCCCTCCCGCTCCTCCCTCAGGCGCTTCCAACTAGTCGTTGCGGTCCGCGCCCCGCGCGCGGTCCAGGTACAGCATCCGCTCTCCCGCCGTCTGGCCGCTGCGTCCTAGGTCTTCTCGTTCAGGGGGATCTGCCGGCACCGCTCTCGTTATTCTTCCCTCCTCCCCCGAAGTCGGTACACTCTGGGAAATGTCCTTTTTCTTCTTAATCCGGGTGATCGCGGGTTCCCACGCTTTGCTAAGGATGTAACCGCTGTCACGATTTAGTTGTGGCTCCCTTACTCTGATCTCTATGGCTTTTTTGATGACACAGTCCCAGTCTGTGACAGCACTTTGGTTTGGTCATAATCCATGCTGTGGAGTTCCGACAGCCAATGCTCAGCGATTGCCGACTTACTGGGGCTGTTGCTGTCTTGTGTGCCGTTGACGTTCTCGGCATCGGTCCTCAATGGTACGAATGGTCTGCCCTATGTATACACTACCGCATTGGCAAGGTATCTGATAAACCCCTGATTTACGTAGACCAAGGTTGTCCTTGACACTAACAAGAAGGCCCTTGGTTTTGCTTGGAGGACGGTAGATGGTTTTCACTTCGTGTTTGTGTCCAATTTTTCCTGATAAGGCCCCACAAAACTCATCAGCCAGAAATTTGACGAAGGGACCACCAACCTTTTCAGACATGTTCTGCCATCAACTTACTTCTTATTTGACGGTGAATACCACGAGCAGACAGAAGGAGTAGCCATGGGGAGTCCACTTTCACCCGTTGTCGCAATGTACATGGGACATTTCGAGGAGGACGCTCTTGAATCAGCACATCTAAAACCCACCCGTTTCTTTAGATATGTGGTTGATACCTTCGTTATCTGGCCACATGGAAGAGATAAACTGGCAGACTTCCTCACACGTCTCAACTCCAGACGCGAGAATATTACGTTCACCATGGAGATCGAAACGGATGGGATGCTCCCTTTACTAGATGTTTTGATTAGAAGACGAGGTGATGGCACTTTGGGCCACAGCCTGTATAGGAAAAAGACGCACACCGATTTGTATCTACATGCGGATAGCTGACACCACCCGCCACAAAAGAATGACGTGCTCAAAACTCTTCTACATAGAGCTCACACCATCTCCGACAGGGACAGTCTCCAACAGGAACTGGACCATCTGAAAACGGTGTTTCGGAGGAACGGTCACAAGGAAGGGCAAATTCGGAAGCTGTACATCCCACACCTGCAGCACCGGCGGAAACTAAGGATGAACCTCAGGAGGAGGCGGCCCTGGCTATTATTCCGTTTTGTGGGGCCTTATCCGGAAAAATTGGACGCATTTTACGTAAACACCAAGTGACAACCATCTACCGTCCTCCAAGCAAAACCAAGAGCCTTCTTGTTAGTGTCAAGGACAACCTTGGTCTACGTAAATCAGGGGTTTATCAGATACCTTGCCAATGTGGTAGTGTATACATAGGGCAGACCATTCGTACCATTGAGGACCGATGCCGAGAACAACAACGGCACACTAGACTCCAACAGCCCAGTAAGTCGGCAATCGCTGGGCATTGCCTGTCTGAACTCCACAGTATGGATTATGACCAAACCAAAGTGCTGTCACAGACTTCCAAATACTGGGACTGTGTCATCAAAGAAGCCATAGAGATCAGAGTAAGGGAGCCACAAGTAAATCGTGACAGCGGTTACATCCTTAGCAAGGCGTGGGAACCCTCGATCACCGGGATTAAGAAGAAAAAGGATATTTCCCAGAGTGTACCGACTTCGCGGGAGGAGGGAAGAATAAGGAGAGCGGTGCCGGCAGACGCTCCTGAACGAGAAGACCTAGGACGCAGCGGCCAGACGGCGGGAGAACGGACGCTGTACCTGGAGCGCGCGCGGGGCGCGGACCGCACCGACTCATAGGAGGCGCCTGAGGGAGCGGGAGGGGGATTGTCCTATATATACCTGGCGCCGGCCCACCGCCGCGCACCTGATGATGGCAACGTGGTCGATTGCCGAAATATTGTGTCCTATGCACACTCATACCAGGCTGTTTACCCGAGATTTATTTCGTCATAAAATACGCCTGGAGAAATTTAAGAATCACACACAATTAATTCTTCTTATACATGGCATAATTATCATAATGAATCGCAATACACGTAGGACAGTAGAGTAAATTTGGAACAATATACCTGAAACAATTATTGTCTGGTTTTCTGCGAGCGGTCTCTCTGGTAAATTGGAAAATAAATCGCAGCATATTACGTTTAGTGCAGTAAATGTTATAACAATGTGTAAAAAAATGAAATTGAAAAATTGATATCAGTATCTTCAGGACCGTGAGCACCGTCGCCAGAGCCGATGTCCGAGGCCGGCATGGCAACAGCCCCGGCGCCGCCGGTTTGCCGTACGGCTGGCCCCTAACTGAGGGTGTGGCGGCTGTGATGCCGGCAGGCCTGCCAGTGGAGCACAACGGCGCTCCCGTGTCTGGACGCCAACACAGCTGCCGAGCGCTACCTGCCGCTCACCGGCACCTGGGTTTGTCCTCCCATCTGAGCGCTACGGATATTTTTGACACCGAGTCTTTTATCTGCGAGATTAACATGATATCAGCAACTTGGGATAATCCATCTCAGAGTTTTTCAAAACGTGAAATGGAAAACAGAGAGTTCGGAATTACGAGGGTCATAAACGAAGCTCAGATCGAAAAAATGGTTCAAATGGCTCTGAGCACTATGGGACTCAACTGCTGTGGTCATCAGTCCGCTAGAACTTAGAACTGCTTAAACCTAAGCAACCTAAGGACATCACACACATCCATGCCCGAGGCAGGATTCGAACCTGCGACCGTAGCAGTCGCACGGTTCCGGACTGCGCGCCTAGAACCGCGAGACCACCGCGGCCGGCCCTCAGATCGAAGAATAAGCCTCTCCACATTACAATCATGTTCAGACTACTTACAGTAACGCATCTTATGGCCCTCAATTTCCTCACAGCCTGCTGCTGATGCTCCCCTTAAACCACAAGAGCGTCACACCAAAGACAAAGCACGTTTACTATTCGGGCTATGTAATTTTCCTTCGAAACCAACTTCCGGATCAAAATAGCACAGCTGCATCTCCTTCTGCAACAAGTGATGCTAATGGGCCAGGTAGGTTAGCCACGCTGGAATTATTTTTTAAAAAAGATATGTAAGCAAATGAGAAACGTGGACGCACTAAGTTTCCTCTTAAAATTTGCCTATTTAATTTGGTATTTTTATTCTACGTATCTTGAAACTGAGAGAGTCAAAATTTTTCTATCTCTGTTTGATATCTATTACACAGAATAACAGGAATAAAACACCAAAAATCTGTGATTTCAGAAACCTGTTATTCTGAACCATTTTAACAGTCGGGTTAAACTGGCGTTGACAGAAAAAAACAACGTAACCCAAAACCTGTTGTTTCAGCGACAACCGGCATCCCTACTCTGAGCAAGCAATAAAGGAAAGAAAGGATAAACCTACAGGAGGAGTGGAAGCTCTGCGAGAAGAATTAAAAAAATGAGGTGTGTCGATAACATGTTAGTTCTTCAGTAAACTGCAAGAAACCTGTAATGGTACTAAAATGTTAGGAATAGTGTCTTGAAAAGATGTTATGATATGAGTAGCAACAATATAAAACAAGGGTAATAGAATGTAGACGAATTACAACAGCCGATGATTAGGGAATCATGTTAGAAAATGAAACACTGAAAGAAGTAGATGGGTTTTACTATTTGGGGAGTAAAATAATTGACGGTAGGCTTATTAGAGAGGATATGCGGGGGAAGTCAAAAAGTAAAATGACTACTGAGAAAGGGAATATTTATTCTAATGATAAAAAACTGAAACATACATTATTTTTCTGTGTAACCTCCCCCAACGCACTCTGTCCGACGTTCCACAAGTTTTTTGATTCCTTCGGGAAAAAAAGTTATTTGTTGCACCTGTACCAATTTTTCGCCTCTTCAATGACGTCTACATCGGCTGCAAGTCTTCTTTCTGTGAGAACTTCCTTCAACGGTCCTGACGTATGGGCGTCGCTTGGAGCCAGGTGTGGAGTGTGCGGCGGGTGTTCCAGCAGTTTGAACCTCAACTCCCTTACTGTTTCGGCCATCCGTTCGGCAGAATGTGACCGAGCATTATCTGTTCTGCAGGATGACACCTTTTCACAGTATTTCGCGACGTTTGGATCTGATTGCAGGTTTCAGTTTAGTTCGCAATATATCACAATAGTTCTCACTTTCATAGTTTCGCCTTTTGGGGCGAAATGAACGGTTACCACACCTTCCATGTCCGAGAAAAGTGTTAGCATAATCTTACCAGCTGGTACTTGACGTTTAAATTTCTTAACTTCTGATGATGATGAGTGTTTCCGGACAATGCTCGCAGTGCTACTTTTCAGTTCGTGATGATGCACCCACGTTTGTATATATGAAGATGGTATCCGTTCTTTCGGATATGTACGCTGCTCGGTATAATGGAAGACATCATCCAAGTGTTCGGACCGTTCGCCGGATAGTTACATTATTTAAGGAAACAGGAAGTGTTCAGCCACATGTGAAACGTCAACCACGACCTGCAACGAATGATGATGCCCAAGTAGGTGTTTTAGCTGCTGTCGGGGCTGATCTGCACATCAGTAGCAGACAAATTGCGCGAGAATCGGGTATCTCAAAAAGGGCGGTGTTGAGAATGCTACATCAACATCGATTGCACCCGTAACATATTTCTATGCACCCGGAATTGCATGTCGACGGCTTTGAATGTCGTGTACAGTTCTGCCACTGGGCACAAGAGAAATTACGGGACGATGACAGATTTTTTGCACGCGTTCTATTTAGCGACGAAGCGTCATTCACCAAAAGCGGTAACGTAAACCGGCGTACTATGCACTATTGGGCAACGGAAAATCCACGATGGCTGCAACAAGTGGAACATCAGCGACCTTGGCGGGTTAATGTATGGTGCGGCATTATGGGAGGAAGGATAAATGGCCCCCATTTTATCGATGGCAATCTAAATGGTGCAATGTAGGCTGATTTCTTACGTAATGTTCTAACGATGTTACTCAAATGGTTCCAATGGCTCTGAGCACTATGGGACTTAACATCGGAGGTCATCAGTCCCATAGAACTTAGAACTACTTAAACCTAACTAACCTAAGGACAGCGCACACATCCATGCCCGAGGCAGGATTCGAACCTGCGACCGTAGCGGTCGCGCGGTTCCAGACTGAAGCGCCTAGAACCGCTCGGCCACACCAGCCGGCACCGATGTTACTACAAGATATTTCACTCCGTGACAGAATGGTGATGAACTTCCAACATGATGGATAACCGGCACATAGCTCGCGTCCGGTTGAGGCGGTATTGAATAGCATATTTCATCACAAGTGGATTAGTCGTCGTAGCACCATGGCCCGCACGTTCACCGGATCTGACGTCCCCAGATTTCTTTCTGTGGGGAGAGTTGAAGGATATTTGCTATCGTGATCCATCGACAACGCCTGACAACATGCTTCAGCGCATTGTCAATGCATTTGCGAACATTACGGAAGGCAAACTACTCGCTGCTGAGAGGAATGTTGTTACACGTATTGCCAAATGCATTGAGGTTGACGGACATCATTTTGAGGATTTATTTCATTAATGCGGTATTTACAGGTAATTACGCTGTAACAGCATGCGTTCTCAGAAATGATAAGTTCACAAAGGTACATGTATCACATTGCAATAACCGAAATAAAATGTTCAAACGTACCTACGTTCTGTATTTTAATTTAAAAAACCTACCTGTTACCAACTGTTCGTCTAAAATTGTGAGCCGGCCGCGGTGGTCTCGCGGTTCTAGGCGCGCAGTCCGGAACCGCGCGACTGCCACGGTCGCAGGTTCGAATCCTGCCTCGGGCATGGATGTGTGTGATGTCCTTAGGTTAGTTAGGTTTAACTAGTTCTAAGTTCTAGGGGACTGATGACCAAAGATGTTAAGTCACATAGTGCTCAGAACCATTTGAACCAAAATTGTGAAAAATGGTCCAAATGGCTCTGAGCACTATGGGACTTAACATCTATGGTCATCAGTCCCCTAGAACTTAGAACTACTTAAACCTAACTAACCTAAGGACATCACACAACACCCAGCCATCACAAGGCAGAGAAAATCCCTGACCCCGCCGGGAATCGAACCCGGGAACCCGGGCGTGGGAAGCGAGAACGCTACCGCACGACCACGAGATGCGGGCCCAAAATTGTGAGCCATATGTTTGTGACTATTACAGCGCCATCTATCACAAAGAGGAAAAAGTGGTCTAACTAAAACATTCATATTTCTTTACATAATACAGGAATATGTAATAAAAATGGGGGTTCCTATTAAAAAAACACTTGATATTCGTTTGGCCTATGGCAGCGCCATCAAGCGGGTCAACCATAGCGCCATCTGGTTTCCCCCTTCAAGCTAGACAAGTATCGTTCTTTGTAGTTTTTTCGTTTGACGCTTATTTCTTGAGATATTTGGCCCGGTCACGATCAATGAACCACCCTATATATAGTTAAGGTTCACCGGCCATTTGAACATCTTCTTCTGTGCAAACTCTTACGGGTATCGGCAAAAAGCCGCGAGTAATGAGTATAATGGGCAAGGGCACTAAGAATATAGTGCGGGACAATAAGTTGGGAATGTGGGTCTCACGGGAGGCGTACCAGAGATAAGTCCCTGCACTTGCACTATCCTCTGTGTCCTCTGTGGCTCAGATAGATAGAGCGTTTGCCATGTAAGCAGGAGATCCCGGGTTTGAGTCCCGGTCGTGGCACACATTTTCAACTGTCCCTTTTGACTTATATCAACGAGTGTATGCAGCTAGGGATATTCATCTCATTGTAATTTCACCCACGTTTCGTCTACTGTAGCGATTTTCCGGAAAAATCCATCTCTCTCGCCATGATAACGGGCCATCCTTTCCGTCTTATGCTGCGCATACAATTCTTTTGGTGCCGACCTCGCACACACTTTCCGAAAATTTAGCGTGTCGTGTAAGATGTAATACGCTGACACATGACAGATACTTAAGGTATTGGCAATTTTGTCCACTTTAATTCGTCTGTTTTCATCACCATACTCTCAACGACTTCCACATTGTCTTCATTTGTTGACATCGGTATGCTGCCCGATCTTTCCTCGTCACATAGAGAAGTTCTTCCCTGATTCGTAGATTGTGCTTCACGATAAGCAGCTGCCACAATAGTGCTCTTGCATTCAACGAGTAATTTCGGCAAGTTTGATACATCCTCCCCCGCCCCTCCCCCACCCCCTCAAAACAGCAAATCACTGCCCTCATTTCCTCCTTGGTGCAGATAGACAATGAAGCTGCCATATTTCACTGTCTACTACAGTTTGGTTTGCCACCGTCCCAGTATATCAGGATTATCACCGTTATGGGCCTTCCTTGTCCCGACATTACGACACGATCCAACTTTGTCCCGATTTGGCAAAATACTGTAACGAGCTTGGCTCAGGTACTGAAGGAACTCCGTATGTTAGCGGAGCATATAAATGTAGCCTCACTTAGGTTTATTTGTCAACCAGTTTGTATTGACAAGGTCGTCTCACAGATGGTGCTGCATGTTGCATATCCTGTATCGGCGATGCAAGCACCGTCCAGATGCAGCGCCGCCATTCGAGAGAGCACCAGACTTCTCCAGCAGTACGCGGCTGCCACTATTAAGCAGCACCACGAAGAAGACTCGGGCAGTTCCCATTTGAACAGCGATCTGATGTCACGATTCTTTCTAAACGTAATGCGAACAACGAGTGCAAGTTAGTAATATTTTAAGTGCTTGCTGCGGCTATATAGGGCGTGAAATGTTTAGTGACGTGTACTTCGACGACTGAAGCGTTATTGTCGACTGTTTAGCGTCTAATAAATTGATCTTATCACAGATTACGAAAATGGCTAAGGATGGAAAAAGAAAGTGTCACTTTTCGGCTAATTTCTTTTGTCAAGAAAGGACTTACGGATTAGAAAGTGTTGTCTGACGTTTGTAGCTGTTTCATCTCAATAACTCACAGTGGTAAGATAGATGTGGGTCATCACATTTCTACGAAGAATCTTACAAACAGATTCGCAGTACCGTCGACATCAAAGCCTATTTCTACATTCACAATTAAAGAAGACACTCGGGAAGAATCAGTCGTTGCTGCTGCAGAATTAAGAACAGCTTATAAAGTTGTCAGGCATTATCCACTCTTCAGTTCTCTTGACTGTAACGTAAAACTGAATGCCCCAATGTATCCTGAACCCAAGGTCGACGCAAAACAGTCTATACGCAGGACCAAAGCTAGTGTCATGTTAAAATTATTCTCGCACCACACTCCGTGTCAGAACGCATAAAACAATTGCAAGAAGTTTTATTTTACGGCATAGGGACCGACGCAGTGAACACAAGACTGAAAAAATGTTTCGTTTACTTGTTCAATACTTAGTGAAACTGAACAAATCCAACAGAAGCTGTTGGAGTTAGATTCCCTGAATAACAGAACATCAGAGACAATAGGGTATTTGACTGTTTTATGGAAATCGTCTTAAATGGTTAACTATGTCATTCTACGCTCATGACACGATGTTTTTCATTCTTGAGTTTCAGTATTCATGTATAATAACAAACATGAAATTCAAATCATTTGAAACCCCGCTGAAACGCTCCATTCGAGACATGCGATGCCTGTGACGTCACTGGCTAGCTCCCTGCTCCTACTATCATAAAGCTAAATCATAGTGATGTCTTGTTTTGGAATTTACGTTTCGGAAACTCGATTACTGGTGGTGCATAGGACCACGCTGTACGAATAAATCCATGAAAATTCTTGAAAAATTGTTTTTGAGTGTTTCAGAGAAAGAGAAAGTGCGTAAAAATTAGTAACACTGTACCAGCAAAATGCCACCAGGTTGATGCCCAAGTTCCCTTACTTAATTAAAAATGTCTTGCACTCTAAAGTTGACATTAATTTATCTCCGAGATACGCTTATCCACTGCTAGAAAGAAGGATATCGTCAATCGATGGAATTAAACTCTTAGTAAAAATTATGTCTATTGATTGCCCGGTTGGTAGAGTGGTGAACTATCGGATATTAAACGATGATACCCATAGGTCACTGGTTCTAATCTAGCCTGCAACAATATTTTAACTTACTTACAAAATAAATCGACAGTCCTTTCATGTGAAAACCAAATCACAATTATACACTCCTGGAAATGGAAAAAAGAACACATTGACACCGGTGTGTCAGACCCACCATACTTCCTCCGGACACTGCGAGAGGGCTATACAAGCAATGATCACACGCACGGCACAGCGGACACACCAGGAACCGCGGTGTTGGCCGTCGAATGGCGCTAGCTGCGCAGCATTTGTGCACCGCCGCCGTCAGTGTCAGCCAGTTTGCCGTGGCATACGGAGCTCCATCGCAGTCTTTAACACTGGTAGCATGCCGCGACAGCGTGGACGTGAACCGTATGTGCAGTTGACGGACTTTGAGCGAGGGCGTATAATGGGCATGCGGGAGGCCGGGTGGACGTACCGCCGAATTGCTCAACACGTGGGGCGTGAGGTCTCCACAGTACATCGATGTTGTCGCCAGTGGTCGGCGGAAGGTGCACGTGCCCGTCGACCTGGGACCGGACCGCAGCGACGCACGGATGCACGCCAAGACCGTAGGATCCTACGCAGTGCCGTAGGGGACCGCACCGCCACTTCCCGGCAAATTAGGGACACTGTTGCTCCTGGGGTATCGGCGAGGACCATTCGCAACCGTCTCCATGAAGCTGGGCTACGGTCCCGCACACCGTTAGGCCGTCTTCCGCTCACGCCCCAACATCGTGCAGCCCGCCTCCAGTGGTGTCGCGACAGGCGTGAATGGAGGGACGAATGGAGACGTGTCGTCTTCAGCGATGAGAGTCGCTTCTGCCTTGGTGCCAATGATGGTCGTATGCGTGTTTGGCGCCGTGCAGGTGAGCGCCACAATCAGGACTGCATACGACCGAGGCACACAGGGCCAACACCCGGCATCATGGTGTGGGGAGCGATCTCCTACACTGGCCGTACACCACTGGTGATCGTCGAGGGGACACTGAATAGTGCACGGTACATCCAAACCGTCATCGGACCCATCGTTCTACCATTCCTAGACCGGCAAGGGAACTTGCTGTTCCAACAGGACAATGCACGTCCGCATGTATCCCGTGCCACCCAACGTGCTCTAGAAGGTGTACGTCAACTACCCTGGCCAGCAAGATCTCCGGATCTGTCCCCCATTGAGCATGTTTGGGACTGGATGGAGCGTCGTCTCACGCGGTCTGCACGTCCAGCACGAACGCTGGTCCAACTGAGGCGCCAGGTGGAAATGGCATGGCAAGCCGTTCCACAGGACTATATCCAGTACCTCTACGATCGTCTCCATGGGAGAATAGCAGCTTGCATTGCTGCGAAAGGTGGATATACACTGTACTAGTGCCGACATTGTGCATGCTCTGTTGCCTGTGTCTATGTGCCTGTGGTTCTGTCAGTGTGATCATGTGATGTATCTGACCCCAGGAATGTGTCAATAAAGTTTCCCCTTCCTGAGACAATGAATTCACGGTGTTCTTATTTCAATTTCCAGGAGTGTATAACTTCACCGCTCTGATTAGAAACAGAGTGCTATTGTGTTCTTGGCCTTTACATGGGCTTATATTTGCAATATCCCGTCACAGTCAAAGAGATATTTTCTAGTTAGTGTGACTACACACTGTTTACTTTATTAGAAACGATGGTTTTTTTTTAAAAAAAATATCTTCGTGCTGTCCAGCTAGGATTCTTATTATTTTAGCTTTTGAAGTTTTATCATCTTACGTAAGATGAAATTAAGTGTGGTTGAGACACTGACGTCAGTTTACACACACAAACAGCACGGCCTTACGTTTGTGTTACCTGCATGAGGTACATGCTTTATATTTCTCTGCATACAAAATCTAATCGCCCTACACCTCGTTGTACCGTGAGAGTATGGTGATATCCTCACTACTAGCAATGCTTTCGAAAGAAAATAATCGTCTGCAAGCAAAGTAGTTGCATAAATCCTCAGTTTTCCATTTCTCAGACTAAGATTAATGAGAAGCTAAATACAATACATCCCAGCATGGAAACAGCTGTTACAATGAGTTCTTGCTAACGCCGTTTTCATATTTCGTGTAAAACTTTTAATAATTTACGACTCTTCCAGGCTTCGAACCCGCATTCGTCGTATTCGTGCTCTCGTATGCTACCCATTGCGCCACAGACGGCGCACATTTGCCGATCTCTCTGCTGAGTGTGGTGTATAGTGGAAATTAGCAGTCAGGTTTGCCAAGAATAATTGTATTGCGCTTTGGGTCGTATTTCATGACTGATAGTCGACAATCTACATATAAGATAGGGACCCATTTGCACAAAAGTTCCACAATTCCTTAGTTTTGAGCGGATTTAGTGATGTAGGGAGCAGGGAAAATAACATCCGTCCTTGAGCATATCGCCGGTCTAGATGAACGGAGCATAAACGCATCAATTTTCACAATGCTTCCGCCATCACCGTTCACAAAATCCCGTTTTATTGCTACTTAAAAGTTGTAAATGCGTTTTCCATCACTAAGTAGCTAAACTATTTGCAGAAGAAGTGCGTAAATATGTAGAAGCTGTAGCTGTAACATACGTATAGCTTCGTCTTACTTCTGGCCTGTGACATCACCAGAGCTTCAGGCTATAACAGTGTTTTCGATCATGTGACAAAATCTTGATATTTAATGATTTTTAAGCTTTAGTTACATAAAAATAAGAGATATTTTGAGAGAATATAGACCGAATAAGAACAATCCGAACCATATTTTTAACAGAAAAATACCCTATTGTGAAGTTTTGTCTGAACACTGCAAGACGACTGCAAATTCCATTATATAAATCAATAGCTTTTTGTGGAGGAAATACCAATACCAACTCCAGAGGGCTCCGCCGAAGCGGCCAGCAGCCAGCAGAATGTGTGTCACCAAATTAAAGAACTAGGAAAAAATGTAGTAGGAATTGGATACCCTATCCTTATACCCTGCCCATATTGCATTCTCTACAATGCCATATCAAGCGCTGCTGTAGTCTTAACTGTCGTCATTGAAATAGTCGTCATGAAAGTATTTAATTATTTTCCAGTAATTACGGCAAGGACAGAGAAGCTTAAAGAGTTCTGCTTATACGTTGATTCAATCATCAGACTCTTCAGTCTCACTCAAAAACAAGGTTGCTAATGTTCATGCCCGCAGTTGAGAGAATTCGTAAGTTTTGGATTCCATTAAAACAATTTTTTAACGCCAAAGACAGTCCATCTGAAATAATGCCAGATTTTTTTCAGTAGTCTGATCAGTGAAATTTACTTCATGTTTCTGCAGTCAAAGTTGGCTGTTTGAAAATAAATATAAAAAGCGTGGAGAACAATCAAGTCTCAACAATTGAAATTCGAAATCAACACTCAAAGACGTCTGATTGAAGGGAAGAGTGCGTTTCATTGGTAAGCAAACCAAGGTGAATTTGAACAAATTAAAGAATGAGGCCCCCCACGAAGAAACAATCTGATTTCGAAATTTGAGGAAGAGACAGTGGCTTTCTATAAGAAAGCATTTGACTACTAAGAGAAACACGATTTTTTTCAAATAAAAAGCAAGTATTGATTAGATTACGATATCTGTAATCCCAGATTGGGTGATGATTGAAAACACTATTATACATCTGACTAAAATGGTGTGACGATTTCAGGCGACAACGGTTTTCAGGAATTTATGTATCCGAAGAACTTTTTAGAAACTAAGCAGGACTGAAGAACTGTAGTCTAAGCAGTCTCTTGAAGAAGGGTGGATTTACTTTCTTAAGGAAATAGAAGATCCTGAACCGCAAATGCCAAGTTCTAAAATTATGCGAGTTTTATCAATACGTAAAAGGAAACGACGACTTGCTGAAAAATGTGAAATCTTCCAAAACATATGGTGTAGCCGTTACTTCTGCGAGTAATTGTTTTCTATTCCCGCACACAACGCCACAGTGAAACTAGTATTTTTGCTGTCGACGTAGTGGACTGATGAAAGAAATCGACTGCTGTCAGGGACTGTGGAATCAAGCTTACAGCTCCAGTTCAACTAGAAGCCGATTTGTTTGGAGTTTTATAAATACGTAAAAGGAAACAACGACTTGCTGAAAAATGTGAAATCTTCCAAAAAATATGGTGTAGCCGTTACTTCTGCCGCAATAAGTTCCATGTAGTTGTGTTCTAAATAAAAAGTAATTATATTAAATCATTGTCTTACTTCATTTCTACACCCCCATCAGCGAGTGTCCCAACGAGGTCCCAGCTAAATACAGCAATCCTAGCTACAGCACGATGCCTAACGCAGGAATAAGAGTGACCCGTTGCATAGAATTGTTATAAACGATAAAGCTTCAGCCTTGAGTACTAGCGGCGTTACCAAGCCCTACGTGGAGCAATTGCAAATATCCTTCTACTTTTTAAGTTACCCTCATAAAATTCAGTCTGGCAACTGCACGAAAAACATTTCTGGAAAAGAAAACTTTATTAATGTCTACACTAGGATATAAAAACATATCCCTGACCGATGTTATTCACAGTTTCACACGATGCACTAACATACCTTCACAGGAATATAGAACAGTTGTTATAGAATTTATATGACGCATAACAATAAATAACACAAGGAAAAATACATTGCATAATTTTGATGGTACATGGTTATACAGTATGTACGAATAGATACAATGTCAGAATAAACTAAACGACTATCTCAGAATAAAATACTATGTGACATCACTAAAATATTCTGCGCATTGTAACTTTTACAACAAACAACCCGTAAAATTTGACGGACATATATGTACAGTTTTTCTGTTAAAACCGACTACGGGAAAGAAAATGCTGTGTTATGCTGCGCTCTGAAAATGTGCGGTTTCGTATTTTTTTTTTTTTTTAGCGTAGTGTGTTCTAAATACAACAGCAGGGCATTGTAACCGTTATACAAATTGTTTCTGCGTATAGATTTAAGTGTCAGGAAGCCGTTTCTGAAAGTATTTGTATGGAGTGTAGCCATGTATGGAAGTGAAACATGGACAATAACCAGTTTGGACAAGAAGAGAATAGAAGCTTTTGAAATGTGGTGCTACAGAAGAATGCTGAAGATAAGGTGGGTAGATCGCGTAACTAATGAGGAGGTATTGAATAGGATTGGGGAGAAGAGAAGTTTGTGGCACAACTTGACTAGAAGAAGGGATCGGTTGGTAGGACATGTTTTGAGGCGTCAAGGGATCACAAATTTAGCATTGGAGGGCAGCGTGGAGGGTAAAAATCGTAGAGGGAGACCAAGAGATCAATACACTAAGCAGATTCAGAAGGATGTAGGTTGCAGTAGGTACTGGGAGATGAAGAAGCTTGCACAGGATAGAGTAGCATGGAGAGCTGCATCAAACCAGTCTCAGGACTGAAGACCACAACAACAACAACATATATATTCCTTATGTATAATTCTAAGGAAAAATTTTATACACAGCGATGTGCTGTTTTATTTTCTTTACTGCAGTCGGTTTTAACAGAAAAGACGAAAGCTATATGCAAGGTTTATCGCCTTATCATTAAAAACTACTATAGAATCTGTGTCGTCCGCAACTTTGCAATCCTACTCGTTTGCAGATTAAAACTATGCGAAATACTGTCATTGAACGTACAATCGTCACAGACCCAGCAGCAGAAGAGACTTTTCGCACTCCGTATCCAGACCGATGTACCAATTTAAGCGACTTCAGTTCCCAAACAAATTTTCGTTGACTATCGCAAAACACAAGCGTACACGGTAGCGAGAGAGAGGAGAAGGAGATGGATAGAGACAGTAGGGACGAGGAGGTCGAGAGAGATAAGAGGAGGAGAATATAAACACACAAGAGAGTGAGGGGGAAGGGAGAAGTAGATTAGGAAGTATATGCAATTCCCATAGCACATTTAGCAGTTGCGAATCACTGCTGGGTTCGCTAGCCTAATATGCATCTCAGTGTTAGCGAAGACTTTTCTGGAGTTATTTGTCTGGAGTGTAGCCTTGTACCGAAGTGAAACATGGGCGAGGAGCAGTTGCGACAAGAAGAGAATTGAATCTTATGAAATGTGGCGCCACAGAATAATGATAGATTACATGAGTAGGTCGAGTAACAAATGAGGAGGTTCTCAGTCGAAATGGGAAAAAAAGAAATTTGTGGCACAACTTGACTAAAAGAAGCTGCCAGTTGACAGGATGCGTCCTAATCCACGAAGGAATCGTTAGTTTAGTGATGAAATGAAGCGGGAGGGGGAGGGGGAGAATTGTAAGAGACCAAGGGATGAATACAGTAACCATGTAGAAATGGATGTGTGAGTTGCGGTAGTTATGTAGATATGAAGAGGACTACTGAGGATAGAGTAGCGTAGAAAATTGCTTCAATCCAGTCTTCCGACTGAAGACGTCAAATACGACGACTGGGCTTTGACTCACATACATAGGAAAATTGAAGTTTGCAGTACGGTTGTAGGGCCGGGTCAGATGACAGGCAGCGTCCATGTGGACTGGCTCCGTGCCGCCAGAGGTCGGCGCTACGCTTCGCCGTGCCGTGACGTGGTGAGACGGGAGTTTCTCTGGAGTGGCTCCAGCCAGCTTCCAGCCTTCCTGGAGGCGGCGGCTGCAGGTGGGCCCGACCTTGAGCCGTCCTCGCCCGCCGCGGGCCCCCGATCAATACCCGGGCCGGGACCGGGAAGCCGGCAGCAGCGGGAACAGGGAACGACTGCCGGCTGCCTGCTGCTGGGGCCCGAGGTTCGATTCCGGGTCCGGTCGCAGTTCGAAGAATTGAGTGGCTCGCCAGTCGCAAGGAACGCTCGATTCTGATACCACTCTCCACTGATCACAGCTTCAGCACACCTTGTTCAACGGGAATGCAGCACTATGCTGTGCGCCAGTGTCACGTGTTAAGGCGTAAAACGTCTCTGTATTGCCCCTCACAGTGAAGGCGTGTCACGCTGTCCGCGGCGAATTGTGCGACCGGTGGGGACGCTGGGCTCAGCGTTGCCGGTGGCTGTAGGTGATACAAGTTAATACTTACAATGAAGTAAAAATAGCAGCCAACCACTATTAGTAGTGCTATTTATTTAGAAAAACTAGCTCCGTCTGTTGTTTCGGACCACTAGGGTCATGTACATGTGACTGTTCACGTTTATAATACCTTACTGTTTATGATTTAGATGTGGAGTCCGCTGATTTTAGCCGTGGCGAAATTTCTTTGGAGTGATAATGTCCTACAGCAAAAACAGAGTAAAAAAAGAATTATTTTATGGTAATTAATTGAAAGAACCAAACTGAATTAGATAAGGACTAAATTAGTTCTACGTTACTTACATCGCAAACGCTGCGCCCTTTTATTGCACTGTTGTCTGCTTTAACAAGAGTGTATATTCGGGAAGGGTAGGCTTTTCCAGCTTTAGAGACGCAGATAGTGTAGGTGTGTTTTCAGTATCAATCGAGAGCCGTGCATTATTCTACGTCGGTTTGTGGGAGCTAAAAGACTTAATAGAATGGGATTTGAGGACTGCTTCCAGAGTACATTCTCGTATTCAAAACCTCACTTAATAGAGGGTGGATGTAATTAAACTGTCGCTACTTGAGAGGACACTCATGAAAAACGAGTGATCGTAGGACAATGAAACTTCGATGATAGATTTATAAGGACATGCGAAAGATAAACGACGAATGAACCAGTGAAACAAACACATTTTACTTTCCATATGAGAAGTTGACATGTCTCAATTGCATAAAACGTTTACGTTCAAGGTTACAAACGTTACCCAGTGTGACGACCACATGCATCCACGACAGACAGGAACCGCGCTAGGGAGACCATTCCACAATCGTTCGCAGCGCTTTTCGAGTGGTGCAGGGTGGAACGTTCAGCCGTCATGACGCAGATCGTGCACTATTTGAAGGTCACGCAATGCGCCCAGCATTCTGAGCCATGACAGGAGCAGACCCATCAACCATTTGTGGCGCAACTGGCCGTCGGCCTCTCCCAGGAGCCATTGCCAAATCGTCAGTTGATTCGAACTTCTGAATCATATTCTTCAATCCTGGTGCGGAAAGCTGTCCTCTCTGTATACCTTTGATTCCTTGGAAATAGAACGGAGAGTGGTCAGACTACAGCACTGCACGCTGATTGCAGACCGTACACTGTGCTTTGAAAAAGAAACACTGATCTAAAAGGTGCAAGGAACAATGTCACAGGTAAACTGATTGGTTCAACATGGGGAGCACCACCTGAAGTTCTTCGATCATCAGCAGTGGCACTCTGTTTTGCAGTCGGAGTGTTGCAGCTCCAGTATAGGAGCCCTTTAGCCACTGTAAACAAATAAACGTCGCTTTAAATGAGACTGTCAGGATTGTCACCTGATGCCTGAGGCCTACACCTGCCCCATAACTTCACCAATATCAGACGCGCAGTAGCCAGTGAAATGGAAAGCAAAAGCAGCAAACGCCTTCACGGCTGTTAAAGTATAACCAACAAACAGTTGCGACTCGTCTTAACTCAAGAAAAAATCTTTATCTCCCCGCCGGTCTTTATGGTGGGACTGTCTGCAAAATACAAACCTGCACCCCAAAGAGGAAATCACGCAAGGACAGCAACTGAAGTATACTACATTGGAGAGCACTGAATAGACTGGGGACAGGAGCCGCAATATGCAAGGTAAACGTGGCTACTCTGAAGATGACCAGTGTGAATGTGGAGAAACGCAAACGATTGAACATTTGCTCGTGTGCCCACGGGTGGAGTCTGTTTGCACAGCGGAAGATCTGTTTTTGTGCAAAAACGAAGCCATCAAAGGTGCGGAGTTTTAGAGGGAGAAAGTTCAAATGTCCCCACCCGCACACACAAAGTAAGTAAGTAATACGTCGATATTCTGGAAGAACGGCAGTAGTATTGCCATTGTTTTGATAAAATAGCTTTTATGTGTAAAGCCCTGCTCACCTTGTCCAGACTAGTATTGACCGTTTGCAACTTAATGTACACTGATGTTTCCGTTTCAACACTACGTCAGGGTACCAGTGACGCAGTCATGTCACTAACAATGCAAATCGTGCAGCGCAGAGTCCGAACATCATTTCTATAAACTTGGGTATGCATACGGTAATTATTTTTCCAATTTTGGTAAACATTTTTGGAATACAGTGATCAATAGATTATTATATTTTGACTAAAGTTCAGTCTTGATCACACCATTTATATTTCAATGATATAGGTAACGGCTACGAAGGTGATCAGTTGACTTCGTAGCAGCTGAGGAGAGCTCCGCCTACCATCCTAAGGGAGCCATGGGTCTGATGATGGTTATGTAAAAATAACCGAAACCGGTTACCTATATCATTGAAATATAAATGGTGTGATCAAGACTGAACTTTAGTCAAAATATAATTATTTTTCCGTATACACTGACTGCAGTGGTGAAAGTTTAATTACATCCACCCTATACTTGACTGTCCCACGTTAAGCTTTTTCATGTCCAATTTCTCGTAGAAAATGTGCCCTACGCCTTCCTTTGAATGTTGAAGTCTCAAAAAATTCCATTTCTTCGATCCACATCTCTTGCAATACCGTATAGGTCACGAGTGCAGCAACTTCTGGTTATTTTACAGTTGTAGGGTGTCTTTCACGAAAGGAAAGAGAACGAATATTAGAGTATATCGTCCCGTCGATAATGAGGCGTTAGACAGAAGGAAGGACCGGATCACACAGCACTTATCATTTATTTTAGCCTTGGTCTTATTAACTGGAGTGCATTTTATCAGGTATTTTAAAAGAAGACGGTACACATTCGTGACCAATCGAGATAACTTACAATTGTGTATCCGACTCGGGCTTTTCGCATTCAGCGCTCTACAATTTGCACTAACCGTACACGTCGTCAGTGTCAAGTTTCTTTCCAGCGAGTTATGCTCCTATTATGGACGTTACAGCAGCCGTTTACACGTAAATATTTCTTGATTTAATTACTTAGGAACTGTTTGTAGCGGAGTATTATTACGCGATCTATTTCCGTCCTAGATCAGTTTCTTTACCCTCAGACCAAACTCGTTAAAAGGTTTGAACCAGGTTGCTATAACGAGGCGTTTTGCTTCAGAAGTGCTCCTCTACTCCGTCAGAAGATGTGGAGCGCATGTTCTGACGTAAAATACGTGACTGATACAACAAAACTACGTGCTTACAAAATGAGTTGACTCAGCAGAGATCGCCCTCGGTGAAAGCCTCCTTCGTGTCGGAACACGTCTGCATTCTTCTCCTCCCCCCCTTCCCCCTTCTCCCGCCTCCCTCCTACGTCTCAAAGAGTTTCTGCGTATCGTTGTGTATTGGATCTACGCAGCAGCCCCGCCTACAACACGTCGTGTTACGAGGCATCCCAAGAACGCCACGTGCAGCGATGAGCGAGTGGGCGGCCGCCTAAAGGCCGGAAACAAAGGATGAGTCGAAAAGTCATTCACGAATGCGAAATCAGATTCGGAAGCTTCTGGAACATCTGGAACAAACATCTGCTCTTAAGACTGAACAGCGAATTAAAGCTTCTCAATAATTACAGAAACCAAAGAAACCTTAAAATAATAATTCCCTGTGTACATAGGAACCGAAATCTGTAGACACATTTCCGCTGCCGTCATTTTGACAAGAATCAATGAATTATTCAATATGGCGGCGGCAGTTAAAAAGATTCAAAATTAAACGGAGCGCCTTCTTGGTCTTGTGGCGCGCACGAGCACAGAAAAGCCCGCCATACAATGGTCGATGCTGCGCCAGGTTAGGAAACCTATGGTGAAAAAAGGAAGCGGCCTGTTCCGACACCTAGCCGCTTGACCACACAGCAATTCGGCACCGGTACGTGCTTTTTCAGCCGTAGGCACAGTGGCGTGAGATGCCGACCAGCTAACACGGCCGCCGCTCCAGACCATTCTGCAAAGTCGTCTTGCAAGGTCCACTAGCTGTTGTCTACCCGCGACCGCATCTTCTCGATAGTTACGATCCGCCATGTTAGGAAAAGCTTAACGGCACATTACTAGGGGCACAGTCTAGCAAAGGTAGCTTCAAACCGAAAACCAACAAACAAAAACATACAACTGTTGTCAATCTGACAAACTTGCAACTGTTGTGAGTTGGGAAAACTTAACAACTGTTGGAAAATGTTGACAACAGTTTTGAACTCTTGTAAACACACGTTCGGCGTTATTATTTCGTGTTACAGAAAAGCAATGGAAATGGATTCTGACTGTGAAGATTTGCCATTTTAATTACCCAATATCTCGCTCTAGAATAATTGTGCAGAATTTTTTTTTAAATATTGTAAGCAGTTTTTCGGTGTCCTAGAACAACTATGTATTTAAGTCCTGAAAAACCAACATTAGTGATTTCTGCAACTGTGTTTCCAAAGTTTTCTTACACGAAGTAAACAAAGCGTCACAGTTTATTTACTACCTGGTAGTTTTGATGAGGAAGATCCAGTAATAGGCAGGGTTTCGGATGGCAATTGGTGGATGCCTCCGCAAAATAAATGTCTTCAGAGAAAGAGAGGCAACGCAGGAAGAACTGCAAAGAATATATGGGATGAATTTGGAATCTACTTTGTATGGGATGTTGGCAAAGTGAAACGGCAAGAGAAATATGAATAAACAAATATCGAATGAAAAGACAAATGCAATTAAAAACTTCCGAACAAAACCCTTATAGCTTTAGTTATTAACAACGTAAGCCATTAATTTGCAAACTACTTTGCATCACATGTTGACAGAATGGTACGACAAGAGAAATAAATAAATTTCCGGTGAAAATACAGTTGTAATTACAAAATTTCCGACCAAAAGTCGTACAGCTTCAGTTACGCTAATGAATGATATTTTACTTACGATTATAAATATTTTTCTCGCTGGCTTGTTCACGCCTTTAAAATACTTCAAATGTTCGTAAAATACCCATTTCCGAAGGTAGATCTGAGTTGTACCAGATCCACATTTAGTTTTGACCATTTTATTGCAATGCTGACCCTTGTACTGTTTTCATACTTGTCCAGTTCCTTTCACACTCCACAAGCGGTACACCAATTTTATCCGAAACTTCTTTCGACAAATCTTTCCTTTTGTATCTGTCTTTATATGCACAATCAGAATGCTCCTACAGAGGTTTCCGCGTTTCAGTTTCTAATAAAAGCTGAATTGTTGGATCTGTTGACGACTCGTGAGTTGCCATTGTCGAAATAAACGCAGCAGACGAAGAAAGAAACACAGGAGACGACACGGCAAATGCGCATGCGCAATTCACACATCTGTGACGTGTTTTTGCTCACTGGCCATAAACTACAAACTCGAGACAAAAGTTCTGTCAACTAGTTGTTCAGACCAGCGACTTCAAACAACTGTTGACAACAGTTGAAAACTAAGCCACACTTCCAGTTGAAAACAGTTGTCAACCCAGTTTGTTGGGGTTGGTTTTCAGTATGAAGGTACCAACGATGCTCGGTTTCGATCTCCGCCTCGGTCGTAGTTCGTAGCAGCGCCGGCCGTGAGGCAAGGTTCTCTGTAGTCTGCAACCCCGTTTTGTTGCCGAAAGCTAGTCCTCATGTTTCAGTAGTCTCTCTCGGAAGTGTTATCAGCTAGATTTCAGTAATTATAGCCGAACGCAATTTCCATTTGTCGTTCTGTGAATGTTTTTATGTCAATGGAGACTGCCCTCGGTGAAGTGTAGGTTGTTCTGTGCTAACTTAAGAATAAATCTTTTCGTTTTAGTTTCTAAATATTCTATTTGTGTATCGATTTCTTCCACGTTTCCCCCAATATCCATTCAAATTAGTGGCTCTGTGCAAGTAGATTCCTAGTCCACGTCATCCCAAGGTCTGATACCTGTTACAATCATAAAATCGTCATGGCCAATCATTATTTATCTCGCCCACTACCTTCCGCAAGTTCTTTTCATTCAGGCCGGCTGGAATACGAAAACAGTGGCAGTCAGTTCAGGTGAGCTAGCACAAGTCGTTTTGGCGTCACGGTGAAGCGATAAAGCTCGCCTGTTGTAAACGCCTGGTCCACTGCCAATGAATTGATCTATATCTGCATCTACATCTTCACTCTTCAAACTACAATGAAGTCTCTACTACAACGGATTAATGTTTCTTTCAGTTCCATTTGCGTATCGAACACGGGAAGGATGCTGCTCCATCCCCTCTGTGGGTGCTGTAGGTAGTTTGATCTTGTCATCACCATCCATAAGCAAAAGATAAGTAGAGGGTTGCAGCTCACCCATAGATTTCTCAATATTGATTCCTGAAAATCTGTAAGTAGGCTTCCGCGGGGTAGCTGCCCTCGATCTTTAAACGTCTATAGGCTTTGGTTTTTCAGAAATTTCGTGACCCTCTCCCGTGGGACAAACAAACATCTCGCCATTCCTTCTGCCCTTATTTTTCTACTTTCAATATCTGCTGTTAGTACTATTTGGTATGAATACCATACACTTGTGCAAAATTCCAAGACAATCGAACGAAAGTTTTCTAACCGACCTCCAATGTAGACTGAGTGCATTTTTCCAGTATCCTGCCAATGAAACGAAGTTTCCAGTCAGCGTTACCTACGACTGAGCCAATCTGATCATTCCATATCATATCGTCACAAATTTTTACTCTCACGAGTTTCTATGATTCAAAGATAAAGTAGTCAAAGAATATTATTATGTTGGTGCATAAGTTCTTTGTGTTTTTTATTTGCATGTTGGTATTCCGGTTGCTATGAGTTTCTTAATCGATTGTAATTTTTTATTTGTAGTTTACTATTGCTATTTAAGTTTACGTAACGTTATTTTGACATTTAGAGATAGTGAATGGAGCTGTGGACACTAGAAAATGCAATACCAACTACATTTCCGACGTCTTCGTACGAGTGACTTCAATAGAGGTGACAGCAACGGAGGCAGACAGAAACCTTTATGCCGTGCATAAACGTAATGCCATTGGACAGATCGCGGCAAGAAAATCGCTTTCGCGCTTTAGGGAGGATCGTTTTGACGACAGGGGCTCTCCACGTTCAGAAAGACCTTCAGGGTTTGACGAAGATCGTTAAGCGGATTAATCCACAATGATCCACGTCACTGCATTCGCGAACTGGCAAATACGAAGAACTGTAATCATTCCACCATCTTGCGACATTTGCATACTGTGGGAAAGATTAAAAAATCGGATTATGGATGTAGCAGGCCCTAAGGCAAGATCACAAAAGTCGGCGGGTGATAATACGTTCATCTCTCCTCGCTCGTCATCAGTTGGCTCGTGGACAACACACAACATTTATACCCTGTATCGTTACTGGTGGCGATAAATGGTGTCTCTGTGCTAACGTAAGAAAAAGAAAGGATTGACTGAGCCCAAAGAAAGCTGTCCCCGGACAAACATTTGCTCGCAACTACAAATGGTGATTTTATGCGTCTGGTGGAACAACAATAATGTGGTGTTCTACGAACTGCTTCTCCGAGATGTAAGCCTCACTACTGATGTTTATTGTCAACAAATGAGACGCCTTGCAGACGCAATCCGAGAGCAACGATCAGGAAGACTGCGTGAAGTGATGCAACTCCACGATAGCGCTCACTCGCGTTCTGCTAGGCTGACAAAACGCTGTACGCGAGTTGCTTTGTGAAGTCATTTCGCAACCACCTTATTCACGTGACCTTGCGGCCTCAAATTTTCACATTTTCAGCTCTCTGTCAAACAACCTTCTAGAACTTCCTTTCCGAATGAAACCTTCGTTGACGTGTTCTTCTCCTCAAAACCACGTGATTTCTACTGTCGCGCAATTGAAAAGCTACTCTAGCGTTGGAAGATTGTTGCAAACAGTGAAGGAGAATGAATTATTGAAGACTAGAGTCTCTGTTATGTGTGTCTGCTGTATTTATTAAACGACGATCGCTACGAATTTATGCCCCAACACAAGACGTTCTTAGTTTTTGTGAAGAGCATAATTACGCATTTCTGAATATACTGCCAATCTTTGCAACGTATTGAAATCTTATCAAGATCGTGTTGAATATTTGTAATCAGTTATGGCATAGTTCGAAATTATGTAAGGGCACAGATCGTTTGTAAAGCGAATAAATACACTGGCTCCTCTGTGTGTCGAGATAATATTTGCTAAGTGTTTGTCTTAACTGAGTATTTCGTATTCATATATCCCTCAAGTGTATCACTTTCGTGCCGAATAATTTCGACACCACAATGACTGTGCGTCCATAAGTAAAACTTGGCTGTAAAGCAAATTATTGTGATGGTGAGTGACTGTCATACAAACGCCAGGTGAAATAGTGAAAAATATGGACATTTACACAATAAAATATTTTTCAGTCAACAATTTCCCATTTTCAGTGTTTATTCCCTAAAGGTGTAAAACGTTAGCGGATAGATTCTTGCATCATCATGAACTTTGCCAGTGAAGCTCTGTCGCGTTCATCGGTCGATAGTGCAGTAGTTCACAACCGACTAGTACTGAGTTTTAGTCATTGTTACGGCCAACAACACCTCCACTACTTTAAAGTGCTGAATTATATGGGCTACAGGTACAATGGCTTCTAACAAACGCTTCCTAAAATATTGCTGAAGTACCAGATAGGACTACCAAGGGATCTTGAACGTATACAGAGAAGGGCAGCATGTATAGACACAGGTTTGTTTAATACATGGTAGTGAGTCTCGGAGGCGCTGAACAACTTGAACTGGCAGACGCCTGAAGATGGATGAGGAGGAGCCCACCAAAACCTTAGTAACTTGTAGCATTCTAGGAATATACTGCAACCCCCTACGTATCGTTACAACAGGGACCACGAATACAAGATTAGTCTAATTAAGAGCGCAGAGAGGCACTAAGCAATAACTCTCTCTGCGTTCCATACGGTACTGCAACGGAAAAAATTCTTAATAACTGCCACATTGCGAAGAACCCTCTGTTGTGGACTTCGCCGTGACTTACAAAGTACAGATGCAGATGTACAGATGGAGATGTACGTGTAATTCTCGATCAGTACCTCTAAAATCTATTTGAAGGAACGAACAGAAATATAGTTGTGTTGGAAACTATAACAAATTGTTTTCGTACAAAAGACAGAGGTCCATTTCTTTCAGAGCACCTAGTTACCGGTTTTGCACATGTCCTCTGTCGGGTGCTACTTGCAGTGCTGGGTGTGTCATATGGGTCCCAGCTGTGAGTCCAGCACCAATACAGTCCCCATATCATGAAGAATAGCACACACGTCCGTACTTGATCCACACTGCTCAGATCCTACCTGAGGTACATCAGCGCGTTTACTTTGACTGCTGGTTACAGCCCAAACTCTGCGTTTTCGTCGTCATTATCTTTTGAATTCACAGTTGAATCCATGTTTACGTGATCGGAGTTCGTAATACTGATTATGTTGCGATAGTTTAACAACGACTGCAAATTTTCTACCTTTTTAAACTCACTCATTCCAACATTTTATTTTTATATTAGAACAAATAAGCCCTCGGTCACAAATATTAAGTCAATATTGACCAGGTTTCGACGCTACTATGAGCGTCGTCTTCAGAATTTGACTAACTGTTCTAAAACATATTAAGTATACAATACATTAATAGAATTGAAGTTTGTACTGACTGGAAAAAGATGCAGTACTTACAAGTCACATATAAAAAAAGATCTAAGCCGGAAAGGAGACGTCATGAATAGTTGCAAGTAAGATGGCGAGCCACTAAGGGCTGCTCGTACTTTAGTGAAGAATGTGTGACTTGTAAGTACTGCATCTTTTTCCAGTCAGTACAAACTTTAATTTAAAAAAAAATGGCTCTGAGCACTATGGGACTCAACTTCTGAGGTCATTAGTCCCCTAGAACTTAGAACTGGTTAAACCTAACTAACCTAAAGCCATCACAAACATCCATGCCCGAGGCAGGATTCGAACCTGCGACCGTAGCGGTCTTGCGGTTCTAGACTGCAGCGCCTTGAACCGCTGCCACTTCGGCCGGCCTTTAATTTTATTAATGTATTATATACTTAATACGTTTTAGAACAGTTAGTCTAATTCTGAAGACGACGCTCATAGTAGAGTCGAAACCTAGTCAATTTTGAGTTAATATTTATGACCGAGGGCTTGTTTGTTCGAATATAATTCTGACACGGTCACTGAACCTTAGCAGCTACGTTCAAAATTTTATTTTCAGTTGGAGAGATACACACTTGGATCCTTGAATGAGTCATGGAGTATACACTCACGTTCAAAGTAAAAGTCAAGCCACTACAATGGTGTAATTAGTGGCTCGGATACTATTTCGTTTACGGATACGTGTTGATTAGTAAGACGTTAAAATACATGGGCTCATTCTGTGCGTGCGCAATTCATAACCTCCGAATGTTACGAATACCACAGCGGTACTGGCATAAATCTTCGCTCCTTCTCTTGATTTTTTTATTTGGGTTCGGTTTAATGAGGCATTATGCGAACAGCTGGACAGAAATACATAATCATGTATACTAAGAACTCACAATGTAAAAAGTTAGAACAGTCACTTATGATTGTTTTGGAGTGTCCACATGGGCGCCTTATTTATAACTAAAGATTCGTCGCATGATATTAACTAAATAGAATACAAAAGAAACTCAATAGTTACGTAGGAGCATACATCTGGAGAGTAGTGTGTTTATGCATCCATACATAGTAAATAAAATTTCATATAGACAAGTCACTATCTTGCATAATATAAATTAGTGTTTTGTATATTTGTGTATCTTCGTGACTCAATAAAGCAGGAGTATTTACAGGAAGGACACCTTCAATTTCACAAGGTTTGGCAGTAAGAGGTTTTGATGTGCTCCGAAGAAACTGCAGGTAAACAGCAATCGTTCTACATCACCTCCTTCTTTCCTCTGATAGTAGCAAAAACTGTTATTCTTGATGCCTATCCACAGTAAGTGGGAAGGAGTTGATCCGTGGTTCGTACGCACTCGTTCCAATGTAGTTATCAGCATCTGGCTCGCCTGAAATTTTCGGAACCCGGTGAACCTTCCAATTACAGGTTGGATCGCAGCGTAGCATTGACCTTTAAGATAAACTGAAATTCACCAGCCTCTGCCCATTGATCCTCAGTCATTTTTCTTGACCTTGAAATAGGAGGATGGTAGACTAACATTCAGTACAGGACAGGAAACATTCGACCCTTTCGCCAACTGGTAAACATATACTGAGGAGCCAAAAATATTATGACCACCTGCTTAATAGCTTATTTGTCCGTCTTTGGAACGAAATACTTCACTGATTCTGCATATCAGGGACACGACAGTTTGTTGGTAGGCTTGTGGACATACGTGGCTTTATATGTAGACTCACAGGTCACGTAAGGTATAAATAATGGGCCGCTGATTTGCGTGCGTGGTGATGTCGCCCGATAGCGACCCAGATTGGTTCCATAGCATTTACATCAGGAGAATTTCATCGCCGAAACATCTACTTGAGTTCACTATAATGTTGCTCAAACAAGTGTAGCACGGTTGCGGCTGCGAGACACGAACAATTAAACTGCTGAAAAATGACATCGCCGTCGGGAAAGGTTGCAGCTGTCAGTGTCTCGTCGATCACTACCACAGGCCCCATACAAGCGCAGGAGAATGTCTCCCATAGCCTAATGCTGCTCCCACCAGCCTGCACGTTTCGAGCCGCCGTTCACCTCGACGACGGCGTTTGTGAAGACGACCACCGACCTAGCGTAGCAAAAATGTGATTCATTGAAGGAGCCGACGCGTTTCCATTGATCGACGTTCGAGTCCCGATGGTTCCGTGCTCACTGCAATCGTAATTGATCCTGTGAAGAGTCGTGGACGTACAACCATTTAGCCCCTAGTGGTAGTTTCACTGTCCTACCTCTTCCCGTAGATGCTCACGATAGTAGCACGTGAACAGTCGACCAGCTTCGCAGCTTCCGAGACACTCGTTCACAGGTTATGCGTAATAATAATCTGCTCTTTGTCAAAGTCGCTTATCTCAATGGATTTCCCGAAATGCAGACCATATGTTCACTAGGGTGACACCCGTCCGTGTCTGCTCCCTTTACACACTCTTGGTAACGCGTCACGTGCCCTCAACGACACCAGGCGGCGACCAACGTCGCGGTGGGCAGTCGTCGTGATATTTTGGCTTATCAGTGTGTATACGCTTGGGACCATAGAAAATAAATTATCATACGTTTTTCTTTATGCTGCAGTGATCTTCGTATAATTTCTAGCATTTGAATATTCGTATATATAGATTACAAAAGACATTTCGGTGCTCTTTATAACGAGACCAAGTCCGCAGATCAGTGTGTACTTTTATTACCTATGTTTTACACTGCACAACACAAATAAAGGCTGACTTTTTAAAAATCCCGTCATTTCCTCCGACTGCAACGTAGAAGATTGGCATTTGGCTCACTTCGACTTCTGTCTTGTAAAAGCGTGGCGGCCTGTGACGTGTCCCTCGGTGACACTTGGAACAGCGAGGTGTCAACAAGAGAGGAAAAGCAGGCCAGACCCCACAAGTTCACTTGAGAGGTAAGGCGGTTTAATGATGTCGCATTGGCACAAGTTTCACCACAATTCTGCCCAGTGGCATCGTTAGCATGTCGCACGATGGGAAGGTGGTCACACATGGCCTTAGCAACATCTCAACCCTTTTTTTTACGCCTCTGCGATAGAAGTCAGAACCACGATGCCCACATTTGAAATCACGCAGCTATGTTATGGGTAGCCGAGGAAAACATTTCAGGCACATCGCTGCGCAGCGTCGACACAAAGAGGTCCCAGATGGTGGCGTGAAGGATGTGAATGATTCCTTATTCCGTGGTCGAAAACGACAATTTGTAGTGTAATGTGGATACGGACGTCATTTTTGATCATCTTCGACGCTGTTAACACGCCCCCCCTCCTCCCCCGTCCCGGATGACTCAACGCTTCCTGAAGGACAGCGTGGGGCAGTAACACCACTGAAAGTGATATCACCACTTTGGAATGTGGCACGACTACAGTTTTTTCTTTGATGTATAGCGTGCAACCATTCACCATCTGACGAAATCTGAAGTTGATCCGAAGCAGCAAAGTGTTTTTGTGGTTGTTCAGCCCTACTGTTTCGCGCTCTCCTGTGCCTGTGTACGTGGGAGGGGGCGTGGGGGCTGTAACATTGACACATGCGTGCATAAAACGGCAAAGGGTCCCTGTGATCTGTCTCTCTCCTCCCAGTTCGACAACTCAAATATTTACCGATTTTTAGGTACGTGCGGTCAGCCAACGACTTGGACGCCACTCAGATTTCACATACGCTGTAGCAGCGGTGTACCGCTTCCGCTTTAGGGTACTGAGAGTGTTACCAAACTGGCGAGTTGGGGGGGGGGGGTGTTCTGAGAGTCTCTTTCCCCTATTCATTCACGCATGTGTCATTGTCACAGCCCCCCAGTGCACACGCCACAGCAGGGTACTAATCAGGAGCGCTGCTAAAGTATAAACACCCTTTGCTGCTTCACATCACGTTTCAAATTCGGTCGAATGGGTGTAGTCGCTCTACACTCCAAAGGGGTCAGATCATGTTCAGTGTGGTTGCAGCCCCACAAAGTCCTTAGAGAGGTGTTCAATCACCGGGGAGGGTGGGGGTGGGGGGGGGGGGGGATATTGTCAGCAGTGCAACAGTGCCGAACGTTCTTAAGAACATTGCCCAGTTGTTTACCGCACTGCAGACTGTCGCTTTCTGCCCAGAAGAGGAAATATACGCCGCAAGGGAAGGGCTAGTTTCACTGACGCCCTTCACGCCACCTCCTCAGACCTCCTTGTGTCGATTCTGAACAGTGGTGTGTCTGAAGTGTTTCCCTCGGCCACCCATAAGAAAACCACGTGGTTTCAGTTCTGGGCGTCTCGGTTCTGACCTCAATCGCAGAGATGTGAGATGTCGGTAAGAGTACTACCTTGCCATTTTGTAACACGCTCACGGTGGCTTTCACCAGAATTGTGGCGAAATTTGGTGCCAATGTGATACCATGATCCCAGCTTACATCTCACACGAACTTCTGAGCTCTGGCCTTTTCTTCTCATGTTTCGGCACCTTATTGTTTCACACGTCGCCGAGCCGTAGGGTGACGTCGCAGGACGCCATGCTTTTGCACTATTGCACAGGACGTTTGTCGGAGCCAGATTTCTGACCTCTGTGTCACAATTAGAGGAGACGACAGGGATTCAAAAAAGTGACCCGTTAATTCTATTTTGAACTTCTTTGACAGAATATATCGCACACTTTGGTATCGACACACGGCGTCGACTTTACCCTGACATAGACACGTATACACGTCACGCTCTGCCGTTCGCCAGCTACTATGGACGTGTAGACTTGCGCCTCCGGGACTTCACTACACTGCTAGTAACATCTGTATGCGTCTTGAGGCGCAGACCTCTCACTGCTGGGGACGATATACTTGCATATCTCGGTGAATAAAAAGCTTACAATGTATGTGCCTGTTTGCCTGCTATAATTAGCAAGAAACCTCTTTTCGATATCTTGAACTTTTTACGAAGAATAACGATTGTTACGACCACGTAATTGTCGGATCGCAGGGATGGAAATGGGGTCGTCGTACACGAACGTCTGTGGGATTTAAAAATCAACAACTCGAGAACGAAATGAGGTATAGCTCTCTCCGCTTGCAGTTTCGATTTGTTATCTACTTTTCGTGTACTGGAATGTATGAGCTAAAATCAACCATATACAAAGTTTACACAGTGCGTTTTTACCTCTGAAAAGCCTTTACTTTTGGGCCATGTTTTACTTCGTTTGATGCAGGGCTGTCACTATGACGTACAACGAAAACAAATTGAATCTCTTATCGGGCGAAGATATCAGAATGTAAGATACGCTAAAATCAAATTTTTTTTCACCAAACAGTTGTAAGTGAGTAGCGTCTACTTGAGTGTGCGTCACCTTACATACGAACCTGGCAATGTGCTACTGAGCTGAAAGTAACATCACTTATATGAAATAATCCCGTGTGTGTAAAACCGATCTCAGTCACATGCAAATAAATGACAAACCAATAATTTCATGCTCAGTAGACTTGGTCAGTACGAAGTGTTTGAAAAAAGAGTAGGCCTAACTATACAGAAAGAAAACTATAATAGCAACCTGTATAAGAATGTGACCTGAAGCACACGAATATTTCTGCACTGAGATAGGGCCTGGTAAAATAAAGAAACTGACAGAACCTACATTCCGCGAAGGAAACGAAACACTCACGTACTGTGAATCTCACCTGCAAAATGAAGTACTGGCACAACAGCAACATAACAAGACTCCGCAACAGCTCATAAAATACTGCTTAAAAAACTAACTACAGCTGCTCCAGGGAAATTGGGTTCGTAATCTTGACACAGAATCCCAAACAAACACATGATTCAACCTTTAAGCTCTGAAATTTCTGTTTCTCTGACCGCAGTTCTTCAAATATACCATTTTCCTTTACAAATATTAACACATCCAATAAAATTATCGAAAATAGCCATCGTATATAGTTCTCTTAAAAATCGGATCGTAAGTATTTCATAACGGTCGGAACGCCGGCTTTCAACATATGTTTCAGCATCAGACGAGCAGTACAGCCACAACAAAGCCACACACAGCTCGATATGCAGGGAGGACGTCTATAGCAGCGAAAGGATTGAAAACTTTTTCACGCCTAAATTCACTGACGCTACAGTGCTGCCAATTGTGGTCGAGTGGGACAGCTTTTGAGAGCAGTGCAACTGGTCTCGCTTCGTTTGCTGCTTGGCGGGCTGGGCGACCTGGTTTGCCGGATTGCACAAATGTTCAAATGTGTGTGAATTCCTAACGGACTAAACTGGGTGAGGTCATCGGTCCCTAGACTTACACACTACTTATGCTAAGAACAACACACACACCCTTGCCCGAGGGAGGAATCGAACCTCCGGCGGGAGAGGCAGCGCAGTCCGTCACATGGCGCCTCTAACCGCGCGGCCACCCCGCGCCGCCCGGAGCGCACAGTGTGGGAGGAGTCGCCTTAGCCCTCGGTGGCAGCACAGCTGGCGGGCAAGAAAGTAACGCGATGGTTCACCTCTGGCCTTCATGTAGGAGTTATTTGGTTTGGCATTTATTGGCATAGTTGTTGGATGTTCTGAGGGATATCGTGCCGCATGCTGTCCAATTGGCGTGCTAGGTGGTCAAAACGCCGAGCTGTTTGGAGGGCTCTGCCTATAATGCTCCAAACGTTCTCAACTGGGGAGAGATACAGCGACCTTGCCAGCCAAGGTAGGGTTTGACAAAAAGCAAGACATGCAGCGGAAAATGGCGCAGCGTGTGGGCGGGCATTATCTTCCTGAAATGTAAGCTCTTGACGGCTTGCCATAAAACTGGTCATCGGGACTCATTTCGAAGCGGGACTTATCACTGAAGACAATTCTACTCCAATCAGTGAGATTGCTCGTCGAATGTGCCCGACTGCACAGCAAATGAGCTTTTGGTGTACAGAGAGGTCAATGGTAGCCAGCGCAAGGGACGCCGTGAGCTCGGCCCCCTTTCTGTGAGACGCTTCTTAATGAGCCTTGTGGTTACTGAAGCACCAGCTGCTCATTGTATTGACAATAACGATGGATCCGCCACTCTCGATGCCTCTCGGACGATTGCTCAGGCCTCACGCTTTGTCGCCTCTCCAGGCCTACCGCTTCCTTCTTGACGCTGTGTTCGGCAGTGGTTCTCCCATCCCTGCCATCATCGCCGACCAGTGGCGTCCCCATTCAAATGTCGAGCGATTCACCGATTACTCCAACCTACTTCATTGCGCCAACTACACGTCTTCTCTAAAATGCTGAGATCTGAGTATAATGTTCACGTGACACTCTGCGAGGTATATTTATTACTGTCCAACTGAGTACACGGAATGAAATACGCAAAGACGTCTTGATATGGACGTGTTCCCTGTTTACTGTCTTCGCCAGGTTCGCAGTGAAATTGCGATGCAGTGAAACTCATTCATCCATCTGCCGCCAAAATTCACATTCTTACATTTTCCGCTCATACCTGTATGACAATTTGTGACCAATTTGAATAACTCGTTCGTGGTACGTCCTTTCTTTTTAGATGTTATATCGACCTGTACAATTGATTTTCTCTGTATGGCGCTCATTCCAATTTGTGTGTTCAAATGTTCAAATGTGTGTGAAATCTTATGGAACTTAACTGCTAAGGTCATCAGTCCCTAAGCGTACACACTGCTTAACCTAAATTATCCTCAGGACAAACACACACACCCATGCCCGAGGGAGGACTCGAACCTCCGTCGCGACCAGCCGCATAGCCAATTTGTTTAAAACTTGACTATTTTTATACCTGAACTCACTCAAAACGTGATTTTTACAGCTTTTTTTAGACGACTGTCATAATTTTATTGGCCTATCTACTGGAGGTGGATGATTAGACAATGAACGGTTCCAAAAAAAAAAAACGGTTCATTAAACTGAAGGAAAGAACCGGGGAACGACTTCTAAGGAACGGACATTCACCGTTCTCTGCGTGTCGTCCACATTACCACCTCGTTATCATCCCCTTTCTGGTGTTTGTGTTTATCAGTTGAAAACCTATATGTGATTGCAGACTTTGTCGGCGTATTCCAGTGCTAAAAAACTTTCGGCTTATCAGCCGAGCGGTGGCGTCGTCTTATCGCTACATTTCGATGAGTTCCGTGCCCATCTTGTTCAGGCGACCCTTCTTGGTCATTTTGATCAAGTAAATCCGGACGGCACGTAGGACGGCTGGTGTGCTGGAATAAGACGCACAAGGACCTTTACTTTACTGCCCGGAGTTGCCTCCATCAAACCATCTTGACAGAGAGAGAGCTAGCAGAATGAGTTACTAGAGTATCTGCGGGAAACTTTCCGCAAAAACGGTTACAACGAGGCGCAAATAAGACGCGCCTTACACACTGATACGTGGAGAGAGGAAAAACCTGAAGAAGAAGAAGAAGCCAACACGTGGTTTTCCTGCCGTTTGTGGGACCATAAGCAGTTTCCAACAAATCTCGTAATAGTTCTCTTACACTGTCTCTTGCGCACAAGAGGGCTGGTGACCACATATTGTACGTATAAGATGCAAAGAGTAAAAGAAAGTAACGGGCTTGCAAATAAAACGTAATGCTATCATGAATGTCCACCACACTTTGAACAGCTCATGCATAAGAATTCCACTAGGCAGTACTATCACGAAGTGGTGCAACTTTCCTTTTACATTTTCTTTCTCTTCATTTTTAGAACGTAGTTCTGTTTTTCGACTTGTCTTGTTCACAGTTGTTTGTCTCTCTTGTTTATAACTGCGAAGTACAAAAAAAAAAAAATTCCCCGCTTCGCATATGTTGCTTGAGATGTGCGAAAATAACATTTGGCGCTGAGCAATTAGAGAATATTTACATCTATACTGTAAAGTCCCGTTTATGTGTTAAATTCATCTGATGACGTAATTTCGATACTGTTCGTTGAAAATCGCTTTCACCTCAGACAACTGAACGTTCGCAGAATCATTTCTGTACGACATGGTAATGTGATGGACAAGTCCAGTGCAGAAGCCTCTAATACTACCACCCCGCGATGAGTACGTAAAGTTTCTACGTGTAATAAAGTCCGTTTATAGCTCCTTTATTGCGCGCAGTACTAACCCCCTGTGGCGTAATGCACGCCGTATCCGCCAGTAACTTTAAAACGGGTCACATTAACTAGAGCATTGCATTATCGTTCATTACTGTCATAACTGTGGCCGTTAACCGTGAAACAAATCGTTCACTTTGCCTAATAACCCAATTTTGCTCTCGTTTTCCCTTTTTCTCTCTTACGTGGTGTATAAGATAACCTGTGATGTTAGAATAAATTCTTCATTATTAACGTTCCTCTAAGAAGACAGGATGGTATTCGTACAGCTATTAAGCTTCGATTAAGCAAGCTCATACTATGTCCCGCTATCGAACTATCTCTAGAGAATATAGCGGCAAAAGTAGGTTTCACATCTTATAATGGGTCCCCCATGACGATCCATGGACCTTGTCGAGGCGGGGTGTGACGCGTTCCTCAACGATACAGATAGCCGTACCCTAGGTGCAGTAACAACGGAGGGATGTCTATGGAGAGGCCAGAACATCGTGGGGTCTATTAAGATGGCCACCAGCGTTTTCAGTAGTTGCAGCGGCAACTGGCTGGATAACTGACTAATCTGACCATGCAACATTAGCCGACACCACTTTTATGCGCTGCTACTGCGAACTGATGAAAGCAAAGGGAAACTATTGTCGTTAGCTTTCATGAGTTCATGCAGCTCTATTACATGATTCAATAATAACAAAATAATAATAATAATAATAACAAAAATACGAGGTGTGGCTAGAAAAAAACCGGACTAGTACTGGTGAAACAATAAAACGAATGCAATAAGGCTGAAAGTCGCGTGGCCTGTCACGTTGCCCTCGGTCCGCCTACTGCTCGAGTTTCATCTGCCTCCTGCACTCAGTCTGCCCGTGGCGTCTGTTTTAAGTAGTTGACGTTTTGTCTGTGCGTCGGAAAATGTTGAATGTACAGAAAGAACAGCGTGTTAACATCGAATTTTGTTTCAAACTAGGAAAATCTGCAAGTGAAACGTTTGTAATGTTACAACAAGTGTACGGCGATGATTGTTTATCGCGAACACAAGTGTTTGAGTGGTTTAAACGATTTAAAGATGGCCGCGAAGACACCAGTGATGACACTCGCACTGGCAGACCATTGTCAGCAAATACTGATGCAAA